>NC_053493.1:177215785-177948285 GCF_905171775.1 Rana temporaria
TCGTAACTATGCGACTGATTCATAGAATCAGTTACGCATAGATTCCCCTAAGCTCCGAACGGCGTAAGTGTCTTACACCGTCGTATCTTAGGCTGCATATTTACACTGGCCGCTAGCTGGCGCTTCCGTATATTTACGCAAGGAATATGCTAATTAGGTAGATACGCCGATTCACAAACGTCCACCCGGCGCATTTTTTTACGTTGTTTGCGTTAGGCTTTTTCCGGCGTAAAGTTACCCCTGCTATATGAGGGTATCCTATGTTAAGTATAGACGTCGTTCCCGCGTCGAATTTTGAAAATTTTACGTTGTTTGCGTAAGTCGTTCGCGAATAGGGCTGTACGTAAGTTACGTTTACGTCTAAAGCATTGACGATTTGCGGCGTAATTTCGAGCATGCGCACTGGGATTTTTTCACGAACCGCGCATGCGCCGTTCGTAAAAAACTTCAAACACGCGGGGTCACATGTAATTTCAATAAAACACGCCCACATCACATTTGAATTAGGCGGGCTTACGCCGACACACATACGTTATGCCGCCGTAACATAGGGCGCAAGTTCTTTCTGAATACGGAACTTGAGCCCTAATTTACGGCGGCGTAACGTATCTGCGATACGTTTCGCCCGCCGATAGATAGACAATTCTATCTGAATCCGGGCCAGTGTGTTCTTCTGGTGTTGCTGTGTACCAGCTGTACTATCTTTCAAAGCGTGTTATACAACTCATTTTGTGAGTATAACCATTGTTTTAATCAGGGCTTTTTTTCTCCGCCCCTACCCACCTCCCAGTGCCGCCCCTTTTAGACAATATAGGACCAAGTATCATTTTGTGGTGCTAAGTAATTTGTATGGAATTTGGTAATGATATAAAAAAAAGCAGTAAAATACATCCCCTGTAACCCACAAAAAAAATTCCCCACCAGGAACAATAGACTCCCTGCAGCATCAACAGATCTCCGCACAGCCAGCATTAATAGTCTCTCTGGCTGCCATAAACAATAGACCCCTCCCCCAACAGTAGATCTCTTTCAGCAACAACTGGTCCCCCAGCAACATAAGACCCCCCAGCAACAATAGGTCCCCCACCAGCAACAATAGACCTCCCTAGCAACCAGGGCTGGACTTCATCCAGACCGGCCCACTTTAATTCAATAAAATACATCCATTATTTGATTATTGTATATCGTGAGAGAGAGAAGAGAGGGGGGGGGGGGGTGAGTGTAAGAAAAAGAGAGTGGGCCAGATTCAGATAGGTCAGCGGATCTTTAGATCCGCGTAACCAATCTGATTTACGTTACGCCGGTGCAAGTTTTTGAGGCAAGTGCTTTATTCAGAAAGCACTTGCCTCAAAAGTTGCGGCGGCGTATCGTAAATTCCCCTGGCGGAATTCAAATTCCGCGGCTAGTGGGTGTGTAACATTTAAATCAGGCGCCTCCCCCGCGCCGAACGAACTGCGCATGCGCCGTCCACTAAATTTCCCAGCTTGCATTGCTCTAAATGACGTCGCTAGGACGTCATTTGTTTCGACGTGAACGTAAATTACGTCCATCCGTATTCGCGACTTACACAAACGACGTAAAAAATTCGACCCGGGAACGACGGCCCTACTTAACATAGGATACGCCGCATATAGCAGGGGTAACTATACGCCGGAAAAAGTCGAACGCAAATGACGTAAAAAAAAAGCGCCGGGCGTTCGTTCGTTTCTGAATTGGCGTAACTCCTCATTTGCATATTCCTCGCGTATACAAACGGAAGCGCCACCTAGCGGCCAGCGTGAGATTGCAGCCTAAGATCCGACGGTGTAAGTCACTTACACCTGTCGGATCTAAGGGAGATCTATGCGGAACTGATTCTATGAATCAGCCTCATAGATCCGACCGGCTGGACTCAGAGGTATGACGGCGTATCAGGAGATCCGCCGTCGTATCTCTTTGATGAATCTGCCCCAGTGAGTGTAAAAGAGAGGGGGTGAGTGTAGGACCCCTTTTTACACTGAGGCGTTTTTTAGGCGCTTTTGGACTAAAAATAGCGCCTGTAAAGCGACTGAAAAACGCTTCCGCTGCAGCCTGAGTGCTTTCACACTGGGGCGCTGCCAGGGCGTTACAAAAAGTCCTCCAAGCAGCATCTCTGTTTTAAAAAAACAGCCCACTGAGCCATCGGCCCACCGGGAAACTCCCTGTAGTCCCTATGGCCAGTCCATCCCTACTAGCAACAATAGACCCCCCCTGCAAAAATAGATCCCCATCAGTAAGCATCAATACCCTGCAGCACACCCCAGCACCCCTTGCCATTACATACAGTCAGTCCAGGAGGTGCCGGAACTGCGTTCCCCCGGGTTCCCGCTGAAAAAAAGCCCTGGTTTTAATACATTTAATAAAACCCTTTTATACGGTATTACACTAGGTCGGTGCGCCCTCCTTTCTTTTCTCTTTTTTAGCCGTATGAATTCCCATGATTCTGAGGAGGGCTGCAAGACCGTTGACTATACCCTGTAATTGGACTGTGTTACCCTATAGCAGGAGATACCAGAGCACAGGAGAATTTTCTGTTTGCCATTGTTAGGCAGGTAATGCCATACTTAGGAAACACGCCATGCTCTTCTGTTCTAATAAATAAGGGTTTATTATTATCTCCCAAACCACTCAGGTCTGCAAATGGAAAACCAGAAAATCAGAGCTCTGCTTCCCTCTAGAGGAGAAATGAAATCAGATCTACTGTATATGGATAAAAGATATCATTGTACGAGACAAAGAGCTCAAAATGCAGTCAAAGCTTTGCAATCCATGCATGAGATATTTCATATAGTTAAAAATAAAGACTAAGGCCCAGATTCACGTAGAATTGCGGTGGCATAACGTATCTTAGATACGTTACATCGCCGCAACTTTTCATCGCAAGTGCCTGATTCACCAAGCATTTGCGATGAAATCCTCCGCTGGGGTCCTCCGGCGCAAGGCGGGCCAATTTAAATGGGCGTGTGCCATTTAAATTAGGCGCGCTCCCGCGCCGAACCTACTGCGCATGCTCCGTTTCGTAATTCCCGTCGTGCTTTGCGCACAGTGGCGTCATTTTTTCTAACGGCGACGCGCGTAGCGTAATTCCGTATTCCCGGACAGCTTACGCAAACGACGTTATTTTTTAAATTTCGACGCGGGAACGACGGCCATACTTTATACAGCAATACGATTGCTGTGTAAAGTTAAGGCACTAAAAAAACCGACTAACTTTGCGACGGGAAACTAGACTAGCGTCGACGTAGTGAACGCGAAAATCCGTCGGGAATCGCCGTAACTCCTAATTTGCATACCCGACGCTGGTTTGCGACGCAAACTCCCCCCAGCGGCGGCCACGGTATTGCATCTTAAGATCCGACAGTGTAAAACAATTACACCTGTCAGATCTTCTGGCTATCTATGCGTAACTGATTCTATGTCTCAGTCGCATAGATAGAAACAGAGATACGACGGCGTATCTCTTATGTGAATCTGGCCCTTAATTCCATCACCACCATCCAACATCATCTCAAACATGTCAGTAGATTTTTTTTTTAGACTTACTTAACCACTTAAGACCCGGACCATTATGCAGGTAAAGGACCTGGGCGCTTTTTGGGATTCGGCACTGCGCCGCTTTAACTGACAATTGCGTGGATCGTGCGACGTGGCTCCCAAACAAAATTGGCGTAATTTTTTCCCTACAAACAGAGCTTTCTTTTGATGGTATTTGGTCACCTCTGCGGTTTTAATTTTTTGCGCTATAAACAAAAATAGAGCGAAAATTTTGAAAAAAAAAATGCAATATTTTTTACTTTTTGCTATAATAAATATCCCCAAAAAATCTATAAAAATATTTTTTTTTCCTCAGTTTAGGCCGATACGTATTCTTCTACATATTTTTGGTAAAAAAAAAATCGCAATAAGCCTTCATTGATTTGTTTGCGCAAAAGTTATAGCGTTTACAAAATAGGGGATAGTTTTATGGCATTTTTATTAATAATTTTATTTATTTTTACTAGTAATGGCGGCGATTCCCTTCCCTGCGAGCGTCGCGACGCAGGGGGGCGGAACCGGCGGCAAATTCAAAGCGCAAACACACTGATACAATGTAATCCTATTGGATTACATTACAAAATAAAATATATTGACCTTAGATTGCCCCCCAGTGCTTTCTCTAGTGCCCTTGTCTGCAGTTTTACTGTACTTTGTGTCTGTAAACTGCAGAGCGACCATGGCATCAAAAACACGCCTCCACCTCAAAAGCGGTATATGACCTGCTGGAAAACAGCGACAGTGATTCAGAATTGCTTGCAGAGTTGAGTGATAGCGACTCGTGGGGAAGTTCATCATCAGACGCAGAAAGCGATTTTTGCGACGATCCTGCGACTGTGCCCAGCGATGTGAGGACTTGGTGCTCGATTGACTGCGATACGAAGCACGTAGCGCCCCCAAGATTTCCGTTTACAGGAGCACCTGGTATCAAAGTGGATGTTGAGGATGACAAGCCCTTGGCATATCAGTAGCAGTAGCTCCGTAAATTGCGTGGGCGTGCTGGCAAAATGGCCGGCGTAAGCGCGCGCAATTTAAATGATCCCGTCCAGCGCCATTCACGAATCACTAATAGCAGGGGCAGCCTTACACGAAAACCGCCGTACGCAAACAACGTAAACTGCGTACGCAGGGCTCGCGTAACGTTGTGAATCGGCGTTAGTATGCAATTTGCATACTATACGCTGAGCACAACGGGAACGCCACCTAGCGGCCATTGCAAGAATACAGCCTAAGATATGCGGGCATAAGAGCCTTATGCCGCGCAGATCTTAGGCTGCAGTCGGCGTAACGAGGTTCCTGAATCAGCAGCATTCGTTACGCCGGGGCAAGTAAGCAATTGCGCTGTGTAACTATGGTTACACAGGCGCAATTGCTTCTTGAATCCAGCCCTTTGATGATCCAGCTCCAAAACTGAATTTTTTTTGGGAGGTTTATCAAATAATTCTGAAGAATTTCCAGCAGACCTATGTGTAGCACTACCCCCGGAGGAGCTGCTGGTTATTTTTGGGTGGCATGTTGCCTCTATATTCTCGCTGTCCAGGGTGAAAGGAGAGTCTGAAGAATTTCAATGTCCACACAATGCACTTCTTTTTCTTGGGTTTATTTTGCAGAACTTCAGTAGAAAAGAAGGATGAAGGGTGGAATGGTAGGTAGGTTCAGGTGCATAATCACAGATAGGGAAACACTCCTGCTTCCAGCAAACAGTTCTCATCGCCACTCTAGCCAGAGTGGGTATTGCAGCCGGGATGGCGCACAAAGTAAAGTACAGTCTCTGCCACAGAGCTTCCTTTATAAGGAGACACTTTGGTCCGGAATCCTCTGCCACCGGATTCAGCACCCGGATCTCTCCAGCTTGGCTTTAGTAGAACTTTTAGACCCGACAGGCGACACTGTCAAGCCTCTCGGTGCGTGGTGCATCCTTCGGTGAAGTTTCCAGGCCTTCTCCCAAGGTACCAGCCTCTTGCATGGCCCCCTCCAGGATAGGTCCTCCCCTGGCTTCCTTCATCAAGTGGCTTCCTCCCGCAGGGCGGACAGCACAAGATCACCTTTGCAAGGCAGGCCCCAGCCAGTCTACTGGGCCTACCAACGAAGTCACAGCCCGGGCCAACGTGGTCCCGGAACCAGGATTCATTACACGCACCCGAGGCCAGGCGGGCCACGAGGTGCGTGGGACGACGGACATACTCCGACGACCTCTCCCTAATGGCGTCTGTCCCATAAATACCCCTCCCTGGCATGCACAGCGAGCAAACACTCCCACTGATTCGCTGCCGAGGGGAATACCCAATGCACCTTGACCTTGCTGCTGCCACCCTTGGCCTGGGGTGGTAATGACACTCCCAGACAAACAATGGTGGAACTCCCAGCACAGCCACGGCTGGAACAGAGGCTAAATTGCCCTTAATCATTCTTGTCTGAGCCAAATAACAGCTCAGACCCCACTAAATTTAAAACAGCGCCTGATCAACAGGAGCAGGGCGCTACATATGTACCAGACAGAGACATCAGTATTGACGAAAGTCTAATGGCCTACAAAGGAAGACTCAGCTGGATACAGTTTATCGCATCAAAGAGAGCTCGATTTGGCATAAAATCATTCATGCTGTGTGAATCCAGCACTGGTTACATATGGAATTCGGTCCTATACACTGGGAAAGGAACCAAATTCAGTGAACATTTCAGCAGTTATGGAATGGCAACCGCTTTGGTTCTTTCTTTGATTGAGCCATTTCTTAATCAGGGCTACTGTGTCACCACAGACAATTTTTATACGTCCCCAGAACTCTATGAGTTCCTTCTTCTGAACAAGACGGACGCATATGGGACCGTTAAGGCTAACTGGCGTGACATGCCGCCAACCTTTGGCAATAAAAAGCTCAAGGCAGGAGAAATAGTTGCCTGGCAGAAAGGAAAAATGGTGGCACTGAGATGGCGGGGCAAAAAAGACGTGTGCCTTATGAGTACCATTCACAACACCTCTACTGTAATGGTACACACCAAAGGTGGAAAAGATGTAACGAAGCCACAAGTCCTGTTGGAGTACAACAATACCATGGGAGGTGTGGGCAGAGCGGACCAGGCCATGACCTTTTATCCAGCGATGAGGAAACAACAAAAAAAATTACAAAAAAATCTTCAGGCATCTTCTTGAACAGTGCCTGTGAAATGTATTCATTCTGCTGAAAAAAAAAAGTGACAAGCCTGTGGTTCATGCACCAAACGCCAACGGCTGTAAACAGATCTGGACGTCGTGCTGCTGGTGTTGTGAACCCGGAACAACTGACTTGTCGTCACTTTATGGACCACATTCCACCAACGGAAAAGGAGACAGCACCCACAAGGATGTGTGTGGTTTGCTGCTCTAAGCGTGACGACACCGAAAGGAAAATCCGAAAAGAAATAGGTTCTATTGTCCCGATTGTGACGTTGGACTTTGTGCTGTACTATGTTTTAAAATTTTCCATACCTGGGACGTTTACTGAAGCAATATGACTACTAATACTGCACCCTTGTTTGACTCAATTGTCCCTTGTCTCTCCGGTGCTGCCGCCATCTTCAGTAAGGGAATCAGAATTGAAGCCTTGCGGCTTCACTTCCTGGTTCCCTACTGCACATGCGCGAGTCGCACTGCGCATTGTAAATGGTCCCTGCTTTCTTCTGGGACCTGTGCGTCTCCCAGAAGACAGTGGGGGGGGCCGGAGATGGTGTTGATCGCCGCGGATACTGCGGCTATCTATGCCTGGAAGTGGGAGCAAATACCTGTATTAGACAGGTATCTGCTCCCCCCTGAAAGGTGCCAAATGTGACACCGGAGGGGGGGAGGAATCTGAAAAGCAGAAGTTCCATATGTGGGTGGAACTCCACTTTAAGCAAATGGAAGATACAGAACTTATTTCTTGTGTCAATGGTTGAGGCTGGAGGTGGTTTAATCATCTGTGGAATATTTTATTTACATTTATAAGGCCCCTTAATACCAACAGTGTATTTGCTTGTCTGTGGCAGTGTACCTGCATATTGCTGGTGACTTTATACCCCTTTTTGGATAGATGGTGTAATAAAGTGCCCACTGAATGCAGCAGAGCATGCTACACTTTTCTCTCACTTCTCTTGTACCTGTGGAGGTGAAAATTGTAGCCATAATAAGTTATTAATAAGTGAAAGACCGGTTTCAGCTGAGAATTTGTTAAAAGCAGGAAATTCATTTCTCCGGCTACATATATCTTCCAATTTATCACGGCCTAATATATATTCCCCAGCTGCCATTTATGTGGAAGCAACTTATCTCTTTAGAATAAAATTAAAATGTTATGTATATGTTCTTGTTAAAGGGGAGGTTCACCCTAAAAATGACTTTCTATTATTACATTGGCCCCCCACATTACAATACAATTATGCCTATTATGTTTTTTTTTATGCTGTACATACCCTGGTACAGCTAATTCACCCGTGGCTTCCGGGTTGCCTCCCTGTGTCTGAACGGACACAGGGAGCTGTGACTCGGCTCGGATGCCCCCATAGCAAGCTGCTTGCTGTGGGGGAACTCGACAATAAGAGCAGAAGAGGGACCCGAGAAGAGGAGGATCTGGACTTCTCTATGCAAATCCACTGTACAGAGCAGGTAAGTATGACATGTTTGTTATTTTTATAGGAAAAAAACAGACTTTACAATCACTTTCCCTCCCGAGGAAAATCCTGCCTCTCCACCCCTCCTATGCATGTATCCTTTTGTTTACCCCTTTCTCTTTAAATTAAAAGTCTGTCTCCCCCTGCACGTCACTCGCCTTAGGTGAATGACGCACACATTGCCCGCTGTGCCTCCCCGGATATGCACGTCCTATACCCCAGGAGGCATAGCCTTTCATTCAATAACAGGAGGAGGGGGCGTGGCTCCCGTCATAGAGAGACCCACCTGCTGAAACTGGAAGAATCGGCGGGCCTCTCGATGACGTCAGAGAGAAGAGGCGATTTGGGGCGGAGCTGTGGCTGGGCATGAGATTATCTCAGTGGGTCAATGCTGGATCCACTGGATGGGTGATGCAGGGCAAAAAAAAAAAAAAAATGGGCAGGTCAGCCGCAGTTCTTCTTTCTCTGGATAAGGTAAAAAAACTTCCTTAGGGGGCTCCCCCCAGCCCCCTTAAATACTTACCTGTCTTCTCTTTCGATCCAGCCTCCATCTGCAGCAGTGCTACTCTTTTTTTCAGTATTCACAGGGCACAGAGGCTGTAGTGGGAGCGACTGGCTCCTGTTACTGTCAATCAAATCCTGTGAGGATGGAGCAGGCCAGGGCCAAGCTACGCAGTGTGTGTCTATGGACGCACACAGCCCAACTTGGGAGAGAGCCCGCACGTGTGCTTCCATGGCACACAGCTTGCTATAGAGGCACACAGAAAAAAGGAGGAATGGACAGCGCTAGTGTGGGACCCCAGAAAAGAAGGAAAGGGGCAGCTCTGTGCAATATCTTTCCACAGAGCAGGTTTATAAAATGTTTATAATTTGAATTTAAAAAAAAAAGTCAGCCTTTACAACCACTTAAATACTTTGTTCAAAATATACTATATACCGTATTTATCGGGGTATTGCGCGCTCCGGCGTATAGCGCGCACCCCTAAAGTGGACCCGCATTCCTGTGGAAAAAAGATTTTTGTACTTACAGTTTTGGTGTCTTGCGCGGCGGCCTCGTCGGGTCCGGCGTCCGTCTGCGGCTTCGGGTGTCCTCTTCGTCGGGTCCGGCATCCTCCCCGCTCGTTTCCCGCGCCGAGTTTGAATACCGCGCCGGCATATACCGAGCGCAGTACACTCGTGTATAGTCGGGCAGGCTCAGCTACTCTCGCGCTCACGTCCTGTACGTCCAGGACGTGAGCGCGGGAAGAGCCGAGCCTGCCCGACTATACACGAATGTACTGCACTCGGTATATGCCAGCGCAGTACACTCGTGTATAGTCGGGCAGGTTCGGCTCCTCTCGCGCTCACGTCCTGTACGTCCAGGACGTGAGCGCGAGAGGAGCTGAGACTGCCCGACTATACACGAGTGTACTGCGCTCGGTATATGCCGGCGCAGTATTCAAACTCGGCACGGGAAAGCGGGTATCGGCGTATATCGCGCACCCACGATTTTGCGCGGTATACGCCGATAAATACGGTAATTGTGACCAAGAAGTCACAACTATGAAAGCATATACTGTAAATGCTAACATAAATCTTCACATAATGATATAATGCTGAAGTACCTTAAAGTGGTTGTAAACATCTGAAATTAAAATTAACAAAACATATCCTTCTATAGTGTGCACTTGCCTCAATCCAAAGTACCTAGTGGGATTTTTGGCATTTCTCCCCTCCCTCTGGTATCTACATAAGGCACTTGTAGGTAAAAATCACAAAGTGGACTTTACTACAACTTTAAGAATTTTCTTTTATTTCCTATTTGTTTTCTCAAGAAAGTGGAGTTACCCTTTAATTTATTTTGTAACTGCTGGTCTCTGGATTTTCACACACAACCACTTCTAGCATTTACTTGGATTGGTGCAAAAAAAAAAAATATATCCAGTGAGCGGCATGAGGGAGGTCAGAAGAGAATGGCCAGATTGGTTTGAGTTGACAGACAGACTGTGGTAACTCGCTGTACGACTGCGGTGAGCAAAAGATCACGTCGAGTTCCACTTCTGTCAGCCAAGAACAGAAAGTTGAGGCTGCAGTTGGCCAAATTCCATGAATCTTTCTGTAGCCTTGGAACCATCTCTATCTGCTACTGTCTAGATTTCAGCTGCGTGTCTGCCTTCAATCTAATTACGTCACAGCTGCAATAAAAAAAATAAAAAGGTTGATGCAATTAAAGTGTATCCATTGGTCAAAAAAAAAAAACATTATGTGTTACATAACATGTGCATAAATCCTCAATGACAAGTGCAAATTTAAAGTGCTACTAAATACACAGGGGTAGATTCACAACGGAGATATGACAGCGTATCTCCAGATACGCCGTCGTATCTCTGAGTTGTGGCGTCGTATCCATGCGCCTAATTCATAGAATCAGTTACGCATAGATTTCTGTTAGATCCGACCGGCGTAAGTCTTTTACGCCGTCGGATCTTAACTGCATATTGACGCTGGCCGCTAGGGGCGTGTACGCTGATTTAAGCCTAGCATATGTAAATCAGCTAGATACGCAAATTCACGAACGTACGCCCGGCCGACGCAGTACAGTTACGCCATTTACGTTAGGCTTTTCCCGGCGTAAAGTTACCCCTGCTATATGAGGCGTATATGCGGCGCACCAATGTTAAGTATGGCTGTCGTTCCCGCGACGAAATTTGAAAAATTTGAAAAATTTACGTTGTTTGTAAGTCATCCGTGAATGGGCTTGGACGTCATTTACACAAATAAAAAAGAAAGGAGTCGCGCTAATTGTTACACAATAATTAATTCACTCCTAAGTGTCATAAACACAATGTGAATAAAAATAATGTGAATAAAAAATAGGTTCAGTGCTTCAAACAGTCCAAATATTGTAAAGAAAGATGAGAACGATATATGGCAAATATAGAGTCCATTAGAGCACACCAAGAAACAATAGATCCCAAATGTTGTGAGTTGAATCCATCAATTAGTGATTGACAAACAGGAGACCTCCACCAACAAGTAACACAGACCCCCTTACCAGAGTCTAAGATCTCTATGAGATCAAAAACAGCATGACTGTACAGATATCCACTGTCACTGTAGGAATGTATTTGATCCACCATCCAGTTGCATTACAGCAAGTACTGAGTTAATCCCCCGTATGACCACCAGATATGTCACTCCGAAATATGGAAAGAAATCAGGAAACATCCCATAGTGTAAAACCGTTTTGAGATTTAATAAAATGTTGAATTGTAAAAGCATCGGATAAAAAAGCCGGCCGGCCTGTTGGAGCGTGTGCCCGTATCCTACGGGTCCTCACACGTGTAACGCGGTGACGTCAGAGCGCCGCCTCCTGACGTTTCGTCACAAAAGGGACTTGTTCACGGGATCATTTACGTTCACGTCGAAACCAATGACGTTCTTGCGGCGTAATTTGGAGCAATGCACACTGGGAAATTCCACGGACGGCACATGCGACGTTCGTGAAAAACGTCAATCACGTCGGGTCAGGTTTGATTTGCATAACACACGCCCACCTCTTCACAATTTGAATTAGAGAGAGAGAGAGAGAGAGACTTGTAAAGCGCAAAATTAGCACTTTTGATTTCTCCCATAGACTTTTAAAGGGTGTTCCACGGCTTTCGAATTTTCCACGAACACCCTATTCAGCGAACTTACATGCGACTCGAACATCGGGCTCATCCCTACTCATCAGACCACAGGACATGATTCCAGTAATCCATGTCCTTAGTCTGCTTGTCTTCAGCAAACTGTTTGTGGACTTTATTGTGCACCTTCTTTAGAATTTCTTGCCTCAAGGATCACCCCTGTCACCCGTGCTGTTCAACATCTACCTCCGCCCACTCCTCAAAATCATCAGCAAACAGGACCTGTGCTACCACTCATACGCTGACGACACTCAACTCTATTTTCGCATCACCGGAAAAAAAAGACCAATATCATTGAGTAGAAAAATGCCTCACATAGATCGATGATTGGATGACTGAGAGCTCCCTCAAACTCAATGGATCCAAAACAGAACTTCTTCTCCTCCACGCAAACCGAAAGACAAAAGCTAACACTTCATGGACACCACCCACCATCCTTAGACAGACCATTAGCACCAAAGTCAAAATTCCCGGAGTCATCTTTGACTCTGAGATGTCGATGGACACACAAATAGGATCAGAAGTCAGCGGATCTCACTATCTTCATCCCCTTCATCCCAGAAGAGGACATAGCAGTAGTAGTTGGAACAATCATCAATTCCTGACTTGACTACGCAAACTCCCTCTACATAGGACTACCTAAATACCAGATTTTGCGCCTACAAGTTGTCCAGAACACGGGAGCCAGACTGGTAACGGGGAAAAAAACCCTGGGAATCCATCACCCCTTCACTGAGGACCCTTCATTGGCTAACCGTAAAGGATCAGGTCACATTCAAGAACCTCTGTCTCACCCACAAGTGCACACAAGGAATCGCTCCTCAATACTTTTGCGAGAAAATAAAACACTACACCCCCAATCGCATTCTCCGATCAACCAACCAAAACCTCCTCCACATCCCCAAGTCCCGCTACAAATCGAAGGGAGAACGAAGATTTGCAGTCCAAGGACCACGACTATGGAACGCTCTACCCACAAACATCCGCATGGAGGAAAACCATCAAGCCTTCAGGAAGAAGCTTAAGACCCACCTCTTCTGAAGGATCAAGACGACACTGGATGGAAATAAGCGCCTTAAGGTGATTTAGTTCGCATTTGTAGCGCTATACAAGTTATTCACTCACTCAAGAGGCTTCCTTCAGGGACGACAGCCATGCAGACCAATTTGATGCAGTGTGCTGTGTATGGTCTGAGCACTGACAGGCTGACCCCCCTCCCTTCAACCTCTGCAGAAACGCTGGCAGCACTCATACATCTATATCTATTTCATACATCTATTTCCCAAAGGCAACCTCTGGATATGATGCTGAGCACGTGCACTCAACTTCTTTAGTCGACCATGGCAAGGCCTGTTCTGAGTGGAACCTGTCCTGTTAAACCTCTGTATGGTCTTGACCACTCAGCTTTAGGGTCTTGGCAATCTTCTTATAGCCTAGGCCATCTTTATGTAGAGCAACAATAATTTTTTTCAGATACTCAGAGAGTTCTTTGACATGAGGTGCCATGTTGAACTTCCAGTAACCACTATGAGAGAGTGAGAGTAATAACACCAAATTTAACACACCTGCTCCCCATTCACATCTGAGACCTTGTAACACTAACGAGTCACATGACACCAGGGAGGGAAAATTGCTAATTGGGCCCAATTTGGACATTTTTTCACTCAGGGGTGTACTCACCTTTGTTGCCAGTGGTTTAGACATTAATGGCTGTGTGTTGAGTTATTTTGAGGGGGACAGCAAATTTACACTGCTATACAAGCTGTACACTCACTACTTTACATTGTAGTAAAGTGTCATTTCTTCAGTGTTGTCACATGAAAAGATATAATAAAATATTTACAAAAATGTGAGGGGTGTACTCACTTTTGTGATATACTGTGTACAGGGCTTTTTTTCTCAGAGAAAAGGTGCAGAAACTCCGCCCTTCTAAATCACTACTTGCCTCCGCCCCCTACCCACCCCCGAGCACCGTCCCTTGGTTCCACCCCTACCCACCTCCCAGTACCGGCCCTTTTAGAGAATACAAAACCAAATATTATTTTGTGGTGCTTTTGTATGGTATTCGTTGATGATAAAAAGAAAAGCAATAAATAAATCCTCTGCAGCCAGTGAAAATATACCCCACCTCAGCAATAATAGACCCCCCAGCAATATAAATCCCCACAGCAACAATAGATCCCCCTGTAATATTAGACCCACCCAGCAACATTAGACCCACCCCAGCAACATTTTACCCACCCCGGCAGCAATAGATCCCCCAGCAACAATAAATTCCCCAAGCAATAATAGACACCCCCAGCAACTATAGACCCACCCCAGCAATAATAGATACCCCCCAGTAACACTAGACCCACCACAGAAACAATAGATCCCCCAGCAACAATAGAGCCCCAGTGCAACATTATACCCACCCCCCTGCCAAAAAAAGACCAGCTGTTTCAAAATACCACCCGAGCAACCATAGATCCATCCCTGCAACAATAGACCCCCCCTCTCCAGTAACAACAACAGATTTCCCAGAAGCTAGCATCAATAGACCCTCCAGCAGACAGAAACAATGGACCTCTCCCTCAACAATTGCCCAACCAGCAATAATAGACCCCCACACAAAAGTAGATTTCTGCCAGAGTACCCCAGTACCCATTGCCATTACATATATTCAGTCCTAGAGGTGCCGGAACTGCGTTCCCCCAAGTTCCCGCTGAAAAAAAAAAAAAAAATATATATATATATATATATATTAGTGCTGTCAAGCGATTAAAATTTTTAATCGCGATTAATCGCATTAATGTCATAGTTAACTCACGATTAATCGCGCCAAAATTTTTTTTTTTGTTTTCTTATTTATTTTTTATTTTTTTATAATATTAAATTGTGTTTTTTAAATTTTTTTACATTTTGATCACTTTTATTGCTGTCACAAGGAATGTAAACATCCCTTGTGACAGCAATAGGTGGTGA
This sequence comes from Rana temporaria, assembly GCF_905171775.1. Classification (NCBI taxonomy): domain Eukaryota; kingdom Metazoa; phylum Chordata; class Amphibia; order Anura; family Ranidae; genus Rana; species Rana temporaria. The sequence continues at coordinate 177,230,593 of NC_053493.1, forward strand.
CAGGTACTCTTTATGGAGGGATCGGGGGGTCTAAAAGACCTCCGAGCCCTCCTTTGCACTTCAAAGTATTCAGATCGCCGAAAACGGCGATTCTGAATACTGTGTACTTTTTTAAATCCGGCGCCATTGGCAGCCGAGAAACCCGGAAGTGACGTCATGACGTCGCTTCCGTGGTTTCAATGCGGAGACTGAATCAAAGCCGCTTACGGCTTAGTGTCAGTCTCCGCCTGGACACAGAAGGCGCCGAAAGGAGGATCGGGTCTCCCGGTGGGACGGGAGGCCCGGTCAGAGCGGCGAAAGGCGGCGGGAGGGGGGGGATATCCCCTCCCGCTCCTCCAGCATAACAACCGAGCGGCTTTTAGCCGCATCGGTTGTTATGTTTGGATAGCCGATCGCCCGCTCTAAACAACGGTACCGGGATGATGCCTGCGGCTGCAGGCATCATCCCGGTATAACCCCCGAACGCCGCCTCGTTAATCGCGCGATAAAAAAATTGACGGCGTTAACGTGGGTTTGCGTTAACGCAGTTAATAGCGCGTTTAACTGACAGCACTAATATATATATATATATATATATATATATATGTATACAGTTTGGCCCGGATTCACAAAGCACTTACGCCGATGTATCTCGAGATACACCGCGTAAGTGTAACTATGCGCCGTCGTATCTGTGCGCCGTGCCCACAATCTGAGATACGCCTAAAAATAGGCTTCCTACTACCGACGTAACTTGCCTACACTGTCGTATCGTGGGCGCATATTTACGCTGGGAGCATTTGCCGCTCCCATTGATTTTCTATGCACATATGCAAATGAGGGAGATATGCTGATTCACAAACGTACTTGCGCCCGGAGCATAATATACGCGGTTTGCGTAACTCATACGTCCGGCGTAAAGTTATTCCCCATATATGAGGCGCAACTCATGCTAAGGTATGGACCAGAGAACACAGCCGGCGTATTTTACATCGTTTACGTAGTACGTGAATAGGGCTGGGCGTAGGTTACGTTCACGTCGTAGGCAGTGATCCGTCGTATCTTAGGGAGTAGTTCCGACGTGATTCTGAGCATGCGCACAGGGATGCGTCCACGGGACGGCGCATGCGTCGTTCATTTTAAGTACTTCTATGGCGCTTGCCCCATCATTTGCATGGGGTCACGCCTCATTAGCATGGCTCACGTCCACTTCCACCTACGCTGGCTTACGCCGAGGAAACCCAGCGTATCTTTAAGAGCGAGTGGGAGCAAGTGCTTGGTGAATCCAGTGCTTGCCTCTGTGTGCTGCGTCGGCGTAGCGTATATTAGATACGCTACGCCCGCATAAATATGCGCCGATGTATGTGAATCCGGGTCTATATATATATATATATATATATATATGAGCATATTGAACCTGGAATGCACTGGGCTACACAGAGCTGGCACTCTTGTTGGATCAATAGAAGAATCAATTATAAATAAGGGGCCAGATTCTTAGAGGAGATACGACGGCGTATCTCCAGATACGCCGTCGTATCTCTGCGTCCGGCCGGTCGTATCTATGCGCCTGATTCTTAGAATCAGTTACGCATAGATATCTATTAGATCTGACAGGCGTAAGTCTCTTACGCCGTCGGATCGTAACTGCATTTTTACGCTGACCGCTAGGGGCGTGTATGCTGATTTACGCGTCAAAATATGTAAATCAGCAAGATACGCAAATTCACAAACGTACGCCCGACCGACGCAGTACAGTTACGCCATTTACGTTAGGCTTTTCCCGGCTTATAGTTACCCCTGCTATATGGTGGCGTAAGTGCGGCGTACCAATGTTAAGTATGGCCGTCGTTCCCGTGTCGAAATTTGAAAAACTTACGTCGTTTGCGTAAGTCGTCCGTGAATGGGGCTGGACGTCATTTACGTTCACGTCGAAACCAATGACGTCCTTGCGGCGTACTTTGGAGCAATGCACACTGGGAAATTCCACATACGGTGCATGCGCCGTTCAGGAAAAACGTCAATCACGTCGGGTCAAGCCTGTTTTACATAACACACTCCCACCTCTTCACAATTTGAATTAGGCGAGCTTACACCGGCCTATTTACGCTACGCCGCAACTTTTTTTTGAGAATACGGCACGTGCCTGTAAAAGTTGCGGAGGCGTAACGTAAATAGGATACGTTACGCCCGCACAAAGTTACGCGATTCTACATGAATCTAGCCCAAAGGTATCTTGGTTATCACTTGATGGTAAAACCCAAAACCAATTAGACAGTCTATATAGAAAGCACTGAATGGATATAATGGATTACAGGAATAGATTGTGATTTATAAAACATTTTGGTACTTATTGGAATAGTTGAAAAATATAATCTACAAAGATAAGGAAAGCAGAAAAAGTAAATAGATTTGATGTTAATAAGCCAAAAACAGATGGAAGTTTAACCAGCTAAAAATATGGAAGAAATTATAAAAGATATGCAAACGAGACATACAGATAATGAACAAGAGACAGGGAAGAGGGCAGAAAATAAGAAAAGTAATAACAGAATCTGATGAAAAAAAAAGTTCTTGGTTATTAAACTTAATGAAGGAAAGAAGATTGGTTTGATGAGAAGTGCAAAAAGGCAACAGAAGAAGGAATGAGAACAGATCTAAAATTCTCAGATAAAAAAATAAGAGCAGGTTTAGATGAAGTGATGAAAAAAAGAATAATGGTAAATAAAATATGCAGGAGGATGAAAAGGGAAAAAGAAAAAGGAAAAGCTCTGGGGCACAGAGGAGCCGTTTGAAAAGAAAGAAAGTAGAAACCCATTCAGATAGCTGGGCGCAGGAATGAAAAGAGTTTCCATAGCAAATGATGCCATGTAGAGATAAAAATGGAAACTTAATTGGGAAAGAAGAGAAAATATTAGAATGCTGAGCTGAATACTTTGAAAAATTATTAAAGAATTGTAGAATCAGAAGAAATATTAAAGACACATAAAATCAGAAGACCTATTAAAAGACATGAAGAATTAGGGAAAGAAAATTATGTTTTTTTGTTATGGCCTAGATATGGAACTGGAAGTCATATCCTATTGTCATACAGTATATGTAGAAAGAATTGAAAGAACCATCAAACAAATGTAAAAGAAAAAAAAGTACAAGACCATATAAAATTTTAATTGAAAAATTAAGGAAGGCCAACTTTAATGAAGTGTATACATGAACTAAAAACTGATATATGGAAGAAGAAACAAGTGGCAAAAAATGTTGGAAATAATTCCAGGCATCAGCATGTTGAACATAGTTACATTGGGCCAGATTCACAAAAGGGATACGCAGGCTTATCTGCTGATACGCCGTCGTATCCCTGTTTCTATCTATGCGGCTGATTCATAGAATCAGTTACGCATAGATATCCCTAAGATCCGACAGGTGTAATTGTTTTACACTGTCGGATCTTAGGATGCAATACCGCGGCCGCCGCTGGGGGGAGTTCGCGTCGTAAACCAGCGTCGGGTATGCAAATTAGGAGTTACGGGCGATCCACGACGGTTTTTCGCGTTCGCTACGTCGCCGCTAGTCAAGTTTCCCCTCGCGAAGTTACACTTTTTTTTGGTGCCTTAACTTTAGTCAGCAAGTGTATTGCTGTCTAAAGTATGGCCGTCGTTCCCGCGTCGTCGAAATGTAAAAATCAACGTCGTTTGCATAAGCCGTCCAGGAATACGGAAGTACGCTACACGCGTCGCCGTTCAAAAAAATGACGTCACGGCGCGCAAAGCACGGCGGGAGTTTGTAAACGAAGCATGCGCGGTAGGTCCGGCGCGGGCGTGCGCCTAATTTAAATGGCACACGCCCATTTAAATTGGCCCGCCTTACGCCGGAGGCCGCAGGCGTAGTTTTCATCGCAAGTGCTTGGTGAATCAGGCACTTGCGATGAAAAATTGCGGCGACGTAACTTATCTAGGATAAGTTACACCGCCGCAATTCTACGTGAATCTGGCCCTTTGATCCAACTTGGACCAATGTAACTATGTACGTAGATGACAAAGAAAAATGGCAACTGATTGCACACAGGATGAAGACTCATTGGGGGAGATTTACTAAAGTTGGTGCACACAGAATCTGGTGTAGCTGTGCATTGTAACCAATCAGCTTCTGACTTCAGCTTGTTGAATTAAAGCGGAGGTTCACCCAAAAAACAAGTACGGTATATAACATTACATTCAGTATACCCCAAACATGTACAGTATGCCGTTTTTTTGTTTTTTTTTGAGGGTGTACATACGGTATTATCAGTATTTTCGTTCCGGCTTCTGGGTACTCGCTTCCGCGGGACTGGGCGTTCCTGTGCAGTGCCGCAATGTCATCTGGGACTTCGCCCATATGATTGAAGTGCCTGAGAAAAACTCCCATCGGCGGATAAGGCGCGTCACGACTTTCCAAAAGTAGCCGAACCGCGTGTTGGCTCTATACGGCGCCTGCGCACCGACTAGGGCCGTGTAGAGCTGACTGCGCAGGCGCCGTATAGAGCCGACTCGCGGTTCGGCTACTTTTGGAAAGTCGTGACGCGCCTTATCCGCCGGTGGGAGTTATTCTCAGGCTGAAAACCCTGATGAGGGCCCCCTAGTGGCATTGGGGCCCTCGGGCAGTGCCCGAATGGTCAGTCCACCCCTGGATCTGCACCAGTTCATTACATGTCATGTTGGCTGATATCGGTAATAGGAGCATTGAAACGGGACTTTTTTTGTTTGTTTACATATGTATATAACATACTCGAGCGATGCCCCTCGAAATCACTAAAGTTGACACTGCTACGTCAGTGATCTCCACTTGCTTCTGGGTGTTGTGCTGAGCAGATGCCCTCTGAACAGAGAAGGTTGGCTACTCAGTGCGGGCGCCATACAGAGAATGCTTTGGAGAGGTGGGGTGTTGACGTCACCCTCTCCACCTTGTCCAAACAGAAAACAGTGCCAGTGCTGAGCAGCCAATCTCCTGTGTTCAAATTGCATCAGGCAGGCCACACAGCACGGGACCCGGAAGCAAGTGGAGTTTACTGGAGAAGCAGTGATTTGGCTCCCGCTGCTGACAAAAGTTAACTGGGAGTGCAAGTCCCCGATGAGGCAAGGCTCTCATGGTGTCAGGATCGGATGGCACACTGATTTGATGAGGTCGGCCTCTCTTATATCTCCTGTCCTGGCTCCGCTGAAGGTGAGACAGAGGAAGCCAAAGGACAAGAGGGACACGAGTGCCTGGAGCAGGAGGTCCCGGGAGAACAGCTTGGCAGGGTGTAGCGGCCTGGAGTAGACTGTGGTGAGCTGAGCTAGAACAGGTAACAGCTAGGCAGGTAACCGAGAGTTAACAGCAACCAGGAACTTAGACAGGAGCAAGGTCTCAGGGATAGCCAGGTTCGTCAGCAGGCGGGCAGTGAGGTACCAAGTCATACATAGAGCCAGAGTCAGGAACGGAGCCGAGTCAGAGATGGGCATCAGTACAGGAACAGAACACAGAGCCAAGGTCAAGAGCAAGCCGGGTCTAAATACAGGGAGGACACACAGGATCAGAGCAGGATTCAGGAACACAGCTGAAGATCAGTCAGCAAAGCACAAGAGCCCAGACTGCCTTTAAATCTGGCGCCAAACGGGATTAGGCTTGTACGTGTGCGCGCGTGCTCGCGCCTGTGCGCATGCCTGCCCGCATTTGCGAGCTCTGGCGCGCATGCGTGCGCCTGTGTGCCAAAACGTCTCACAGGAGTTCCCTGACACATGGATTGAGGTAAGTATGGAATGCAGGAAGGTAAAAATACTTTGTGCTTTTACAACCACTTTAATTCCTATGTCCTGACTTTCTCTTTTGGTGTGAAGACTGCAAAATAGAAAACATACTAAAATAGGAAACTATAAATTTCCAAGAGCTAATGAATTTAAACATTTAAGACCCATTATCACAGAGACACAATTTGCAGAGAAATAAAAGCTACAATAGAAGCAGGAAATAGATAATACTTGGCAATACACTTAAAGCGGGGTTCTGCGGGTTTCCATTTTTTTTTTTTTGCAATGCTTCTACAGCTCTTACCTGCTTGAAATAAGCACCCGTGTCTCCCAGTTTTTCTGCCCGCAGCATTTCACTTGTCCAGAAAACGAGATGTTTTAAAATCTAAAGATGGACGTTTCCATCTTTACTGTGGGCACTGTGAAGCCCAGCAGCTCGTCCTTCCGGGATACGGTGAATGCTGACGTCCCAGCATTCACTGCTCTATCCCGCGCATGTGCAGTGTTGACGGCGAGCGTCGCAGTCAACACTGCACTGTTGCCATCAGATTTCCCTTAGTTAAAATGGCGAATTAGTATCCGCCCTCGTCACATGACGCACTTTGCGAGTCATGTGACCATGTGACCCGCTTCCGCGTCACGTGACACTCGAGGTAGCGCGAGAATACACGCCTAGCTAATCGGATGGTCTCTTGTGAGTTGTGAAACGTCACTCCCAGGAGACCTTGCGTCCAGATCACATTACGCCGAGAGTCGTCGGGGAAAAGGAGCGACACGCCCACTCCCCGCAAGAAAGAAGACCCGGAAGTCAGCAAGAATACAGGTAAGTGTACACATATGCCAAAAAATGACAACACAGCAGTGATTTACTAAGGCTGGAGACAGGTTGGCTATAATGTTCAATTTTAGGGTGAACCTCCGCTTTAACCTAGAGAGTCCAAAACGTTATAAAGTTATAATTAGACCAACATACGGATCGGAAAACCTGGTGTTCAACACAAATGTATAAGAAAATGCTTCAAATTCAAGTCCAGAGAGCAGTCCAAATTGTACAATTGTCAAATTTTTGCCATTGGCATTAATATATTCAGCTTACCCCTTACCTCTGCCAATGCCTTTTACACATTTATCAAGCAGCAGCTTTTGAACAAAGCACATCTAATATGAACCTTGATGTATTCAACAAGAGGAACTCGCCTTGATTTAGAATCAGTAATATTTCATTGCAATGTACATTAAGATTAAAAAGCTTTATGACACAGTATACCTGAAAATGTACCGAAAACTCTAAAATAGAGAGGGAAAAAAACTTAGCTGGGATTTGCTAGTTTTAATCACAAAGACTTAACCTAGAAACATATCTCTGGGTTGTATTTTGGCTCTACAGAGGATTACACCTTTAATGGATGTTTAATATTATGCTTGCAGCAATGTGAATTTTGACAGTTGTACATTTATATAAACATGAAGACGAGTTTTATTATTGTTTATTATTGTTATAGTGTATCTGCTCGCAGTTACAGATAAGAAATAGGCGCTCCTGACAGACTTCATTTAAATGAGTCTCTATCCAAAAACCTACTTTACGTTACAATGAAAACCTAAAAGCAGATTAATTTAAGCGGAGGAGCAAAAAAATAACATCAGTTTTGCAATTTCCAAAATGTACGTTGGATGGTATAACCATTCAGACTATCTGTGCTTTACACCGCAGTTCTCAATGGGCAGTTTGCCAGTGGGGCACAATGGAATTATTTGCATGGCTCTACGCTATACTTAAACAAGAAGTATGGACTAGGAGAAAAATAAACATTCATATTCACCACTAGTGGCATCACTAGGGGGTGGCTATTGGGGATATAGCCCCGAATCTGGGGCCCATAGCCCCGAGTCTCTTGCTGCAGGGTACCTGCCTGAGCAGTGGGTCGTGGCTGCGGCTGCATGAGAGAGGCGTATGAGAGGAGAGAAGCGAGTGGGTGGACGAGCAGAAATTACATCATCTCTCTCCTTCCGCTCCACATCACCGCTCTTCCGTCCTCACAGCCGGGCCTCTTCAATGTGGGAGTAAGGTGCGACGAGGAGCAGAGAGAAGACATCATCTCTCACTGGCCGCCACACATCAGCGCTCTTACGCCCTCTCAGCACAGGCCTCTTCAATGTCGATGGTGGGGCGGGGAGCAGCGAGATGACATCATCTCTCACTGCCTGCCCCGCATCACGGCTCTCCTGCCCTCACTAATTGGACCAGTGCTGCCAGCCTGCCACCAGTGCAGCGGCAATGCACATTTGGTGGCACTGGCTGGCATGGCAATCCACATCTGGTGCCAGGCGACGTGGCAAGTGAAAACCCACATCTGGTGGCAGGTGACGTGGAAAGTGACAATTCACATCAGGTGGCAGGTAACGTGGCAAGTGACAATCTGCAGTTGGTGGCAGGTGATGTGGCAAGTGAAAATCTGCAAATGGTTGCAGTCAGGTGAAGTGGCACGTGACAATCTCCAAATGGTGGAAGCCAGGTGACATGGCAAGTGACAATCTACAAATGGTGGCAGGTGAAGTGGCAAGTGACAATCTGCAAATGGTGGCAGGTGACGTGGCAAGTGACAATCTGCAAATGGTGGCAGGTGAAGTGGCAAGTGGCAATCTGCAAATGGTGGCAGGTGACGTGGTAATCTGTAAATGATGGCAGGTGACGTGGTAATCTGTAAATGGTGGCAGGTGACGTGGCAAGTGACAATCCACTTCTGGTGGCAGGTGACATGGCAAGTGACAATCCACATCTGGTGGCAGGCGACATGGCAAGTGACAATCCACATCTAATGGCAGGTGATGATGGCAAGTGACAAGCGGCATCTGGTGACAGGCGACGGTGGCAAGTGACACACTGTATCCGGTGGCAGGAGATGTAGACGAAAGATAAAGGTGGCGGCACTCCAATATGGATAAAAATAAAGCTTCTTTATTAAGTACATCCAAGTAAAATTAAAGGAACCACACACAGTTTCATGTACTTAGAGCTTTTTTATTATTTGTATCTACTTTGGAGTGCCATCACCTTAATCTTTCTCTACACACACACATGGGCATCTGCATGGGGGGGGCAAGTGCCCTCAAAACTTCCACTCGCCTGCTCGCGAGTGGAATTTAGCACAGGGTGAGTGAGGAGCAGGGGCAGACTGGGCTGACAGTTTCCTGGCTGATCACTTCTGGCAGAAGCAGTGCGTCCATCAGAGCAGCCCGGATGAGAAGGGTCCCTGCGCCCGGGCTGCTCTGATGTCCTGTACAAAAAGCCACACCACTTCTGCCAGAAGCGATCAGCCAGGAAACTGTTAGAAGGATCCGGCAGCCGGATGACACAGAGCGGGGATCTCGGCTTGAATATGAATAGCCGGTCGCTGTCAAATAAAGTCCTGCCTCCTGGACCGGCATTGGACCAGTGTGCTGACTATTAGAGTAGCCGGTCTAGGAGATGAGACTTCGTTTGACAGTGTTGACTATTCATATAGAAACCGTGTCTCATCGGGAGATCCCCGCTCTATGACATCCGGCCGACAGATCCTGCTGATCCTTCCTGATGCATTGCTGGGCACTGATGAGGCTGCAGGTATGGGCAATGATAGGCTGCAAATATAAATAAAGCATGGGGACATGGATGGATGGGCAAGTTTGCTTTGAATGTTAAAAATGAATGAATTCATGCCTAAGCCTATTAATGACCCCCAAACATTATATATATTTTTTTAGCAAAGACCCTACAGAAGAAAATGGCGATTGTTGCAATATTTTATGTCCCACGATATTTGCGCAGCAGTCTTTTAAATGCAATTTTTTTTTAGGAAAAAGGACACTTTCACAAATTAAAAAAATATAAAAATCATTAAAGTTAGCCCAATTTTTTTGTATAATGTGAAAGATGATGTTATGCCGAGTAAATAGACACCTAACGCGTCACGCTTTGAAATTGCACACACTGGTCATGCCCCTGAAGAATCCTTTTGTCGACGAAACCGGTCGGGCTGAGCTGTATGTTCCTGTGATATTGTGCATTTTACATGTTTGGATGTTCTGTGGCGGCCGCCTTTCTTTTTTACCATGGATACATGTACTGTAAGTGCAATACTTTATAATAAATGCAACCTGTAACGGTCACCACCGTTTACGACCTTCCATCCCATCCACGACAGCTCATCTGACACACAGACAAATCAGCAGGCATCCCATTTTCCCAGAATCAAGACGAGACACGCAGCTCTGTACTTGTTCCAAATGTAAAGACAATTTTAATGGTTTCTTCTCAGTCTTATATACAGAACAACCATGTGACAGTATTCAAAGGGACAATTAGATCTCCACCCCCCTAATCACACACTAAGGCTAATTACTAAACATTCTAGACGTGTCGGCGCCGGCCTATAATTATCATCATCTCATCACTGCACATTCCTTCATTAACAGCATAACAAACAAAACACCATAACACACTGAGTTCCCTAGGCAGACGTTCTGTCTCCGACAAGTACATTCCACACATAAACAGTATTTAGCATACATAATTAGAGGTCTGGGAGCAGACCTGGATTAACACCTATACACAAGGACAATGAAATGTCTTCCAGGCCCTGACTCAATTAGCATGTCACTAGTCAGGGCTAATCATAGAATGAGTCACCACATTGAATAGCCAACAACTTGTGATATCTCAAGACATCCTGCAAACATGATTTATTATTAATGTCCCATCTCATGTAATACATGAATTATGATTAGCCACCCTATGCCCAAAAGGGGCACAGGGTGAACTTAGACCCAAGAGTTCTTAGGGCCGCTGGCACAGGAGTATCCCCCATCCTCACAAAGTCTCTGGGGGTCACGGGTCATCCTGTTACACAACCCTTAAGAGGTTTTACACTATCCAGTGTTTTATGTTTTATTTGGATTTGACTACACAATCGTCATTTGGGTGGAGTCTGGATGCTCTGGAGCTTTTCCTGATGTTGTTCCTTTGTACATCCCCTACTGATGACCTCCACCGGGACATATTCATCAAGCCTGTTTGACCCTTCATAATAAAGGGTCCAGGCTCTCTTGCAAGACCTATTGTGGTGGTGGCCTGTTCACTTGGTGAAGGGATTGGATAACCTTATCCACAGTTGAATAATGGAGTTTGCCATTTGACCATTATGGTCCATTTGAGAGACCGATTTTTCTGGACTGTTTATTTATTTATAAAAAAAAATTGTATTTTTAATATCAATCACTATAGAGCAACACACCTTTATTTTGTTTCCTGTTAGATCTATTAGTGTATGGCCAGGTTTGTCAGGAACCGGCCGACTTTCGGCCAGTGTGTACAGCTCCTCGTCCAACAGAAGCCGGTCGCACAACTGGCTTCTGTAGAATGAGCATACTGGAAAACCAGCATCTGATCAGCGATAGTGGCCAATGGCTGCGAGCACCAACCTGGGGGGCAGACAAAGGTAGTCCCCCTGTGAGAATATAATAGCTCAGCAGGGAGATCGCTGCACTACCATCGGATGTGTTAGTATGGCGACCTGTATGTTTTTGTTTACGTTCGGCCGGCTGGGTTGAATGAAAAATAACTTCCCTTGTTTACCCAGCATTAGCCTTGGGGGGGAATTAATGTTGCTCTAGTTGTTAGGCTTCATGTACACGGGACGTTCTTACAACCTCTCCTGAACAATTTAATTTGACAGATAGTAAACCACGTTTAAAACATCCGTTTTGCCGCATTTACATCCGTTTAGCCGCAGTTAGCGGCGTTTGCGTTTAGAAACGTTTAAAAAATTTTTTTTTTAAATGGCCAAAAACGCCTATAAACAAGGCACGGTATAATGTGGGTTACCGCATTTAGACACGTTTGGCGTCTGAAACTTAGGCATCTTAACTCATTGTTTTGCCTTTAAAAAAAAGCCTATAAACGCAACTGTGTAAAAACGGCAGTAAACGAACCTGTGTACATGTACACATAAGATAACATTGAATGAGTTCAGGGGAAGTTGAAAAAAGCGTCCAAATGCCTCTGAACGTCCGTTTAGCAGCAGCAGTGTACATGGGGCCTAAAGAAAATCACAATACACAATGATGAGTATACTTTGCTGATGCAACAAACTACATGACAATTACAGTTACATTAGCAATGTGGCACCCAAAAATTCTGTATCACAATACCTCCAGCCCAGTGTCTGGGGGCCCATCCTGCCAGCAAAGGAAGAGCAGGCTATTGTTGGAGAGAAAATAAGACCCGGCTAGCACATAACAGCTTTATTGTGTGCACCTTTTGTACGAGTACTATGAGGATAGAGATCTCACAATGAGCATTTACGAGAAAAGATACTAGAAGCTGGCTGTGTTATTAGTCTTCTCCTATTACAGACATGGAAGTAAGCTCATGTGCTAATGACAAACGTGTGCATTGTACAATCCGGCATTACAAAAGCCATTTCTTCCATACATTGCTGGCTGTCAGGCACACACTAATGCCCTGTAATCATGATCGGAGTTTCCGATCATTTCCGACGGGTTTTTCCGATGGAATTCCGTTCAAGCTGTCTTGCATTCACACGGACACACCAAATTCCGACCGGAAAAAACACTACAACGAGCCTAGAAAAATTAAGTTCAATGCTTCCGAGCAAGCGTCGAATTGTTTCCGAGGCTGCGTGTTTTTTTCTACGTCTGATTTTGACACAGAAGAACGAAAAAAAAAAGAGAACATGTTCTCTTTCTAACTCCGTCGGAAAAAGTCTGATGGGGCATAGACACGGTCAGAATATTAGATGAAAAAATTCCGTCTGACTTTTTCCAGCAGAAATTCCGACCGTGTGTACAAGGCATAACTGCAGCTATTTCAGGCAGGGTAATAGGTATCGGTTCTGAATTCACTGAGCATACAGCAAAGTTTGAGGGGCTTATAGAAAACACGACTCAAATCACTAGCAAAACAAATTACACATAAAAACATCAAACAATGGTTTGTTTGTTCAATGTATCTGTATATTCCAACAGTGTCATTAATTAACTTAAAAAAAGTGACCCAACATATCATTTTTTGCAAACACGGTCTCTAGTATAAGATTAAAGAAAATCTATCATTAGAATTATTATTTTATAGTTCTGTCCCCTATGGTAAGGTGACCAGATTTTTAAAATGAAATCCGGGGACATATTATTTTTTTACTAGCAATGGCGGGAATCAGCGACTCTCTGCCCTTTGCCGTCGCCGCCGCTCGCCTGACAGCCTGTCAAGTCTAATGCCACATACACACGATCATTTTTCGGCATGAAAAAACATAGTTTTTAAAAAACGTCATTTTAAATGATCGTGTGTGGGCTGCACATCGTTTTATAGTTTTTGAAAAACGACAAAAAAAATTCCCTCTGCTCCGACCAGCACATGATCATCAGAAAAGGGTGCAGATAATTGAAAAGAATACACCCCCTAAGTTAGTAGGAGCGGCGGAGCGGTGGTCTGTAATTCAGAATTTAAATTCTGCCCCGAGTGTCTTTGAATTTGCCCTAGCCCCTGTTCAAATCCAACCCGGGGACAAAACCGGGGACTGTCCCCGTAAACCGGGGATATCTGGTCACCCTACTCTTTGGGACAATGTACATGTAGTATTTTGTTTCTAAATACTCTCCAACCCTAGTTATGAGGATTGACTCGCCCCTGTCTCCTCCTGCCATGGTGCATCTGACAACAGCTATGAAGGAGATGGCTGATTCACATTGCAGCTTTTCCTTGCTGTGAGCATTTTCCAAAGATAAGCAACAGCAGGAGGAATGCAGAGGATGTCACGTCCCCCCCCCCTCTCTCTTCCTCTTGTTGTCTCAGGAACAAGCAACAACTGCAGGAACAGCTACGAATCACTTGTCTCCTTCACAGCTGTTGTCAGATCAGCTGCGAAAGGAGGGGAGGGGACCAGGTGGATACTCATCACTAGTGTTAAGCCGGTCATAGATGGATCAAAATTCAGATGGTTCAGCAGGGCCCAGCCAAATATCGATCCATCCATGGGCAGTCTGGTTGTACGATATCTCAATTGACTTCTGTAGAACCAGCCTGTTGGAATATCCTTGCTCATTCAGTTCCGCTGCCTATAGACGGCAGTGATAATGTTTGAATTTTGACAGCTGGGAGGCTTCCTCCACTCCATGGGAGGAATTACCCTATCCACCTCGAATGTGTGGATGGGGAAATTTATCATGTATGGCCTGCCGTACAGAGAACATGAGGCAGAGTACCACATGTATTTTGTCCCATAGGGGACACAACTGTAAAAAGAAAATTATGATGATTGATCTTTTTTATGGTAAATGTCAGTTCAAGAACTTTTTTTATAGTTTCAAATACTGTAGAGCTGGAAGGATTAGAACTTCTGTTGGGTTTTTATCATTATACAGGGCTCATACATCCTTACTGCCTGTCATGCTGATAACAATTTTATCCAACAGGAGTGAGGGAAAATATGAAACGGGTACAGACAGAAATAAAAATAGGAACAACTGTGGGTATGGAGTTTGGTGTATGGGATTGTATTGTGTTTTTTATTTTGTTTGTTTATTTTTTTGTGGTTGAACTGGATGGACTTGTGTCTTTTTTCAACCTGACTAACTAACTATGTAACAGGGGTTCTAGCTTTGCCTATGCTACTAAAGAAAGCATTTTTACTTTTATCTGTGTTGCTGGTGGAGAGTTAACCACTTAAGACCCGGACCAAAATGCAGGTAAAGGACCAGGCCAGTTTTTTGCGATTCGGCACTGCGTCGCTTTAACTGACAATTGCGCGGTCGTGCGACATGGCTCCCAAACAAAATTGGCATACTTTTTTTCCCACAAATAGAGCTTTCTTTTGGTGGTATTTGATCACCTCTACGGTTTTTATTTTTTGCGCTATAAACAAAAATAGAGCGACAATTTTGAAAAAAATTCAATATTGTTTCCTTTTTGCTATAATACATATCCCCCAAAAATATATAAAAACACTTTTTTTTTCCTCAGTTTAGGCCGATACGTATTCTTCTACCTATTTTTGGTAAAAAAAATCGCAATAAGCGTTAATCGATTGGTTTGCGCAAAATTTATAGTGTTTACAAAATAGGGGTTAAGTGTGACCTCATGTGTTTCTAACTGTAGGGGGCGGGGCTGGACGTGTGAAATCATTGATCGTGTTTCCCTATATCAGGGAACACACGATCAATGACAGCGCCACAGTGTAGAACGGGGAAGCTATTTTTACACACAGCTCTCCTCGTTCTTCAGCTCCGGGGACCGATCGCGGGACTCCAGCGGCGATCGGGTCCGCGGGTCCCGCAGCCGCGGAGCTTCAGACCGGGTCGGCTGGGCACTTAAAGAGGACGTACAGGTACGTGCTTGTGCCCAGCCGTGCCATTCTGCCGATGTATATGTGCAGGAGACGGTCCTTAAGTGGTTAAATGTAACCATATTGCTACACTTAGAAGCGCCTCTCTTCTTTTTTTATACTCTTATATCAAGACATCGCTTGTATATCAAGGCAAAATTTATTAAAACATTTTGCTTGTCTTGCAAAACTCTCTCAAACCAAGGTTTTACTGTACTTTAAAGTCCAACTCAGGTTAACATTGTGAGTGTATGGAGGTTTGTCAGAACTTACCTATCAAAAATTACTATTTGCCTGGTGGTTATACTAGCCCAATGACTTCAGTACTATCTGAACCACAATCCTAGAACACAAATGCCAAATCGTATCAAGTCAAAAAAAGTCAAAAAGGTTTGTATGAATATTTGTTTTGGGTCAGTGACTTAGGCTGCATTCACACCTGAGCGTTTTGTCGCCTGAAGCGCGACACCCCAAAACGCTAGAGGGGAAAAAATACATTATTCGCGGCAAATCGCTGTAAAAAACGCCACAAAACGCTACACTCAGGTGTGAATGCAGCCTTATAGTATTGAATCAAGAGGCAGATTTCCCTACAAGTAAACTTTTCATAGGAGACATATGGGGCTGTCGTTGATGACCTCTTTCTGAAAATACTGGTTGCCTGGCTTTTTTGCTGATCCTCTGGGTTTAGTACTTTCTAAAGCCTCGTACACATGACCGGTTTTCCCAGCAGGAAAACTGCCAGGAGAGCATTTGGCCGGGTGTATGCTCCCTAGCAGTTTTCCCGTCAGGAAAATAAGAAACCCTGCTCCCCATTTTCCCGTCGGGATTCCCGGCAGAGTGTTTCCTGCCGAGAAAAACGGTCGTCTGTATGCTTACCTGCAGGGTAGAAAAGCCGCGCATGCTCGATAACACCTCGACGCATGCGCGGTAGCATACAATGTTAGTCTGCGGTGTAGCAAGATGGCGGCGACGGAATCGAATGTGACGAGACAACGGCTCGTCGTAGTCGATGACGTCACCGCGTTCTTACCATTGTGTGCCCGTGTGTTCACACGGCTTTTCAGGGAAAGCCTGCCAGGAATCCCGTCGGGAAAACTGGCGTTTTTTTTCCCAACGGGATTCCCGGTCGTGTGTACAGGGCTTTAGTCTCTGACCTGGAACAAGTATGCAGAAGCCATAATGTTCTATGATATATCCTGCAAAAACAGACTAACCATTAGAGAGGGTGCTGACAGGGCCAAACAAAGAAAGAAAAATGTTGGCTGGTTCATCAGGAAGAAATTCGCCCTGTTTACGTCCAGCTAAAGACCTGTCCATAAGATCTGATTCTAGAAAGCCAAATGTGGAAATCACAATTCCCATCTAAGTTTATACATTTATTGACATGGTATCAAACAAGATAAAAGGACATCAAAACAACATAAACAATAAAAAACAATGCAAGGTATCGTGATAAACCATACAGGTCACTGAGAGTCATAAACCCCTTGGGGAGAATCATGGTGAAGGTATGGGTCATGAAAGGGATTCTTCTCAACTAGTTTCCCGACAGGCGTTGCTTCGTCAGGAGAGTTTTTCTAAAAATTAATCAAAATACATTCATTGACTGCAGAAAGAAACAAACAGTAAAAAATACAATTCAACCTACACAAAGACATTATATTTCAACATGTAAACATTGGGGGATAATGGCTGTGCTTCTTACCTAAAAACGTAAATCCCGTCAGCTCAGATGCCCAAGCTACCGAGGAGAGAATCTCCCGCGGCGGCCGGATGCGTGAATGGACCTAACAACTAAATATAAAAAAATTACTATAAGTATATGGCTGTATTGGTAATTGGTAAAGAGGGGGAGGCACAGTGCATGTGTGAAGAGTGAACCAAACTGTACCCAAAACAGGGGTAAAATGTTGAAAAATGGTGAGTGGAAGTGTGGTTGGAAAGTGAGAGTGAATAAGGGAGTGGGGGGGGGAGGAGAGGGCAAAGAGAGAAAAGGAGAGGGGAAAGGAAGAGGGGGAGAATGAAGAAAAAAAAGGGGGGAGGATTGGGTGGCAGAGGGAAGGGGGAAGGGAGGGGGAGAGGGAAGGGAGGGGTGGGAGTGAAAGGGGATTAAGGGGGAGAGAAAGATGTTTAATTTACGACGAGTTCCTCGGTCGTGTGTACAAGGCCTCATGGTGAATGCTCGGGCAGGATTATCATGGTTGGGATATCTGGCTGGGAGTTTACACCAGGGCAATAGTATGGAAATTGCTATTTTACAGCCTTAGAAGAACCCTAGAGGATATAGTTAACATTAGTATGATTAAAAATACAATGAAGACAGGGAGAGCCAAATCGCTTGAAACGTTTCCATGGCTACACTCAACCTGAAAACAATACCGCTGTGTTCAAAAATGACCCCAAAGGGGCCAGAACCTTGGATTCACTAACTATAAAATATGAGAACAGTCTGAGAGATCAGGTTAGCGGTATTACATGCTTGACTGATATTCTGCAAAGAGATAAGAGAAAAAAAAAGAACAGAGCAAAACTGATGCAGTTCCCCTATGCAACCAATCACCTTTCTTGGCTGTCCTAATTTTGCTTTAGCTTGATTTCCACCAAGGTTTGTGAATTAAGCCCTGTACACACGGGCCAGAATCTCGTCAGAAAAAAAAAAACTTCTCTTTTCCTGACGCGATTCTTGGCAAGTATCTCTTGCCGGCCGAGTGTACAGACTCTCCATTCAAAAGAACCGCCGTTCTTTTGAATGGCAAGAACGTGGTGACGTCATTGGGGTGTGCGAGCTGTGCGGCTGCACAGGGCGCCATGGGCAACAGGGGCGCCATGCGGCCAGAGCCATACTAAGTGGGGAGCGGGCCGCACCGGGGTGCCACACACTGGGGGGCGCCCCCCCCCCTCCGTAACTTAAGTGGTGACAGCACTGCCACCACTACGTGACTTTAGGCAGTACCGTGGCAAATACGAGCTGCAGAGAGAGATACCGCGATACAAAGGAGTGGGGGGGAGCGGGGTGACATTGCTGCACCATCCATCCCCCTCCTCTCACGGCCGCGGCTGAGCTGTCCTGATTAGCAGTGTTCGGCACTTGTCACAGAACACCTGATGTCTCACAGGCACAGCCGAGTGAAGCCGCCTCCCCGTTTATGTGTACAGAGGGGGAGGGAACCTTCTGTGCATGTGCTGCCAAAAGCTGATCTGAGGTACTGAATGGGAGGAGTTTGCACTGAGGGGGTTTGTGTAATGTAAAGGGGTCCAGTGATGCAGGGTGCTGTGTAATTTAAAGGGGTCCAGAGGTGCAGGGGGATGTGTAATGTAAAGGGGTGTAAACTGTTAAAAATATTGCAAATATTTTTTCCTCTTTGTGTATGTTTAGGTGACCAGGGGTGAAGATGGGGGGGGGGGGGCGCCACAGGATTAGCTCGCACAGGGCGCCTGAACACCTAAGGCCGGCCCTGCATGCGTCTAAGTCATTTCGAGCATACGCGGGATTCCATGGCGACAGGTAAGTATACACACTCTCGGGTTTCTCGGCAGGAAAACACTGCAGAGAATCACGACGAGGAAAATAGCAGGTTCTCTATTTTTCTCGTCTAGATTCTGGGCAGTTTTCTTGTCAAGAAACCTGAAAGCCCCGTACACACGCTCGGTATACTCGGCAAGAAAACTCTGCCGGCAGTTTTCTTGCTGGTTCTTGACGAGAAAACCGCGCGTGTATGAGGCTTAAGTCTCAATATAACAACTTATGTTTATCTTTTTCTTTTATTTCTGAATTGTCAAACCACTTCTGGATGCATGTGAAAAAATACTGCAGAACAAATGAAAGCCCCGTACACACGATCAGAATTTCCGATGGAAAAAGTCAGATGGACTCCAAAATTCCGACCGTGTGTGTGTCCCATCGAAGTATTTCCGATAAATTCTATCGGAGTTTAGATAGAGAACATGTTCTCTTTACTCCGATGGAATTCTGTCGGAATTCCAATGTGAGTTTGGTCAGACAAAGGTACGATCATGTGTACGGGCTGAAGAGTTAGTAAAAGTAAGTGGCTGAACGGAGTGGCAGATCTCTTGGAAGCTTAACCACTTCAATAACGGGCATTTTTACAGGCCAATTTTCAGCTTTCAGCACTGTCACACGCGACGTGGCTCCCAAACCCAAATTTACGCCCTTTTTTTCCCACAAATAGAGATTTCTTTTGGTGGTATTTGATCATCTCTGCGGTTTTTATTTTTTGTGCTATGAACAAAAAAAAATAGCGAAAATTTTGAAAAAATAAATATCCCAATTTTTTGTTGTTTTTTAAAACTATTTTTCTTCTCAGTTTGGGCCGATACGTATTCTTCTACATATTTTTGGTAAAAAACATCGCAATAAGCGTATAGTGATTGGTTTTTTAAAAACATTTTTACATGCCGAAAAATGATCGTGTGTGCCTGTCTCCTAGTGCTGCTGGACCTTAGCGCAGCCTTCGACACGGTAGACCACAACATATTGCTCACACGACTCAAAGAAGTAGCAGGAGTCTCTGACGCGGCCCTACCATGGTTCGCATCTTTCCTAGGAAATCACACTCAGACCGTGAAACTTGGAGGTTTTACATCAGAAACACGGACCGTTACATGCGGAGTCCCGCAAGGATCGCCCCTCTCACCCGTACTCTTCAACATCTACATCCGCCCGCTCCTCAAAATCATCAGCAAACAGGACCTGCGCTACCACTCTTATGCTGACGACACGCAGCTTTACCTTCGAATCACCAACAAAAAAGAACAATTTCATGAACTTGGAAAATGCCTCACACTGATCGACAATTGGATGACTGAAAGCTCCCTCAAACTCAACGGATCCAAAACAGAACTACTCACCCTTCACACAAATAGGAAATCCATTTCTAGGACCACATGGACACCACCCACCATCCTCGGACAAATCATCGCGCCAAGCAACAAAGTCAAAAGTCTCGAAGTCATCTTTGACTCAGACATGACGATGGATGCACAAATAGGATCAGTCGTCAGCGGTTCTCATCATCTGCTCCGCATGCTACGTAGACTCATCCCCTTCATCCCGGAAGAGGACAGAGCTGTAGTGGTTGGAACTATCATCAACTCACGACTCGACTACGCAAATTCCCTCTATTTAGGACTACCGAAATACCAGATTTCACGTCTACAAGTCGTCCAGAACACGGCAGCCAGACTGGTAACTGGTAAAAAGCCGTGGGAATCAGTCTCCCGGTCTTGAGGTCCCTCCGCTGGCTGCCCGTACAAGACAGGGAGACATTCAAGACACTCTGCCTCACCCACAAATGTATACAGGGGAACGCTCCCCAATACTTAAGCGAGAAAATAAAACAATACGTGACCAAGCGCATGCTCCGATCAACCAACCGAAACCTTCTCCAAATTCCTAAATCCCGCTACAAATCGAAAGGAGAACGCAGATTTTCGGTCCAAGGACCTCGGCTCTGGAATGCTCTACCCACTACCATCCGCTTGGAGGAAAACCATCGGGCCTTTAGGAAAAAACTAAAGACCCACCTCTTCTGAAGGACCGGTACGACTCTGGATGGCAAGCGCCTTGAGGCGATTAAGTTCGCATTTGTTGCGCTATATAAGTCACTCACTCACGGCATGAGACCCTTTTCACACTGGAGCGTATTGCAGGCGCTATAGCATTAGAAATAGCGCCTGCAATACGCCCTTAAAAATCTGTCCCCATTCACTCCAGTGTGAAAGCCCGAGGGGCTTTTACACTGGAGCGCTGCGCTAGCAGGATGGTTAGGCCGCTTTCACACTGGGGCAGGAGGCGCGGTATAGCGCCGCTAAAAATAGCGGCGCTATACAGTCGGAATTGCCGCGGGATTCGGCCACTAGCGGTGCGGTATTAACCCCTGCTAGCAGCCGATAAAGGGTTAATACCGCCCGCAATGCGCCTCTGCGGTATTGCCGCGGTTTCCCATTTTTTTAAATCCAAAGATGCTGCTTGCAGGAGATATTTTTCTCTCCTGCCAGCGCATCACCTCAGTGTGAAAGCCCTCCGGGATGTATCGCCCTTAAGTCTGATTTTAGCAGATCAGGTCGGGTGTCAGCGGACATGTCTCCGCTGACATCTGACGCTCCATGCATGGAGTGGCCGTTCAGGTCCGCCGACAAAACTGAGCGGTCCAAAAGTGGAGACATGTAGATCCTGTTATGATATCATCTGTTCATAAGTTCAAACACAAGGCACCTTAACTTACAGTGTTTATGAATATGAAAAAAAGACAAATCAAATAGAAAAAAAATACATTTTGTTTATTATCATAATGAAACACACAAATGTATTCAACTTTATTATTGTAAATAATTTCTTTATTTAGTATAAACAATCCTGCATAGTATACAACATGTTTTTGTTGTCACATGAAAATATACAATAAAGGTGGGGTGGAGAGAGAGAGAGGCAGAGAGAGAGAGAGAGAGAGAGAGAGAGAGAGGCAGGCAGGCAGAGAGAGAGGGAGAGAGAGGCAGGCAGAGAGAGAGAGAGAGCTACATGGGAACAAGGAGGGGTCAAGCCGCAGCCTCTGACATACAGAACCAGATTCCATGTCGGAGACATCCCCAGAAGCAGGATCAGGAAGGGGGTGCTTTTTAACCCACCATCCGGGCACTAGCTGCTTCAAACCTGGCAAGAAACCCAGGACAGCCAACATAACAGATGTGGCAGGGGAAGGGGCGTTAAGGGTTAACTCAGGCCTAGTGGAGAGGGAGACCTGGCTCAGGTTCCACCCACCCTGCAAGGCAGGACAAAAAAAATCCCCACTGGTCGCCTCCTTGCAGCTAATGCAGAGCAAGGGGACCCCTGGTGCTCACCACCCCACCCAGCTGCAGAGAGAGTTGAAAACCTGAGGTGTGCTCTGATGTGCTGGCTGTGATGTGTGTCACCTCAGGTAAGAATCATCACAAGAGACCAGAGGCTGTGCTGTGTCTGTCACCTCAGTTAAGAAGGTATCCCAGACAGAACCAATGTCCGTAAACGGCATGGCTGTCGGCCAGACACACTGACACGGCCATAGAGACCGGTCATATGTGAGCCCTAGAACCGAAGTTCCCCGGCCGCCCCTGGAGCAATGGGGCCTGTCGTGGACGTCCCAAAGCTGAGCTAAGGGCCGGCACACGCTCGATGGCCGAACATGGGGGGTACTACAAGAGTCGAGGACCCAGCCAGTCACACCAGTCGGCTGTTGATAGAAGAATCGCAGGAACAAAAAAAATAATCGCCAGAAAAAAAACTCCAGAGTACAGGAACTCCAGAGAGGGCCTGACTCTCCTGTCGTTAGGCAGAAAAAGACTGAGGCTCCTAGAGCAGGGTGTGGGTTATGCCTGGGGGAGCCACGCCCCCTGGGAGGAGCGGCACGAAGGAAAGGTTTTAACACTTTAAGTGCTGTTAAATTCTGCCTAAACTCTCCTGGTAGGAAGAAGCATAACCCTAATGTCAAAGAAGGCTGTGTCCGTCTATGAACGGAAGAGAAATTAATATTTTGCACCAGAAAAAAAAAAAACTGTGTGGGAATTGGATAGATAAAAAAAACAGCTAAGGGATGCAATAAAAAAAATAAAATAAAAAATAAAAGGGGGAAAAAAAAAAATTAAAACACAAAGAGGATTTAATGGTAATTGACGAGTGGAGATATCGACAGTTGTGCCACTTTGTCCAAAATTTACCCCAACCATTAAGGTCAGGGGAACAGCTTAGATCATTGGAAAGGTTATGTATTATGGATAAATCTAAAGGCATTTTTTCAAGGCTTTATAAAATATTATTGGCAGTGGATGAACTGGAGATTCCCCCATTCATCAAAAAAATGGGACAGAGTTTTAAAACTGACCCACTCCTTGGCCGTGGACAATAGGACCGCAGAAATGAATTATAAGTGCATAGCAGGTAAGGGTTGCTGAATTTAATTGCTGCATCGCGATTCGGGGGTCCCCGATGCGGCAGCGATGCATGCAACCCCAATATCGGTGTCTGACGTCATCCGACATGCCCCGCCCCTTCCGGGGAGATCGCTCCGAGCAGGTCCTCAAATACTTGTTTTGTAATAAATGTGCGTTATAATCCATTAAGTGGCCACGCTGTATGCTTTTTTTTTTTTTAATATATGCAGATTCATACCTCATAGCTCTGTTTGTAGTAACTCTACATGCGATCATGTGACTCCATGGTCTGGCCCCGCCTCTCCTTCCTCTGTCCTCTCACATCCCTCGTCTCAAGTCTCTGGACGTCAGCCCCGCCCACCTCTCTTGTGATCTGTTACTTTAGCTAAAGACGATGGGCGGGGCTGAGAACGGACATCAGGAGAGATGAGAAGAGAGGCAGGCCCGACCATGTAAGTCACATGAGGGGAATATACAGTTATATACACACACGGAGACATGAGGTATGAATGAAGGGGGCCCCCTTAAATAAGGGGGCCCCCAGATACCGGCCCCCCACCCTAAGTGAATGAATATGGGGTACACCATCTTTGTGCGTTAGCTTAGTTACCATCGGTGGCCAGCCCGGCTCTTCTGTGATGTCTTTTCTTCTCTTCTTCTGCCTTCTCCCGATGTTGACACAACGCCTCTTCTCGCTGCAATGACAGGTGTGTGGTTTGCATCCGACTTATATAGGCCTCTCTTATGATGTCACAGCCTCATCATGCTCCGGTACCTACCCACGTGGGTAGGTACCACGTGGGTAGGTACCGGAGCATGATGGGACTGACATAAGAGGCCTATACAAGTCGGATGCAAACCGCGCACCTGTCATTGCAGCGAGAAGAGGTGTCGTGTCAACATCAGGAGAAGGCAGAAGAGAAGAAGACGTCACAGAAGAGCCGGGCTGGCCCCCGCTAGTAATTGAGCTAACACACGAAGATAGCGGCGGTCAGCCCTGAAGGAGAAGGCACCGGAGAGTGGGAGAAGAACCGGGGTGCGCCGAGTCAACAGCGGAGAGCGGAGAAGATAGAAGACCCCCCCGAGAGCGGAGAAGATAGAAGAAGACCCCCCCGGAGAGCGGAGAAGACCCCCCGGAGAGCAGAAGAGAACCAGACGGCGGTGAAGAAGGCCCCTCCTGGTAAAAGAGCTAAAGACAGGGGGGCCCCCGGAGCAGACTAATACATTTTTAAATTCCTGTGTTTATTTACTTTTACACTTTGCCTCCAGGTGAATGGGTAGGGGTACGATGTACCCCATATTCATTCACTTAGGGTGGGGGGCCGGTATCTGGGGCCCCCTTATTTAAGGGGGCTCCCTGATTCCGATAGGACCTCCACCCGCAGACCCCGACAACCAACGGCCAGGGTTGTCGGGAAGAGGCCCTGTCCTTATCAACATGGGGACAGGGTGCTCTGGGGTGGGGGGCCGCTGTGTGCCCCCCTGCCCCAGAGCACCCAACCCCCCATGTTGAGGGCATGCGGCCTGGTACAGCTCAGGAGGGGGGGGGGGCTTACTCGTCCCCACCCCCATTCCTGACCGGCCGGGCAGCGTGCTTTGGATACGGGTCTGGTATGGATTGTGGGGGGACCCCCCACGTCGGCTTTTCGGCGTAGGGGGGGCTCCCTACAACCCATACCAGACCTAAGGGCCTGGTATGCTCCTGGGGGGGAACCCATGCCCAATTTTTATTTAAAATTTGGCGTGAAGTTCCTTCTCAGGATGCATACCAAACGCCGCAGCTAGAATTGGCGGGAATCCAAGTCGGATCTCCCGTCGCTTCTATGACGGCTTTGTCTCCATCGCGGCAAGCCAGCTCGGAGCTGGCTCCCGCCATAGGGCTCGTAGGTGCTCAATCTCGCCGAGAAAGGGAGCGAGATTGACACAATATCGCGGTCACCCACTGTATAAAAAAAAAAAAAAAGAGCGAGGGAAAGCTCTGATGACAGTTGTGGTCCCTGCCAACCCCGTACCCAACCCTGTTCGTCTGCTGTTGAGGTGCAAGAACCACAGGGCTCTCGTATGGAGCAGGGAGCCAATACTAGTGCCGCTCATCCTTCTGGTGAGCTGGCAAGCACCGGCGGCCTAGTACACCCTAGTCAGTCAAACCAGCACTGCAGTATCACGTGGCAAGTTCCATAAGTGCACTTCAAGCAGGTGAGGTGGCTAGCACATCTAGTGTCCTGCTGCCACCAAGACAAAGACAGGCCCGTCGTACCCATAGTACCCTTCCTGCAGTTTGCCAATTCTAATTGGGAGCCCACCACTTCTGCAGCACCCGTACATCCCCCATTCACTGGCCAACCCAGAATTCAGGTGGGTTTTATTGATTTTAAGTGATTTTACGCCACTTAATTTTTATTTGCTGTTTTTCACAGAAGATGTCTATAGATCTATTGTGGACCAAAGCAATTGGTATGCTGGTCAATTCATCGCCGCTAATCCCCAGTTGTCCTCCCTTGCCAGAGATTGGAAACCAATTACGGTTTCCAAATTTAAGACCCTTTTGGGCCTATCCCTCCTCATGGGCATAACTAAAATGAGTATGTTGCGGTCATATTGGTCCACTGACCCAATTTACCATATGACCCTGTTCTCTGCCTCCATGGACAGGGCACGATACAAGCAGATCTTGCGGTTCATGCACTTTGACAATAAACTGTCGTCCTCGGAGAGATGCTGGATACGATTGGCTCTACTAAATTCGGCACCTCGTAAACCACTTCAACAAATATTTTGCAGCATTGTTTACTCCCGATAAAGTTGTCTGCATTGACGAGTCCCTGATTAAATTTTATGTCCGCTTGTCTTTCAAACAGTATCTCCCAGCAAGCGTGCCAGATATGGGGGTCAAAATGTATAACCTCTGACAGGGCAACAGGCTTTACATATAGTTTTATGGTTTATGAAGGAAGAGATAGTCAAGTAGAGCAGGAGAACTTCACAGACTACGTGCGTGCAACTTGGGGTTACCCTTATTCGGAAAGGGGGACCTACTTGTATGTGGACAATTATTACACGAGCGCGCCACTTTAAAGTCACTTGTTTGATCATCAGATTGGCGCATGTGGCACCATGCGATCTAATCGCCGGGGCTTACCCCAGCGGCTTGTAGATTCCCGTCTTAGGCTGGAGAGAGCCTGCTTGAAGTGTAATAATTTGCTCACTGAAGTGGAGGGATAATAAGAATGTTTTTGTTCTGTCATTACTTCACGCAGACACGGTGGTCAGAGGCGGCTCTCTAATTAGGCAACTTAGGCGGTCGCCTAAGGCCTCGCACTCACAGGGGCCTCGCAGCCATCTAATTTTCCTATGATTAATACTAATGTTGGCAAAATCGGATCTCTCCATTACCCCTCTCTCTTTCTCACCTCTTGCATTGGCTGAATATGTCTGATGGGTAAGGAGGGTGCCCTGGAAGTGGTGCTGATCACCTGTGTGCTAGATCCGTGCATTTTCTGCAGCCATTTTTCTTGCTTGAATTATTTTTACCATTATGGGCGCGAGTGGGGCCTCATGTCTAAATTTTGCCTAAGGCCCCACAGAGCCTAGAGCTGCCTCTGACGGTGGTCCAAATTCCTACGGTGACTGGTGTTGGAGAAACCCCTTTGTGTCCACGAATATAACCTTAATATAGGACTTTTTAGGTGAATTGCCGATATGCACACACACACACTTTAATGCAATCACAGATTGCATTAAAAAAAAAAATCTATTTTACTGTTTTTTGTATTTGCTTTGCAGGTAGAGGGCTACCGGCCTATTCTGAGCAAGTGCCCAAAAAAAGAAAAATCTAGAAAATGAAAGCTTCTCTGGACAGATTTTTCTAAACAGATCGATCTCCCACCTGGGTTTTCAGGGTGCTGGATGCCAGTCCTTTCTCCATTCCATCATGGAAAAATTCAAAAACTGATACAACACTCTATACTTTAAGGCTTTTGGAAGTACACCAAGAGTTGAACTTCTTCCACACTTTAAGGTAAATGGCCTGAGTTACCTCCTTTCTACTAGAGTAGGGTCTTTACTATATCAGACAGTCCTTTAGTTTTAGGAGGAGGTCTTCCTCAGAGGCCAAGCAGTTAGGTGTAAACGGTCTGCTTCCGGATGGTTCACAGAGCCCTGTGTTAGTAGGTCCTATCCTGGATGGTAGTTTCCATGGAGGTTTTGCGGCCAAGTTTAGAAGTGTCGCGAACCAAGGCCTTTTTGGCCAGTAGGGATTGATCAGGATTATGTTGGTATTTTCTTCCCTGAACTTTTTTTTAGGACTAATGGGATTAGTGGAAAGGGGAGAAAGGCATAACAGCTGGTAATGCCATGGATGTGCTACAGCGTCTATGCCTACAAACTTGTCCCTTCTGGAGAGAGAAAAAAAATAACTTTTGAATTTTGCTGGCTGGCAAAAAGGTCTACTTGAGGTGGACCCTTTGAGAGCATTGTGAAAATCTGGTTCAGACTCCATTCTGCCTCCACTACACTTCTTAGAAGATCAGCTAGTAGATTCCGAGATCCTTTTAGATGAACTGATGATAAAGAGGTCACATTCAGCTCTGTCCAGGACAATAACTGACTGGCTAGTTCCATAAGACCTCTGCCCCTGGTTCCACCTTGTTTGAGAACTTAAGGTACCATGGTCGTTATACCCTCTGTTGTGGGAGACACAAGACTCTGGTCCTGAACAATGGATGTTTATTTCAGGTCATCTGTACACTGCAACATGCATCTCAGGACAGTACCGGTTATCTGCTTCCTACATGTGCTCTCTCTAAGATGGCTACTATGCCCCTTGACCCTTGTCATCACTGCTGGGTGGAGCCAGCCTTAAAGTGCCAGTACATGTGAAACCCTTCAGGTATAAAACACCTTTCATCCATCCCTAAAAAAAAAAAACACACAAAATAACAGGCACAAAACATTAACTGATAACTGTCCAATAACAGTCCTCCAAACACAGGAGAATTACAGGACTTCAAGCTTCCAGGGACAGTTGCGGGGTTAATATGTCATCGGATCACTTCCATCAGCCCCGTCAAAAGTCTCGTAACCGCTCTTGCAACTGAAACCGGTCAGGAGGGCGACAGTGTCGTTGGCATCCAGCGATTCGGGACCGGAGGAAACAGGGATGGCCAGAATGGGTACCGGCAGGGCCAAGAAGGGATCCCCCAGCTCAGAGGGTAAACAGACCTCCGGACCAGAGCTGGAGGGCTCTGTTGGAGCTGAGCTCAAAAGTTCAGAGTCCCCCCAATCATCAGTCTCCGTGCATCCTGATCCGCTGGGAGCAGATCCTGGTGGTTCAGCCGGCATCAGGGATTCGGGCAGTTGAGAACGAGGACGCAGTTGGTCCGCATGACGTCTGCAAATGGAACCATCTTCCAGGTGGACCTTGTACATCTTGGGTCCCAAAGTCTCTGCAATGACAGCAGGAAGCCAACGGGTGTTGGAAGCCCCATAAGATCGGGCCCATACCTTTTGTTGGGCGTTGAATCAGGGGAGCTCATTGTGTTTAGCCATCTTGTCTTGGGACTTCAGTACATGTTCCTGGACTGTCTGAGGGCGGAGCATATCCAAAACAGTCCATGGCTGCCGACCCAGAAGGAGTTCTGCTGGAGTTTTCCCAGTGGTTGCATGTGGTGTGTTTCTGTAAGCAGAAAGGAAGGAGTCCAGCTGCTGGGGTGACAGGGACTGTTTACTTGCAGTCACTGTAGCTTTGAAATAGCATTTGAAAGTCTGCACAAACCGCTCTGCTTGACCATTTGTACCCGGGTGGTAAGGTGCGGTCAACTTGTGCTTGATGTTGTGGGCAGTCAGGAAACGCTGAAACTCCTGACTGGTGAATTGTGCACCGTTGTCTGGCGATTTCTCTGGGGTATCCAAACGTAGCAGCGAGATGTAACAGTATGGAAACCGTTGCCTTTGTCATTGGCTGAGTAACAGGAATGACCTCAGGCCACTTTGAATGGTCGTCCACTATGATCAAGAAGGTGTGTCCTCTGATTGGGCCTGCAAAGTCCAAGTGTAGGCAAAACCAAGGAACCGTGGGCCAAGTCCAGGGCTGGACGCACCATCGAGGAGGGTCTCTTGCCGTTTGTGCACAGCCAGCACAAGCATTCACATATGTTGTGATATCCGAGTCTAGGTTTGGCCACCACACATAGCCTCTGGCCCTTTGTTTCATACGTGTGCCCCCAAGATGACCAGTATGTAGCAAGTCCAGAATGTGTCTCCGGAGGGTCTGTGGAATGATCACTCAGTCTCCTCAAAAAACAGTTGCCAGCCACAGTTAATTCCATACGCCTACGGAAATAAGGTTCATACTCCTGTGTGACAGTTGCAGGCCAACCGGACCGTACCTGACCCGCCAGATGCTGGACCAGGGGAAATGGTCCTGCATCCGGAGGTTTCAACTCCTCTGCAGGAGGTGGGGCACTCCTGATGTGGATCTGGCTTCTTGCCTCAATCGCAAGGTGTCAAGGTTTGTGGCCAGGTCCAGAGATCCCTGGGCGAACGCGTCAGACGAAAAGAGAAAAATATTTTCTCATGTAAACAAAAAGTGTCAGAGAGGGCTTTGTCTTCAAATGTATATAAGAGTGGGCGATGTGTGACATAAGCTTCTAAAGGTTGTGCATAAAATGCCAGGACAGTTCAACCCCCCCACCCCAAATGACCCCATTTTGGAAAGTAGACTTCCCAAGCTATTTTCGGAGAGGCATGTCGAGTCCATGGAATATTTTATATTTTGACACAAGGTTGCAGGAAAAATAAATGTTTCTTTTGCACAAAGTTGTCACTAAATGATATATTGCTCAAACATGCCAAGGGTATATGTGGAATTACACCCCAAAATACATTCTGCTGCTTCTTCCGAGTACGGGGATACTACATGGGAGCCAAGACGCGTACAGGACCCCAATCACCACCTTCAGGCTTTCTAAAGGCATAAAATGGTGATTTCACTTCCTCACTACCCATCACAGTTACGGAGGCCATGAAATGTCAAGATAGCAACCTCCAAATTACCCCATTTTGGAAAGACACTTGACTAGCATGACGAGTCCATGGAATATTTTATATTTTGACACAAGTTGCGGGAAAAACTTTTTTATTTTACAGAATGTTGTCACTAAATTATATATTGCTCAAACATGCCATGGGCCTATGTGAAATTACACCCCAAAATACATAGTTTCTTCTCTTATGTACAGGGATACCACATATGAGACTTTTTTGGAGCCTAGCCATGTACGGGACCCTGAAAACCAAGCACAGCCTTCAGGCTTTCCAAGGGTGTACATTTTTGACTTCATGCCTCACTGCCAGGGCTGTGGAGTCGGAGGAAATTTTGGGTACCTGGAGTCGGAGTCGGCAAACAATGCACCGACTCCGACTCCTACTAAATTTAGATTGGAATAAAAAAAAAAAAAAACAAGTTTAAATGTCCCAATTCACAAAAAGTTATAATTAATGACTTCTCTACTGTAAGAATAAAGACCAATGCATGCAGTGCCTCACGTAACCGCAAAACGAACACGTTAAGTGACCGTGAAGAAGCATGCTTTTCATGTGCTTCACTATATGGCACGCAACGCACAATTAGGAGCTGCAATACTTATACTTTCCATAGTGTTGTGTTCTGCTTTTACAGGGAACGCATGTTAGAGAACCAGTAAGTGTCCAAATAAAAAAATTCCAACAGGAGTTTTATAAAGCACTAAAAGAAGTTGAAAAGTATGATCGCTCATCAAAACTTACTGTTGAAGAAGCCATCCTTGTTTATCCAGAGATCGTTAGTGATGTGGCCAGAATAGTTACTGCAATGCCACCCACCCAAGTCAGTGTCGAAAGATTATTTTCAGCCCTAAAAATAATAAAGTCTGACTTAAGAGCCTCTATGAAAGAGGATCTGGCAGAGGCAATTCTCTTCCTTAGAACTCTACATTGAATTGATTTGCATTTGCTAAGCCTATAACTACATTTCAAGATTAATATAAACCATTTCTAGGTTTTACAGATTTTGTTTTTGGTTCATTATAGATAAGCTTTGTTTTTGTTCTAAAACAACCAAATAATGTGGTTTGTATTTTTGAACTGGTAAAGATCCTGTTTATGATGTTTATGCCTGCTGCTACTATCCAGCCACTTGATTGATTAATATTTTTTTTTTTATAAAACTTTGTTTTCATTGTGTTTGTCTTTTGCTTAAACTGTGCAATACAGTAGACTGTTGGCTTCCCAGCCAGTAGTCCTGTGGTAGGTTGCGTTTCTTTCCCTCAAGGAATGTATAAAATACATTCGCATATTAGTACAGAGGAGTCGGAGTCGGGGAGTCGGAAGTACAGAAACTAAGGAGTCGGAAAATTTATCTACCGACTCCACAGCCCTGCTCACTGCCCATCAGTTTCGGAGACCATGGAATGCCCAATGGGGCCATTTGGGGGGTTTAGTGCCATCTTGGCATTTTATGGCCTTCGAAACCGATGGTGGTATCCCTGTACGCAGGAGAAGCAGCAGAATGTATTTTGGGGTGTAATTCCACAAAACCATGGCATATATGTGCAATATATATTTTTTTCTTTTTGTCATGAAAAAAAATTCAATGGGCTCAACATGCCTCTCAATTTCCTTGGGGTGTCTACTTTCCAAAATAGGTTCATTGGGGATGGGGGGGGGGGGTGTACTGCCCTGCCATTTTGGCACATCAAGAAATGAACCTCAAGTCAAATTAAAAGTTGTGTAAATTCCAGAAAATGTACCTTAGTTTGTAGGCGATAACTTTTGCGCAAACCAATACATTGTTTTTACCAAAGACATGTGGCTGAATACATTTTGGCCTAAATGTACAACTAAGATTGAGTTTATTGATTTATCTTCTAACAAAAAAGTAGAAAAAAATTTGGTCCGGGGCTGAAGTAGTTAAACACTGCCAATAGTATTAGCAAAATTTCCATTTGGTGCACCTCTAGCAGCAATGATACAGGAG
Source organism: Rana temporaria (assembly GCF_905171775.1). NCBI lineage: Eukaryota > Metazoa > Chordata > Amphibia > Anura > Ranidae > Rana > Rana temporaria. Next base: position 177,262,653 of record NC_053493.1, read on the forward strand.
ATTAATGCAGTCTCTCACCAGTGCATGTCAGATGCAGCATGCCTGTGCCCGAATCAGAGCGGTGATCAAATTCAGCTCTGACATCGGTAGAATTGCCCGGGACACAGTAACATTGTCCCACCTCCTGTGATCAGGTCACACTGATTCAATGTCACGCCATTGGATCAGTGTGCCATCTATCACAGGAGGCAGGACATTGTTTCTACAGCCTGGGCAATTCAGCTCCCTGACACAGGATGACACCCTGGATACTATTCCAGTATCTCCATTGAGGTTTAGTTCTCAGGGAATTTAATGACAACTTTCAAAAAGGCGCCACTGCTAGAGAGGAAGATTTAAAGCTAAAGTTTAGCACCATCACAATCATTATGTGCTCCTGCTTAAAAACATCAATGCAGTGCCTCCCTGGGAAGCTGTCTTCCGGTGCCGTTACCAACAGTCACCTTTTACGGAGAAGCACCCACCCTCCCCTCCTGCCCATTCACAGAACTCCTATTGCCCCACAAAATATCAGTATTGTGAACAGAGAAACAGCTGCATGACAGACATTCCCTTGCCCATTCACAGAACGCGATGCATTGTGGGGCAATAGTAGTAGCCTAGTACACAGGGGCCGAATGTCAGGTGGCATCAGCCAGTTCGAGAAACCAGCCAACTGCAGCCAGTCTCTGTCGAAGGAGCAGGGCCGAAAAAGGTCTGCCGACCGGCTGAGAGCGATATCTCGAGTGTTCTGGCAGGGAGGGCATCACAATAGAACAGCAGGTGAGATAACTATACTAAAAGCGGATAGTTAAGCAAGCTGCACCCTGAGATGTCAGTTTGTTTTGTTCAGCTGGCTGGGTTAAAAAACATAAATAATCTAGTAGTGTGTACTAGGTTTAAGTGTTCTTTGAAGGATTTTTATTTGCACAGAAGTAGTCACCTGCAGCAGCCAAGACACACGCTATTACACGATATGTACGGATTTACTGTATGGTGCAGTATCCTCTCCACCAAAAGCCCACCCCCAAAATGTTTTTTACTAAATTTCAGCTTTATTAAACTCACCATACCAACCAGAAGGACCAAAATTTGAGTTTAAAACCCTATTAAAATGTTGTTCAAAAGCAAAAACCGTAAAATAAGCTCAACACAAAAACACTCACTCTCCCACAAGTATCCACAAGTTAATATCACTTAAAGGGGTTGTAAAGGTAAAAAAAAAAAAAAAAAATCCCTAAATAGCTTCCTTCCATTTTGCTTTTAAATGTCCTTATTTCTTCTGAGAAACACACACTTCCTGTTCTTCTGTCTAACTACACACAGTAATGCGAGGCTTTCTTCCTGGTGTGGTGTGGAGAGAGCCTCTTGAGGGGGGAGGACATAAGGACATTTAAAAGAAAAATCGAAGGATGAGGTAAGTGAAGGAGGACTGCACTAAGGCAAAGGAAGCTATTTAGGGGGAAAAAAAATAACTACTACATCAATGCTGAAGTAGTGAACTGACGAGACATTCAAAAAATGGGGAAGTGTTGCAAAGCCACTGTATATGCTCTTAAGAAACACTAAGTGCTTTGTTTTAAACTGCTATTATTGGTGCTGGCATAGCAACAAATTAGCATTGGCGCACTTTTTAAATAAGGAATTTTAAGAAGTACCTTCTGGTAAATGGATAAGCTCAAGGCACCACTGCTGAACAGACAGGATCAGATGCTATTGGTATTAAAACACAGATGATAAAGCATAAAATGTGTCATTTCAAGAGGGTCCTTACAATGAATGACTCATAGGAGTAGCATAGAACGAAAACACAATATAGTGAATCAACTGAAGTAATTTTTGAACTAATTGCACATGTATATTCAATACACTTTATACTTGGTATGATTATACACAAGCATAATAACTAGGAGGTGCACCGAAATTTCGCTGATGTCTGGGCTTACAGTCAAGATGGCCAACATTGCTGATTGGAGGAAAGGCACACACCCACTCTCATCATAGGCAGAGACTCTCAGAGCTGTTTTGTAATAGGAGTAGAGATGTACAGAACTGTTCGCCGGCGAATAGATCGCGGCGATTTTTTTCAGCGCGTTCGCCTATGCGCGCGAACATATGCGCTGTTCGATCCGCCTCCTATTATTTATCATTGAGCAAACTTTGACCCTCTCACAGTCAGCAGACACATTCCAGCCAATCAGCAGCATACCCTCCCTCCCTGACCCTCCCACCTTTAGGGCAGCATCCATTTTAGATTAATTCTGAACCTGCATTCTTAGTGAGAGGGATAGTGTTGCTGCTGCTGAATTGATAGGGAAAGAATAGCTAGAGTAGTGTTTTCAGTGTCCTGAACAACTCATCTGATCTCTGCTGTAAGGACAGCACCCCAAAAAGCCCTTTTTAGGGCTAGTAACTCCAAAAAGCCCTTTTTAGGGCTGGTATATCAGTCTGCTTTTTTTTCTCTGTAATCTAATTGCAGTTGCCTGCTAGGAAGGCAGCGTGCGTGTGTCAGGATCACAGCGTACACTGTGCCCAGTGCCTAACACCACTCATCTATCTTGGTGGCACAGTAGATAACATTTAAAAAAAAAAATGTTATTACTGCAATATAATTGTAGTCAGTTGCCTGTCTGCCAGCGTGTGTCAGGATACACTGTGCCCAGTGCCACCCACCACTCATCTGTCTTGGTGGCACAGTACATAACATTTAAACACCCCAAAAAATTTACTGCAATAGAATAGTAGTCAGTTGCCAGTGTGTGTCAGGCTCATAGTGTAAACTGTGCCCACTTGCCCAATGCCACCACTCATATCTGGTGGCATAGTATATTAAATTTAAAAAGAAAAAAAAAAAAATTTTGATTGCAATAGAAAAGCAGTTAATTGTCTGCAGGCGTGTGTCAGGCCTACACCGTCTACTCTGCCAACTTCTGCCAGTGCACAGGGTCACTCATATCTGGTGTCACAGTAGCTTGCACGCACATAGTACAACTAAACAAATAGGAAAAAATGACTGGCAGAGGCAGGCCACCCCCCAGGGGCTGTCGTGGTGCTGTGATTCCCTTTGGCCCTAGAATAATGCCCAGTGTTCAGAGGCCACGTACCCTGAACTCGAAAATTTCTGAGGACATAGTTGACTGGCTAACACAGGACACCCAATCTTCTACAGCTTCCGCTCGAAACCTTGACGCACCATCCTCCTCCAGCTCAGCTTCGGGTACCTCTCAAGTTACCACTCGCCCACATGCCGCCACCACCAACACTAGCATCACAGCTGCTTCACTTGATCTGTCAGAGGAGTTTTTTTCACATGAGTTGGAAGAAATGAGTGATGCGCAACCATTCTTGCCAGAGGTTGTAGATAAAAGGGATATGACTCAGTCAGGCAGCATTACACACATGGAGGTATGGTGTGATGATGATGTACCCGCTGCTGCTTCCTTTGCCGAGTTGTCAGATACAAGTGAAGCGGTTGATGATGACGATGTGTCCAGGGATGTCACGTGGGTGCCCGCTCGAAGAGAAGAAGAGGGGGAAAGTTCAGATGGGGAGACAGAGAGGAGGAGGAGACGAGTTGGAAGCAGGGGGAGGTCGTCGCAAGGAGCTAGTGGCACAGTCAGACAGCATGTATCGGCACCCGGGGTCAGCCAGACAGCACGCCAATCAACGCATGATGTTGCCACCACCAGAATGCCGGCATTCCAATCTCAGCAGTGTGGCATTTTTTTTGTGTGTCTGCCTGATAACAGTGATGCCATTTGCAACCTGTGCCAAAAGAAACTGAGTTGTGGGAAATCCAACACCCACCTAGGTACAACTGCTTTGCGAAGGCACATGATTGCACATCACAAACGCCTATGGGATCAACACATGATGAAGAGTACAAGCAGCACACAAGCTCAAAGCCACCATCCTCCTCCTGGTGCAGCATCTTCAGTCATGTCAACCACTGCTGTCCTCCTTGCCCCCTCTCAACCATCCGCCACTGCGTCTCTCACCTTGAGCAGTTCCTGCTCATCTGCCCACAGTCAGGTGTCTGTCAAGGACATGTTTGAGCGTAAGAAGCCAATGTCACAGAGTCACCCCCTTGCCCGGCGTCTGACAGCTGGCTTGTCGGAACTCTTAGCCCGCCAGCTTTTATCATACAAGCTGGTGGAGTCTGAGGCCTTGTAGCTATTGGGACACCGCAGTGGAAGGAACCCGGCCGAAATTTCTTTTCACAAAAGGCAATCCCCAACCTGTACTCTATTGTGCAAAAGGAAGTCATGGCATCCCTGGCACACAGTGTTGGGGCAAGGGTCCATCTGACCACTGATACCTGGTCTGCAAAGCACGGTCAGGGCAGGTATATCACTGTGCATTGGGTAAACCTGCTGACGGCTGACAAGCATGTAATGCGTGGCTCTGCAGAGGAGTTGGTGACACCGCCACGACTTGCAGGCAGGTCTGCTGCCACCTCCTCTACTCCTCCTACTCCATCCTCTTTGATAACCTCCTCGGCTGAGTCCTCTTCTGCTGCTGCGTCTTGCTCCACATCAGCTGCACCCCCCCCAGCTTCCCAGGGGCTATTCCACATCACGGATACGACAGTGTCACGCCGTCTTGGGGTTGACTTGCCTGAAAGCAGAGAGTCACACCGGACCAGCACTCCTGTCCACCCTGAACACACAGGTGGAACAGTGGCTGACTCCGCACCAACTGGAGATCGGCAAAGTGGTGTGTGACAACGGAAGCAATTTGTTGGCAGCATTGAATTTGGGAAAGTTGACACATGTCCCGTGCATGGCACATGTGATGAATCTGATTGTACAACGCTTTGTGCATAAGTACCCAGACTTACAGGATGTGCTCAAGGAGGCCAGGAAGGTGTGTGGCCATTTCAGGCGTTCCTACATGGCCATCGCGCACTTTTCAGATATCCAGCGGCGAAACATGCCAGTGAGGCGACTGATTTACGACAGCCCGACACGTTGGAATTCAACACTCCTAATGTTCGACCGCCTGCTCCAACAAGAAAAAACCGTCAATGAGTATTTGTATGACCGGGGTGCAAGGACAGCCTCAGCGCAGCTGGGAATTTTTTTGCCACGTTACTGGACGCTCATGCGCAATGCCTGTAGGCTCATGCGTCCTTTTGAGGAGGTGACAAACCTAGTCAGTCGCACTGAAGGCAGCATCAGCGACATCATCCCATTTGTTTTCTTCCTGGAACATGCCCTGCGAAGAGTGCTGGATCAGGCCATAGATGAGCGTGAAGAGGAAGAGGAAGAGGAAGAGTTGTGGTCACCATCACCACCACCAGAAACAGCCTTATCAGCATCACTTGCTGGACCTGCAGAAACGCTGGAAGAGGAGTATGAGGAAGAGGAGTCAGAGGAGGAATGTGGCTTTGAGGAGAAAGACCAACCACAGCAGGCATCCCAGGGTGCTCGTTGTCACCTATCTGGTACCCGTGGTGTTGTACGTGGCTGGGAGGAAAAAACGGGGTTACTTACCGGTAACATCCCTTTTCCAGGAGTCTTTCAGGACAGGTACTGTAGAGAGACACAGGCTCCTCCCCTCACAGGAAACACCGCCTTCCAATTAGGAATTTAAGCCTCATCCTCCCTCAGCTCCTCAGTTTTTTCCAGAGTACCTCCGGCCAGCTGGGGAGACACAAGAACACGTCATAAAAGTATAAAATTACATCTTACCTGACGGCCTCGTCTGATGAGTTTTCATAATATCCCCTACAACAAAGAGGGTGGGTACCAGTGCTGTCCTGAAAGACTCCTGGAAAAGGGATGTTACCGGTAAGTAACCCCGTTTTTCCCTGTTCGTCTTTCAGGACAGGTACTGTAGAGAGGATAAGCGAGCACCTTACCCTAGGGTGGGACAACTGCTTGCAGTACTTTGTGTCCAAAAGCCTGGTCTTTGGTTGAAAGTAGGTCCAGTCTGTAATGTTTTACAAACGTTGAAAAACTAGACCATGTTGCAGCCTTGCAGATCTGCTCCGGGGAAGCACCAGCACACTTTGCTTGGGAAGTTGCTACTGCCCTGGTGGAATGAGCCTTGATACCCTGTGGAGGCTCTACTCCCCTAGAAGAATAAGCTAGAACGATGGCTGCCCTTAACCACCTGGCTATCGTGCGTCTAGAAGCCCTAGACCCTTTCCTGGACCCAGAAAACAAAACAAATAGTGAATCAGCTTTCCTGAACTGATTTGTGTAATCCAAGTATTGTAGGACACACCTCCTAACGTCTAGGTTGTGAAACTTGTGTTCCTGTTCCCTCACAGGATTTGAACAAAAAGAAGGCAATGTTATTTCTTGACTTCTGTGAAACTTAGAAGCTACCTTTGGTAGAAAAGCCGGATCTGTCTTAAAAATGATGCGATCCGGAAAAACTTGAAAAAAGGGGGCCCTAATAGATAGGGCCTCGAGTTCGCTCACTCTCCTGGCAGTAGTGATCGCTACTAAAAATACTGTTTTGAGAGTGATCACTTTTAAACTACAATTGTCTAAAGGCTCAAATGGTTCTACTGTAAAGGCCTGAAGAACCAATGAGAGATCCCAAACTGGGAAGTTGGAGGTTTTTACAGGTCTCCGTCTACTCAAAGCCTTAAAAAATCTAGAGACCCAAGGGTCAAATGCTAGTTGTTTTTCAAAAAATACACTTAGAGCTGACACTTGACCCTTCAGCGTGCTAGTTGCCAGCCCTTTATCAGCTCCAGCTTGTAGAAATTCTAAAACAGCCACAGAGCTGTTGACACTGAAGGAGCTTTCTGCGCACCAGATGTTAAACCGTTTCCACACTTTTTGGTAAATGGCTTGTGTCTCCTTCTTTCTACAGCTTAAGAGTGTTTCAACCAGGCGTTCTGAAAACCCTTTGCCCCTCAGCAGCTCTTCCTCAGAAGCCAAGCTGCCAGATTCCACCTCTCTACCTGCGGGCAGCAGATTGGACCCTGTAAAAGGAGATCCTCCCGGATTGGTAGAATCCAAGGAGGTTCTATCGATAAATCTTTCAGGATAGAGAACCATGGTCTCCTGGGCCAATGAGGTGCGATGAAAATCAATGTTGCGTTCTCCCCCTGCAGTTTCCTCAGGACTGCTGGTATTAGAACCGGAGGGGGGAAAGCATAACACCTGGAGAACTGCCAGGTTTGGGCCAGAGCGTCCACCGCCAGAGCTCCATCCCACCTGTTTAGGGAAAAAAAGAGCAGAGTCTTGGCATTTTCTCTTGAGGCGAATAAATCCACCTCCGGAAGACCCCATCTTTGAGTGATCGCTCTGAAGACTTCTTGATTCAGAACCCAATCGACCTCCCTCAGTTTCTTCCTGCTGAGGAAGTCTGCGACCTGATTTAATTCTCCCTTCAGATGTATGGCTGAGAGGGACAAGACATTGGCCTCCGCCCATATGAGAATAGACTTTGTCAGATCCCATAAGGACTTGCTCCTGGTGCCCCCCTGCTTGTTGACATAAGCTACTGCGGAGGAGTTGTCTGTCCTGATTCGAACATGCTGTCCCTGCAGCTCCTTCTGAAAGGCTTTGAGGGCTAACTCTATCGCTTTTAGTTCTCTCCAATTCGAAGATTTTTGCGAGTCCTCTTTTGCCCAGCGACCCTGTGTCAGAAGGGAGTCCAGGTGTGCTCCCCAACCGGAGCCACTGGCATCTGTTGTCACTGTTCTGGAGATCGGGGAGATCCAATCCAGGCCCTGTAAAAGGTTCGCCCCCTTCCTCCACCACCAAAGGGACCTCTTGATGTGAACCGGTATGGATATCAGGGAATCCAAGGATTCCGGTTTGTGATCCCAAATGTTCAGTATGAACAGTTGCAGGGGTCGGAAATGCAGACCCGCCCACTGCACTGCAGGAAGAGAAGATGTTAATAACCCCAGAGCTGACATGACTTTCCTTATCGGAAGCTGGCCGCTTCTCTGAAGAAGTGATATTACATTGTCCACCTTCTGAACTTTTCTATTGGGAGAAAAGTCATCTGTCTGGTTGAGTCCAGTACATATCCCAGAAAAGTGACTCTTTGGGAGGGCGTCAAGCTGGATTTTTCCAGATTGAGTAGCCAACCTAAGTTTTCCAGAATCTCCTTTGCTACCTGGAGGTCCTGGGACAACCGTGTCGGGGAGTCTGCAAAAAATAGCAGATCGTCCAGGTATGCCACCACCAGGATGCCCTTGAGACGTAGAAAGGCTAGTACCTCCACCATCACTTTGGTGAATATGCGGGGGGAAGAGGAGAGCCCGAAGGGGAGTGCTTTGAACTGTAGGTGAAACGTCCCCTCTCTGGACCTCACGGCCAGTCTGAGAAATCTCTGATGGCATTCCGCTATTGGGATGTGTAGGTAGGCATCCTTTAGATCTATGGATGCCATGAAGCAGTTCGGAAGGAGGAGCGTCCTCACGGAATAGATGGAATCCATCCGAAACCGTTTGTACGTGACCGAGGTGTTTAGAGGTTTTAAATTCAGTATAAGCCTGAATTTCCCTGAAGGCTTGCGGACCACAAATATGTGGGAGTAGAAGCCCTTTCCTATCTCCTCCGATGGAACCCGAACTACCACCTCCTGATCCTCCAACTCCTGAAGAGAGGAGAGCAGAGCCACAGATTTTTCTTTGCACTGCGGCAAATTGGTGACTAAGAGTCTGGATGGGGGGGGACTTGAGAACTCTAGTCTGTACCCTCTCCTTATGATCCCCAGCACAAATTGGTTGCTGGTGATCATCTCCCACTGTGGGAGAAAGGCCCCCAACCTTCCTCCCACCTCGACTCCGTCATTGAGGTTTTTGGGGCTGTTCAGGAGCACGAAAAAGCGCCCCGGCACGGCCTTTCCCTTTTGGTCCCCAAAACTTTTTCTTTCCCTCAGGTTTGGGGACTTCCACCTTCTTTTGGGTCCAGAATTTTTTCTTTGCCTGTCCCCCAAATTTTTTCTTTAAGGGGAAAGCCTTCTTCTTGTCGGCTGTACGATCTAAGACAGCCTCCAAGCCTGGCCCAAATAATAAATCTCCTGTAAGGGGGATCCCGCACAATTTAACCTTTGAGGCGCTATCCCCCTGCCATGTCTTGAGCCAGAGAGCTCTTCTTGCAGAATTAGATCTGCAGACCTGGCAGACATGCGGATTGACTCTGCTGAGGCGTCCGCTAAATACCGCACGCCACTCAGTAAAGTTGGAAAAGAGGAAAGTATAGTCTCTTTAGGCGTTCCGGCCTCAATATGTGCCCTGATCTGTAAGAGCCAATGCTCTAGATTACGGGCCACCACTGTTGCTGCCATAGCTGGCTTAAGGTTCCCCTGGGAAGCATCCCAGGACTTTTTTAATAGCGAGTCCATCCGCCTGTCCATGGGGTCTGAAAGGACCCCCATGTCCTCAAACGCCAAGTCCGTATGTCGGGATACCTGCGAAAAGGCAGCATCTAGTTTGGGGGATTTGTTCCACACTGAAGCCTCCTCTTCAGAAAAAGGAAACCTTCTCTTCAAAGAGTTTGAGAAGAAAGGTTTCCTTTCTGGGTCCTGCCACTCTTTTTTGATGGCATTGACCAGGACTTCATGGACTGGAAAAACCCTTTTCCTTTGTTCTCCCAATCCACTGTACATCTGGTCATGGAGTGACAGTGTCTTTTTCTCCTCAACTATCCCTAAAGTAGCGTGGATAGTTTCCAATAATTCTTCCACCTCTTCAAGGGAAAGCTTGTAGCGAGAGACTTTTGAGGACCCTGCCTCTGTCTTCTCACTATCTGACTACTCTTGGGAGCAAGAAGCGGCACTGTCTTGCTCCTCCTCAGCATCCTCTCCGATATCCGCAGGTTTCTCTCTACTCCCAGAGGGAAGAACCTCAGGATTGGGTGGAATAACCTGTTGCGCTACAGAAGGGCTGCTTTGGGGCAATTGAAAATTAGCAAAAATATCTTTAAACGATTGAAAGGTGCCAGAAAGCTCTTTCATAGAAGCTGCTAATTCAGATGCCTGCTCTGCCTCCCTTTCTTTAACCAGCCCCTCAATACATCTCCTGCAAAGTGCTTTGTTCCAACTCTCACTAAGGGAAGATCTGCAGGAAGGGCATTTCTTCCTGCTGTGGGCTGATTTTTCTGTGGATTTCTGAAAAACACAGAAGAAAGTGGAGGCTAGATTAAGAGAGCCCAGCGCTTGACACAGGTAACCACCAGGAGTGTTCTAGGACCAACCACCACCAGGGTTCCAGACACACTACACCAACAAACTCCCCGACCACCAGGAGAAGAAAACAAAAAAAAATCACCAGTGAAGCTGTGCAATATAAGGGAACACCACCCCAGGGTTCTCCTTACCTTAGAGTGGCTGGTGCTGTCGTCATCCGGAGGTGCACGGGAAGCCTCTGCTTCCGACATCTCGCTGAGGAATGTGGTCGCGACTGCCTGCAAAAACGCCGACCCTACGGCTGAGAAGAGAGAGGCCGCACCAGCCCAGCGTCAGGCCTTTTTACACTGCAGCGTCCGGGACCTAGTGACGCGTATCCGGCGGAAGTGCCCGCCCCCCCCGGAACTGACGTCACTCGTCATCCGGTCCGGCCCAGCTTCCTGGCCGACTGATTTCTCACAGGGAGCGTGCACCCCGCCTGCAGCGCCACCCCTGTGCGATCAGCAAATAGACCTCCGCGGTTGAATCCACCCCAGGAATGTCCGCGGGACGCTACACGGCGATGTCCTGGGTAAGTGACTTCCCCAGCCAACCAGGACGCCATGCTTTAAAAAATAGCCCTGAGCCCAGGGAGAACAGGTCCCCCCTCTCAGGAATACTGGCCTCAGCTTCCCCAGCTGTCTGGCCCTTGGCCCCAAGCGGTGTCTCCCCTCCGGAGGAAACACCATAAACTGAGGAGCTGAGGGAGGATGAGGCTTAAATTCCTAATTGGAAGGCGGTGTCACGGATGACAGGTTGCTGAGGGCCCGTTTTTTCATTACATCGATTATGTAAAGGCCACAATTTAACATGGTAGTGCAGTGTCCCCATACACAACATTCAGGTAGTTTCCCTGTCTGGTGACACAATTATGAGCTATGTCTGTTTCCGCTGTTTTTTAAAATGTTGTATATCATTCTAAGCTACATCATGTCATAGTATGCAATGTCTTCATTTGTGAATTCACTTATGGGGAATTTGTTAGCTTCCAATATGAGGATTACTATATATAGGTGGCAGTCTGTTGATGCTCTATCATGGTGGATCATCGATTGTGAATTTTTTCACAATATACCGTGGTGGTATAGTGTTCCCATAGACATTAATTAGAGAGTTCCTTGTTTGGTGACACAGTATAAGTCATGTTTTTTGCTGAACTATAAAGTGTTGCAGAATATTAGCTTCGACCAATATGACATATGCATTATGTTGAGATTTATTGTATGTGATGCATGTGATATCGGTATTTTATGCATATTAGATTGGAGATCTATTGTGTTTTTTATTTATTTATATGTTTGTTACAACGCATACTTGTTACATCATATCCTGTTTCATGGCACCACCCTGTTGGGGGAGGGCCCTGTAACCACTATGTGTATTTAAGCAAGCAATGTGGGGGTGCATCTTTATGCCCCTGTTGAAGGCTTACTGAGCCGAAACGCGTCGGGTATTGCCATCGAGCACCCCACATTGCTACCCCTGTACGTGATCACTTTTATCTTTGTCATTTTTATGACTTTTACAAATAAACCTATTGGTTTTAATTGACCTGCACCATTGGAGTTCCTTTGTCTTCCCATTTTCATATCATCCACCGCATGGCTTCATTGTGAGCTCTAGCCACGTCCTCTGCCTGCATCTCCTGATTGATGGTCCAAAGATCCTACTCAGAGCCTGTGGCATTGACGCAAATACACCATTCAAGCACTGCGGGTTCCTGTTGTCCATTCCATTGGAGTTCCAGCTCTGCATGTGATCTAAGTCCGGTTTCTAGTGGTCCCGGCTCTCAAAGACCACAATGTTTGGCTGACTCTTTGCTGTAAGGTAGTAGAGTCCAACACCATCTGGTAAGAGTGTTTTACCTATTTCATACTTTGACGTGATTGTGATCTTCACGGGGTTCTACAGACAACTTGTACACCTGTTGCATCTTAATCACTGGATTGCAGCTCACCTGTTTTCCTGCATCAATCATTCCATCTGATGTCTACTTATCTTTAAATATAGACTTTATTCATTTTTTGTTTTACATTGAGCATTGTTTTAGTCACTTTCATCCATGCTAATTGTTTATTTTTATGCTCTTACACTATGAGAGTTGTTACCTCACTTGGTACTATATAATTTTGAGTTTGTTAGCGCTACATTTTTTGTTTATTATTGACCTGTACTGGGTGGCCACGCTACTAGACCCCCGGTATAAGCAGAAAGTGCCTGAAATGTTACCAAATTACCGGAAGTCGGAAAGGATGCAGCAGTTCCAAAATAAATTAAAAAGTATGCTTTACACAGCATACAAGGGTGATGTCACAGCACAACGGGAATCTAACAGTGGAAGAGGTGAAAGTAATCCTCCTCCTACCATGACCACGCCGGCAAGGACAGGATGCTTTAGACGTGTTGTTGATGGAGGACATGCGGAGCTTTTTCAGCCCTACGCATCGCCACAGCCCTTCGGGGTCCACCCTCAGAGAACGACTCTACCGACAGGTAGCAGACTACCTCGCCTTAACTGCAGATATCGACACTCTGAGGAGCGATGAACCCCTTGACTACTGGGTGTGCAGGCTTGACCTGTGGCCTGAGCTATCCCAATTTGCGATAGAACTTCTGTCCTGCCCCGCTTCAAGTGTCCTTTCAGAAAGGACCTTCAGTGCAGCAGGAGGTATTGTCACTGAGAAGAGAAGTCGCCTAGGTCAATAAAGTCTAGATTACCTCACCTTTATTAAGATGAATGAGGCATGGATCCCGAAGGGACTGACAGTGGGCGATACATTTGACTAAAGGCCTGATGAGATGAGCTACCTTGGGCTACAAATGTTCCACACGCTGCTGTATTTTATCTCTGCATGCCGGATAACTTGCGTGACTTATCCGCCACCAACTAGGGTTCAAGCCTCAATGTTTTAGTGCACTTTCTGCCTGGAAAACATACATTTTTCTGGCCGCTGCTACAGCAGCAGCTGCAACAATACCTAATTTTTCAGGCATGTGTACATGCCTAATTTTTCTGGCCTCTGGTGCTGCACTGTGGCTGCAAAAAAAAAAAAAAAAAAAAAAAAGGCACATACGTGTGTCAATTCCCCTTCGTGATCGTTACCTTGTTGTGGTGAAGGGGCTTGCGTATCACAATGAAGCGACCACCTCTATGACTGTGTTGGCAATGGCAATGTTGGCACATCCCAGATGATACGGTCATTGCTTCATTGTGATCAGACCAAAAGCGATCGGCTGGATAATTTTGCATAGAAAAAACATTAATTTTCTTTGTGATCATCTAAGGTGATCATTAAAGCCTACTAGGCCAACAATGGGCCCACACTGCAGAATCATTGTTTTCTGGGCCACTTAGCTGTCACTGAACCATCTCAGCACGACCATAGGCTTTGAAAAACCCCCATCGTTCATTGACGTCAGTGAGGACAAGGAACGGGACATGGCTAGCTTGGTATACAACCTTGTGTAAATGGGGAGTTTGCGGTTGTGAAAATGGACTGTTTGCAGGTGTTTGCGGTGCGTTAAACGGGGAGTTTGATCTGTCAGAGTTTGGTCTGTCACTGTGAACCCTAACCCTATTACAGACAGGGTTAGGGTTACAGATAGGGTTAGGGTTACAGATAGGGTTACAGATAGGGTTAGGGTTACAGACTGTAACCTTAACCCTATCTGTAACCCTAACCCTGTCTGTAACCCTACCCTAACGCTATCTGTTATCCTAACCCTAAATGTAACCCTATCTGTAACCCTAACCCTATCTGTAACCCTAACCCTATCTGTAACCCTAACCCTATCTGTAACCCTAACCCTATCTGTAACCCTAACCCTATCTGTAACCCTAACCCTATCTGTAACCCTAACCGTAACCCTAAGCCTTACACTACCTGATCGATATAACATCATACTTGATGTTTTAGAGCACATTATTCCAAACAATTTATGAATGTTAGGTGATTTATGCCCTTTATGGATTAAAAACGGACTCTGCGACAACTACGTAATTTTCCATGGGAGTTTTGCCATGGATCCCCCTCCGGCATGCCACAGTCCAGGTGTTGGTCCCCTTGAAACAACTTTTCCATCATTATTGTGGCCGGAAAGAGTCCCTGTGCGTTTTAAAATTCGCCTGCCCATTGAAGTCTATGGCGGTTCGCGCATTCGTGAATATATGCGCAAGTTCGCAATCGCCGTTCGCGAACGCAAATTTTTAGGTTCGCGACATCACTAAATAGGAGCTGCTCTGCTACTTTATTTTAGCAACCTCCTTTGACAAAAGATTCAGGCTGATTTTGTCTAAAAAGTCAAAAAAACTAAGTTACTTACTGGTAACGTTCTTTCCCGGAGTCTTTCAGGACAGCCACCTGAGAGACCTTGGCTCCTCCCCTCTATTGGAAACACCGCGCCAGCCTCCTATAAATTTCCACCTCCCCTGCTGGTCCTCCGTTCTTTCAAGAGCACCTCCAGTTGCTGGGGAGACACAAGAAAACATGATACACATCGTTAACCATATCACATTTCCTGTAAGGAAATCTTTTACATACCTTTGGGTGGGTTACCCGGCTGTCCTGAAAGACTCCAGGAAAGAACGTTACCAGTAAGTAACTTCGTTTTTCCCCTAATCGTCTTTCAGGACAGCCACCTGAGAGGACAACCGAGTACCCTAGGGCGGGACCACAGCTTGTAAGACCTTGCGTCCAAAGGTCTGATCCTTAGCTGACCAAAGATCCACCCTATAGTGTCAGACGAAGGTGGCAAAGCTGGACCATGTCGCCGCTTTACAGATCTGCTCCGACGTTGCTCCAGCTCTTTCTGCCTGTGAGGCTGCCATTGTGCGTCTGGTAGCTCTATGCCCTTTCCTAGCCCCAGAATGCAAAATAAATAAGGAATCCGTCTTCCTTAGAGTTTGTTACTTCTAAATAATGTAGGACGCATCTCCTGACGTCTAAGTTATGGAACTTTACTTCCTGTTCCCTAGAAGGGTTCGGACACAACTTCTTGTTCCCTATGGAACCTCGAGATTACTTTTGGCAGGAATCCCAGGTCCATTTTAAAAACGATACGATCTGCAAAGATCTGAAAAAAAGGGCGTCTGATCGATAAGGCCTCCAACTCACAGACCCTTTTGGCTGTGGCGATTGCCACTAGAAAGACTGCTTTTAGCGTCGGCATTTTCAGGTTGCAATCCTCTAATGGTTCAAAAGGTTCCGCTGTCAAAGTTTGCAGTACTAATGACAGGTCCCATTTTGGAAAGACTGAATTTTGTATAGGTTTTTGCCGACTCAGATCTGAAGAATCTGACTATCCATGGGTCGGATGCTAGCCTTTCCTCTAGGAAAACTGACAGTGCGGATACTTGACTATTTAAAGTACCAAGACTAATTCTTTTTTCTGCACCCCTCTGCAGAAACTCTAGGACGGCCACTGAACTCTGTATATTGAAGGAGTTTTCTGTGCACCAATTGCCAAAGCACTTCCACACCTTGTCATAGATCTTACGTGTCTCTATTTTCCTGCTTTTTAGCAGAGTCGCAATTAAGCGGCTCGAAAAACCCTTCGCTTTCAGCAGCTGCTCCTCAGATACCACGCGGCCAAGTTCCACCTTTCTACTTGGGGGCAGTATACTGGGCCTTGGGAGAGTACGTCTTCCTGGACTGGCAACCAGGGGGCTCTATAGCTAGTTCTTTCAGTATAGAGAACCACGGTCTCCTGGGCCAGTGAAGTGCTATGAGAATCAGGTTTGTGTTCTTTGCACGCAGTTTCCTTATCACTGCTGGTGTTAATACTGGTGGAGGAAAGGCATAAAATATCCTGAATGTCCACCTTTGTGCTAATGCATCCACTCCCAGTGCTCCGTCCTCTCTTTCTAGAGAAAATAAAGTTTTGACTTTTTTGTTTTTCTTTGATGCAAATAAGTCCACTTGAGGTGTTCCCCATTTTTGCGTGATTTGCTTGAACACCTCCTGATTCAGCTCCCAGTCGCCTTCTTTCATCTGAATTCTGCTGAGGAAATCCGCTACTGTGTTTAAATCCCCTTTTAAGTGGATTGCTGATAGAGTATGTTTTCCTCTCCCCATTTCAGGATTTCTTTCGCTAGTGCCCACAGGGTTCCACTTCTTGTTCCACCCTGCTTGTTTATATAGGCAATGACTGAAGCATTGTCAGACCTTATTTGAACGTGATGTCCTTTTAGCTGTTTCTGGAAGAATTGAAGTGCAAGCCCTACTGCCTTCAATTCTTTCCAGTTGGAAGATCTCAAGTCCCTTGGGTTATCTGGGAGTCCAGATGCGCTCCCCATTCTATGCCACTTGCGTCCGTGGTAAGAATCTGGGAAATGGGAAGTGTCCACAGCCGACCTATGGTCACATTTTCTACTGTCCACCACCATAGGGTTCTTTTTACCTTTGTCGGTATTAGAACCTGGGTGTCTAAGGACTCCTGCTTGTGATCCCAAACCTTTAAAAGGAACATTTGCAGTCAACGAAAATGCAAGGCTGCCCATTGAACTGCTGGGATTGCAGATGTTCGTAACCCAAGTGTTGACATGATCTGTCTGATGGTACATGGTGAATTTACCTGGATTGCCCTTGCTTCCTTTTGTATTTTTTCTATCTTTTCTTTGGGTAGAAATATCCTTTGCTGAACAGAATCTATCACGTACCCCAGGTATGTAATTTGTTATGTGGGTTGTAGGTTTGATTTTTCAACATTTATTAACCACCCCAGATCCTTTAGAAAGGTCTGTGTGATCTCGAGGTTCTTTTGTTACCTCTCTGGGGTTTCTGCAAATAGCAGCAGATCGTCCAAATATGCAAATATAGATATGCCTTTGACTCGCAAGGGTGCCAGGGCTTCTGCCAGAATCTTTGTGAAGATCCTGGGTGAGGAGGAAAGACCGAAGGGTAAGGACTGGAACTGTAGATGCAAGGTTCTGTTTTCCGTCTCCATCGCCAACCTTAGGAACTTTTGATAGTCCTTGTGTATTGGGACGTGTAGATATGCGTCCTCTAGATCTAAGGAGACCAGAAAACAGTTTGGAGGTAGTAAGGCTTTCACTGAATATATTGAGTCCATCCTGAATCTCTTGTAAGTTATGGACAAATTCAGGGGCTTGAGGTTTAGGATTGGTCTGACTTTTCCAGTGGGTTTTTGTACTCCGAATATGTGGGAGTAAAACCCCAGTCCCCTTTCTTTTTTGGGTACCTCTACTACTACCTCCTGTTTCTTGAGATCCTCCAGGGCTCTTAATAACCCTTAGGCTTTTCCTCTGTCTTTTGGAAGTTTTATTAAATAAAATTTTCTTGGGGGTGGTCTGGAGAATTCCAGATGATAACCTCCAATCAATTTATTTTGAGAATAATAAAGGAAGGTTATCTTTTCCCACTGAGGGAGGAAAGCCCCCAGTCTTCCTCCAACTGCGAGCAACTTGTAATTTCTTATCATAGGCTTGTTCAGGACGACGAAAAATTGCTCCTGCTTTGCCTTTCCCCTTCTGGGCCCAAGGCCTTTTTTGATTGTCTTGGGTGTTGTGAAACGGAGACCTTTTGGAACCCAATTAAACTTGTTTTGTCTCCTTTTGTTCTGCTGTGGCTGACTCCAAGGTGCTTTGCGTTTCAGCGGAAACACTTTATTTTTATCTGCTGTACGGTCTAGCACATTTTCTAATCCAGGCCCAAAAAGCAGGTCCCCTGTAAATGGGATGCCGCATAGTTTGGTTTTAGATGCGCAGTCCCCCTGCCATGTCTTTAACCATAGATCCCTCCTAGTGGAGTTGGCCTGTGCAGATGAACTGGCTGCCATCCGCACAAGTTCAGCTGAGGCGTCTGCAATATAAGCTATGCCTCTCAATGTGGGAAAGGAAGATAGGATTTGCTCTTTCGCAGTTCCTTCCTCAATGTGAGCCTGGATCTGGTTTAGCCAGAATTCCATGTTTCTGGCTACCACCGTGACTGCCAGTGCTGGTTTTAAACTACCCAGCGTGGAGTCCCAAGACTTCTTTAGTAACAAATCCATTTTTTTATCCATTGCTTCGGATAAAATGCCCATGTCCTCAAAAGCTAGGTCGGTATGTCTTGATACCTGAGAGAAAGCAGCATCTAGCTTTGGTGTTTTGTTCCATATTGAGGATGGGTCATGAAAATGGAAATCGCCTTTTTAAAGCATTAGAGAAAAATGGTTTTCTTTCTGGTTCCTGCCATTCTTTTTTAATCGCTTCGACCAGAACTTCATGGACTGGAAAATATTTATTTTCCTGTTCACCTAACCCCTCATACATCTGGTCATGTAGGGATAGGGATTTCTTCTCCGTTTGAATACCCAGAGTGGTATATATAGCTCCCAAGAGGTGATCTACATCCTCTGAGAGCTTATAACGGGAGGGCTTCCTAGAATCACCTTCCTGAGCCTCCTCCTCTGATTCCTGAGAACCAGACACTGCGCTGTCAGGTTCCTCTTCCGGCTCCTCTCTAGGAACTATTGAAGGGCCTGCACTAGTGGAAGGTCTTAATTCCAGTACTATAGCTGTCGCCTGTACAGGAGAAGCTGACAAGCTGCGGGATCTGGAAACTTTCAAAAAACGTTTTAAAAGAATCAAAGGTGTTAGATAGTTCTTTAACATATGATGCCAGATCACTCTGTTCCGCAGTGTGCTCCTGTACTAGCTTGTTAATACAATCGCTACAAATCGCTTTTTTCCATGACTCCCTAAGTGTGACTTTACAGGCAGGGCTGTGGAGTCGGAGTCGAGGAGTCGGAGTCGGGGGAAATTTTGGGTACCTGGAGTCGGAGTCGGCAAACAATGCACCGACTCCAACTCCTACTAAATTTAGATTGGAATAAAAAAAAAAGCAAGTTTAAATGTCCCAATTCACAAAAAGTTATAATTAATGACTTCTCTACTGTAAGAATAAGGACCAATGCATGCAGTGCCTCACGTAACCGCAAAACGAACACGTTAAGTGACCGTGAAGAAGCATGCTTTTCATGTGCTTCACTATATGGCACGCAACGCACAATTAGGAGCTGCAATACTTCTACTTTCCATAGTGTTGTGTTTGACTTTGATTCCTTCTTAGACAAAATGGAAGTTGCTAAAGGAAAGAGACGTCGCATAAGCGTTAGAGAACCAGTAAATGTCCAAATAAAAAAATTCCAACAGGAGTTTTATAAAGCACTAAAAGAAGTTGAAAAGTATGATCGCTCATCAAAACTTACTGTTGAAGAAGCCATCCTTGTTTATCCAGAGATCGTTAGTGATGTGGCCAGAATAGTTACTGCAATGCCATCCACCCAAGTCAGTGTCGAAAGATTATTTTCAGCCCTAAAAATAATAGTCTGACTTAAAAGCCTCTATGAAAGAGGATCTGGCAGAGGCAATTCTCTTCCTTAGAACTCTACATTGAATTGATTTGCATTTGCTAAGCCTATAACTACATTTCAAGATTAATATAAACCATTTCTAGGTTTTGCAGATTTTGTTTTTGGTTCATTATAGATAAGCTTTGTTTTTGTTCTAAAACAACCAAATAATGTGGTTTGTATTTTTGAACTGGTAAAGATCCTGTTCCTGATGTTTATGCCTGCTGCTACTATCCAGCCACTTGATTGTTTTCATTGTGTTTGTCTTTTGCTTAAACTGTGCAATACAGTAGACTGTTGGCTTCCCAGCCAGTAGTCCTGTGGTAGGTTGCGTTTCTTTCCCTCAAGGAATGTATAAAATACATTCGCATATTAATACAGAGGAGTCGGAGTCGGAGTCGGAAGTACATAAAACTGAGGAGTCGGAACATTTATCTACCGACTCCACAGCCCTGTTTACAGGATGGACACTTTCTTTGAACTGTGGGTAGTCTTATCTTTGTCAGTTTTCTGAAAGACACAAGGGAACAAATATACCCCACAGTTAGTACCGTAACCTTCCCCCTGCTTACACGGCAGGTGCGCAGTGCCTTCATACGGGTTTACCACACTAGGGGCCCTATGAATCACCCTCTGACACTGAGGGGTCAATCCACCTCCGCCTCCCTATTTCCCTGGGGGGTGGGGAGGGGTGGTGGGTTTTTTTTTAGGAGAGGGGAGATCCACCCTAGGTTCCCCTTACCTTAGTATGGCTGGAGCTGGTCTCTGCTGGAGCAGTATCTTTGCCTTCTGTCCCCGACATGTCTGTCACCAGCGCCGCTTCTGCTGTCTCTACAGCGATATGCAGCTCCCTCCAGCCATTGCCTGGCTCCGTTTT
Organism: Rana temporaria; assembly: GCF_905171775.1. Classification (NCBI taxonomy): domain Eukaryota; kingdom Metazoa; phylum Chordata; class Amphibia; order Anura; family Ranidae; genus Rana; species Rana temporaria. The sequence goes on from NC_053493.1 coordinate 177,283,009, forward strand.
TGAAATTTGCGCCCGGAGCCGGAAGCCGCGAACCTGGAAGTGCACGCCCCCGTATGCCGGACAAGACGTCACCCGCCGTCGGCTCCGAGCGGTCCCAATACCCAGCGTGGTTTGCGCTCTGGAATCCCCATTCCTCCTGCAGCCACACGCTGCCGAGTATGGGACGCTGGCTGCACTTCTCTTACACCGCACTCGGTGCCTGCAAAAACGGAGCCCCACCCCCGACCTACACCTGCGCTCAGGGATGTGAGGGTGGCCATCCTATTTCAGGTTAGTAACATGATTTTTGTCCCAAGAGCCCCTGCTCCCTTTCAGGACCGTTTTGCCTGAGCCTCCCTTGGCTCTTCCTGGCTGATACCCAATGGTGTCTCCCCTTTGGAGGAAACACAAATAACTGAGGACCAGCAGGGGAGGAGGAAATTTATAGGAGGGCTGGCGCGGTGTTTCCAATAGAGGGGAGGAGTCAAGGTCTCTCAGGTGGCTGTCCTGTAAGACGATTAGGGGAAAATATGTCAGGAGTTCTCAGGCTGATAACAGAGGAACAGTTCAGAAGAGAGCTATAAGACTTAGCTAATTGAAAAGAGATAACAAAATACTGCAGATATATGTGCCCAGGTCAAATTTCATGAATCGGGTTTTCATCCACTTGAACACTGAGCTCCGTTACACATCACACCTAAATAAGGAAAAGGACATGCCGATGTCCAACTACTTTTAAAAGATGTCAGCTAGATGTAGCTTAAGGTGACATGCACTCGGGAAGAACCAATGGCAGGCAGGTTGGTGAGGCTGGTGCAAAAGAGGGTTAGGAAGGAAAGGTTGAGCAGGCAGATATTGTTGCAAGAATGCGTATGGGGAAAAAAAAAATTACCAGTTACACTTACCGGTAACGGGTTTTCTAGGAAATCTTCCAGGACAGCACACCTGAGATGACTGGTCCACCTGACCGGAAACAATAGTTTAAAAGGCCCCACTCCTTCCTCTGTCCCTCAGTTATGACAAAGTATAAACCCACACTGGTCCCAGAGGGTACATTCTGTGAGAATTGAAACATCACCAACAAATTAAGGGTAGGGAAGTAGGCCTTCCGTCCTGGAAGATGTCCTGGAAAACCTGTTACCGATGAGTGTAACTGGTAATTTTCTCCAGTCATCTTCCAGTACGGCACACCCGAGACAATGAGCAAGAAGTTCAGGCCTACCTTAGGGTTGAACCACCGCCTGTAGGACCTTCCTGCCGAAAGCTAAATCCCGAGGGGACAACAGCTCCACTCTGTAGTGCCTCAGGAAGGTATTTTGACTCGTCCGTGTTGCTGCCCTGCAGATTTGGTCGATCAAAGTACCTGCCCTCTCTGCCCAGGAGGTTGCCAGTGACCTAGTTGAATGAGCTTTGAGAGCTGGGATAGGTCTACTTGAGTGCTTATAAGCCAGGGCTCGACAAAATCCAGGCGCCAGGTCGCAACTGCGACAAGAAATTGTGACCTGGCGCCCGCGGGTAATTGAGGCAGTGGCTTTGTGGGCTACAAGGCCGCGGCCTCAATTACTGGCCACCGCGGGCCCGCCGATCGCGCGGCGGGGGAGATGGGGCGCACGGAGGCACAGTGTGCCCTCGTGCGCCCCCGCCGTGCGATCGCGGCGGGCCAGCGACGGCCGGCAATTGAGGCCGCGGCTTTGCGGCCTTGTGAAGTGCCAAGCTTCCTTCTGTGACCTGCGCCATCTTCCGTTGGCATTACAAGTAAAACAGCAGTTTTAATGTGTAATTTTTCACTGCCATCTCCTTCCCTCTAATTAGAACCCCCAAACATGATAATTTTTTTATTCCAACACCCTATAGAATAAAATGGCATCGTTGCAATACTTTGTCACGCCGTATTTGCGCAGCGGCCTTACAAGCACACTTTTTTGGGGAAAAAATACACTTCTTGTTAATTAAAAAAAAAAAGACAACAGTAAAGTTATCCCAATTTTTTTTTTATAGTGCGAAAGATAATGTTACGCCGAGTAAATTGATACCCAACATGTCACGCTTCAAAATTGCATCCGCTCGTGGAATGCCGACAAACTTTTACCATTTAAAATCTCCATAGGAGACGTTTAAAAACAAATCTACAGGTTGCATGCTTTGAGTTACAGAGGAGGTCTAGAGCTAGAATTATTGCTCTCGCTCCAACGATCGCAGCGATACCTCACATGTGTGGTTTGAACCGTTTACATATGCGGGCGCTACTCGCGTATGCGTTCGCTTCTGCGCGCGAGCTCGTCGGGACGGGGGACGTTTTTTTGGCTCCTAACTTTTTTAGCTGACTCCTAGATTCCAAGCAAATTTGTCAAACCCTGTATAAGCTATTGAGATAGTTTGTTTAATCCACCTGACTACTGTCAGCCTGAAGACCCTTTCTCTGGCCAGAAAAAACAAGTAATAGATGGTTTAATCTCCTAAAACATCATTCCACTGTCTCCAGATAGACCAGAAGACAACAGTCTAATAAATGAAATTTTTCCTCTTTATCATTTCTAGGATTCTGCCAAAATGAGGAAAGTATAATTTCCTGTGACCTGTGGAAATTCAAGGTTACTTTCGGTAAATACATAGGATCTTGTCTGAGGATTACCCTATCCTCTAGGAGCAAAAGAAACGGCTCTTTAATAGTCAGAGCCTGTAGGTCACCCACCCTTCTGGCAGTCATGATTGCCAGAAGGAAGGCCATTTTAACCACTTAAGGACTGGACCAATATGCTGCTAAATGACCCAAGGGGTTTTTTACAATTCGGCACTGCGTCGCTTTAACAGACAATTGCGCGGTTGTGCGACGTGGCTCCCAAACAAAATTCACGTCCTTTTCTTCCCACAAATAGAGCTTTCCTTTTATTGTAATTTGATCGCCTCTGCGATTTTTATTTTTGCGCTATATACAAAAATAGAGCGAAATTTTTGAAAAAAAAAAACAATATTTTTTACTTTTTGTTATAAGAAAAATCAAATAAACTAAATTTTAGTCAAACATTTAGGCCAAAATTTATTCAGCCACATGTCTTTAGTAAAAAAAAAAAATGGCTACCTAGCAGGAACAGCAACACTAATACAGCGATCAGAAAAATGATCGCTTAGTGACACTGGCAATAGGAAGTGAAAGGGTTAACTAGGGTGGTGATCAAGGGGTTAAAACTTTATTGGGGGGGTACGGGGGCTACCCTGAACCTAACACTAACTGCCTGTCACACTGACACTAAATGCAGTGATCAGTACATATATGATCACTGCATTGAGTGACACTGTGACAGGGGGGTGATCGCAAGGGGTTAATGTGCCTGGGTGTACTGATATCCGGGTAGTGTTGTGCAGACTCACTGGGTGATGTGATCTCTCCTCAGCGGCAGTTGAAAATACCGCCGAGAGGAGAGATCACATCACTTCCCTCTTCCTGTGTTTACACAGGCAGAGGAAGTGACACACGGGGAGCGCGCGGATTGGCTGAGAGCGATCCGGAGGGGGCGGACAAAAACAAATAGCCGCCCCCTCATCCCGGATCGCTCGGACAGCCACGGGAACCGCGGCATGTACCGGGGGGGGTCCCGATCGGACCCCCGACCCACGGCACGCCAATGTGCCTGTACATGCCATTCTGCCGACGTAAATGTACATGCGGTGGTCCAGAAGTGGTTAAAGGGAAAGAAATTTAACTGAAACCTGAGCCACCGGCTCAAAGGGCCCTCTAGTTGGGGCATTTAATACCAGGGATAAGTCCCATGGTGGGAACCTGTTTGTTGTTACCCTCTCCCTGGCTGTCAAAAACCTTTTTATAAGGGGGATCAGGGCAAGTCTACTATCCAGAAACACTGATAGGGCTGCAACCTGGACCCTGAGAGTATTGACTGCTAGGCCCTGGTCGACCCCCCTCCTGGAGGAAGTCCAGGACCATCAGGACTGTTTGGAGAGTGTCTTCCCTGGACTGAGTCCAGCGAGAGAAGACCTTCCAGAATTTTGCATAGATCGGTTTCCTACTTAGCAAAAGTGCATCAATCACCTTCTCCGAACATCCCCTACTCCTGAGGATCTCCCTCTCATACACCAGCCCGTCAGAGAGAGGAACTCCAGATCGGGATGCAACACTGGTCCCTGGTGGAGGAGATAGCACTAGGACGGGAGATGCAATGGAGGAGCGACCGACCACCTCTTCAGGGTGGGGAACCAAGCCTGCTTCGGCCACCAGGGTGCAATTAGAATGAGGCACCTGTTTGACTGGGACAGTTTCTGCAGTACCCTGGGAATGAGCACCAGGGGAGGGAATGCGTAAGCCAAACCAAAATCCCAGTTCTGAGCCAAGGCATCTATCCCCTGGGAGCTCTGCTCCCTGGTGAGAGAAAAGAACCTCTGGACTTTTCTGTTCTTCCCAAAAGCAAATCTATTTCTGGTTTGCCAAAGTGTTGGCTTACCAGAGAGAATACTTGGTTGTTTATCTCCCACTCTCCCTGATGAATGAGTTGCCTGCTGAGGAAGTCTGCCTGAGTAGTTAGGGACCCTTTTATATGGACTGCTGATACTGAGGCAATTGTCTTCTCTGCTTCCCCCAGGATTTCCTGGATCAGCTTCATAAGCTTGTGGGACCTTGTTCCTTCCTGGTGGTTTAGGTAGGACACCGCCACTGTGTTGTCCGAGAAGAACTGCACTTCCCTCCCCCGGACCTGGTCCTTGAAAGCGTCCAGTGCTTTTTCCGACCGCCTGGAGTTCCCTGAAATTGGAGGAAGCTCTGCTCTACCCCTGAGTACCTTTTTTGGGGATCATATACCCCCTGGATGTGTCAGACCCCATATCCACCACTGGCTGCCCTGGGTCTAAGCCCAGGAAGGGGACCTCAGCCCCAGGATTTGGTCTGGAAAAAGAAAAAAACTGTTTCGCTGCCATCCTGTGAAAAACACAATCAATAACTGAGGGACAGAGGAAGGGGTGGGGCCTTTTAAACTCTGTTGATTGTGTTTCCTGTCAGGTGGACCAGTCATCTGAGGTGTGCCGTCCTGGAAGGTGACTGGAGAAAAAAAAACATGCTTCCAAACAATTATAAATTAGATAAGCCTTAATAGGCCATACACCATTTAATTTGGGAATCAGATTGCACACATCTTTTCCCTCGTTTATGCATTAGGACCAATCTAATTAATTGGATTCCTTTTCTGAAGTATCCTCCACATTAATACTTGTTGGGGATCCTTTATATGCAGAGATTGGGGATTTTGAAACCAACACATGGTTCCTGTATAAAATTATAAGGATTATTATAACACCATTTGTTGTCATTTGACTCACTAAGAATTTTTGGCATAACCAGTATGCACCATTATCATGGTTCATGCCACTACATCAGGCCTCTATTACAGTCTATTAACCGTTGGATGACGGCGGGTCTGTGCTGCCCCTGTCACCCCCTGGGGGGGGGGGGGTCGGACTGTGGTCCATTTGTGCTTCACGGCAGGGTAGGGGGGGGGGGGGATGTGGAATTTTTCCCCTTTCCCCGTTATGCCCTATTCGGCGGAGGGGCGCTCCCTACCCACCTGCCAACCTGAGCTTCACCCTGTCGTTGGCATCCTGCGACCATCTCCGAATAGTTTGCGGTGCGGCGCGCGAGATATCTCGACGTGCGCGCCGTCACGCGACGCCTCGTGTTTTGCGATAGAGATGACGGCAGTGGCCGGAGCATTATTTGCTTTCCAGGACGCCGAGGGAGCCACACTATGGGCCATCATGGTTACGGCCTCCACGCCATAGCTCCAGAGGGAGGGGGAGGAAGATGACGCCTGTACACACTTACCCCAATTGCCTCTCCAGGCATATATCAACGACTGCCTGTTGGTGGATCATACTTGATTCCACGCTGGCAAAGACGGACAATACTGCACACATCTTCTCTGGGCTCCTGAGCTTTTACTTTTTTGTAGTCAGGCTCCAACCATATTCAACTTGCCATCCATACAAGCCATTACAGGATGTATAAGGTAAACCACAATATTAGATCTACCATTTATAATCATATTTGAATCATCCTAATCTCACACTTTTCACCAGCCTCAGCACTCCGCTGATCTCCTTTCACATTCATACATAATTTCCACCATTCTCTCACATGATTCATTAGCTGTCTATATGCATTTCATTCATTCACTGTATATATCCACATTATCAACACTTCTCACTACCCTACAGCCCCTTATGGGCAGCTTGATTTATTACCTTGCAGTTAGTGAAGTGATAAAAATCACACGGACGCCCACATAATAATTCCTTATTTTTAGTTCAATCACTCCCCACTCTTTCACTCATGATTCAAGTATCATCACCTAAATTACATTGACACACAATACTATTGTAACCCTAGGACACCCGATGCCTATACATTTATAGAGGAGATCGCAGCTAGTCCATACATTTAATATATATATATATATACACAATTTCAGTTTAGCATTCTTGCAATACAGCCAAGAGCCAATTTACCCTATTAACGTCGCCGGTGTGTGGCTTCTTGTAAGCCCACAGAGTTGGGCTCCTCCCCCTTGTGTGGGTTTCCTGACATTCCTGGCCATGCAATGTCTACTCCCTTTTTAAGCAGTAACTATATCGCCATGTCATACTTGTATTGTGATGTATGATTCTATGTTTTGAATATTTGAAGTTATTTTATATGTCTTAGCATCAACGATCCCCCTGAAGATGACCACCATATGGTTGAAACTAGGGTTGTCCCGATACCAAGCATTTTCCCGAGTACTTGTACTCGGGTAAATGCTCCCAATGCTTCACCCGATACTTGTACAGTCAGCAGTGATCAGTGCGTGGGGAAGTTACAAGCACCGATCACCACTGTATAGATTTAAAAGTAATGTATCCGCTTCTCCCCGCCCCGTGTGGCTTTCAGCCGCTTTTTAAAAAAAAAAAAATCAGCGGTGATCGATGCTTGTAACTCCCCAAACACGATCACCGCTGACTGTCCTGTGTCCTCCTCCAGCCCCCCTCCGTTTTGCTGTAGTCTCCCTCCTTCCGCATCTCCCTCCATGCTGCCATCTCCATCCATGTGTCCCCCTCCGTGCTAACATCTCCATCCGTGCATCCCCCTCCGTGCTGCCATCTCCATCCGTGTGTCCCCCTCCGTGCTGCTCTCTCCCTCCGTGTCCCCCTCCATGCTTCCGTCTCCCCCTCCGTGTCTCCGTCTCCCTCTGTCCCCCTCCGTGTTTCCGTCTCCCTCCGTGTTTCCGTCTCCCTCCGTGTACCCCTCTGTGTTTCCGTCTCCCCCTCCGTGTTTCCCCCTCCCCCTCCGTGTTTCCGTCTCCCTCCGTGTCCCCCCTCCGTGTTTCCGTGTCCCCCTCCGTGTTTTCCGTGTCTCCCTCCGTGTTTTCCGTGTCCCTCCCTGTCCCCGTCCGTGATTCCGTCTGCCTACCTGTCCCCCTCCGTGTCTCCGTCTCCCTCCCTGTCCCCGTCCGTGTTTCTGTCCCCCTCCGTCTCCCTCCGCGTCCCCCTCCGTGTCTCCATCTCCCTCCCCCTCCGTGTTTCCGTCTCCCTCCGTGTTTCCGTCTCCCTCCGTGTTTCCGTCTCCCTCCGTGTCTCTCTCCATGTACCCCCTCCGTGTTCCCGTCCCCCTCCGTGTTTCCGTCCCCCTCCGTGTTTCCGTCTCCCTCCGTGTTTCCGTCTCCCTCCGTGTTTCCGTCTCCCTCCGTGTTTCCGTCTCCCTCCGTGTTTCCGTCTCCCTCCGTGTTTCCGTCTCCCCCTCCGTGTTTCCGTCTCCCCCTCCGTGTTTCCGTCTCCCCCTCCGTGTTTCTCTCTCCCTCTGTGTCCCCCCTCCGTGTTTCCGTGTCCCCCTCCGTGTTTCTGTCCCCCTCCGTGTTTCGCTCTCCCTCCGTGTCCCCCCTCTGTGTTCCTCTCTTTCTCCGTGTCCCCCCTCCGTGTTCCTCTCTCTCCCTCCGTGTCCCCCCTCCGTGTCCCCCTCTCTCCCTCCGTGTCCCCCCTCTGTGTCCCCCCTCCGCGTTTCTCTCTCCCTCCGTGTCCCCCCTCCGTGTTTCTCTCTCTCCCTCCATGTCCCCCTCTCTCCCTCCGTGTCCCCCCTCTGTGTCCCCCCTCCGTGTTTCTCTCTCCCTCCGTGTCCCCCCTCCGTGTTTCTCTCTCTCTCCCTCCGTGTCCCCCCTCCGTGTTTCTCTCTCTCTCCCTCCGTGTCCCCCCTCCGTGTTTCTCTCTCTCTCCCTCCGTGTCCCCCCTCCGTGTTTCTCTCTCTCTCCCTCCGTGTCCCCCCTCCATGTTTCTCTCTCCCTCTGTGCTCCTCCTCCACCCACTGGAACTGTCAGGATGGAGAGCGGAGGTAGGAGCCGGTAAATCCGGCTCCTTACTGTTCCTAAAGGACAGAGTCAGTGATCACTGACTGTCCATTCACATAACAAGCATTATAAAACTGGTTTACAATGTTTCAGTTTATGAATGGAGAAGCCGGTCTTCTCTCCATTCATTTCCAGCGCAGCTGAGGCTGCTGAGAAAGGGACTGGGGAACATGTGTCCCTAGTCCCTTTCTCGGTCTCAAAGGGGAGATGTCAGAGGTCTGTTAAGACCCCTGATATCTCACCAAAGCCCCCCCAACAGGGCTGAAAAAATAAATAAAAAAGGATTGTAGAAAATAAAGAAAAAAAAAATGATACGGTCCACCCCCCCCCCCCCTTAAAAAAAAAAAAAAAAAAAAAGCATTATAAATAAAAAAAAAAAAATGTAAAAAATTAAAAACAAATTGTAAAAAATAAAACTACCGACACATGTGCCACTGTCAGTATCGGTATCAGCGAGTACTTGGAAAAAAAAAGTATCGGTACAACCCTAGTTGAAACGCATCAGGGATATATACCTACATACATATGTTATGCAATCTTGTCTTACATTTTGCATGTATGGTAATATTGGATTACGCAGGATTTTATCTGGCCAGACTGTTTTACATGTTTTATTCATTGTAATTAACTGACATTTGACAACCAATAAATATGTTTTATACTATTATTCAAAAATTCTTCGATCACATTTATATTGCTGTCGAAAGCCCCACTGGGGAAAATGTCCTTTATAAAGTCTGAGCATGTAGGCCCTTTACAAAATAATCTTGAGTGGGTGACTGGGGACAAAGAAGGCCAATATATTAAACACTTTCTTCAGCTCTGTGTATACAAAGGAGCATGGGGAGTTCATGTTCATAATGGGGGCGGTAGTGGCACAGCCCCAAATGATCCACAATGGCTCAAAGGGATATAGTCCAGAAATATTTAGACAGAATAAAGGTGGATAAAGCACCTGGACCAGATGGCATACACCCATGGATCCTAAAAGAATTGAGCTCTGTAATTTCAAATCCAGTGTTTTAGGGACTCAATGACAGGAATAGTACCACTTGATTGGTGCAGGGCCAATGTGGTGCCCATATTTAAAAAGGGAACAAAGTCTTTACCAAGTAACTATAGACCTGTTAGTTTAACTTCTATAGTTGGGAAGATACTGGAGAGATTATTAAGAGACCACATGAGTTCTTGCTGGAAAAAAAACTATTTAGGCAACATACAGCATGGATTAATGAAAGACAGAAGTTGTCAGCCAAACCCGATTTCTTTTTATGAAGAGGCACGTAAAACCTTGGCCAGAGGGGTGGCGGTGGAATACTTGGATTTTGCAAAAGCATTCGATACAGTTCCCTACACGGCTTATGTGAAAGGTAAAGTCTACAGGATTGGAAATATCAGTCTGTAAATGGATAGAAAACTGGCTAAAAGACAGAATTCAGAGAGTAGTGGTTAAAGCGGTAGTTCACCCTCTCGTACTTGATGTTACCATCGAGACAGGCATTGTAGCGCGAGCTACAGTATGCCTGTCCCGATTTTTTTAACCCCGTACTCACCTCGTAGTCGTCCATCGTAGATTTCGGCTCCCGCGGGGAATGGGCGTGCCTATGGAGAGGGAGGATGATTGACGGCCGGCCCTGGCACGTCACTCTCCCCGAAGACAGCCGGAGTAGGTCTCGGCTCTTCACGGCGCGTGCGCACAGGCTATGCGCACGCGTCGTGAAGACCAAGCCTATTTCGGCTATTTCCGGAGAAGCGTGACGCGCCAGAGCCGGCCGTCAATCATCCTCCGTCTCCAGAGGCACGCCCATTCCCCGGTAACTTCGATGGACGACTACAAGGTGAGTATGGGGGGAAAAAATTCGGGACAGGCATACTGTAGCTCGCGCTACAATGCCTGATTTAAAGGTAAAAGAAAAAAAAAAATTTTTTTCCCGTCGATAGGGTGAACCCCCGCTTTAATGTTTCTTACTCTGAATGGTCCAAGGTTATCAGTGGTGTATCCCAAGGTTCAGTGTTGGGACCAGGGCTTGAGTCCTGCTGGAACGCGTGGGAACAACGTCCCTGCACTTTTTCTACAGCCGGGACGCCGTTCCCATTAGCAGCCGTGTCCTGCAGGACTGGCCTCAAGCTGGTAGCTGAGGAGGGCGGTGTGCGGGATGGAGAGGGCAGGGCCGATCCTACCGTGTCCAGACGCTGCGAGCTGAGGCAGAGAGGGCGGGCCGCCATCAGGGGGGTACAGCCAATAACAGCTGTTTTGGCTGCTGTAAGATGCTAGGTTTGGCTGGCCAATTTAGCAGGGAAGGAAGGGGGTGGGCGGAGGCAGAGAGTATACTGGGCGCTTTTATCTGCAGGCTGATGCAATTAAAAAAAAAAAAAAAAAAGTTCCCCAGCCAAGCAAACTCTTCACATTCAGGTGCCGCTGTGCAGTGACCTCATGTGCCACAAGTACATGACAGTCCTGGCCTGGCCGGCAGATTGATATAGAATAGCCCGGGACTGTCAAGTACTTGTCACACAGGAAATCACTGCATGGCAGTAACCGGAAGTGAAAAAAGTTTAACAGCAGACATTGCAAACTATGACTCCTAGGAGATGATAAAAGAAATTCAGTCACAGCTTCCCTGTTTATGTATGAAAGTATACTGAATGTGCATGTTGTGTATGTAAATTAAGTGTGTGACTGTGAAGACAGCACGTGTATTTTCACTGGCTGCAGTGTGTATACATGTTCATACTTTGCCCTGGCTGCAATGGAGGGGATGTTAACATTCCATGGCTGCCCTGTTAAGTGTATATGTGACAGAGATGCAGCCACTCTCCGATGGGGTCTAATTTGTGTATGCAGATGTGTGAGACTATAGTGGCTGTTTGTGTACAGTAATCTGTGTTCTCCTCAGTGTAGCACGTGACTGCAGTTTATCTCCAGGTGCTGACTCATTCTTCACACACAGCTTTGATGGGGTTTCCTTCTATGTTTTTGCAACACTGCAGACCTTCTCACAAAACGAATCCATGCATATGTATTTCCGTGCATATTTTTTTTCTTTTACTAAGATTTCTTATTGAGCAATTTCAGAATGAGAGGTTGATGCATGCTCATAATTCATGCAGCAATGATAAAGATGGGGGGAAAAGTCTGCTTACAAAATTGCAGTGTGATCTTTAACCACTTAAGACCCGGACCTTTAGGCAGCTAAAAGGACCTGGCCAGTTTTTGCGATTCGGCACTGCGTCGCTTTAACTGACAATTGCGCGGTCGTGCGACGTGGCTCCCAAACAAAATTGGCGTCCCTCTTTTCCCACAAATAGAGCTTTCTTTTGGTGGTATTTGATCACCTCTATAAAAAGAGTGGTACTACTGCGCTACCATATAAAAAAACAAATTCAGAAAAAACCCAGCAAAAAATATCAAATGATAAGAGCTGCGTATCAAAATAGGTGAACAAAACCAAAAATTATATGAAATGAATAAGAGATAGCGCTAATATCAACTAGTGCTAAGTGAATACAGTAAGTGTCAATAGTATTAATCAAACCAGTGAACAATTTTACTAGGAAACAACAACACTTATGAAAAAATACACTCTAATAGAATATCACAGTGAGTTCATAATGGGTTAAGCGGAGTAGACCCATATGCAGCCCTGCAGGTAATCAGCTGGCGTCTCCTTCTCACTGCTTCTCATAGACAAAAACCGACCTTCCCAAAGATCCAGCCAGAGAACTCCAATATGTAGGAAAGAGAAAAAAAGAGAGGACAAGCCTCCTAGTGCAATATTGTACAACAAGGATGGTGGACAAGGGACTACACCGACGGTGTGTACACTCACAAATCCGCCGATTGACACAGGCTCGGAATCAGGTTGCCGCTCAGTGTAATGGTCTCCTCACTAGGATCGTAATCCCGTCACATAGGCTCCTCCCCCACGCGTTGCATCACTCGGCACGTGACTTAGTCATGACTAAGTCACGGTTTTATTTTCTCGCTTAAGTATTGAGGAGCTTTTCCCTGTGTACATTTGTGGGTGAGGCAGAGCGTCTTGAATGTCACCCTGTCTTGTACGGACAGCCAGTGGAGGGACCTCAAGACTGGGGAGACTGATTCCCATGGCTTTTTACCTGTTACCAGTCTGGCTTCCGTGTTCTGGACGACTTGTAGACGTGCCATCTGGTATTTTGGTAGTCCTAAGTAGAGGGAGTTTGCATAGTCGAGTCGTGAGTTGATGATTGTTCCAACCACTACTGCCGTGTCCTCTTTCGGGATAAAGGGGATGAGTCTGCGTAGCATGCGGAGCAGATGATGAGAACTGCTGACGACTGATCCTATTTGTGCATCCATCATGTCTGAGTCGAAGATGACTCCGAGACTTTTGATTTTTTTGCTTGGTGCGATGGTTTGTCCGAGGATGGTGGGTGGTATCCATGTGGTCCTAGAAATGGATTTCTTATTTGCGTGAAGGATGAGTAGTTCTGTTTTGGATCCGTTAAGTTTGAGGGAGCTTTCGGTCATCCAATTGTCGATCAGTGTGAGGCACTTTCCAAGTTCATGAAATTGGCCTTTTTTGTTGGTGATTCGAAGGTAAAGCTGCGTGTCGTCCGCATAGGAGTGGTAGCGCAGGTCCTGTTTGCTGATGATTTTGAGGAGCAGGCGGATGTAGATGTTGAAGAGTACGGGTGAAAGGGGTGATCCTTGCGGTACTCCGCATGTAATGGTCCGTGTTTCGGATGTAAAACCTCCCAGTTTCACGGTCTGAGTGCGATTTCCTAAGAAAGATGCGAACCACGGTAGGGCTGCGTCACAGACTCCTGCTACTTATTTGAGTCGCGTGAGCAATATGTTGTGATCTACTGTGTCGAAGGCTGCACTACAAAAAAAATTGTATTAATTATTTTTACTACTAATGACGGCGATCAGCGATTTTTTTTGTGACTGCGACATTATGGCGGACACATCGGACAATTTTGACACCTTTTTGGGACCATTGTCATTTTGACAGCAAAAAATGCATTAAAAATGCATTGTTTACTGTGAAAATGACAATTGCAGTTTGGGATTTAACCCCTTCAGCACCCCCTTGTGGTTAAGTGTGACCATCCCGGTTTCTAACTGTAGGGGGGTGTGGCCGTAGGTGTGACATCATTGATTGTGTTTCCCTATAAAAGCGAACACACGATCAATGACGCCACCACAGTGAAGAACAGGGAAGCTGTGTTTACACAGCTCTCCCCGTTCTTCAGCTCTGGGGACCGATCGTGGGACTCGAGCAGCAATCGGGTCTGCGGCCATGGAGCTTCGGACCGGCGGCGCGCGCGACCCCACGGCTGTTGATGTGCCCAGGCGTGCCATTCTGCCGACGAATATCGGCGTGAAGGGGTCCTTAAGTGGTTCAAATTACATCACACACCCTTTTTTTGTGATGCCTGCCCTATCTCTGCGAAGTATCAGTCTTTGTAGGCTTGTTGCCATCTATTGGAGCATGAATATCTGTCACATGTGAGGGTGATCTGCCAGAATTAAACTGCAGCAGATTTATGAGGTAGGGGACTCAAGGAATAAGTATGTGCTGTCCTAAACAATCCCTGGTGAGCTCACATTCTAAAGTTAGATTTCAATACATTTTGCTGCAAAATAGTTCTATTCCATTGTTCCCATTAGAATTGTCTGAGGAAAAGTGCAATGGAGGCTCAACCAAGTGCACAGCTGGAGCCTGGCTTGACTAAGCAACCACACACTTTTCATTCAGTTTAAGGTCCCATTCACGCTCCTGTGCTTTAGGTAGGGTTGTCCCGATACCGATACTAGTATCGGTATCGGGACCGATTCCGAGTATTTGTGGGAGTACTCGTACTCCCAGCAAATACCCCCGATACCAAAATAGAATATTGCCCCCCCCCCCGCCGCCAAACGAATCCCGCCGCTACGCCGCATCCCCGCTTGGCTAATACGCAGCGCAGTGTCTCTCAAAATGAAATGAAATGGGTCCACAAATTACGCACTATGCAACCATCAGGTTTGAACATTGAGCTAGATCTCAATTGTTTCTTAACTGATAATTTGAGTTCTCAATCTAGTTTGTTGAATTGTTGAATATCCAATTGAATATTGTTTGGTCTTTTGCCCTATAGAGGGATCTAGGCTCTTTCCCTTATAGTTAGGATGTAGGCTTTTCTTGTTGTGGTCCTCACTACTTATATTGTGGAGAGATTTTTTCATTATTATTTTTTATTAAATAATTTCCAAGTTTCAGATCTGATGGGCGATGCACGTTTAGAGGGTGATAAGTGCAATGTCATTCTCTCTCATTATGTGGTTGTTCATCTAACACAACATATATCTATTATATATTTATATTTTTTTATGTTCTGTCCACATTTGTTGGTAGGGTAATTTTAATTTTTAAATATACCCGACTGGTTTTGCACATCCAGAGGGCGACAAGGGAAGCGATGTTTATTTATATATATTTCTTCCTTTGTAATTCTCCCTCTCTGTGTGTGGGGTTTGCACCCCTAATAATTACTTTTCTGTCCACCTTTGTTGTATAATATTTCTCCTTATTATATGCCTGAACATGGGGTAATTACCATGGCTCTACAGAGCATGAACCGGGTCTGCTTTATTTGCAATGGCATTGCACGTCCGGAGGGATGCGAGAGCAGCGGTTTTTATTAAATTTATATTTCTGATTTTTAACCTTCTTACATAACTTTGCCTATATATGTAGGGAGCATTGCCATATATTGGGTGGAATGTTGATGTTAAATGTTTGTGAATCAAATTTGTGAGTGTCTTCTCGGGACCGAGGCTGTATTCACATTTGTTTTCGCTTTGAACCTATCATTGGCCATTACCTACTACAAATACCGAGATGCATTGGTGACCAGGCACGCCCCCTGATGACGTTATACTAACGAAACGTACGTCGGAGGCGGTCCTGGTCACGTGACGTCCCCCTGCTCTGTGGTGTTGACACTAAGGATCTCGTGTTGGTGTGACGGCGCCAGCTTCCTCCCCCGGGATCCGAATTTTGAACCGCAGATTGGCGGTAAAAAGTCTACAGCCTCAGTGCCGGGTGGGCACCCATTGAAGTAAGCGGCCATTTGGCATTTCCATGTTTTTAATGTTATTTTAAATTAAACGGTATCACGCTATTGGCTCCTCCTGGTTTCTTCTTTTGCATATTATCTCTTTTGGAGCGTCCGGATCTAAGATTGAGCTATCCTTATCCTATGTGCGCAGGCACAATCCTGCATATGCTTGTTTGACTATTTTTCTAACGAAAGTGGTCAACAAGCTCTGGTAAGAGCATTATATTTTCAAAGCACCTTGGGTGGAAATTGAAGATTTCAAGTGTGGTGGTGGCACTCTTTCACTTTTATCTCTATGAAGATCACAACAATTGAAGAAATTTTGAATATTTTTCTCTTGAATATTGGGACTTTTATTAATATTTACACATCGAATGATATTTATGTGTGATCACCAAATGTGCAGTGTCGTCTGCAATTTCTGATTGTTTATTTTTTTTATTTTGTTTCCTTATAAAGGTTTTGGTAAGATTCAGCATACTATTACCAATCAATTGGTTGATTGGTTGTGTTTTTTGCACCATATATTGATTAAGGCTCAACATGTGTGTAATTTAGCGCCCTCTATTTTCACCTTTAATGTTCACAATTCAGTATTGTTTATGAGGAGCAGCTTTTTGTTAATTTAATTTTTCTTTTGGTAATTGGGGCGGAATTTTATTTATTCACGGGCGGGGAACATTACAGCATTCATTTGAATAGCTGTAGTCTTTCCCGCCGCGCGAACTGTCCAATCCCGAGCAAGGGGAGTGTCTATACGCAGCGCAAAAGACTACAGCTATTCAAAGCTGTAATGTTCCCCGCGCGTATTAACCAAGCGGGGATGCGGCAGCATGTACGGTAAGGGGGACATGGCTGCTTTTTTGGGGGGGGACATGGCTGGATATGGGGAGGACATGGCGGCATATGGGGGGGACATGGCGGCATATGGGGGGGGACATGGCGGCATATGGGGGGGGACATGGCGGCATATGGGGGGGGACATGGCGGCATATGGGGGGGGACATGGCGGCATATGGGGGGGGGACATGGCGGCATATGGGGGGGGGACATGGCTGCATGGGGGGGAGACATGGCTGCATATGGAGGGGGAGACATGGCTGCATATGGAGGGGGAGACATGGAGACATGGCTGCATATGGGGGGGAGACATGGCTGCATATGGGGGGGAGACATGGCTGCATATGGGGGGGGAGACATGGCTGCATATGGGGGGGGAGACATGGCTGCATATGGGGGGGGAGACATGGCTGCATATGGGGGGGGAGACATGGCTGCATATGGGGGGGGAGACATGGCTGCATATGGGGGGGGAGACATGGCTGCATATGGGGGGGGAGACATGGCTGCATATGGGGGGGGAGACATGGCTGCATATGGGGGGGGAGACATGGCTGCATATGGGGGGGAGACATGGCTGCATATGGGGGGGGAGACATGGCTGCATATGGGGGGGGAGACATGGCTGCATATGGGGGGGAGACATGGCTGCATATGGGGGGGGGGAGACATGGCTGCATATGGGGGGGGAGACATGGCTGCATATGGGGGGGGAGACATGGCTGCATATGGGGGGGGGAGACATGGCTGCATATGGGGGGGGAGACATGGCTGCATATGGGGGGGGAGACATGGCTGCATATGGGGGGGAGACATGGCTGCATATGGGGGGGGAGACATGGCTGCATATGGGGGGGAGACATGGCTGCATATGGGGGGGGGAGACATGGCTGCATATGGGGGGGAGACATGGCTGCATATGGGGGGGGGAGACATGGCTGCATATGGGGGGGGGAGACATGGCTGCATATGGGGGGGGGAGACATGGCTGCATATGGGGGGGGAGACATGGCTGCATATGGGGGGGAGACATGGCTGCATATGGGGGGGAGACATGGCTGCATATGGGGGGGAGACATGGCTGCATATGGGGGGGAGACATGGCTGCATATGGGGGGGAGACATGGCTGCATATGGGGGGGATATGGGGGAGACATGGCTGCATATGGGGGGACATGGCTGCATGTGGGGGGGACATGGCTGCATATGGGGGGGGACATGGCTGCATATGGGGGGGGACATGGCTGCATATGGGGGGGGACATGGCTGCATATGGGGGGGGACATGGCTGCATATGGGGGGGGACATGGCTGCATATGGGGGGGGACATGGCTGCATATGGGGGGGGGGACATGGCTGCATATGGGGGGGGGACATGGCTGCATATGGGGGGGGGACATGGCTGCATATGGGGGGGGACATGGCTGCATATGGGGGGGGACATGGCTGCATATGGGGGGGGACATGGCTGCATATGGGGGGGGGACATGGCTGCATATGGGGGGGGGACATGGCTGCATATGGGGGGGGGGACATGGCTGCATATGGGGGGGGGACATGGCTGCATATGGGGGGGGGACATGGCTGCATATGGGGGGGACATGGCTGCATATGGGGGGGGGACATGGCTGCATATGGGGGGGAACATGGCTGCATATGGGGGGGAACATGGCTGCATATGGGGGGGAACATGGCTGCATATGGGGGGGGGACATGGCTGCATAGGGGGGGACATGGCTGCATAGGGGGGGGGACATGGCTGCATAGGGGGGGCGACATGGCTGCATAGGGGGGGGGACATGGCTGCATATATGGGGACACATTTAAAAAAAGTATCGGTATTCGGTATCGGCGAGTACTTGAAAAAAAGTATCGGTACTCGTACTCAGTCCTAAAAAAAGTGGTATCGGGACAACCCTAGCTTTAGGCATACTTTACTACATCTTAAACTATGCAAAATCTGCAGTGTTCTTTTCCTGTTATCCATTTTCAGCCAGTACATTTTCATGTGTTTATGGGGGGGGGGGTCATGGCTGGATATGGGGGGACATGGCTGGATATGGGGAGGACATGGCTGCATATATGGGGAGGACATGGCTGCATATATGGGGACACATTTAAAAAAAAGTATCGGTATTCGGTATCGGCGAGTACTTGAAAAAAAGTATCGGTACTCGTACTCCGTCCTAAAAAAGTGGCAAACGATCTGGGGGTTTTGGTAGATCATAAGCTCAATAATGGTATGCAATGCCAAGCTGCGGTTTCCAAAGTGATCAAAGTCCTTTCTTGTATACTATTAAGTGAGGTATGGACTCCAGAGAGCTATAATTTTGCCCCTGTACAAATGGGTAAAACCTCATCTGGAATATGCAGTCTAGTTTTGGGCAAAAGTTCTCAGAAAGGATATTGGGTTACTGGAGAAAGTGCAGAGAAGGGCTACGATAAGAGGAACGGAGGAGCTCAGCTATGAGGAAAGATTAGAGGAACTGAATTTATTCACTCTTGAGAAGGAGATTAAGGGGGGACATGATGAACATGTACAAATACATAAGGGGTCCATATAGTGAACTTGGTGTTGAGTTATTTACTTTACAGTCAACGCAAAGGACAAGGGGGCACTCTTCACGTCTAGAGGAAAATAACTTTCACCTCCAAATACGGAAAGGTTTTTTCACAGTAAGCTGTGAAAATGTGAGACTCTCTGCAGAGGTGGTTCTGGCCAGCTCAGTTGATTGCTTTAAGAAAGGCCTGTATTCTTTCCTAAATGTGCATAATATAAACTGGGTACTAACATTTATAGGTAAAGTTGATCCGGGAAATATCAGATTGCCTCTCAGGGGATCAGGAAGGATTTTTTTCCCCTGCTGTAGCAAATTAGATTGTGCTCTGCTGGGGTTTTTAGCCTTCCTCTGGATCAACTGTTATATGGTATTGTACAAGTTTTTTTTTTTTTTTTTTTTAACGGTTGAACTGGATGGACTTGTGTCTTTTTTCAACCTGACCAACTATAGGCAACCATGTAACTATAACTATAACCAAAACTCATCTTTAAAGCTATATTTAACAAATTATACTGCAGCTTACCAATTCTTAGATGTGAGGCGTGAGTCGTTTTCCCTTTATTTTCCCCTGGTGATCCAGCCAGTAAATCTGTTTTTTAAACAGACCAAGCTGTTCACAAAAATGTCAGTTAAAGGGTTGAAAAAAACATTTATACTGAAAAGGCTGCTTACAAGGTTGGTTCTTGTTTATACAAAGCATTTACCACAAAAAGGAAAAAAATAAATGTTTTAACGGTTAAAAAAATAAATATATATTTTTTGGCTTTAAAGTGGAGGTTCACCCTAAAAACAAATTTTTAACATTAGAGCCAGCATACTAAGTACATTTACTTTTGGCAGGTCATTTTTTTTTCTCTGTACATACCTTTATATCCCGATTTTGTCCAGGGCTTCCGCGTTCTGATGATTTCGGGACCGGGCGTTCCTATCCCAGCCTCAGGGTTCCGATGACTGCGGGACTGGGCATTCCTATCCTTCGGTTCGATGATTGACGGCTTGTGAAACAGGTCCCCTGTCGCACAACGCGCGTCACCAGATTCCCGGAGATAGCCAAGCTGCGAGTCGGCACTATACGGCGCCTGCGCCCGCCGTGTAGAGCTGACTGCGCAGGCACCGTATAGTGCCGACTCGCAGTTTGGCTATTTCCAGGAAATCTGTTGACGTGCATTGTGCGACAGGGGACCTGTTTCACAAGCCGTCAATCATGGAACCGAAGGATAGGAACGCCCAATCCACAGTCATCGGAACCCGGAAGCCCTGGACAAAATCAGGATATAAAGGTATGTACAGAGAAAAAAAAAATGACCTCCCGAAAATAAATGTCCTTAGTATCATTAGTATGCTAGATCTAATTTAATTTTTTTTTTTTGGGTGAACCCCCGCTTTAATCTTAGTTGAGTCTATTTAAATCAGCTGGTACATCCAACACTGCCCTTTCCAGAGGTTGACAGTGCTGCTGTCCATGGGTGGCTCCATTTCTTCTCCATTCAGAGTGGAGCCACCCCAATGCTGCATTCATACCCGAGCATAGCATCCAAGCGTTTTTCAGGCTTTTTTTGTGCCATTTCAGCACATTTTATACAGCATTTTTGAGCTTTGGCTATCGAGAAAACCATTATCTGTTTTTGGTTAGGCTAAGAGGTTAGTTTGGGGGTCAATTCATTTATGGTATTTTTTTTGTTGGGGTGTGACTACTACTAGAATACATGCAAAACAACCAAATCTATAATCATAAAAAATAAATTAAAAAAAAACAATGTAACCCATGCCTTAACCTCCCTGGCGGTATGATTCTGTCTGGAATTACGTACCAAAAGCGGTACAATTATTTTGCAAGGAAATTTGTCGTTTTATACTGTAGGCCTGCAATTCTTAGGAATAACTCATTTAAATCTGACCAAACAAGAGTGTAGTAGGCATCCCGGGTATGATTTTTTTTAAAAACAAAATTATAATATAATAAATAATTATAACAAATAATATAATTATAATAAAAAATATTCAATAATGTAATCAAGTCAAAATCACTGAAATTTGCTCAGTTGCAGAATTGTCGCTGTCATTACTTTTATTTTTTTAAGACAAATTTCCCCACAAATCGCTATCGCACAATTCTGCAAGTGATTATAATTTATTATCGCTGTTTTCTAGCTGCTCTAAACCACTTTTGACATAAAGGGACACTTTTGGACAATCTACAGTTTGCAGGCAGAAAGAATAGTTTTTATTATATAAAAGTAGGACACTGGGCAGACCACTAGGGACAAGGAGGGTGTGTATTTTTTACATACAGTACTGTAATCTATAAGATCACGGTATACTGTATGTAATCCGTTTGTTTATTTTTTTTTAATTTGGCGCCGTTCTCCGCCCCCGTGCATCGTAACATCGCAGGGAACGGAGATCGGCGGCACACAGGGACACTGTGTGAATCGAGCGAGGTCCCGCTCGCTCACACAGCGGGGATGCACCGCTGGATCCAGGGACAAGGTGAGTAACTTGTCTGTGGATGCTGGGAGCAGGTAAGCCACGCCGCTGCACACTCTGCACATCTACCCCGAGCGTGACTCGGGGATACCGATCCTAGCATCAAAAATCCACCCCGAGTCACGCTCGGGGATACCGCCAGGGAGGTTAAAGAAAATAAACACCCTTTATTATTTTTTAGTATTACATTTTAATTTTAGGTATTATGATGATTTTTCGTTATTTTTTTTAGCAGAAAATTGCGCAAAAATCCACAAATCACACGTTTCCAATAATTTCTATGGAAATAAAAAAACACGCAAATCTGCCCAATTTGAGCTACAAAAAATACCTCCAGAACTTAGGATCTTTATGTGATCACAAAGTAGAAAAAAAACCGCACAAAGGTGTCTGTTTTTGAAGCAGTTAACAGCGGTGATCCCAAGGATCGCCAGAGTCCATAAACAGTGATAATCGGAGAAGTGTTTAAACTTGTTCTCCTGCCGATGATCTCCGCACACAGAGAATCCTCAGACTGACACAGCAACGGCCAGTTTATGAAGCTGTGATCTGAGCACTTTACTGGAGATCCGAGTCAGAATTCACACTCCCCGATTCACCATCTCAGAGGGGGTGAATTGGGGAGTGAAGAGGGAATCTCGGGGGATCTGAGGAGGAAGATTTTTAGCTTCCTTCTACCTCGTTCAGACCCCCCCCCCCAACACTATTTCCCCCTGTGTATATATATATATATATATATATATATACACACACACACACACACAAGGTGTGTGTATATACACACACACATGTATATATAGTGTGTGTGTGTGTGTGTATACAATATATCTATATATTATGTAGGGGGGACTCGTTACACGCCGTCTGTCAGTGTACTGAGCGGTGATAATTTATCACTGCTCAATAAACTGACATCTCGGTGTTTGTGAATTTTTGGTACTGTAATCTCGTAAAGTCTCACGAGATTCCAGTATCAGGGACAGTTCACTGTTTGAAGCGTTGGTAGATCATTTCACTCCTCCAAGGGTGAAGCGATCTTCTCCGCTTCATAAACTGGCACCCAGAGGAGAAAAATCTCTGTGAATGACGGAGAACAAAGCAGTGAATAGATTGCACTGCTTCATAAAAGGACACCACAATACAGCCACCACCTTTAACCACTTTGCATCCGGGCCATTGTAGTTTGACGGCCACAAGGTGGTTCTACAATGCCGGGATGACATCTTGACGTACTCGTCTCCTCCAGCCAGGTACCGGCACATGCCTAGCAGCCGCGATGTCCGCCAGGTACCCGCGATCGGCCCTTACACAGCCAAGGACGTGGATCTGTGTGTGTAAACACACAGATTCACGTCCTGCCAGGGACATGTCCTGTCAGAAAGAAGAGACCAATGGTGTGTACATAGGGACACAGATCGGTCACCTCCCCAGTCAGCCCCCTCCCCCACAGTAAGAATCACTCCTAGGAAACACATTTAACCCCTTCCTCGTCCCCTAGCGTTAACCCCTTCCCTGCCAGTCACAATAAAAAAGTCATAATTCTATCCCCCATTTTGTAAGTGCTATAACTTTTGCGCAAACCAATCACTATAGGCTTATTGCGATTTTTTTACCAAAAATATGTAGAACACGTATCGGCCTAAACAGAAAAAAAAAAATATATATATATATATATATATATATATATATATATATATATATATATATATATATATATATATATATATATATATATATATATATATATATATTAGGGGTGCAACGGATCACAGTTGATCCGTGATCCGAACGGGTCACCCCCTTCGGATCGGATCACACTGTGATCCGCGGATTGCCACGGCTCCGGAGCTAGGCCGAAGCCGCGGCCTTTCCTAATGTTACGGCGGCGGCTCCGGAGCTAGGCCGAAGCCGCAGCCTTTCCTAATGTTATGGCCGCTGCTTCGGCCTACCTCCGGAGCCGCGACCATAACGCTAGGAAAGGCCGCGGCTTCGGCCTAGCTCCGGAGCCGGGGAGTGCCTGTCGGTACTGTACTGAGGGGGGGGGAGGGGGGGTCACTGTAATGAGGAGGGGGGGTCACTGTAATGAGGGGGGGTCACTGTACTGAGGAGGGGTCACTGTACTGAGGAGGGGTCACTGTACTGAGGAGGGGGGGTCACTGTACTGAGGGGGGTCACTGTACTGAGGGGGGGGATCACTGTACAGAGGAGGGGGGGGTCACTGTACAGAGGAGGGGGGGGTCACTGTACAGAGGAGGGGGGGGTCACTGTACTGAGGAGGGGGGGGGTCACTGTACTGAGGAGGGGGGGGGTCACTGTACTGAGGAGGGGGGGTCACTGTACTGAGGATGGGGGGGTCACTGTACTGAGGAGGGGGGGTCACTGTACTGAGGAGGGGGGGTCACTGTACTGAGGAGGGGGGGTCACTGTACTGAGGGGGGGGGGTCACTGTACTGAGGAGGGGGGTGTCTGCACTGAGGGGGTACTATAGTTGGTGGGGGGGGGGGGGGGACATGTGGATATTACAGTGGGGGAGATTTTTTTTTTTGCCGATCCGAAAAATGATCTGATCCGTGACTCCTGATCCGAGGAACAATCCGAACCGTGAGTTTTTTGATCCGTTGCACCCCTAATATATATATATATATATATATATATATATATATATATATATATATATATATATATATATATATATATATATATAAAAATAAAAAACCCGCAGAGATGATCAAATACCAAAAGAAAGCTCTATTTGTGGAAAAAAAAAGGACGTCAATTTTGTTTGGGAGCCGTGTCGCACGAGCGCACAATTCTCATTCAAAAATTTACAGTGCCAAAAGCTAAAATTTTGCCTGGGCAGGAAGGGGGTATATGTGCCCAGTAAGCAAGTGGTTGAACTCCGGTAAAAAAATAATCCTGTGCAGTGGGCTGTGCCTGTACTGCAAGGGTTAACTGCTCGTTTAGTTCAAGGACAGAGGACAGCGCAGATATACTTAAGCAACCTGCTGATCGACCCCACACAAGATTGGTCCCCTTCAGCTCTTGCCCCCCTCCTGCGGTCCAGCGGCCTCGAAAATGGACAGTTCCTGACCTCAACAGTCCCACGTTCACGCAGGTGTGATTTGTCATGAGATTTTGACATGTCCAAACTGCTTGACAATTCGCACCCCATTGTAGGCAATGGAAACATTGATTCCTGCGATTTGTGTTGCAGCGACTTTGAAAAGGATTTTAGCATTACCTTTTGCAGATTTCATTGCGACTTACATAGACTTCTGCTGTAGCCGCAATTAAATAGGCAGTGCAAATCGCATTGTTGTGCTGCTTTGAAATTTGCGTTTAAGTAGCGCGATTTCAAAACCGTACTGGTGTGAGCAGAGGCCATAAACCGGAACAGTCCACCGCTGGACTGTGGGGGGAAGCATGGTAGAAGCGGATCAGGCGAGTATGAGCTTTCTCCTCACTCCTAGAAAAAAAAACGAGCAGTTGAATGACAGTGCAGGTGGAGCCCCACTCTGCATGGTGAAAGGAAATTTTACCCAGAGATGACCTTTAACCACTTCAATACATGGCATTTTCACCCCCTTCCTGCCCAGGCCAATTTTCAGCTTTCAGCACTGTCATACTTTGAATGAGAATTGTGTGGTCATGGGACGTTGTACCCAAATTAAAATTTTGATCATTTTTTTCCCCCACAAATAAAGCTTTCTTTTGGTGGTATTTCATCACCTCTGCAGTTTATTTTTTGCGCTATAAACAAAAAAGGCCGTCAATTTTGAAAATAGACAGTATTTTTGCTATGATAAATATCCAAATTTTTTTTAAAAAAAATATTTGTTTTCTTTAGTTTAGGCCGATATGTATTCTTCATATTTTTGGTAAAAAATCGCAATAAGCGTATATTGATTGGATTGCACAAAAGTTATCGTCTCTACAAAATAGGGGATAGAATTATGGCATTTTTATTTATCGTTTTTACTAGCAATGACAGCGATCTGATTTTTATCGGGAGTGCCACATTGCGGTGGACACTTGACACTATTTTGGGACCATTGGCATTTATACAGAAATCAGTATTATAAAAATGCACCGATTACTGTATAAATGTCACTGGCAGGGAAGGGCTTAACACTAGGGGCGATCAAGAGGTTAAATGTGCCCTCCAAGGCTTATTGGCTGCTTTCTTAGCTGGTACCAGCCAGGTAAATGCAGAACCGATACTGGAAGTGAGGAAATCTTCATAACTTATGGCCTCATTTGTCACAGAGGAGAGGGAGAAACTGATGTTCCTCCTCCTCCTTTGTGCGCTGCCAATCCGACCAGATGGAATGGGAGAGCCTTTATTGCCATTAAAGCGGGAGTTCACCCATTTAAAAAAAAAAAAAAAATCTCCCCTTAGCTTCCTGCTCGTTCGGTCTAGGGGAATCGGCTATTTATATTAAAATATAAGCAGTACTTACCCTGCATCTTCTTCCGTCGCTTCCGGGTATGGGTCTTCGGGAGCGGGCGTTCCTTCTTGAGTGACAGCCTTCCGAGAGGCTTCCGACGGTCGCATCCGTCGCGTCACTCGTAGCCGAAAGAAGCCGAACGTCGGTGCGGCTCTATACTGCGCCTGCGCACCGACGTTCGGCTTCTTTCGGAAAATCGTGACGCGATGGATGCGACCGTCGGAAGCCTCTCGGAAACCTGTCAATCAAGAAGGAACGCCCATTCCCGAAGCCCATACCCGGAAGCGACGGAGAGGATGTGTCTCGTAAACGGGTAAGTACTGCACATATTTTAAAATAAATAGCCGATTCCCCTAGTAATAACGAGCAGGAATCTAAGGGGGAAAAGTGCCCTCTAAGGGTGAACCCCCGCTTTAACTACATACAAGTGGGGAGGAGTTGATATTTCAGCAAGCCGAATTAGAAGAAATAATCCCTCCATTTTACAGCCTTCTGGGCCCCTGTGATCTCATGGGGTCCAAAAAAATTATGATTTAGACTACAAAGGAGCCATGGCCTGCAGGTAGAGGGGAAAGCATGAAAATGTTCCTGCATCTTATTCAAGAGTTTCAGCATAAGGCACCGGCAGTACAGCCGTCCCTCCTGCTGGGCAGGTGGCTGGGCTCTGCTTTTGTACTAATAGGATCTCGAGTCAGAAGGCCTGTGAGGAGACACCTCCTGACTGAGTCCACAGTCCAGGTGTCCTGTCGAGAAATACACCGGCCTGATGCCACCGCTATAGTCCTGGATATAGCATCCCTGACAGCAGGCGGAGAAGTGATATTCAGCTGTCAGGGCTGCTGTCGCCGGAACTATAGAGGTAGCATCGGGAAATGCAGATGCCTGCTTACTCCGCGACCAGCGACTGCACTTACAGGAGTAAGAAATTAGAAATCGTCCCACTTGCAGCGCTGCCATTGTCCATTAGTAAAGGTGCTGAAAAGGAGATCCAGCCTATGCTCAGGAGCCTGGAGGGAAGAAGAGACCATCACACCATGGTAAGTGCATTGCTGCCCAGCCACTCACCAGCGCCCCCTTCATATGGCGCCCATGGCACTTGCCATGGCTGCCATACCCTAGATAAACAAAAATACAGTTGCCATGATCTTACCCCTGCATGCCAGGTCCATATTGCTTCCTTTTCCATGGAGTGCCACTGAAACACTGCAAGTAGTTTCGGCCTTCTATCCAGGGTGCCCCTCCACTTAGT
This sequence comes from Rana temporaria, assembly GCF_905171775.1. Classification (NCBI taxonomy): domain Eukaryota; kingdom Metazoa; phylum Chordata; class Amphibia; order Anura; family Ranidae; genus Rana; species Rana temporaria. The sequence goes on from NC_053493.1 coordinate 177,310,037, forward strand.
CCTTCAGCTAGGAGAAAGTTTGTGCCAAAAGTGCTTGTTTTATTTCCTTGCTTACGTCGAACACCACGATAAAAACGGGACTGTTCATTGCAAACAGAAATGTGATCGAGAATTTGGTGATGCAGGTCTCCATTGTCCAAAAGAGGGCAATCTGGCCTCTGCCCAAAATTGGTAGAGTTTGTACACTGACTATACATAGTGTCATTAAACACGTTGTCATAATAACCGCACTGCATCGGACCAGGGATTGAAAAACTTGGTGAGCCATGAACATGGTCTAATCCATTACCAGCAGGTGAGGAACACCTACAAATATCAGTACCATAATCAGAAGATGAACAAAAAGAGGACACTGAGGCATTTCTCTGCGGTCTTGAAAAAAGAGAATATCCATAGGCCTGAAAGGTTGTAGATGGAGGCAAAGCACAGCCAGCAACCACTGGGACATCATCTTCATTCAGATCTTCAGGTGAGAAAGACCTGGGGGTGACTGGGTGAGAATGAGGACTGGACTGAAGTGCTTTATCATACATATTTAATTTGCCAGCATGAAGACCTAGATCGGATGAGCGAGTACGAGATCCATCTGAGATTTCAGGACTTAAAGCTTGGCCTAGCTTTGCAGAATCAGGTGGCGCTTCTCCATTATGTGAGTTGTGCACATCTTGGGACATCTCCCATATCTGCATCCAAACAGCATTTGCTGGACCTTTTTGTTCTGGTTGTATCCAAGATAGATGTGGATCCATGATAGAGATTCCAACAGCAAATCAACAAGAGTTGTATAGAAAAGGTATAGGTTTCAAATTGAGGGGATTAAAAGGGTATAAAATATATTTAAAAGTTACTCTGGATTAAACTTTATAGGGTTTTGAGTCCAGATAAACTGGATTCTAAACGTGTTCTTATAATGCAGCCTGCAGACACAAGGAGTTGGAAAGGTTTGTCTTTAGTTTACACTCAGGACCAGAGGAAGATGCTGTGAGCGGACTGGTGCTCCATCTGCAAAGATACACAAATGATTGATTAGACATAACATAGAGGGATCTCTACAGTAGTCAAAACACCAACACAATATCTGTAGCATAGCCTCCAAGAAAGCTAGGAATACAACAGGAGATCCCCAACCCCCGGGTGTACTCACCCGCTGCATTGGCAATCAATCAAACGTCTACTTTGCACTCAATGGATCAGCGATGTGCGTCACGCTCACAAAAGAAACCACAGAAATGTGTCCGCGCGCATGCCCCGCACCTTTTTTAAATCCTCGCCAAATGAATCGGACGCCAGGTGACCCTGGGATCTTCTATGAGTGAAGGCAGGAAAAGGGTTAATGTTTATACCGCGCTGTTTGTATAATGTAGAGAAACCTATTAGGAGCCGTGCCGGGTCATTAGACCGGACGGAGATTCATTACGTGGAACCAAACCGGCTGATGTGGTTAGTAGCTTTCATAGCTTCCTTTTCTGTTATGTTAGCATTGTGTCTGAATTCATAACGGACTGGAGGCGGGCTTGTATTGTGCAAGTATTGCTGATTAGGAGTGCTGCTGTCAGTAAGGCTCAGGGTTGCCAACTTTCAGCAAATTTACAAAAAGTTTGCAAAATCTGTAACATTTGCATCTGCCCATGAATGTCTATTATGGACATGCGGTCTGCATGTTCATAATAGACATTCACAGACAGATGAAAAAGTTACAGATTTTACAAACTGTTCATAAATTTACTGAAAGTTGGCAACCCTGGTAAGGCTACTTTCACACCGAGGCACTATAGCGCTAAAAATAGCGCCCTGAAAGAGCCCAAGGGCTTTCACAGTGGAGCAGTGCGCTGGCAGGACAGTAAAAAAAATCTGGCTAGCTGCAGCGGCGTTGCTAGCCAGGTGCAAGGGGGGGTGGTGGGCCCGGGTGACACTCATCAGAGGGGGTGACCACACTAACACTGCCCTGTGCCTCGTGCCGCGGCTGTGTCCCTCAGCGGAACGGAAGGAAGCCGCTGCCCCCTCCTCTCTGTTTACATCCCCAGAGGAGGAGAAGCCCACACTCGAGGGACACACCGCTGTGTGTATCTGCTACTCTGTTTTGAGGTCTGTAAGGTAAGGGGGCGTCTATACCGATGAGGGGAGGGGGTGTCTGTACTGCTGTGATCTGCACCAAGGTGGGTGTCTGTAACTGAGGGGGGGGGGGTGTACTGCTGGGGTTTGCACCAAAGGGGTGGTCTGTAACTGGGGGGTGTCTGTACTGCTGGGGGGGTCTGTACTGATGGAGCGGTCTGCACTGAGGTGGGGAGGTTTATACTGAGGGAGGGGGGGTCTGTACTGAGGGAGGGGGTCTATATTGATGGAGGGAGGTCTGTACTGAGGAAGGGGGAATCTATAGTGCGGGAGGGGGGTCTGTACTTAGTGGAGGGGGGCCTGTACTGAGGGGGACTATAAATGGTGGGGGGTGACACCATTTTTTTTTCGCATCAGGTGACACCAACCCTAGTGACGCCACTGGCTAGCCGCATCTTTGAGGAGCTGTAGCCTAAAGCGCCCCTGCCCATTGAAATCAATGGGCAGCACCGCCAGCAAAGTGCCGCTGCAGCTCTGCTTTGCGGGCACTTTTAACCCTAGCGGGCCGAATAGCACCGCTAGCCCTCCTCACTGCAGGTGCAGCCTCAGTTTTGTTCTGCCTAGCAAAGGAGAAGGACGTATGGCTCCCTTTGGGCCCAACGCCTGAAGAGAAATTTGCTTTTATTTAAATTTTTTCTTGAAGAATCTTCTTTCATCTGTCGGCTGAGAGACAGGCTGGATAATATAGATCCTTGTAGTCTACTCAGTCCGACCAGCAAGCGTCGGCACACCTTTGCAAAGAGGCTTGGTCTGCCACACCATACCCCATAGCTCCTGGTGTGGCCGGTGAGCTTTGCTCCGAGGTCCACATATGACTGGGCTGTGGTGTTGTCTCACTCACAGTGGACCCGGCCGACAGCCCGGTCCACTGGTAAGTACAGTCCCTCCCGCTTAGGTGGGTTGGTACGGCTGGGCATTCCTGGGGTTCCTCTTCTCCCCCTTCCCTGCTCCTTTCCCTCTGCTGCATTGCTAACACTTGCCGCTGTCGGGGGGGGGGGGGTGGCCTCCCTGAGGAGACTGTGTCTGGCCTGAGTTTTTTTGCGGTCGGCTCTGGCGCCATTTTTGGGGTGGTTTTCAATTGCATTGAAAACTCCGATTGGCGGCCATTTTGCCGTAGCCGTGCTCCGAGGATGTTCGGCGGCCATCTTGGCAGACCCCTAGTGCTGAATCTACAGCGCACACAGGTCCCTTCGGATGCCGCGGCGGTGAAGCAAGTTACCTCACATTGTTTTTTCCTCCCCACACGCCGTGTGCTGTGGCGGATGGCGGCGCTGGACAGTCCCCTCCTCGGTGAGTCTCCTGATACCCCTGACCAGCGCAGCAAAGGGTAAGTTGCCCTGAATAGGGCATGGGAGCTTATGTTTTCTGGTGACACAATGGCATGTTATACATACACACTAGTGTATCTGTTGCTCTATTTGGTGTCAGTATCTGGTCCTTCCCCTACATGTTGTGATGGCAGCGGGTGTCTAATACCTGGGATCCCCACAGATGTCTTTTTTTTTTTTTTTTTTTTTTTACTGTTTGTCCTGGACATTTTCGTGCCAGGGTGGAGGTGGACTGCGGATGGGCCGGGGTTAAAGGAGGGCCCCCCCCCCCCCCCGTTATCCCCTGGGGAATGCTCTGTCACAATGGAGCCATGGACCAGATACCTGGGGGTGCAGGATAAGGCACTTAAGGGTGCGCTTCTCACTGCCGTATGGGACTTTCTGTAGCTGGATAGTGCAGCTGGGTTTCCGTTGAGGGCTCGGTCTTTTTTGGGATCACACAAATCAGACCGTTCTGTGTAGGTTTTTCCTTCTGTGCCCTTTCTTTGCTAATCTTTAAGATGCGGAATGAGAAAAGCCACTGAGGGCTTTTGTAGTCCCTCACCGCCTGGCGGCTCAGTGCCCCTTGAGGAGAGCCTTTTTTTTTTTTTTAAGACAGTGGGCTTCTTCTCTGGTGGTGGACCCTCTGGGGGTCATGTATAGGTGACCACCCCCCCCTATTGCGGGACACCCCCGCTTGTATGGATTTGACTGAGAAGATCCGACGTTCTGACCCGTTCCATGTCTATCATGCTGGGGTCTTCCTTGCGGCCTATTGTGGCCACTACTCTGGAATCCAAGTCGCTCACAGGTGAGCATTTTGCACCATACAGTGGAGGAGCGCCGGCTCTCTCCTGAAGTTATTAGGCTAACGGACCAGCAAAAGGGTCCAGGGCCTTGTATTTCTGTGATGTTTTACTGAAATGCAGCGCCCTTGATATCCAGGGCTTTGGTTTCAGAGATGGCGCCTTCTCTGGTTGGGATACTGGTCTGCTGGCCAGGCCTCTAACATACGCCCTGATGGATTTACCCTTAATGGGTGGGAGACCTTTTGGGTCCTCGCTAGACGACATTATCAAGAATGTCACTGGAGGGAAGAGCGCTCTCCTCCTTCAGGCCTCCAGGGGGAAGGGACCCTGCCGTTGGCCGGGTCCTTCTCTTTCCACACCAAAGCGCTATTTTTTCGTCAGTCAGGGTCCGCGGGCGAACCTCCCGGGACGACAAGGGCTCAGCTTGGGGGACTGATCCGTCCCTGGGTGCGTAAGCCAATCGCGCCGGCACCCAGACCTGCCAATGCCGTCTCTGAGGTGGGGGTTCGCCTTTGCTGTTAACAGCTCGGTGAACCTCCCTGCTCCCCGACCAGTGGGTCCGCGAGGTGGTATCTTCGGAGCACTAGATAGGGTCCCACCCGATCCACCGAACACAGATTTATTCCCTCGTGTCTCCCTCTCCCGGCTCGTCGGTCTGCCTTGGGGCTGGGTGGGACTTGCTAAGCTGCGGGGTGATTTCATCTTTCCTGCAGGACTAGAGGTTTGAGGGATTCTATCCAAACCTGTTCTCGGTCCCAAGGATGACATGGTCCACCCGATTTTGGGCTTCAAGGGCCTTTGTGAATGATGGGTAGTTCCGCTCGGAATCCATTCGTTCGGTGGTAGCTGCGCTCCATCCGGGGGACTTTCTGGCGTCCTTGGACATTAAGGACGCATACATGCATGTCTCACTTTGCGCAGGTCACAGAGGTTTTTCTGTGCCTCGTGTTGGGGATGTCCACTGTCAGTTGTGGTCCTCCCTTTTGATCTGGCGCCAGCACCAATGGTTTTCACCGAGGCTTATGCTAACCTTGTTGGGACAGCGAGGCCTTGCCATCATGGCTACTTAGACGACCTTCTGATACAGAGGTTGTGGCTGTAGCTTTTCGGACCCTCCGTGAATTCGGGTGGGTGTTAAACATTTGGAGTCGGTCCTGGTTCCGACTCAGTTTGGAGTGCCTACGGCTTCCGGACTCCTCGGTGGCGAAGGTCTTTTTTCCCCTGGAGAACTTGCAGATTCTTCAGTCGGCGGTGAAGTTATTGGCATCACGCAATTGATCTCTCTCCGTTTGCATGCAAATCCTAGGTTTGTGGGTAGCCACCTCCGAGGCGGTACCGTATGCCCAGTTTCACGCTTATATTTTTTTCCAGAGGGAAATGCTGTCCGAGTGGATACGAATCATCAGATTCAGGTGCGCCACCTAGTGAGTGTGTCTCTGAATTGGTGGCTGAGATCCCTGACTTGTCGGTCCGGAAAGTGGTTTCTTCCTTTCTGTGGACGGTGATTACAACGGACGCCAACCTCTAGGGTTGTGGGGCGCCTGGGGGGTCCGGTCGGCCCAGAGTCACTGGACTTGAGTGGACCTACGGCCACACCGCCCTGTATGTGCCCGGTCTCGTCGGATCTCGGTAACTACCCAGGCTCGGGCCTGGTTATTACCTGGGTGGGAGTCCACCTGGAAATACCAGGTGCCGTAGACCCGGTCTTTCCAGTTACTTGTCCTAGTACTGTGGGCGGTCAGGCTATGCCTCTCCTCATGGTTGAGGGGGTTGCAAGGTCGTCCGATCTAGATTCAACCTGACAACGCCATGCCGGTGGCTTCGGGCTTCCATCAGGTATACCGGCAGGCAGGCTACTGGAGTCGCCTGATGTTGGACCAGGACAACTGGTCTTGGCACATGGAGTCAACTCTCTTGCAGGAGGTGAGCCTCGCAGGGCAGGGATCTCCTAGCCACTCGTTTTAGCCACAGGGGTATCAAGGTTTGTGGCCAGATCTAGTGATCTGGTACAGACGCGCAAGTCGCGCTGGTGGCCCTGTGGGGGTCTGTCTCAGCGAATTTATGCCTTTCCCCCATTGTAGTGGCTTCCCCGGCTGCTACACACAGTGGAGGCTGAGGAATCCCGACGATTTTAATAGCTCCAGATTGGCCTTGGCGTCCTTGGTGCACCGAAATCGGGCGTCTGGTAGGGGAGGTACTCTGGCGGTTGCCAGGGCAGGAGGTCCTTCTGTCTCGGGGTTCCATACTTCGTCCTGTTGTACAGTCGCTGACTTGCTCAACAGGGCTATTGGAAGCCAGACTTTAAGGGACCGGCGTCTGTCCGACTTGGTCATCTCAACAATGATGAGGGCACGGTAGTCGTCTTCCGGAGGACCTACCGTCATGTCTGGCTGATCTACATCTCTTGGTGCGAAGAGATGGAGTGACGTCCACTGACGTACTCGGTGTCCATGGGCCTGCTCTTTTTTACAGCTTGAAGTGGATCAAAATTAGTTTGGGGCAGATTTCAGCCTTACCGTGTTCCTTCAGTGGCCTTTTTGTGGCCGTTCCCTGGTGGGTACCTTTTTTGTGGAGGGGGCTTGTCCTATACTTTCGCCTCTTGGCCCATCTCTTCCCCCATGAGTTTTGACTCTGGCGCTCTCGGTTCTCAGGAACCTTCCTTTTGGAAATATCAGAGAGATTTTCTCTTGACACTTTCTCAGAAGTGGCCCCTTTTAAGTGGCCTTTACCTCTGTTAGAGGGGTTTCTGAGTTGGCGCTCCTTCATAGGCTTAGGTGGTGGTGCGTCCGCGACTTTTCTTTCTTCCGAAGGTGGTTCCGACTTGTCGCCGGAGTAAGGACATTGTTTCTTCCATCCTTCTGTCCTCGGCCGGCACATCCTACAGAGGTTGTCTTTCATACTTTAGGCGTGGTACGCGCTTTGTGGGTGTACCAGCCGGCTCGGCTCCGTTTCGGAGATCTGACTCTCTTTATTGTGTTGGTGTAGGGTCCACAAAAGGGCCTGGCAATCTCGTTGCCCACCATTACTCGGTGGATCAGGTAGGCTGTCATACAGGCCTATGCTCTTAGGGGGCAGGCCCTCCTTTTCCGGTCCGACAGCATGCGTCGGTCTCAGGTGTGCGAGGAGGCGACTTAATCGTCCGTTCACACTCTTTCCAGAATTTACATGGTTGCTGTGAGTGCATCTTCTGATGCCTCTTTCGGCCGCTAGATTTCTGCAGGTGGCTGTTTAAAGTTGCACCTCCTCTTTTGAGGAGCTCTGCTTGTTTTGGGGTGAAGTTAAAATTGCTTTTACTGATATATTTCCTACCCCTCGTTTTGACACTGCTTGGGGACGTCCCACTTGTCAAGACTTAAGGAGCTGTGTCCGTCCATAGACTATAAGAGAAAATAGGATTTTTTGTACTCACCGTAAAATCCTTTTCTCTGACGTCCATGGACGGACACAGCTCCCACCCCTCCTTTTTAGGTTTGTACTGCCTGTTACGAACTAAGACTGCACCTGCAGTCAGGAGGGTTATGTCTGGAGGGACAAAATCTTTTACTTTTTGCTATAATAAATATCCCCCAAAAACATATAAAAAAAATGTTTTTCCTCAGTTTAGGCCGATACGTATTCTTCTACCTATTTTTGGTAAAAAAAAAACGCAATAACCGTTTATCGGTTGGTTTGCGCAAAATGTATAGCGTTTACAAAATAGGGGATCGTTTTATTGCATTTTTATTAAAAAAAAACAATGTTTTAATACTAATGGTGCCGATCAGCGATTTTTTTTTTGTTTTTTTTTTTTTGTGACTGCGACATTATGGCGGACACTTTGGACAATTTTGACACATTTTTGGGACCATTGTCATTTTCACAGCAAAAAATGCATTTAAAATGCATTGTTTATTGTGAAAATGACAATTGCAGTTTGGAAGTACAATAGGGGGCGCTGATGGGGTTGTGTGTGACCTGAAGTGTGTTTACAACTGTAGGGGGGTGTGGCTGTAGGTGTGACTTCATCGATTGTGTCCCCCTATAAAAGGGATCACACGATCGATGACGCCGCCACAGTGAAGAACGGGGAAGCTGTGTTTACACACAGCTCTCCCCGTTCTTCAGCTCCAGGGACCGATCGCGGGACTCCAGCGGTGATAGGGTCACGGAGCTTCGGACCGGGTCGCGGGCATGTGCCGTGGGCGCGCGCGCCCGCGTACTAGCACAGGACGTACCTGTACATGCATGTGCCCAGCCGTGCCATTCTGCCGACGTAAATGTGCAGGAGGTGGTCCTTAATTGTACCTGCTGAGTGTCTATAGTATGCCTGTGAAAACGTCTTTTGAAAACCCGGGTCTTGCCCCAGGGAACATGTATCAATGGAAAAATAGTTTTAAAGAACGGTCGTTTTTTCTGAAGCAATGATTTTAATGATGCTTAACCAGTTCCCGACCCCCGCATGTACATATACGTCCACAATATGGCACGTACAGGCACATGGGCGTACACGTACGTCCTCGCCTATTAGCGGGTGGGGGGTCCGATCGGGACCCCCCCCGCTACATGCGGAGGTCGGGTCTGCTCGGGGAGCGATCCGGGACCACGGCGCGGCTATTTGTTTATAGTCGCGATCGCTCCCCGGAGCTGAAGAACGGGGAGAGCCGTGTGTAAACACGGCTTCCCCGTCCTTCACTATGGCGGCGCATCGATCGCGTCATTCCCTTTATAGGGAAGACACGATCAATGACGTCATTCCTACAGCCACACCCCCAAACAGTTGTAAACAAATACTAGGTTCACCCTAACTCCTACAGCGCCACCTGTGGTTAACTCCCAAACTGCAACTGTAATTTTCACAATAAAGAATGCAATTTAAATGCATTTTTTGCTGTGAAAATGACAATGGTCCCAAAAATGTGTCAAAATTGTCCGAAGTGTCCGCCATAATGTCGCAGTCATGAAAAAAATTGCTGATCGCCGCCATTAGTAGTAAAAAAAAAAAAAATTTATAAAAATGCAATAAAACTATCCCCTATTTTGTAAACACTATAAATTTTGCGCAAACCAATCGATAAACGCTTATTGCGATTTTTTTTTTTTAATAAAAATAGGTAGAAGAATACGTATCGGCCTAAACTGAGGAAAAAAAATGTTTTTATATATGTTTTTGGGGGATATTTATTACAGCAAAAAGTAAAAAATATTGCATTTTTTTCAAAATTGTCGCTCTATTTTTGTTTATAGCGCAAAAACTAAAAACCGCAGATGTGATCAAATACCACCAAAAGAAAGCTCTATTTGTGGGGAAAAAAGGACGCCAATTTTGTTTGGGAGCCACGTCGCACGACCGCGCAATTGTCTGTTAAAGCGACGCAGTCCCGAACTGTAAAAACACCTTGGGTCTTTAGGCTGCATATTGGTCCGGGGCTTAAGTGGTTAAATAAAAAAAAAAAAAAATGAAAAATTCCTTTAAATATTGTACCTGTTGGGTGTCTATAGCAGCCCTCAAAATTTGCACCTCGCCTACTCGCATTTGGCGAGTAAACAAATGAGGAGGGCGAGTAATGACAGGGCTGTGCTATCACATGAATGTCAGCCGCCTAGTACCGCCCCTCTCCACCTCCTGCCATACATCCCCGCCCAGGCTCGCAGAGTGTGCTGTTCATTAAGCTTGAAAGAGCCTTCGTTCTGCTGCACATCCCCACCCAGACACACAGACCATGCACTGCACTATACTGGCAAGAGCCGCCTGGGACTGCCCTCTACCTCCTCTGTTCTGCACATCCCCGCCCAGACACACAGACCGTGCAACTTCACCGCCTGGGACCGCCCCAGGCTCAAACGACGCTCTACCCTCAGTGTGCAGTGATGACTGACCCCCGTGACTGCAGAATGGTAAAAACAATGACAGTGTGCTGGAGGCATTGATGAAATGGGGGATTAAACAAGATGTGTGCTGGAAGGAACAGGGGTGGGATTGAGAGCAAGCATGTGCCCCCCAATCCATGATATCTATGATTTCAATATTCTCCTCAATCCATGATATCTATGCTTTCAATATTCTCCCCAATCCATTATATCTATGCCTCCAATTCCACCTTCACTCCCCTAATCTATCATGCGGTATGATAGAATGGTGGTGGAATTGGAGGCATAGATATCATGGATTGGGGAGAATATTGAAAGCATAGATATCATGAATTGGGGAGAATATTGAAAGCCTAGATGTACAGGATTGGGGGGAGATTGGAGGCATATGTGTTTTGGAGAGGGGAGGTCAGACGATGAGGTGTGCTGGTGGGTCGTTGGGTGTGGGGGGTCATTCATTGGAGACAGAGATATGCTGGGAAGAGGATTTGGAGGTAGGGATGTACTGAGTTAGGCATTGGAGGTAGGGATGTACTAGGGGAGTTGTTGGAGTTAGGGATGTACCGGGGGAGGCATTGGAGGTAGGGATGTACTGCGGGAGGCGTTGGAGGTAGGGATGTCCTGGGGGAGGCGTGGGCATGTTTAGGGGCGGGGCAGGGTAGGGTTTGGGTGGGGCAACTGGTGGCGAGTAACTCTTAAGGCCTGGCTAGTAGTTCAGGACTTGAAATTTTGAGCCCTGGTCTATAGTATGCCTGTGAAGTGGCACGTGTTTAGAACTGTCCCTGCACAAAATGGGATTACTAGAAGAAAAAAAGTTATTTAAAACTGCTTGCGGCTTTAATGTAATGTATGGTCCCTGCAATATGGATGAAAATCGGTGAGAAAAATAACACACAGTACACACACCACGTAGCTTTAGGTGCACACTGCAGAGGACACAGGCAGTACACACTACGTAGCTTTAGGTGCAATCTACAGAGGACACGGGCAGTACACACCAAGTAGCTTAAGGTGCAAACTGCAGAGGACAAAGGCAGTACACACACCACATAGCTTTATGGTGCACACTGCAGAGGACACAGGCAATACACCACATGAGAATACTGCAGCTAGCACAATCACCTGCCTGCCAGTAAATTAGGAAGAGCTGATCTAGCTAAACTATACAGTGTATAAATATATATACAACACCTGGGATGCATATATATCCTCTACACACTGTAACTTTAACAGACTAGCCTGCCTGCCTGCTCTATCTACCTACTAAAAGTGACACTCTCTCTCTCTGTCTTCTCTCTTTTAACCACCGCAACACACTACACAAGGCCGACCTGCAGGCGGCCTTTTATAGTGTGGGGCGTGTACTAAACCCCCTGAGCCATAATTGGCCAAAACCACCCTGGATGCCTAAATAAAAAAATGAAAAATTCCTTTAAATATTGTACCTGCTGGGTGTCTATAGTATGCCTGTGAAGTGGCACGTGTTTAGAACTGTCCCTGCACAAAATGAGATTACTATAAGAAAAAAGTAATTTAAAACTGCTTGCGGCTTTAACCACTTGACCACTGGGCACTTAAACCCCCTTAATAACCAGACCAATTTTCAGCTTTCGGTGCTCTCACAGTTTGAATGACAATAACTCAGTCATACAACACTGTAACCAAATGAAATTTTTGTCATTTATTTCCCACAAATAGCTTTCTTTTGGTGGTATTTGATCACCTCTGCGGTTTTTATTTTTTTCGCTATAAATGAAAAAAGAACGAAAATTTTGTAAAAAAAAATGAATTTTTCTTCATTTCTATTATAAAATTTTGCAAAAAAGTAATTTTTCTTCAAAAATTTAACCTAAATCGTATACTGCTATATATCTTTGGTAACAAAACAAAAAAAATGTGGATATTATTTAGTCTGGGTGAAAGTTATAGGGTCTACAAGCTATGGTACCAATTACTGAAAATGTATCAATTTGATCACATCTGATGTACTGACTTATTTCTTGAGACCCTAACATGCCCTAACATGCCAGAAAAGTACAAATACCCCCCAAATGACCCCTTTTTGGAAAGAATACATTCCAAGGTATTTAGAAAGAGGCATTGTGAGTTTTTTTAAGTTGTAATTTTTTCCCACAATTCTTTGCAAAATCAAGATTTTTTCATTTTTATTTTTTTTCCACAAAATGTTCATATTAGCGGGTTATTTCTCACACACAGCATATGCATACCGCAAATTACACCCCAAAACACATTCTGCCATTCCTCCCGAGTATGGCGATACCACATGTGTGAGACTTTTACACAGCGTGGCCACATACAGAGGCCCAACATGCAGGGAGCACCATCAGGCGTTCTGGAACACCCAGACCAATTCTGACATTTCTCTCCTACATGTAAAATTCATAATTTATTTGCTAGAATTTTACATAGAACCCCAAAACATTATATATGCTTTTTTAGCAAAGACCCTAGAGAATACAATGGCAGTCGTTGCAACTTTTTATCGCACACGGTATTTTTGCAGCAATTTTTCGAACACGTTTTTTTTTGGAAATAAAACAGTTTTGTGCTTTTTAAAAAAAAAAAACATTAAAGTTAGCCCAATGTTTTTGCATAATATTAAACGTGAAGTTACGCCAAGTCAATAGATACCCAATATGTCACCCTTCAAAATTGCACACACTCGTGAAATGGCGCCAAACTTTGCTACTTAAAAATCCCCATAGGCGACGCTTTAAATATTTTTACTGGTTACATCTTTTTAGTTGGAGAAGAGCTCTGGGGCCAAAAGTATTTCTCTCGCTCTAACGTTCGCAGCGATACCTCACATGTGTGGTTTGAACACCGTTTCCATATGTGGGCGGGACTTGCGTGTGCAGTCGCTTCTGTATACGAGCACGTGGGAACAGGGGGCGCTTTAAAAAAAAATTAAAAATTTAATTGTTCATTTCACTTTATTTATTTTAGTTTGACACGTTTTTCCCCAAAAATAAATGTTTTGATCACTTTTATTCCTATTACAAGGAATGTAAACATCCCTTGTAATAGGAATATAGCATGACAGGTCCTCTTTACAGTGAGATGTGGGGTCAATAAGACCCCACATCTCACCTCTAGGCTGGAATGCCTGAAAAAAAAAAAACGATCCTGGTTTCGATCGTAGCGGTGAGTCGGAAGAAGCACCGGAGGGAGGGGGGACGTCCCCTTTCGCCTCCCGTAAGAACAATCAAGAGGCGGAACAGCCGACATGATTGTTCTTATGGTGTAGTGAATCGCCGGCTGAAAAAAATTATATCTGAATGATGCCTGTAGCTGCAGGCATCATTCAGATATCCCTGCACAAAGTCAAGGACGTCATGACGGCCGGCGGGCGGGAAGTGGTTAAAACGCATTTTTTTCCCAGAGTATTGGTGCGGGGGTATTGCAGAGTATTGGTGCGGGGGTATTGCAGAGTATTGGTGCGGGGAGTATTGCGCAGGGGGGGGTATGCAGAGTATTGCGCAGGGGGGGGTATGCAGAGTATTGCGCAGGGGGGGTATGCAGAGTATTGCGCAGGGGGGGGTATGCAGAGTATTGCGCAGGGGGGGGTATGCAGAGTATTGCGCAAGGGGGGTATGCAGAGTATTGCGCAGGGGGGGTATGCAGAGTATTGCGCAGGGGGTAATGCACAGTATTGCAGGGGGTTGCAGGGATGGATGGATCTGTGACTGCAATAGTCACAGATCCAGCCACAGCACTGCTGACACCCACGCTCCCCCTCTCACACTGTACCGATCGGTACAGAGAGAGGAAGGAGGAACCGGTGTCATCAAATGACGCCGGTTTGTTTACATGTGATCGCTCCGATCACGTGGTGAACGGCCGCTATCAGCGGCAATTTACCGCGATTCGTGATTGGCCGGGTCCTCTGGACCCGGCGGTCATGGACATTCCCGTGTGCACGCCCCAGAGTTAAGCAACCGCCCTGTAGACGTATATTGTCTATGGGGTGGTGATTAACTGGTTAATGTAATGTCTGGTCCCTGCAATATGGATGAAAATCATTGAGAAAAATAACACACAGTACACACACCACGTAGCTTTAGGTGCAAACTACAGAGGACACGGGGAGTACACACCAAGTAGCTTTATGGTGCACACTGCAGAGGACACAGGCAATACACCACGTGAGAATACTGCAGCTAGCACAATCACCTGCCTGCCAGTAAATTAGGAAGAGCTGATCTAGCTAAACTATACAGTGTATAAATATATATACAACACCTGGGATGCATATATATCCTCTACACCAGTGTTTCTCAACTCCAGTCCTCGAGGCGCCCCAACAGGTCATGTTTTCAGGATTTCCCTTAGATGAAACAGCTGTGGTAATTGCAAGGCAGTGAAACTGATCAAATCACCTGTGCAAAATAATGGAAAGCCTGAAAACATGACCTGTTGGGGCGCCTCGAGGACTGGAGTTGAGAAACCCTGCTCTACACACTGTAACTTTAACTGACTAGCCTGCCTGCTCTATCTACCTACTTTAACCACCGCAACACACTACACAAGGCCAACCTGCAGGCAGCTTTTTATAGTGTGGGGTGTGTACTAAACCCCCTGAGCCATAATTGGCCAAAGCCACCCTGGATTTGGCCAATTATGGCTTTCCGTTTATTGCAAGCTGTGATTGGCCAAGCATGCGGGTCATAGTGCATGCTTGGCCAATCATCAGCCAGCAATGCACTGCGATGCCGCAGTGAATTATGGGCTGTGAAACGAAACTCGAATTTGGTGCGAACGGCCCAAAACATTCGTAATTCGACGAACGATCGAACATACAATGTTCTAGTCGAATATAAGTTCGACTCGAATACGAAGCTCATCCCTAACTGCTACCATTGCTGCAAGCCGTACTTAATCATGGATCTTCTGTGTCCATGGGAAGGTGTTTGCGCCAATGGTCTTCCACCAACGTCTGTATGTGCAAATACGCTCACATGAGTGCATTACAGCAAAACCGACACTGGGGGACATCTGACAACATACATTTTTAAAAATTTCCATAACGGTCCTTCCTTTTTTGTCATATGCTCCCATGTGTCCCTCGATGAAACTTTATCTTCTTCTTACACCTGGAAATGAATCAGTCCTTACAGTCCATATGAGTTCATAAAAAGGAAAACACAGCTTGACATGTAGACTCTGTTCTTCAGGAGCATGACTTATAAGGAGGATACGACATGGTGAGCTGTAGTAATCGCCGATCGGTCTGGGATCCTCTGCATCTGATACTTGGGTTGGGCTTCAGGGCGTCTCATTTCATCAAGGAGGATGTGGTCATCTGCTCGGGCTCTGGTCATGCGTCCAATCAGGCAACAGGAGCACCTCATCACGGCATATAGAAGGAATAGAAACAAAAACAACATGAGTATATATACCCCTACTTCCTTTAACCACGACTCAATGGAAAATAATAAATCCCCAAAGTTTCCAAAACACTAAAAGGATTCCAACCCTCACTAGCTATGGTTCTGGCTTTGCCTTGCAGGGATCTAGCCTTATCCATATGGGCCAGAACTTTTTCACTGGTATCCTCAATCCAGGTACAACAATCTTCACCTATGAATTTCACAGGAACCCCCCTTGGATGCTAACAGATAATCAAGGGCCATCTTTTCCTGTAAAAGAAGGGTCCTGATCTGCCGTTGTTACTGTGAGATTTCCCTTACAGCCTCTATGGTTTCATTGAATATCCCATCCACAATGGATGAGAAATTATACAAATCGCTTCATAAGTTCAATCCCCCACCCCGTCCAAGCAGGAAACCATGCCCAGGCCTGGTCGGAGTTGGTGAACAATTCCCTTCTAGCTTTTCCTGCCATTCTTACCTTCTCTCGCGCCATCAGATCATCTCGATCATCCACGATGTAAGATGCTGGGACTAGTTTAACCAGTACTCATGAACCTCTTGCATCAGGGGGAATTGCCTTATAAGCTGAAGTACCGTATAAGAAGTAGTAGGGGCCAGTCAGTCGGACAGGGGGAATCACTCTGACAGTTAGGTGCATTGAGTAGTAACAGGATAGAATGGGGGATTGCTCCCTCGTTCTGAAAGTCACACCCTTCCTTCCAACAGATGTAATCTGGTCTATTAGTGTTATTAACTGCTTGCCGACCAGCCGTCGCAGTTCTACGGTGGCACGTGGGCTCTGCTGGGCGAGAGCACCTAGCTATACGTCGCCTCGCCCAGCAGCCAATAGGGGGGATCGCTCACTCCCGTGCCCGGCGGGCGCGATTGCCGCCGGGCACATGCGATCGCTCGTTACAGAGCGAGGACCAGGA
Source organism: Rana temporaria (assembly GCF_905171775.1). NCBI lineage: Eukaryota > Metazoa > Chordata > Amphibia > Anura > Ranidae > Rana > Rana temporaria. The sequence continues at coordinate 177,326,437 of NC_053493.1, forward strand.
GCTGTGTGTGTAAACACACAGCTCCTGGTCCTGTCAGGGAAAGAAATGCTGATCTTCTGTTCATACAATGTATGAACAGAAGATCAGTCATTTCCCCATGTCATTCCACCCCCCCTACAGTTAGAACACACCCAGGGAACGTACTTAACCCCTTCCCCGCTCCCTAGTGTTGACCCCTTCACTGCCAGTGGCATTTTTATAGTAATCCAATGCATTTTTATAGCACTGATCGCTCTAAAAATGCCAATGATCTCAAAAATGTGTCAAAAGTGTCCGCCATAATGATCGCCGCCATTACTAGTAAAAAAAAAATATTAATAAAAATACCATAAAACTACCCACTATTTTGTAAACGCTATAACTTTTGCGCAAACCAATCAAACGCTTATTGCGTTTTTTTTGTTTTTTTTTGCAAAAAATATGTAGGAGAATACGTATCGGCCTAAACTGAGGAAAAAACAAAAGTTTTTTTTTTATATATTTTTGGGGGATATTTATTATAGCAAAAAGTAAAAAATATTCATTTTTTTTAAAATTGTCGCTCTATTTTTGTTTATAGTGCAAAAACTAAAAACCGCAGAGGTGATCAAATACCACCAAAAGAAAGCTCTATTTGTGGGGGAAAAAAGGACGCTTATTGTGTTTGGGAGCCACGTCGCACGACCGCGCAATTGTCAGTTAAAGCGACGCAGTGCCGAATCGCAAAAAGTGCTCTGGTCTTTGACCAGCAATATGGTCCGGGGGTTAAGTGGTTAAAGAAGACGGGGTTTAGTTGGTTAGATTAACTGTTATACCTTCTTTACAGGTGGTGGACCCTACGAAGTTATCCCCTCTACCGAAACTAAAGTTGAAGCACACTTGTGGGCTACCTAGTTGTCCCGATACCCATACTGGTTTTGTGAGGGAGGGGCAAACGCCAGAGCTAATGTTAAAACTATAACTCATTTTACCCTCTAGGTATGTATCGTTAAGTTCTATTGACAAGTGTCTGTTTGGGGTCCTTACTAGTTTTTCAAATTTCCTCATACCAATACGGACATCGTATATAGTATGTACTGCTGCCATTGCCTGGGCTCAAGGCTTGGTGGAGGTTTGGAGCATACCCAGCAGTTGGTCCTGTTTGCCATTTTTGCTAGCTGGAGGTGCATTTTAAACAACAAGTTAGGATGCTTTTCATCAATACCCTTGCGCAGGGGGGTATTAATTTGGATATTAAAAAATTTGGAAATTCGAAATTTTCATAAATCCAAAAAAAATCGGAAATAAAAAATTCGAACATACGAAAATTCGGATTTTTTTTTCTTTACTTTTATACCACTTCAGACTCCACCAAAAAGGACAACGAGACTTCCTCACGGTTTATTTGCCCATAATGTCTCTTCTATGGTGTCGCATCATATGTGGTTTTTCCCTCATTCGCTTTTTTGTTTTTTTTTGTCATTAGTGTTCTTTCTTTCTTAGAAAATTATTCATTTTTGAACAGCCAACAATAGTAGTAAACCCCATTCCCTCAGGGCAGAGTACAGCTAACGTGTTAACTTGCCTCTTCCATTTATTTCCCCATCTCCTAACCCCCCCACCCGTCCCCCCTCATCCCCCCTCCCCCTTCCCCGGATCTGTCTATCTCAATTAGTGTTTAACTTTATTTTTTCACCTGTCCGTTTCTGTCATTCCCTGCGCAAATTTTTCGGATGTTTTAAAAGCTCTCCATTTCTTCCATATTGCTCTGTATCTATCATCACCTGCCAGCTCACCTCGACCAGGATATTCCATTTCTGCTATATAGTCTACCCGCTGTATCCACTCTTTTATTGATGGCCTCTTTGGATGTAACCAATTTTTTGTAACCTTCACCCTGGCCGTCGGATGGTTATACAGGTTTTTTTAGCCATTTCATAAATCTGGGTCCCAAGCCTATCCATCATAAACCCCCAGTCGACTCTGTCAAATGTTTTTTCAGCATCTATTGACATGAGTACGGGGTTTCTTCTTTTTGTCCTGCTGTAGTAACAATATGGTTCTTAAGCTATTATCTCTCCCTTCCCTTCCCTTCCTTTTAAAAATCCTGCCTGATCTATGTTTATCAGGTCGGGCATTGGTGTTTTTTTCCTCGTTGCCAATATTTTTGCATATACTTTTATGTCAGCATTCAACAATGCTATTGGACGATAATTGGAGCACTAAGGGCCAGATTCACATAGCCCGGGCGCAACGTAACTTAACCGATTTAGGTTACACCGCGCGCAAATTTTCTGGCTAAGTGCCCGATCCACAAAGCACTTACCTGGAAATTTGCGGCGTTGTATTCTAAATCCGTCCGGCGCAAGGCGGGCCAATTCAAATGGGGTGGGTACCATTTAAATTGGGCACGCTCCCGCGCCGGACGTACTGCGCATGCTCCCGACGCAAATTTCCCGACGTGCTGTGCGCGAAATTACGACGCACCAACGTTTTGTGAATCGCGACGTGAAAAAAAGACTTGCGCCGGGAAAAAAAATATTTTTTAAAAAATTCAAAAGCGACGCGGGAAAGACGGGTATACTTTTACATGGTGTACTAATTTTACACTTTTGTAAAAGGTGCCCTATCTTTGCGACGGCAAACTAACACTTGCGGCGACGTAACGACGGGAAAAAGTTTAGTGGATCGCCCTAACTGCTAATTTGCATACCCGACGCTGGTTTACAACGCGAACTCCCCCCAGCGGCGGCCGCGGTACTGCATCCTAAGATCCGACAGTGTAAAACTATTACACCCGTCGGATCTTAGGGATATCTATGCGTAACTGATTCTATGAATCAGCAGATACGCCGTCGTATCCCTTTTGTGAATCTGGCCCAAAGTTCCATCTTTTCCGGTTTTAGGAAATATAGAAATGTTGGCAAGACAAGATTATTTTCTTATTTCTTCCTCTTCTCCCATTTTATTAAAATAATTGCACAGCTCTGGGACCAAGAGTTCTTTAAAAAATGTTATAGTACTTAATCGGTGATCCAAGCGGGCCTGGGCTCTTACCCCCTGACGTTTCCTGAAAGGCTTTATAGATTTCCTCCTGAGTAATTGGATCCTCTTGGAATTCAGCATTCTCTTGAGATATCTTTGGTAAGTTGACTTCACCCTGTGGTGGATTTTTTGGAGCTCCCGTTGCAGTGACTGCACATACCCCATCAGCTGAGAATGGAAAGACGACAGCTGCTGGGGAAAAGTACAGCCCTGTTTTTGGTTGACTTCTGAACAAAACCTCATATGGAAATAACTCGTGAGGAAAAGGAGGGGGGCCAGGAATAGAGGGGTAGCGGCTGCTAGTACCGCAGACTCGCACAGACTATTACCCAGTAAAATTGTGTATCAATGGACTTTCTCGGTACTGATAACATGAGTCGATATGATAAAAAATTAATTTATTATACATAAAAACATACCGTTTTTCATATATAAAACAAGGCTAGGACGAACGACCTCACTAAAGATACAGAATTGTTATTACAGACGGAAAGAACCGTAGGGTATCTGAGGTTGTGAGGGTGACCGCTTCTTCAGGAGGTATAGTCTGTACAATAGATGATATATTGTCAAAACTAGCAAACCTAAAACATCAAAACAACAAGTAATAAAACATTTGGAGAGATCAAAAATTGCGAAATAAACCACAAACTGCTTACCAGGAATCAAGGACCATAGTGCAAAATTCGCTGACCAAGGTCCACCGTAGAGAACAAGGGGGAACAAAAGTAGGTAAAACTCTAATGGGGTAATAATGATAATATTAATTTTATGGAAAATTATTAAGTTCAATTATACTAATGGGACACCATGTGCACCTAAGAGTGGGATGTGCAGGACCAACACAAAAAAAAAAAAGGTAGAGAGCAGGGAAGGGGGTGAAAGAAAGGAAGGGAGAAGAAAAAAGAGGGGGGGGTGGAAGAGAGGAGGAAAGAAGGAAAGGGGGAGGGGGGAAAAAGTGAAGAAAAAGAAAGGGGGAAGGGAGAAAAGAGGGGGGAGAACAAGCAGGAAGGGGAGAAGGGGGAAGAAGGGGAAAAAAGAAGAAAAACAGAAAGGAAAAGAGGGAGGTGGGAGGAAAAAGATGGAAGGGGACTAGAAACCCAAGGGGGAGAAGGAAGGGGGGAGGGGAGGGGATGGAAGAAGGGGAAGGAAAGAGGGGAAGGAGGCAGAGGAGAGAGCAGAGAGAAAATAGTAATGAAAGTGGGCAAGAGACAAGCAAGGAAAAAGGGGGGGAGAGGAGGGGGAGAAAAAGAGAAAAAACACAAAACAAGGAAAAAGGGTGGGGGGTAAGAAAAAAGAGGGAGAGGGAGTGGGGGAGGGGAAGGGGTTTGGAAGTAGGGATAGGTATTGGGAAAGGGAAGAAAAAGAGGGGGTAGGAGGGAGTGGAAAAATTTAAGGGAAACAAGGGGGGGGGGAGGGAAAAGGAAAGGGGGGGACGGGACCAGGAAAGGGGGGGGGGGGGGCGGGACCAGGGAAGAGGGAAAGGCAGGAAAGGAGTGACAAGAAGCAAACAAAGACCCAACATAGTAGCACCATAAAGAACCTAGTACATCACACCAGGCAGTGAAGAGTGAATGGGTTTAAAACCATTGAAGAGTCTTACCTATGCTAGTAAGAGCATTAGATTTAGGGCGGCTGGGGAGCAGGCATCAAGACAGGTAATTGATATTGGGGTGGCAAGCAGCTGAGGGTAGTCAGCTGAAGGCCGAAACAAGGGGACCCCCAACACTGAAGAACAGTGAGAGTTTGAGGGAGCCAGCAGAGATTACCGCACTGAAAAATCAAAAGGACATCCAGGCAAACGGGGCAAGGTCAGCACAATAAGGCAAGGAATCTAAAGCACCACTTCTTACCTGCCATGCAGCGTCCCAAAAGTCCAGCCCTAGGAGAGTCACAGAGGAGCTCATGCTGCGTGCTACCTCTGTGATCCTATTTATCGTCGTTCTCCAATGCCTGGCCAATCTGAAATCATATCTACACAGACCAAGACGTGTTCGTAAGGGCCCACTCCTTGGCAACGTAATGTAGTCTATCTCGATGCGCTGAAATGGATATTCTGGTCGGGGGGGAGTTTTGTTTGGGTACTGGTACCATCCTACCGGGGTTGTGCAATGCGCAAACCAGGCAGGCTGCTGCAAAATTAGCAGCTGCAGTAGTAAATCCAGGGGCGTTCCAATGCTCATCCACCTGCAAACACATAACCATCTTTGACTGATGTCCTGGATAATGAGCCGAATAGGCCATCATTGGAAAAAGAGATCTTGGCAAGCACCATTTATTACCAAGACCCCAGATGTCATCTGAACATCTCATGGCCCCTAGTGCTGTCCATCTCCTCTCTTCCTGTAATTCCACTTGTGACTGTAGTCTCCTAAAGTGGTTGTAAACCCGTGATTATTATTATTATTATTATTTTTTTTCACCTGAAAGGCAAAAGCCATAATGAGCTAGTATGCACCGCATATTAGCTCATTATGAAATAGTTACCTCGGAACGAGGTGAGAGGAACTTACCTGGTCCACGCCGAGCGAGAAGTCATCTTGACTCGGCGTGTCTTCCGGGTATCGCCGCTCCAGCACTGTAATTGGCTGGAGCGGCGATGACGTCACTCCCGCGCATGTGGGTGGGAGACTTCAATTCGGCAAGGTCCGGCGGCTGCCGGTCCTTTAGCCGAGGATCCCCGCTGCGCATGCGCCGCTGCAATCAGCGGCGCATTGCGGGGGGAATATCTCCTAAACCGTACCGGTTTAGGAGATATTCTTTATACCTACAGGTAAGCCTTATAATACAACCACTTTAAACTCTTCCAGAGACACATCAGTGGGGATGGCTAGCATCAGGGTCTCCCCAGGAGGGTTCAGAGCACCTTACTTAGCAGCTCTATCTGCCAAGGCATTCCCAACGGCTTCCAGGGTCCTATCAGTTGTGTGGGCCTTAAATTTTAGAATGGCTATCTCACGTGGCAGGTTCAAAGCAACGAATAACCTGTTGATTAACTCTGCATGTTTTACAGGCTTCCCCGAACTTCTCAGAAACCCTCTTACCCCTCGTGCTCCCCTGCCAGCTCTATGAGGGGTTTGTTCTGACATGACATTGTACAATTTGGTCTATGCATATGGGCACTGCAACATTCATTTGTTGCATTTGGGCAGCACACAACATACACTTTTCAAACCATGTACACAGTGTTGGGTTTGCTGGGACGTTCCTCTGCCCGAGACCCGGGAGCTGCGATGTGCTCTGTGTGTCCCCCGCTTCCCCTCTACTTCCGTCTGTATTGGGGTGTGGGGAATATATGGGGGGGTTGCGGTGGATGCCCTCAGCGCATCGGCATCAGGCAATGCTCCTTTCAGTGAAGTCATGGGTGGGCGTTGCGGCGGGAGCGTGAATCTACCATTCTAGCCCATTCAGCTGGGTGGCGTGGTCTTGGCTCTGGGCGGGTTCAATACCGCCCCGTCTGGAGTACCGCCCCCTTGCCAATTAGGACTAGTGTAATGCTGGTATAGGTCCGGTGTACATGCGGGATGCATACAAAGGCATCTCCCCCAACACAGAGCTCTCCGTTACACACATGGTGACACTGCAGCCCTGAGAAGCTTCCTAGTACATTTCAAAGGTGAATACTCGTTTACTCCAGTGTAAGGATCTATGTCCTTACCTTTATTTCAATACTCTTGGATACTCTGCTACTCTACTACAAGGCTTGCAGTCTCCTATTTAAAATGTTGGTGATTCCGATCTTCTTTACTATGTGCACCATGTCTATCCCCTTCACTACCTTCTATTTGGTTTATGGATTGTTACTTTTTTATCACCATCACACTTATATTTTTCTTTTTTACATTGTCACTGGGGGGGTAATTCAACTTAATTTGTTCTTTTATATACATCTTTATACTTTTTTTTATCTTAATGGATTTATTTATCCATTATAAATGTTCACAATTTTGATCAAACCACTCCGGCACACTACGGAGATGGCTACTGTATTTTGGGGCTCATGCCTGTGCGCTTTCGCGCTGCACCGGTTCTTTTAATTACCTCAGCTCCCGGGACGGTCAGCCTTTTGCCCCAGTCCCCATATACACCATGGTCTGTGATATATTGTAAGTATCCAGGAACTGACACATATTTGACTATTCTGGTTATATTTAGTCAATTCCTTGATTCCATCATACTCGTAGTCATAGTCATTTCAGATATCTTGCATCCGCCCCGAGAAGTGCCTTGTGACACGAAACGCGTCGGGCACCAAGGATGTAGCTAGATGCATTTTTAGGATTTCCATCAGACACATGCAGTTGATGACTAGTACTATTTTTTTATATACATTTTAACCACTTAAGGACCGCCTAGCGGCGATATACGTCGGCAGAATGGCATAGCTGGGCACAGGCACGTACAGGTACGTTGTTTTTAAGAGCCCAGCCGTGGGTCGCGTGCGCGCGCCGCTGGTGCGCGCTCGCGACACAGTCCGAAGCTCAGTGACCGCGCCACCCGATCGCTGATATAGGGAACGATGATCAGTGACGTCACACCTACAGCCATGCCCCCCTACAGTAAGAATCCCTCCATTAGGGCACACTTAACCCCTTGCCCCCTAGTGGTTAACCCCTTCACTGCCATTTTCACAGTAATCAGTGCATTTTTTTAGCACTTTTCGCTGTAAAAATTACACTGGTCCCAAAAATTTGTCAAATGTGTCTACCATAATGTCGCAGTCACGAAAAAAATCGCTGATCGCCGCCATTACTAGTAAAAAAAAAATATTAATAGAAATGCCATAAAATTATCCCCTATTTTGTAAACGCTGTAACTTTTGCGCAAACCAATCAATAAAAGCTTATTGCGATTTTCGTCTTTCAGGACAGCCACAATGAGACATAGGCTCCTCCCCTTCCTCTGGAAACACTGCGCCAGCCCATAAATTCTCACTTCCCCCTGCCAGACTTCAGTTGTTAGTGTTTCATCTGGAGGGGAGACACTGTGCTTGGAACCAGGCTGGTCAGTCAGGGGACTGAGGCCGTTTTTGAACCTGGAAAGAAGCTGGGGCTTCTAGGGTACTAATAGGTGTGGTACTTACCCGCCATCTGGAGCCACCCCATCTTTGACGAGCGCGGCAGCAGGCTGAGGGGGTCCCCTATCGCGGCCGCAGCACGGTGGCATCCTGGCTCTCCCTGTTGTTTAAACAGGCCGCGTTTTTTTGGAACCAGTGGGCTGGACGGCGGGTGACGTAATTTCCAGCGGAGGGCGGATGCTTCCCCTTTGACCCGTGACTTCCGGTTCCGGGTTGCGGAGCTGATCGAAGACCAGGCACACGCTGGAGAGAGTCGGGAACGCGCACAGGCAGCGTAGGACCCCGTGGCAGCAACCACCTGCAGTCATGTCGGAAGCAGACGCTCAAACGACACCCAGTGACACTACCTCCAGCCTTCCTAAGGTAAGCGTGCCCTGGGGAGGGTTCCTCTCTACCTAGGAATTCCCCTCCATACATGGTTCCTGTCTATGTGGGGGGGGCAATTCCCCTGGGTGGTCAGGGGGGGGGCTCTGATCCCTGCAGGATAGAGGGTCAGTGCACTCCCCGGGTTGTATCTGTCTGCCCATTTTTTCTGATTGTTTTCTGCATTTTTGTACAGTGTTTTGTAGAAAGCTATTGACAAGTCAAAGTCATCCCATACCTTCAGAAGGAAGTGTGCCTCCTGTAGGGATATTCTAGGGGAGTCATGGGCAAAAGTCCTATGTAGGGACTGTATAGACACCCTAGTTAGAGAGGGGGATTCAGAGTGGGAGTCAGGACTAGCTGCTTCCGTAAAGGAACTTTCGTCCACCTTTTCATCCTTTAAGAGTTTCTTTGAAAAATTTCAACTCCCTTCTAATCCCGTCTCTCAGGATACAACCCCTCTGCTGGTTCAGGGCTCTGCACCTGCCACTACACAGAGGGCAGAGGAGGCTTCAGGTCAATCCGGCGTTGAACAGGCACGTCCAGATAGTGCTACCTCTGATTCTCAGGGCTCAGAGGAGGAGGGCCAGAATGGGGAATCCGGCAAGCCCTCCAGATATAAGTTGTCCCTGGATGAGGTAGAGGACCTCTTGGGGGCAATTTTACACGACCCTCTGTATCCAGACTGACAAAAAGACCTTGGGCCATATCCTCAAAAGGGATACGCCGGCGTACGCCGTCGTATCCCTGGTTCTAACTTTGGAACTGATCCACAGAATCAGTTTTCCAAAGTTAGGCAGAAGATCCTACATGTGTAAGGGACTTAAACTGTCAGATCTTAGGATGCAGTACCGCATCCGCCGCTGGGGGCATTTCGAGTCGAAATGCCGCTTCGGGTATGCAAATTAGCACTTACGGCGATCCACAAAGCTTTTCAGCTTCGTTTTTTCGGCGTAAGTTTTAGTTTGCAAGTGTAAAATTAGGGCTGCTTTTACAAAGTGTAAAGTTAGTAACACCATGTAAAAGCACATTCAAGCGAGCGCGTCATAGAGGTGACGGGGATCCGACTTGGATTCCCGCCAATTCTAGCGTCGGCATTTGGTATGCATTCCTGAGGGAGAACTCCACGGCAATTTGTAAAATCAAAACCGGCATGGGTTCCCCCCCAGGAGCATACCAGGCCCTTAGGTCTGATATGGGTTGTAAGGAGACCCCCCTACGCCGAAAAATCGACGTAGGGGGTCCCCTACAATCCATACCAGACCCGTATTCAAAGCACGCTACCCGGCCGGCCAGGAGTGGGAGTGGGGACGAGCGAGCGCCCCCCCCCCCCTCCTGAGCCGTACCAGGCCGCATTCCCTCAACATGGGGGGGTTGGGTGCACTGGGGCAGGGGGGCGCACTGCGGGCCCCCCCACCCCAGAGCACCCTGTCCCCATGTTGATGAGGACAGGACCTCTTCCCGACAACCCTGGCCGTTGTTTGTCGGGGTCTGCGGGCGGGGGCTTATCGGAATCTGGGAGTCCCCTCAAATAAGGGGGCCCCCAGATACCGGCCCCCCACCCTAAGTGAATGGATATGGGGTACATCGTACCCCTACCCATTCACCTGGAGGCAAAGTGATAATTATTAAACACACGACACAAGGGTTTTTAAAATCATTTATTAGTCTGCTCCGGAGGCCCCCCCTGTCTTCTTTAGCTCTAATACCAGGGGGGGCTTCTTCTTCCGCTCTCGGGGGGGGGGTCTTCTCCGCTCTCCGGGGGGGCTTCTTCTTCCGCTCTCCCCGGAGGGGTCTTCTCCGCTCTCCGGGGGTCTTCTTCTATCTTCGCCGCTCTCCGCTGTTGACTCGGCGCACCCCGGTTCTTCTCCAGCTGTCCGGGGCCTTCTCCTTCAGCGCTGGCTGCCTGCTATCTTCGTGTGTTAGCTCAATTACTAGCAGGCAGCCAGCCTGTGACGTCATCTTCTTCTCTTCTCTTCTTCTCCCTTCTTCTGATGTTGACCCGACGCCTCTTCTCGCTGCAATGATGGAAGCGCACCTTGCATCCGATTTATATAGGCATCAACGTCCCATCATGCTCCGGTAGGTACCCACGTGGTGGGTGCCTTCCCACGTGGGTACCTACCGGAGCATGATGGTGGGTACCAGACCTAAGGGCCTGGTATGCTCCTGGGGGGGGAACCCATGCCGTTTTTTTCTTTGAAAATTGGCATGGAGTTCTCCCTCAGGAATGCATGCCGAGCGACGCTGTCAATTTCTTTTTTTTTTTCGACGCAACTTTTTTTTACCCGGCGCGATCCACAAAACTCGGCGTAACGTAACTTCGCGCATGCGCAGTACGGCCGGCGCAGGAGCGTGCCTCATTTAAATGGGAATCGCCCCCTGATGAAGAGAAACACCTTACGCCGGCCGGATTTAAGTTACACAGCCTGAAATTTCTAGGTAAGTGCTTTGTGGATCGGGCACTTAGGTAGAAATTTTAAGGCAGTGTAACTTAAATGGGATTTTTTAAGTTGCGCCGGCTTTTTGTGGATATGCCCCTAAATCCCTCCATGACCAAATGTATCAGGGTCTGGGGGATCAGGAGAAAAGAGTCTTCCCAGTACATGAGGTATTGGTTAACACAGTTAAAAAGGAATGGGAGGATCCCGAGAGAAAACCCTTCTTTTCCAGGTCCCTTAAAAGAAGGTTTCCCTTTTCAGAGGACCCGGCGTCTATTTTGGAATAAGACCCCCAAATTAGACGCAGCCTTCTCCCAGGTCTCCAGAAACACGGACCTAGCGTTCGAGGACATGGGGGGCTTTAGCTGATGTGATGGACAAAGGGATAGACTCCCTTCTTAAAAAGACATGGGACTCTACCATGGGTAACTTAAAGCCAGAGATGGCTGTTACAGTTGTGGCCCGCAACTTAGAGCACTAGCTCAACTAAATCCAGGAGCACATTGAGGCCAGTACAGCTAAGGATACTATCTTGTCCTCCTTTCCCACAATCCTGCGAGGTATTGCTTTTATAGCTGACGCCTCAGCAGAATCTATCCGCATGACTGCCAGGTCAGCGGCCCTGGCCAACTCTGCCAGAAGAGCCCTCTGGCTCAAAACTTGGCCGGGTGACAGCGCCCCTAAGGCCAAGGTATGCGGGATACCCCTGACTGGTGACCTACTCTTTGGCCCAGGTCTAGAAGCCGTTCTAGACCACACGGCAGATAAGAAGAAATCCTTTCCTATCAAACGAAAGGCCCCGGTTCAGTCAAAGAAGGGGTTTCATCCAAAAAGACAGAGGGGGCACCCAAACCTGAGGGGTAGAAGAAGCCTTGGACCCCGAAAGGCAGGGGCAGAGGAGGGGCGATTTTTCGCCCTCCTGAGCAGCCCCGCAAAAAACAATGACTCCCCAGTCAGGGTGGGAGGAAGACTGGGGACATTCCTCCCACAATGGGAGGCAATTTCTCCCAACCGGTTCATCCTGGAGGTCATAAGAAGGGGGTATCATCTAGAGTTTGCAAGTCTTCCCCCCCCCCCCCCCCCCAGAGATACCCGATTACACACTTACCCAAGTGCAGAGAAAAGTCCGAAGCCTTGCTTGGGGCCCTAAGGGATCTGGAAGACCAAAGCGTGGTCCGCAGAGTTCCAGAGGCAAAAGAGGGGAAGGGATTCTATTCACACATATTTGTTGTAAAGAAGCCTTCCGGAAAATTTTGACTAATCCTGAACAGGTCAATTACCTACAAGCGGTTCCGCATGGAGTCGATATTCACAGTCAGGGCCCTTCTCCCCCACAACTGCTTCATGGTATCTCTGGACCTCAGGGACGCGTACCTACACGTCCCGATCGCAGAAAACTCCCAGAGTTTCCTGCGTCTAGCGGTAGACCTAGATGGAACAATTGTACACCTGCAGTTCCAGGCTCTGCCATTCGGGCTATCCTCATTTCCCCGCATCTTTACCAAGGTCTTGGCAGAACCCGTGGCGTTTCTGCGACTCCAGGGAGTGTCCATCATAGCGTACCTGGACGACCTGCTCCTGTTTGCGGCTTCCCCAGAACAGCTTTCCAAGGATCTGGAGATGACGATAAAAGTCCTAACGGACCTGGGGTAGCTACTGAACTTGGAGAAATCCAGTCTCATCCCCTCACAGCGTATCACATACCTGGGATTCTGGTTGGACTCAACACTCTTAAGAGTGTTTCTCCCAACAGAGAAGGTCTTAAAGTTAGACAGAGCCGGGCCCTCCTACAAGGCAACCAGCAGGTCCCGATAAGATCTCTAATGTCAACTCTAGGTCTGCTGACATCCACCCTCCCAGCAGTCCAATGGGCAGGACTACACTTTCACCCCCTGCAGGCCTTCGTCCTGAGGGTTTGGGACCACAGTCTAAAGGCTCTAGACACATTGGTTCAGGTTCCAGATCAGGTAAAAAGATCCCTCTGGTGGTGAAGGAAGGTTACAAACCTGTCGCAGGGCCGGCTGTGGCTTATCCCGGTGTCTCGGGTAGTAACCACAGACGCAAGTGGCAAGGGCTGGGGGGCTCACCTGGGGTCCCTTCCAGTTCAGGGCACCTGGGGGTTCGAAGATCTGAAGAGATCATCCAATTGGAAGGAGCTGAGGGCAGTGGGGCTAACCCTCAGATTTTTCCAAGAAGAACTCCGGGGACACCACACTCAGGTGAGGTCGGACAATTCCTCGGCCGTAGTCTACCTAAACAAACATGGCGGCACGAGGAGCGGAGTTCTATCGGCCCTAGCAACGGACATCCTGGGCTGGGCCGAGATCAACACTCTCTCACTCTCAGCAGTCTTTCTGAGAGGCGAGAAGAATGTGTTAGCAGTTAAAAATAGGGGGTGTAATGGCGCTTGCTGATAATAAAATAAAAAAATATATATAAACGTGATAACAATTCCTGTGAGTCAAAAAAATGTGTTCCACTCCAAAAGATAACCGCCCAGGTGTATCCAATATAAAGTGCAATTGTGCGAATGCTATAAATAAACCAATTGCTAATGAACAAATACACCAATTCCTGTGTGTCTAAATTTGTTCCACTCCAAATGAAATAAAGACCCCCCAGCATCCACCAGATAATGTGGAGGGTGATGGGAGTGATAAATTAATGGAGAATACCTAATATGGTAAACAAAGGTGCCACCAAGAGCACAGTGCTAATGAGGTAAGTAATTAAGTGAAAATAAATAATCATAAATAATGTGACCAATACACAAAGTGAAAAAAATTGTTATTCTTCCTTTTCACTAAATAACCAATAATTAATGATTACAAATTATAATGATTAATAAAAATCCTATTAATATAATTATAATAAATGTGAACAAAGTGCATATGATGCTATATCCACTGAAAGTGTAATGTAATATAAATCAAAAAAATCATGCAATAAGTTCATTCCAGTGAAACAGTCTTGAAGAATAACTCATTGATAATGAATAATGTCCAATATCATGCAAGAGTGAAAAAACCCAGGTCCATTTAATTTCTGAAGTAAAAGTGTCACACAACAATCCACCGCAGAATCGGTCACAATAAAGGTGCTTCAAACGACAATAACCTTCCAAAAGTGCATAGGTGTTTCCAAAAATGTGCTCAGCTTCACAAACGACCCCACTCAGTGAATGACATGCAGAAAAAAGGTCATATTCCTCAAGTATTGTAAGCCTCCTTCAGGTAAGAGGCTTGAGGAAACTGACCTTTTTTCTGCATGTCATTCACCGAGTGGGATCGTTTGTGAAGCTGAGCACTTTTTTGGAAACACCTATGCACTTTTGGAAGGTTATTGTCGTTTGAAGCACTTTTATTGTGACCGATTCTGCGGTGGATTGTTGTGTGACACTTTTACTTCAGAAATTAAATGGACCTGGGTTTTTTCACTCTTGCATGATATTGGACATTATTCATTATCAAGGAGTTATTCTTCAAGACTGTTTCACTGGAATGAACTTATTGCATGATTTTTTTGATTTATATTACATTACACTTTCAGTGGATATAGCATCATATGCACTTTGTTCACATTTATTATAATTATATTAATAGGATTTTTATTAATCATTATAATTTGTAATCATTAATTATTGGTTATTTAGTGAAAAGGAAGAATAACAATTTTTTTCACTTTGTGTATTGGTCACATTATTTATGATTATTTATTTTCACTTAATTACTTACCTCATTAGCACTGTGCTCTTGGTGGCACCTTTGTTTACCATATTAGGTATTCTCCATTAATTTATCACTCCCATCACCCTCCACATTATCTGGTTGATGCTGGGCGGTCTTTATTTCATTTGGAGTGGAACGCATTTAGACACACAGGAATTGGTGTATTTGTTCTTTAGCAATTGGTTTATTTATAGCATTCGCACAATTGCACTTTATATTGGATACACCTGGGCGGTTATCTTTTGGAGTGGAACACATTTTTATGACTCACAGGAATTGTTATTATGTTTTATATATATATATATATTTTTTTTTTATTATCAGTAAGCGCCATTAAACCCCCCTTTTTTTAACTTGTATCAGTGTGTGAGCACTAATAGTCGTGGCTGCTGCTTAGTATATTTTGTTTTTAATAATTAGTTTAGTTCTCAGTGCCCTGATTAGGTTGGTTCCCCCTATTTACAAATGTGTTGGCAGACTTTCTCAGTCGGAAGCAACTGAGGGAGAGCGAGTGGGTCCTCAATCAGGAGGTCTTCGGTCTCTTGGTCAAGAGATGGGGACCTCCGAAGGTGGACCTATACGCGTCAAAAGAAAATGTGAAGGCTCTCTTTTTTTATTTATTTTTCTCTCTAAACCAAGGAGAGGGAGCACTGGGAGTGGACGCACTGTCCCAGAGCTGGCAGTTCAAGATGTACTACGCATTCCCACCACCGGTATTATTGCCCGCAGTTCTGAGGAAGTTTCAGCTGGAAAGCACTTCCCTGATCTTAGTGGCACCACATTGGCCCAAGAGGGCATGGTTCTCTGTGCTCAAGCAGCTGGCTGTAGAACCTCCCCTTCTCCTACCCCCCCCCAATAGGATCTCCTCTCGCAGGGCCCAGTTCTCTGCCCTCAGGTGCACAAGTGGAGACTAGCGGCCTGGCTACTGAGGAGGGCATCCTAAGATCCAAGGGATTTTCAGAGAGGTTAATTACCACCCTCCTTAATAGCAGGAAGGAGACTCGCCAGATCTACCAGAAGGTTCGGCTTTGCTTTAATAAAAGGTGCATAGGACGCTCCTGTTCAGTGCAGAGCCCCACAGCCATTCTGGAATTCCTGCAGTGTGGCTAGGGGTCTTTCTGTAAGTACCCTCAAAGGACAGATCTCAGCACTTAGTGCACACCTAGAAAAAACGTTGGCCTCTAACCCTTGGGTGGTCAGGTTTTTCAGGGCTCTCTCTAGGCAGAGACCAGCTCAGGGCCCACCATTCCCCAGCTGGGACCTGTCCTTAGTTTTGCAGACCCTCACGGGTCCCCCTTTGAACCTTTTAGACAAGTGTTCTCTGAAGAAACTGACCTTAAAGGCGGTATTTTTTGTTGCAGTGACTATTGCTAGGAGGGTCAGCGAGATAGAGGCCTTATCCGTTAGACCCCCCTTTGTGTTATTTTTCTGGATCGGATAATTTTTAAGACCGATACAGCATTTTTGCCCAAGGTTACAGCGAAATTTCACAGAAGTCAGGAAGTAGTTCTACCTTCCTTTTGTCCCAACCCCACAGGTGGGGGGGAGTCGAGGTTTCATACCTTAGATGTCAGGAGATGCATCCTGCACTACCTAGAGCTGACAAGGGAATTTAGGAAGTCAGACTCGTTATTTGTTTTGTTTTCTGGGGCCAGAAAGGGTTACAAAGCGCCTCATCGCACTATTGCCAGATGGCTCAGAGCAACCATTGAACAGGCTTATACCCTAGCTGGTAGAGAGATCCCTACAGGGATAAAGGCACACTCTACCAGAGCTTTGGCAGCTTCTCAGGCGGAAAAGGCTGGAGCTATGCCAGAACAGATTTGCAGGGCAGCGACATGGTCCAACTACTCCACCTTCGTGAAACATTACAGAGTGGACCTGGTGTCGGCAGGTGAGCAGGCCTTTGGACGAAAGGTTTTGCAAGCTGTAGTCCCACCCTAGTTGGTAAGTGCTCGCTTATCCTCTCATTGTGGCTGTCCTGAAAGTAGAAAGGCGAAAATTAGAGTTACTTACTGGTAACGTCTTTTCCAGTAGTCTTTCAGGACAGCCCTAGTTACCCTCCCTGTGATTTGGGGGGTCTTGCTTAAAACCGAAATGCAGCATGGTAATGAGTTTTGATGGTATGCTACTAATGTGTTCTTGTGTCTCCCCAGCTGGCCGGAGGTGATCTTGTAAAAACTGAAGTCCGGCAGGGGAAGTGGGAATTTATGGGCTGGCGCAGTGTTTCCAGAGGAAGGGGAGGAGCCTATGTCTCTCATTGTGGCTGTCCTGAAAGACTACTGGAAAAGACGTTACCAGTAAATAACTCTATTTTTTTTACCAACAATATGTAGAAGAATACGTATCGGCCTAAACTGAGAAACAATTTTTTTATATATTTTTGGGGATATTTATTATAGCAAAAAGTAAAAAATATAGATTTTTTTTTTCAAAATTGTCGCTCTATTTTTGTTTTTAGCGCAAAAAATAAAAACCGCAGAGGCGATCAAATACCACCAAAAGAAAGCTCTATTTGTGGGGGAAAAAAGGACGCCAATTTTGTTTGGGAGCCACATCGCAGGACCGTGCAATTGTCCATTAAAGCGACGCAGTGCCGAATTGCAAAACTGGCCAGGTCCTTTACCTGCATAATGGTCCGGGTCTTAAGTGGTTAATATTCTGTTATGTGTTGCCCAGTTCAAATGTATCTACAGGGAGTGCAGAATTATTAGGCAAATGAGTATTTTGACCACATCATCCTCTTTATGCATGTTGTCTTACTCCAAGCTGTATAGGCTCAAAAGCCTACTACCAATTAAGCATATTAGGTGATGTGCATCTCTGTAATGAGAAGGTGTGTGGTCTAATGACATCAACACCCTATATCAGGTGTGCATAATTATTAGTCAACTACCTTTCCTTTGGCAAAATGGGTCAAAAGAAGGACTTGACAGGCTCAGAAAAGTCAAAAATAGTGAGCTATCTTGCAGAGGGATGCAGCACTCTTAAAATTGCAAAGCTTCTGAAGCGTGATCATCGAACAATCAAGCGTTTCATTCAAAATAGTCAACAGGGTCGCAAGAAGCGTGTGGAAAAACCAAGGCGCAAAATAACTGCCCATGAACTGATAAAAGTCAAGCGTGCAGCTGCCAAGATGCCACTTGCCACCAGTTTGGCCATATTTCAGAGCTGCAACATCACTGGAGTGCCCAAAAGCACAAGGTGTGCAATACTCAGAGACATGGCCAAGGTAAGAAAGGCTGAAAGACGACCACCACTGAACAAGACACACAAGCTGAAACGTCAAGACTGGGCCAAGAAATATCTCAAGACTGATTTTTCTAAGGTTTTATGGACTGATGAAATGAGAGTGAGTCTTGATGGGCCAGATGGATGGGCCCGTGGCTGGATTGGTAAAGGGCAGAGAGCTCCAGTCCGACTCAGACGCCAGCAAGGTGGTGGCGGAGTACTGGTTTTGGCTGGTATCATCAAAGATGAGCTTGTGGGGCCTTTTTGGGTTGAGGATGGAGTCAAGCTCAACTCCCAGTCCTACTGCCAGTTTCTGGAAGACACCTTCTTCAAGCAGTGGTACAGGAAGAAGTCTGCATCCTTCAAGAAAAACATGATTTTCATGCAAGACAATGCTCCATCACACGCGTCCAAGTACTCCACAGCGTGGCTGGCAAGAAAGGGTATAAAAGAAGAAAAACTTATGACATGGCCTCCTTTTTCACCTGATCTGAACCCCATTGAGAACCTGTGGTCCATCATCAAATGTGAGATTTACAAGGAGGGAAAACAGTACACCTCTCTGAACAGTGTGTGGGAGGCTGCGGTTGCTGCTGCACGCAATGTTGATGGTGAACAGATCAAAACACTGACAGAATCCATGGATGGCAGGCTTTTGAGTGTCCTTGCAAAGAAAGGTGGCTATATTGGTCACTGATTTGTTTTTGTTTTGTTTTTGAATGTCAGAAATGTATATTTGTGAATGTTGAGATGTTATATTGGTTTCACTGGTAAAAATAAATAATTTAAATGGGTATATATATTTTTTTTGTTAAGTTGCCTAATAATTATGCACAGTAATAGTCACCTGCACACACAGATATCCCCCTAAAATAGCTAAAACTAAAAACAAACTAAAAACTACTTCTAAAAATATTCAGCTTTGATATTAATGAGTTTTTTGGGTTCATTGAGAACATGGTTGTTGTTCAATAATAAAATTAATCCTCAAAAATACAACTTGCCTAATAATTCTGCACTCCCTGTATATTGTTCTGATCTTTTTTAATTGTGATGTATTGCCAATATGATATTTTGTATATGTCTCTATGTTGGTTATGTTCATGTGGGTATTGCACATGCTAACCCTATACATGTGATATACAGACATTATGTTTTTACACAATAAATACTTTTCTACGCTTTACATAATCCCTCTGTCTTCTGCTTCATTTAAAGTCCCAAATTCCCCTCTTTTTGTGTTTTTGCTTGCTTTCCAGAGAGGACCAAAATCATGAGCTATCCCGAAAGCGTACCTGGAATCTGTATAGATATTGATCCTTTGACCTCTTGGGTCTCGCAAGCTCTTTCCATTGCCCACAGCTCGGCTTCTTGTGCAGACAATGTGGAACTCAATGAACCTTTTTGACAATTTCTTTTTTTCACAAGAAAACCTTTTTGACAATTTTACGGACTGTGGTCACTGCATAACCTGTGTGTGGCTTACCATCTGGGGTGTAATACCTGGAACCATCGACAAAAAGGTTCTTGGCATTTGGGATAGGGGCCTCCTTCACTGAACTAATGGTTGCTGACTCAAGTTCCATCAAATAAACACAGTTGTGGTGATCATCAACATGTTGTCCATCTGAATCGAAAAGTTGGTTAGAGGTAGAGAGATTAGTATTGTTAGTCTGTAAAGTTTGAGTGTTATCGATTTTAACACCATTATCCCCCCCCCCTCTCTTCCTACTCAGTAGGAAGAAGAGATGCTGGGTTCAAAATGGTGCATCGTCTCAAAGTTAGGTTAGTATGGGGTTAGGAGAGACACTTCATACTTGGTCAATCTGGCAGCAGAGAGGTGTTTTGTCTGAACTTGATTTAGTATCTCTTGCACTGAATGGGGAGTATAGAGGGTCAGTGGTGAGTCCAAGACTGTCACCTACCTTCTGTAACAATACAGCGCAGGCGGCTACGGCTTGTACACAACCTGGTGAGCCTCGAATGACTGGATCTAGGCAGTCGATAGATACATGATGGGTCAGTACCTGGATCCATGTAGTTGGGTCAGTACTCCAGCGGCGTGGCCTTTGCTTTCATAGCAGAAAAGGTAGGAGGTTAGGTCATAGTTGGGCAGACCTAAAGCAGGTGCTTTGGAGAGTTCTTCAATCAAGTCCTGTAGGGTCAACCAGTTATCATCAGTCAGTTGAAAGGGAGCTTGGGATGGGATTTCGTAAAGGGGTCCTAATGTGGATGACATGTTAGGGACCCAGTCTCTACAGTAGTTAAGACCGATAATGGCTCTTGTTTGTCGTGCGTTTCCAAGTCTTTCAGTGTCTGAATTCTCTCGGTTGTCAGATGCCGAGTACCCTGAGATATACAATGTCCTAAAAAGGTGACCTTCTCCTTGCAAAACTGCAATTTCTCCTTGCTAGCTTTATTCCCCATGGACGCCAGATGGTTTAGCAATAAGACAGTATGCTGATAACAGACATCCCTTGCAGGGCAACAAAGCAGCAAGTCATCAACATACTGTAGCAGTACCACCTCTGGATTTGTTGGGGTCCATTGATCCAACACTATTCAAATTTGCAACTGTACTCCGAGGGACTAGTCACAGACCCCTGAACGAGACATGTCCAAGCCAGTTGTCGGCCCTGGAATGAAAAAGCAAAAAGGTACTGGCACTGGGGGTTCAGTGGTACCGGAAAAAATGCATTAGTTAGATCAATGACACTGAATAAAATTGCGTTAGGTGTTATAGATGCCAACAAGGTGTGTGGGTTGGGTACCAAAGGGGCATCGCTGATAATGATTTTATTGATAGCCTTTAAATCATGTACTAAATGGAAAGTTGCTTCCTCACCTTTGACAGACTTCTTAGCCACTGGAAACAAAGGGGTGTTACAGGGTGATTTGGTTGGCGTAAGAACTTTTATCAGCAGGTACCAGTCTATTTGGATTTTAAGACTATACATCTGAGCTACACTTAAAGGGTATTGTGGTTATTGGGGTAAGACGCTCCCTGGTCTGATGTTTACTGTGGTTGGCGGAACTGGCAGAAGACCCACGTCATACTTGTCAATCGCCCAAGGTTTGGGATCGACCTCCACCAACAAATCCAACCCCAGAAAACAACCAGGCTCTGTCATGTATGGTAGAGCCAACATTTCACATAGGCGCTCATCTGACAGTGCACTACTAACAACAATACCTGTTGGAGTATACTCAATAATTGGCTGTATTTCTGACAAAATATCAGCCCCAAATAGATTGATGGGAACATCATCTGATACTAGCACAGACTTGATGGCCTCTGTGTGTTGCCCCAATCTAAAATGGAGAGGTTTTGTTGTTTTTAAAGACAGTCTGACCTATGAGACCTATGTTTGGGGTGGTTTCTCCCAAAAAAGGAAACTTTGCTTTCAATATCTTTAGCTCTTAAAACTGTGCGGGCAGCACCGGTATCGAGAATGCATGGTAGAGGGTATTTAGGTTCTTTAACATACAGGTTGATATGGGCAGATACCAGTTTGCCAACTACCTATGGTGAGTCATAGTTGTTTCCTGTTATCGCTACAACTTTAGGTGTTTGATCCTTTGGGATAAACTGCCACTTTCCTCGAGGTCTAGCTGGTTCCTTATCACAAAATCATGGCCTTTCTTCCCACAATTAAAACAAACAAAAGGTCTCTTGCTATGTATAGCATTTTTGTCCTGTTTGTTTTTATGTTGGGGTCCACTAGAGGGAGTTTGTACTACAAGGATATTAGGTGTCTTCTCCTTTTTTTTTCCGGTCCACATCCCTTTCTATAGCAGAGAGAGTGGATGTGATGTATTTCAGTTATCTTGCAAACCTGGCCTGTTAGTGGGCCCTGTAGGACAGGGTTGATGACCACTAAATTAGAGGACCAATTTACCTCACCGTGTGGCTGGCTTGGCTGAAAGATCCTGGCACCGTGAGCTGTGTAATCTCTTTTGAACTTTGCAAAGTGTGTGTGTGGTTACATGATCCTGTGGCAGAGGACCGTGCAATGACTCAACGGCACTCACCAAGTCTGTGGCAGAGACTTTTGAATGCGCTTTGCACCGGCTGCTAGGTCAGTGAAAGAGGCCTATCCAGTGGTTGCTGAATCCAGTGCGGAAACGTTTATCCTCTGGATCCAAGATCATACCCGTGATCCGCAAAGTAAAGTACCTGAATCTTCCCTACCCCTTTACCCAACTAACGGAACTTGTTTAATAAAACCCTTGAAGAAAAAGAACACAAAGTGTTGGTGTGAACATTCAAGAAGGACCCCTAGGACAAGCATTGTGAACAATAAGGTAACAGCAGGCCCAAATCTAAACCAGCAGCTCCTTTGGGGGTAGTGCTACAGTTGTTATCTTTAATGCTTGTTTTTTTTACACTACAATAGTCTGTTATATCTGTCAGGATCACTTAGTGCTCCTGCTACTCATTCCAGTATCCAGGTGTTGGTTGTTGCATTCCCCCTGTCTGTGTTCACCTGGAAGGTGATTGATCTGGTCAGTCACCTGATATAAGTAAACCGAACGCTCTATCCCTTGCTTGTGATAGAGACAGTATACCTGCATTGTTCCTAATCAAGGCTCCCATTTGTCTGCCCTGCTTTTGCTAATCTTGATTTACCTGGACTGTCATAGAACCACGCTATCTGTCTGCTAAACTGCAAGTATCTGTTTGCTTTGCTCAGTTTGCGTCTGCCTTGGCGTGGTGGACAGCCACTATAGCATTGTGTAGAAGTCCTGAGGGCAACCAAGTAACGGTAGGGCTGCTTGTCTTAAGGGAAAGGGGGCCGCTATAGGTGAAGTACACAGTAGTTGGCTATAGTGTCTGACCAGCTGCGTTGGGGTAGACGTGACATTCGTGACATTATCACAAGCCTTTAACAAAAAAATTCTGTCAAGATGGACTCACTCCACTTCTACTACACCCATTCTAACAGGTCTAAGAGGTTCAATAAACTGCCTCATTCAGCCAGATGGGGATTTTTTTTCAGGGCTCTCTGCACTCCGCTTGTGTTTCAGCTATCCGGCTTGACTCCTGTGACACGTCCCCTGCCAACCAGCCTGACTGACCTTGCGGATCCACGTACCTCTGCCCAGTTTGATGGTCATGTGCCTTTTTACCTGGACTGTTATTGAATCGGATATTAGACTATTCCCTAAACTCAGTGTGCCCTTTACCTGGACTGTCATAGAACCAGGCTATCCATCTGCTAAACTGCAAGTATTTGTTTGCTTTGCTCAATTCGTGTCTGCCTTGGCATGGTAGCCAGGCACCATGGAGCCGCCAGCTAACGGCACAAGGACTAAAGTAACGGCACATAGGTGCCATTGCTTCAGTTTGCTTTAGTGCACATGTGCCGATGACATTGGCACATGCACGGGACAGGGGATATCTCCTAAACCAGGGATATGCAATTAGCGGACCTCCAGCTGTTGTAAAACTACAAGTCCCATCATGCCTCTCCCTTTGGGTATCATGCTTGTGGCTGTCAGTCTTGCTATGCCTCATGGGATTTGTAGTAATGCAACAGCTGGAGGTCCGCTAATTGCATATCCCTGTCTTAAACCATGCAGGTTTAGGAGATATCCTGGGTAGCTACAGGTAAGCCTTAATATAGGCTTATCGGTAGCATAAAGTGGTTGTTGAGGGTTTACAACCACTTTAAGGGAAAAGGGGCTCCTATAGGTGAAGCACACAGTAGATAGATATAGGGGCTGATTTACCAAGCCTTTGCTTCATGACTCATGGAGCAAAGACAGGAGAAAAAGCCGTTTTGTCATTTCTTTATTTACTATAATGCCTAGTGCGCCCAGGAGAGGGCGCATGGTGCGCCTCTATGGACCTGACGTACGGCATTTAGAAATGTAAATAGAAGGAGTTTTTTAGGAGGGGGGGGTGGGGTGTAGTGGGGAAGTGTAGTGACATGTTTGTTTAAGTTTCCCAGGCCGAATTGAAAGTGAAAGTGTTTTTTGTGAAATTGAGCGCCGTACGCCGCAAGTAGGAATAAACCTCCGGGAGGTTTATTTGCATACTGTGCATGCGTGCGGGGCAATTACGTCCTTTCACGCACGCCGTCTCACTACGCCGGGAAAATCTTGGTAAATTCCAGGCGGCGTAGCTGTATTTGCACGGCATGAGTCAGCGCACGTGAAAGGCCGAACTGTTTTCAGCTTGCGCTGACCATGAAGGGGAACTCCGCGCCAAATTTCAAACAAAAAAACGGCGCGGGTTCCCCTGCAATGGCACATCAGGCCCTTCAGCTTGGTCTGGATCATAAGGGGTTAACCTACGCTGAAAAAAACAGCGTGGGGTTCCCCCAAGATCCAGACCAAACCCTTATCCAAGCATGCAGTCTGGCCGGACAGGAATGGGGTTCGGGACGAGCGAGCGCCCCCCCCTCCTGAGCCGTACCAGACCGCATGCCCTCAACATGGGGGAGTGTGTGCTTTGGGGCAGGGGGGCACTGCCCCCCACCCCAAAGCATTCTTGTCCCTATGTCGATAGGGACAAGGGCCTCTTCCCGACAACCCTTGCCGTTGGTTGTCGGGGTATGCGGGTGGGGGATTATCGAAATCTGGGAGCCCCCTTCAATTAGGAGGCCCCCAGATCCCAGCCCCCCACCCTATGTGAGTATGGGGTAAATCGTACCCCTACCCATTCACCTGGGGTAAAAATGTAAAGTTAAAAAAAAAACACCACACAGATTTTTAAAATAATTTATTAGTCAGCTGGGGGGTCTTCTGCCGGGCCCCCCCTTTCTTCTTTAAGCTCTTTTACAAGGGGGGTGTAGGCCCGCTCTTCTCTTTTCTGCCGGGGCCCCGGGCTTCGTACTTTTCTGCCGGGGGGGCGCCACCCCCCGGGATTCTCCGCTGTCTTCCGCCGGGCCCCCCCCCCTTCTAAGCTCTTTTTGATTCGGGGGGGGCATCCAGGCTTTGCCGTTTTCTTCCGGGGGCCAGGGCTTCTCTCCGCTGTGTTCTCTGTTCCCTCTTCTGCCTGTCTCCTCCGGAGCCCAGGGCTTCTTTCCACTTTCTTCTCTGTTCCCTCTTCTGCCTGTCTCCTCCACGGAGCCCAGGGCTTCTTTCCGCTATCTTCTTCCTTTTTCTGTTCCATTCGATGTTGACACGAGCTCTGCCGCTGTAATGGCATCTGAGCAGACTGTCGACTTATATAGGCATAGGGCGTGGTCACAGGGTGATGCCACCCTGCGACCCCAACCTTTGTGACATTACATTACCGGTGCATGATAGAAATGTGATGTCACAAAGGTTGGGGTCGCAGGGTGGCATCACCCGTTGACCACACCCTATGCCTATGTAACGGACATATGCATGCTGCCGGGACAGTTATAATCTTTCATGCAGGGAGGACTACAAGGAACTGCATGGCTTGTCACAATTGGATGTACCACATTGTATTCTAAACTCAAAGGGTTAATTGGACAAGTCTCTTTCATTGCTGAATGCTAATGTACCCTTCGCATAGCTAATGAACTCTCTCTTGTGTAGGTAACAGCCCCTGTGAGGTGTATGCTGATGGGGATTATGTGTGAGTGATAATTGTTTTAAAGGTTAATTGAATTCTATTGAGAAAAGAATGTGCCTGGCCAGGAAATGTTAAGTGGTTTGCGGTGCCGAAGCGTCTAGAGACTGGTCAAGTGATTAATTCAAGGAGATGTCATTGTTTCAGGGGGTCTGTGTTGAAGCCCCCTACTGGGTGAAGGGGGGGCGGAAACTGTCATTGTTCTTGTAACAGTTGTAAGCAGATATAAGCAGGTGAAATATGCCAAATAAAGTTAGTCTGCTTGACCCCTCAAACCTAGCCCGTCTCGTTTCTTGGAAGGGCGTTCGATGGGATATACCGGCGGTACCTGCATATCGCAGCTTGCCAGGGAAAAGGACATCTCCAACGGCTGAGACCCTCACACTACTTGGGTAGCCGTTACATTGGTTGGCAGCGGTGGGATGATCCTTGTATCCAAAGAGCAAGTGCTGAATGGAGTCGCAGTACGCCAGGCTGAAAAGATCCACACTGAAGGATTTATTAGAGAGTCGTGGTAGGAGCGCCAGCAACAGACCACGGAGGGAGCTGATAGCTGAACTGCTGGAGCTGGGCGAAATGGATGGATCCATGGAAGGAACGGAGCCCCTTGCACCGGTCAGCGAAGAAGATGTAATTACTGGGTGTGACGGTATTGGTATGATATCCCCGTCAACGTTCCCTTCTTCCCATAACGAAAATCACCCCAATATTCCACGAGGAGGGATATCCCTGGAATCGCCCAGAAAGCCACACATGCCAAGCTTACTGCTAGAACAAGACAGACTTTAATGTTACAAAAACTCAGCTTATATGTGGTTACAGCCTGTTAGGAACGCCCCCCTCACACAGTGGGGTTTCCCATACAGATTATAGGAGACAAGTCGGAGCCGACCATGCAGACACGTTTCTTTAGATAAAGACATCAGGGGAGTTAATTAATACACTGAAGCAATCAGAATAATTAACATACTACTTCTCTAATCATTTAGCCTGATGATACAATACACATCTTTTAAGGGTAAACACAGATCTTCTTCACACAACACAATAGATCAATTAACCTTTAGAATAGTGAGGGGACATTAGCACTTCAATAACCTGTTAGAGGAATGAATCACACATGAAATTCCTTTCTACCTCTACAGACATGGCTAGCAGGGAGCAGTAAACTGAGACATATAGGCAAATGTATCACACTGGGATTGTACAGCGGAGATTATCCTTGTATCCAGAAACGTCCGTGGAACTAATCAACCAGCTGTTCCGGGAAGCAAGGGAAGAGATACAAACGAAGAGGGGACAAGAACTGGAACTGGTAAAAGCGAGACAGCCCATTACACCTGCAGTTCCTACCCCCCCACCTGCTGCTACAGGAAAGAAAATGCCGTTCACTGCATTTAAAGCTTTTGTAGAAAGTGAGGAGGAAATAGATGGATATTTGGCGGATTTTGAGAGGCAGTGCTCACTACACCAGGTACCACCAGACCAATGGGTCACTATTTTGTCGGGGAAATTGTCGGGCAAAGCCAATGAAGCCTTTCGGGCTCTTGCTCCAGAGGATATTTTACAATACCAGCAAGTTAAAAAGGCGCTGCTAACCCGATACGCCGTAACTCCAGAAGCCTACCGCCGGCGCTTCCGGGAGTCCAAGAAGATGGCTGTGGACTCCCACATGGAATGGGCCAACCAGTTACAAAGGGTGGCATCCCTTTGGGTCCAAGGGTGCAAGGCCAACACCGGGGAGGAAGTATTGCAGCTGTTCCTAATGGAACATTTCTTCCAAGACCTGACCGCAGACATACAAGACTGGGTACGAGATCGCCGTCCCGCTAACTTAAACGAGGCGGCTCGGCTAGCAGATGAGTACGCGGAGACAAGGAAAATAAGCCAGGGTACTATGCGGCTGGCTCAGAAGGTAGAACCGCGTACTCCAACCGTCACCCCACGCCCAGAGTTTCGGGCCCCAGTCCCACCACGTCCTCAGGGGCCTAGCAACTACCCCCGGGATTCGCCTAGGGTGACGTGCCATCGCTGCAGCGACACGGGACATATTGCTCGTTATTGCCCTTTGAGAGCTACAAATAACAATTGGAGACGCACAACACCCAACACAGAGGTCACTCCATCACGTCCCTCTGCGGCCCACTGCCTGGAGACCGAGGGGGGCCCTGAGGAATGTCTGGGAATTTGGTATGAGGCAGACCCAATACAAGCGGCCTCTCCGGATAACCGTCAGCATCACCGTCAGGAGGTACGAGTGAATGGACAAGTAGCACAAGGCCTAAGAGATTCCGGGACTACTATCACTCTGATTCAAAAACATCTGGTAAAGCCAGAGAACGTGTCCACTCGCACAGTTGCCGTCCGGGTCGCAGGGGGTGCTGTATTTCGCGTACCCACCACCCGGGTGCACTTAGACTGGGGAGCCGGGTCAGGAAAGACCACAGTTGGTATCATGGACAACCTACCTGCCAAGGTGGTGCTGGGCAACGACATTGGCCCCCTGACTTCGGCTTATTTACCTACACCTGCTGCTGCTTGTGCCGTGACCACCCGCGTTGCTGGAATCAACCCGCTTGCTGCTGAGAACCGGGTAAGACTACCTTCCCCGACATGTACTGTAGATCCGGCACAATATCACAGTCTAAAATGGGAATGTGACAAGTTGGCCAGTGAGAAATCAGAGATGCAACGACACTATGTCATGTATTATGAGATGTCCCGTGGCTTGAACATTGAAATGCACAAACAGGCGGAAATTGTCAAAAGATTAAATGGGAATTGCATCCAGGTGGTGCCGTATCTGTCCCAAGAGCATCAGCAACAGGTTTTGGGAGCCATTGAGAGAGCAAAGCAAGTGACTGTTCCAGAATTGAATTCTATTATTCACTGTCACCATCAGCTACCGACCTGGTAATTCAATGTGAATGCCGACGGACTGTCCAGACAAACTGAACTTTTACCCTAACAGCAGACCGGACATCCCCAAGTTGATCCGAAAAAGATCAATCCGGGTCTGCCGGAGTGTTCCACAAAAAGGGGAGTAGTGTAACGGACATATGCATGCTGCCGGGACAGTTATAATCTTTCATGCAGGGAGGACTACAAGGAACTGCATGGCTTGTCACAATTGGATGTACCACATTGTATTCTGAGCTCAAAGGGTTAATTGGACAAGTCTCTTTCATTGCTGAATGCTAATGTACCCTTCGCATAGCTAATGAACTCTCTCTTGTGTAGGTAACAGCCCCTGTGAGGTGTATGCTGATGGGGATTATGTGTGAGTGATAATTGTTTTAAAGGTTAATTGAATTCTATTGAGAAAGGAATGTGCCTGGCCAGGAAATGTTGAGTGGTTTGCGGTGCCGAAGCGTCTAGAGACTGGTCAAGTGATTAATTCAAGGAGATGTCATTGTTTCAGGGGGTCTGTGTTGAAGCCCCCTACTGGGTGAAGGGGGGGGGGCGGAAACTGTCATTGTTCTTGTAACAGTTGTAAGCCGATATAAGCAGGTGAAATATGCCAAATAAAGTTAGTCTGCTTGACCCTTCAAACGTAGCCCGTCTCAGTTCAACGGCTGAGACCCTCACACTACTTGGGTAGCCGTTACAGCCTATATAAGTCGACGCGGTCCGCTCAGACGCCATAACAGCGGGAGGGCTCGTTGTGTCAACATCGAATGGAACAGAAGAAGGAAGAGGATAGCGGAAAGAAGCCCTGGGCTCCGCGGAGGAGACAGGCAGAAGAAGTAACAGAGAAGAAAGCGGAAAAAAGACCTGGGCTCCGCGGAGGAGACAGGCAGAAGAGGGAACAGAACACAGCGGAGAGAAGCCCTGCCCCCGGCAGAAAACGGCGAAGCCCGCGCCCCCCTGAATGTAAAAGAGCTTAAGGGGGTGGAGGGCCCCGGCGGAAGGCAGCGGAGAAGCCCAGAGGGGTGGTGCCCCCCCGGCAGAAAACTACGAAGCCCGCGGCCCCCCCGAATGTAAAACAGCTTAAGGGGGGTGGAGGGCCCCGGCGGAAGGCAGCGGAGAAGCCCAGAGGGGTGGTGCCCCCCCGGCAGAAAACTACAAAGCACGGGGCCCCGGGGGAAGAGAGAAGACCAGGCCTACACCCCCCCTTGTAAAAGAGCTTAAAGAAGAAAGGTAGGGCCCCGGGAGAAGACCCCTCAGCTGACTAATAAATTATTTTAACAATCTGTGTGTTTTTTTTTGTTTACTTTACATTTTTCCACCAGGTGAATGGGTAGGGGGCTCCCAGATTCTGAAGAGCCCCCGCCCGCATACCCCAACAAACAACGGCAAGGGTTGTTGGGAAGAGGCCCTTGTCATGTTGAGGGCATGCGGTCTGGTACGGCTCAGGGGGGGCGCTCGCTCGTCCCCACCCCCATTCCTGTCCGGCCAGGCTGTGTGCTTGGATAAGGGTTTGGTCTGGATTTTGGGGGAACCCCACGCTGTTTTTTTCAGCGTAGGTAGCTATGATCCAGACCAACCCGAAGGGCCTGATGTGCCACTGCAGGGGAACCCACGCCCTTTTTTTTTTTTTAAATTTGGTGTGGAGTTACCCTTCAGCGTCCCCGCTCACCCCTGGTCCCAGAGCGAGAACCGGGAGTTGTATGTGTAAACACACAGCTCCCGGTCCTGTCGGGGGACATATGCCTGATTGTCATAGCGATCTGTCATTTCCCCTAGTCAGTCCCACCCCACCTTCAGTTAGAACACACACACAGGGAACATAATTAACCCCTTCCTCGCCGCTAGTGTTAACCCCTTCCCTGCCAGTGGCATTTTTATAGTAATCAATGCATTTTTAGAGCACTCCTCGCTATAAAAATGCCAATGGTCCCAAAAATGTGTCCGATGTGTCCGCCATAATGTAGCAGTACCGATACAAATCAATGTATTTTGTAGACGCTATAACTTTTGCGCATTTTGCGATTTTTTTTTGGAAACAAAAATATGTAGAAGAATACGTATCGGCCTAAACTGAGGCAAATTTTTTTTTTTACTGATTTTTGGGGATATTTATTATAGCAAAAAGTAAAAAATATTATTTTCTTTATTTAAATTGTCACTCTATTTTTAAAATAATTTATTAGTCAGCTGGGGGGTCTTCTGCCGGGGCCCCCCCTTTCTTCTTTAAGCTCTTTTACAAAGGGGATGTAGGCCCGCTCTTCTCTCTTCCGCCGGGGCCCCGGGATTCGTAGTTTTCTGCCGGGGGGGCGCCACCCCCCGGAATTCTCTGCTGTCTTCCGCCGGGGCCCCCCACCCCCTTTAAGCTCTTTTTGATTCGGGGGGGCATCCGGGCTTCGCCGTTTTCTGCCGGGGGCCAGGGCTTCTCTCCGCTGTGTTCTCTGTTCCCTCTTCTGCCTGTCTCCTCCGCGGAGCCCAGGGCTTCTTTCCACTTTCTTCTCTGTTCCCTCTTCTGCCTGTCTCCTCTGCGGAGCCCAGGGCTTCTTTTCGCTATCTTCTTCCTTTTTCTGTTCCATTCGATGTTGACACGACAAGCTCTGCCGCTGTAATGGCGTCTGAGCGGACTGCGTCGACTTATATAGGCATAGGGCGTGGTCACCGGGTGATGCCACCCTGCGACCTCAAACTTTGTGACATTACATTACCGGTGCATGATGGGAATGTGATGTCACAAAGGTTGGGGTCGCAGGGTGGCATCACCCGGTGACCACAACCTATGCCTATATAAGTCGACGCGGTCCGCTCAGACGCCATAACAGCGGGAGAGCTTGTCGTGTCAACATCGAATGGAACAGAAGAAGGAAGAAGATAGCGGAAAGAAGCCCTGGGCTCCGCGGAGGAGACAGGCAGAAGAAGGAACAGAGAAGAAAGCAGAAAAAACACCTGTGCTCCGCGGAGGAGACAGGCAGAAGAGGCAACAGAGAAGAAAGCGGAAAGAAGCCCTGGGCTCCGCGGAGGAGACAGGCAGAAGAGGGAACAGAGAACACAGCGGAGAGAAGCCCTAGCCCCCAGCAGAAAACGGTGAAGCCCGCGCCCCCCCCCCCGAATGTGAAAGAGCTTAAGGGGGTGGGGGGCCCCTGCGGAAGGCAGCGGAGAAGCCCGGATGAGTGGCGCCCCCCCGGCAGAAAACAACAAAGCCTGGGGCCTGGCGGAAGAGAGAAGACCGGGCCTACACCCCCCCTTGTAAAAGAGCTTAAAGAAGAAAGGGGGGCCCCGGGAGAAGACCCCCCAGCTGACTAATAAATTATTTTAACAATCTGTGTGGTTTTTTTAACTTTACATTTTTCCACCAGGTGAATGGGTAGGGGGCTCCCAGATTCTGAAGAGCCCCCGCCCGCATACCCCAACAACCAACGGCAAGGGTTGTCGGGAAGAGGCCCTTGTCATTTTGAGGGCATGCGGTCTGGTACGGCTCAGGGTGGGCGCTCGCTCGTCCCCACCCCCATTCCTGTCCGGCCAGGCTGTGTGCTTGGATAAGGGTTTGGTCTGGATTTTGGGGGAACCCCACACTGTTTTTTTCAGCGTAGGTTAACCCCCTATGATCCAGACCAACCCGAAGGGCCTGATGTGCCACTGCAGGGGAACCCACGCCCTTTTTTTTAAAAATTTGGTGTGGAGTTACCCTTCAGCGTCCCCGCTCACCCCTGGTCCCAGAGCGAGAACCGGGAGTTGTGTGTGTGTGTGTGTGTGTGTGTGTAAACACACAGCTCCCGGTCCTGTCAGGGGGACAAATGCCTAAACGTCATAGCGATCTGTAATTTCCCCTAGTCAGTCCCACCCCCCCTTCAGTTAGAACACACACAGGGAACATAATTAACCCCTTCCTCACCCCTAGTGTTAACCCCTTCCCTGCCAGTGGCATTTTTATAGTAATCAGTGCATTTTTAGAGCACTCCTCGCTATAAAAATGCCAATGGTCCCAAAAATGTGTCCACCATAATGTCGCAGTACTGATAAAAATCGATGATCACTGCCATTACTAGTAAAAAAAACATTTAATAAAAATGCCATAAAACTAACCACTAATTTGTAGACGCTATAACTTTTGCGGATTTTGCGATTTTTTTTTTTTTTTTTTTTTTTTAACCAAAAATATGTAGAAGAATATGCATCGGCCTAAACTGAGGCAAAAACAAATTTTTTATTGATTTTTGGGGATATTTATTATAGCAAAAAGTAAAAAATATTATTTTTTTTGTTTAAATTGTCGCTCTATTTTTGTTTATAGCGCAAAAAAAGAAAAAGGTGATCAAATACCACCAAAAAAGCTCTATTTGTGGGAAAAAAGGACGTCAATTTTGTTCGGGAGCCACGTTGCCCGACCGCGCAATCGTCAATTAAAGCGACGCAGTGCCGAATCACAAAAAGTGGCCTGGTCATTGACCAGCAAGTGGTTAAAAATAACAAAACAATAAAGTTAGCCCAATTTTTGGTGAAAATATGAAAGATGATGTTACACCGAGTAAATAGATACCTAACTTGACACGCTTTAATATTGCACACACTCATGGAATGGCGCCAAACTTCAGGACTTTCAAATCTCCACAGGCGACGCTTATTTTTTTTTTTTAGGTTACCAGTTTAGAGTTACAGAGGAGGTCTAGTGCTAAAAGTATTGCTCTCGCTCTAACGCACGCGTCAATACCTCACGTGTGGTTTGAACGGCGTTTACATATGTGGGCGGGACTTCTGAGTGCGAGCTACTGCGGACAGGGGGGTTTTAATTATTATTATGATTATTTTTATGTAATAATTCAAGAGGACTTCACATCTGTCCTTCAGGCTGGAAAGCATGCGATCGGGAAAAAAATAAACACAGATCTCATGCTTTCAGCTGCGATTGCAGCTTTGTTAATGCTTCTGCCTCTGCATTTCTGAGCATGCCCAGGGAGAGAATTTTTGATGTTGCTTTTTGTGTCTCATAGAGCGTGTTTTTTGGGTTAGTAATTTAATGAGATAGTTAACAGGTGTAACAAGCGCACCCAATGTAAAGACTGAACTTTGTCCATGTGTTTTCAATTGCGTCATTAACACGCAAGCCTATGTTATATAAAGCGTGTTTATAGCATTTGCTAGCTGCCCTGAAAGAGGGCAGGTTGTGTGTGTGTGGGCTGAAGTTTTTCCTTGCTAAAGCTCAATGGAGCGAAGAGGGATTCAGAACACCCTGCACTTTCAGGTTATGCCTGTTCATTTGCACAAAGTAAATTTGGAGTTTGTACAGGATTTGCTGGATAAATCTGTTGGAGTGGAACCACGTCACATCTATTGTATCCAGGATCACGCAGCACCAAGGTACTATGATGTTTCTTTTGTGCATAGCAATTTTTGCACTGAAGTTATTGAGAAATGTAAGGAACTGGAGAAAGTTAACCATGAGTCCATAAGGCCTTTCATAGTGGAACCTTTGTATGCCATGGAGGAGAAACCATTGGTTGTTCATCTATTTAACCCATTCACGGACATTGCCTTGGTAGTGGCCTTTTTGAGGAGAAACTGTTCTTCAGTGAAGGGAGGCTTCAGACTGACTAATCGTCTTGGGATATTTAATGGCAAATTAAAGTTTTTTTGTCAAGTTGTAGGTGAATTCTGAAGGGATTGGTGGAGTGCAGCATCCACCAGACAATTTTTCAATAGCAGGAAATAGAGGGTTTCTTTACTACCCTGGTCAACCTACATACTTCAGGAGATGCCATAAGTTTGAGCATACCAGAGAGGAATGTAATGTGGAGATGCACTGTCAGAACTGTGGGGAGGAGGGACATGAGGCTGGGGCTTGCTTGGTTAAACGGGCCTGTGATATATGTGGACAGCGTGATCACACCGTTAAAAATTGCCCACAAGTAAGAAGGGTGTCAGGGCGCAGACCTTCCACGGTCTCTTTCCCCAGTTGGTCCTGGGTGGAATCGAACCCAGGATCTCTCCATTGAAGGTCCAGCTCTTTTGTCTCTGAGCCACTGCTCAGTGCTATTCTGTGTGCTGTCCGTTGGAACCTGGTCCTGAACCTGTACTCCTGTGGACCAATCAGTGGCCAGTGCGGCCTATTTAAGCCAGCCCCTTCCCCTTTGCTGGTTGCTGGTTTGTCATCAGTTCCTGTATGTGCTTTATCCCTTGAACTAACCTCTTGACCTGGATTACCTGATTGCTTGACTACATACCTGACCTCTGCTCGTTTATCGGATTGCTGCCTTCTCTTACCCCTGACCCCGGCTCTGGACTTTGGACTCGCTTCTCTCTGTGAACCCTGATCCCGGCTTGAATCTCAGACTTGCTGCTGTCTCCATTCCCTGAACCTGGCTTGCTTCTTGGACTTCCTTATTCCTGCTCCTGATTGACTTCGCATTGGCTTCCGGCTTCTAACGTATCCTGTGGATTCCGGATCCCACACTTGTGATCTTCACCTCGGCTACTACCCAGCTACCCTCCGGTGCCGGTGCCTTCTGGTGCTTCCCTCTCTCTGTTTCCACCCTCAGAGGAAGGTTAGCGCCAGTCCGCAAAGGTGAGCCGTCCGCAGCATCTCGGTCTCGGTAAGTACGTGTCCTGATAAAGGGCCTATGTCTCTTATGCTGAAGCTGTCTGGCAGACCGCTGAGGGTGGATGGCCAGTGTCCACTCAGGTGCTGTCTGACTCTCCTGAAAGTCTGGAAGAAGAGGAGGAGGAGGTGGTGGTGGAAGAGGAGGAGGAGGAGGTGGTGGTGGAAGAGGAGGAGGAGGAGGTGGTGGTGGAAGTGGAGGAGGAGTTGGTGGTGGAAGAGGAGGAACACCAGGGTGTGGAGGAGAAAGTGGAGGAAAGAGTAGAAGTGCCACCCTCCAGTGTGGAGCCATTAGCAATCGAAAGTGGAGAAGAGGTTGAGAGGGCGGTGGAGGAGGCTATGAAGGAATTGGCAGCAGCTTTACAGTGGGAGCCGGAGGTGCAGGAAGCCCAAGAAGAGGAGGTGGAAAAGATGGAGACACTGGGTGCCAAGACTAAGGTGGACGCTTGGGAGAGCCCTAAGAACAGAAGGGCTAAGAAATTGAAGGTAGAGACAGCCGGAATTGTAACAAGCAACCCCTTTGAGGTCCTGGGGGATGTTGGAGGGGAGATAGAATCATCAGCACCAAGTCCAGGGACTCCAGAAATTTTTCAGCCAGCCACATTGTCGCCAAGTCAGGAGTTTTTGGATGATGAAAGCGTTGTGGCCCTGAGGAATGCATGTCAGTTGTCTGGCTTAAGTGATAGATCTGGGGGTGAATGATGCACATCTACATGTGAATGAGCATCAAGCTGGTGTCCCTCAATGTAAGGGGCTTTGGGTCTCCTGCTAGACAGTGTGCTGTTTTTGAGGACTTGAAGGTCAATGGAGGAGACATCACCTGTCTACAGGAGTGTTTTTTTTAATCGATCGTCCAAGCCTCCGGAGTGGGTGGTAGATTACATATGGTCGCCAGTTGGGGATAATAGGAATGCTGGGGTAGGCATTATTACAAATAGGAATATTCGCATTATGTCTCATGTTGTGTTAGTGCCAGGCAGATTAATTATGGCAGATTTAGTTTTGTTTAACCAGAAGTTTAGGCTTTTTAATTTATATGCTCCTGTGAATAAGCAGAAACGTCTTGAGCTTTTTGAAGTTTTAAAGTTGCATGCAGTGGGAAGGAGACCTAGTGTGATCATGGTTGATTTTAATACGATCCGATTTGTGAAGGATCGAATAGGAGCAGCAGAGACTAAGTTGGATGCAGGTAGCGCTATGCTGAATGGGGTAATTCAGGACTTCAATCTCAATGATGCTCATATTGTTCTGGGTTTGGTGGATCCGCATTTCACTTTTTTTTTCGGAGTGTGGGCGCACCAGATCCAGAATTGACTTATGTTTGTTTTCTGATGCGTTCAAATGTGCTAAAGTTAAACACAGGCCGGTAATTTTTTCAGACCATGTGGCAGTGTATGTTGATTTGAATATGGGGAATAGTATTAAGTTTGGTTTAGG
This sequence comes from Rana temporaria, assembly GCF_905171775.1. Classification (NCBI taxonomy): domain Eukaryota; kingdom Metazoa; phylum Chordata; class Amphibia; order Anura; family Ranidae; genus Rana; species Rana temporaria. The sequence continues at coordinate 177,362,762 of NC_053493.1, forward strand.
GGTATGGAGTAGGGATGAGCTTCGCGTTCGATTCGAACGTATGTTCGACTCGAAAATCGGTCGTTCGATCGTTTGTCGAAACTCGAACAAAACGGGTCGTTCGTGCCAAATTCGAATGACGCAAAACGTCCCATAATTCACTGCGGCGTTGAGCGCTGATGATTGGCCAAGCATGCTGTATGTCCCGCATGCTTGGCCAATCACAGCGCGCAAAAAACGAAGAGCCATAATTGGCCAAAGCCAGGGTGGCTTTGGCCAATTATGGCTCAGGGGGATTAGTACACGCCCCACACTATAAAATGCAGCCTGCAAGGCGGCCTTGTGTAGTGTGTTGCGGTTGTTAATGAGAGCAGATCAGTCAGACAGTTAGAGAGAGATAGATAGAGACACAGGGGCTGATTTACCAAGCCTTTGCTCCATGACTCATGGAGCAAAAGCAGGAGTAGCAGCCGTTTTGACATTTACTAAAGAAATACGCTGCTAGTGCAGTGTATTTCCTTAGTTACTAAAGTGCTCAGTGCGCCCAGGAGAGGGCGCATGGTGCGCCTGTATAGACCTGGCGGACGGCATATTAAAATGTAAATTGCGGGGATTCGGGCGGGAGTTTTCGGGGGGAGGTGGGGTGATGGGGGGAAGTGTTGTGACATGTGTTTGAATGTGTGTTGCGGGCCGAATTGAAAGTGAAAGTGATTTTAGGGAACCGATCCCCGTACGCCTGAACTTTGGGAGGTTCATTTTCATACTGGGCATGCGTACAGAGAAATTTCGGAGATTCCTGTGCGCCTTGTCAGTACGCCGAGAAAATCTTGGTAAATTTAATAAGGGGGCCCCCAGATGCCGGCCCCCCACCCTATGTGAATGAGTATGGGGTACATCGTACCCCTACCCATTCACCTGGGGGAAAAGTGTAAAGTAAAAAAAACACACCACACAGAATAAAATAATTTATTAGTCAGCTCCGGGGCCCCCCTTTTCTTTTAGCTCTTTCAGAAAGGGGGGTGTTTTCTCTCCCGATCTTTCGCCGGGCCCCTGGGCTTCGCCGATTTTTGCCGGGGGAGGGCGCCATCCCACCCCGGTCTTATCCGGTGCCTTCCGCCGGGGCCCCCGACCCATTTAAGCTCTTTAACATTAGGGGGGGGGCATCCGGACTTCGGCGACTTCTGCCGTGGGATGGCGCCTATCCCCCGGTCTTTCCGGTGCCTTCCGCCAGGGCTCCGGTCTTGTTCCTCGTCTTCTGCCGGGGGTGCGCCAACTCCCCGGTCTTTTCTCTGCTGTCTTGGTGTTCCCTCTTCTGCCTGTCTCCCCCGCAGAGCCCAGGGCTTTCTTCTCTGTCCCCTCTTCTGCCTGTCTCCCCCGCGGAGCCAGGGCTTTCTTTCCGCTTTCTTCCCTCTTCTGCCTGGCTCCTCCGGAAGCCCAGGGCTTGTCTCCGCTGTCTTCTCTGTTCCCTCTTCTGCCTGTCTCCTCCGCGGAGCTCAGGGCTTGTCTCCGCTGTCTTCTCCCTTCTCTTCCATTCGATGTTGACACGACGAGGTCCCGCGCTGAAATGCCGTCTGAGCGGTGGGCATCGAGTTATATAGGGCAATGCCACCATGTGACCTCAACCCATGTGACATCACATTCCCTGGGCATGATGGGAATGTGATGTCACATGGGTTGAGGTCACATGGTGGCATTGCCCTATATAACTCGATGCCCACCGCTCAGACGGCATTCCAGCGCTGGACCTCGTCGTGTCAACATCGAATGGAAGAGAAGTAAGAAGACAGCGGAGACAAGCCCTGGGCTCCGCGGAGGAGCCAGGCAGAAGCGGAAGGCACCGCAGAAGCCCGGAGGCAAGCCCTGGCCCCCGCGGAGGTGCAAAGCAGAAAAGGCCATCGAGAGGCACCCCCCCCGGCAGAAAGCGACGAAGACCGCGGCCCTCCCCCATAAGCAAGGAGCTTCATGGTGAAGGGGGCCCCGGCAAAAAGCGACGAAGCCCGCGGCCCTCCCCCATAAGCAAGGAGCTTCATGGTGAAGGGGGCCCCGGCAGAAAGCGCCGAAGCCAGCGGCCCTCCCCCATAAGCAAGGAGCTTCATGGTGAAGGGGGCCCCGGCGGAAGACAGCGACGAAGCCCGCGGGTGGGTGGTGCCCTCCCCCCGGCAGAAAGCGACGAAGCCCGCGGCCCTCCCCCATAAGCAAGGAGCTTCATGGTGAAGGGGGCCCCGGCAAAAAGCGACGAAGCACGCGGCCCTCCCCCATAAGCAAGGAGCTTCATGGTGAAGGGGGCCCCGGCGAAAGACAGCGACGAAGCCCGCGGGTGGGTGGCGCCCTCCCCCCGGCAGAAAGCAACGAAGCCTGCGGCCCTCCCCCATAAGCAAGGAGCTTCATGGTGAAGGGGGCCCCGGCAGAAAGCGACGAAGCCCGCGGCCCTCCCCCATAAGCAAGGAGCTTCATGGTGAAGGGGGCCCCGGCATGAAAGCGCCGAAGCCAGCGGCCCTCCCCCATAAGCAAGGAGCTTTATGGTGAAGGGGGCCCCGGCAAAAAGCGACGAAGCCCGCGGCCCTCCCCCATAAGCAAGGAGCTTCATGGTGAAGGGGGCCCCGGCGAAAGACAGCGACGAAGCCCGCGGGTGGGTGGCGCCCTCCCCCCGGCAGAAAGCGACGAAGCCTGCGGCCCTCCCCCATAAGCAAGGAGCTTCATGGTGAAGGGGGCCCCGGCAGAAAGCGACGAAGCCCGCGGCCCTCCCCCATAAGCAATGAGCTTCATGGTGAAGGGGGGCCCCGGCAGAAAGCCGCGAAGTCCGGGGCCCCTCCCCGAATGTAAAAGAGCTTTATGGGGTGAGGGGCCCCGGCGGAAGACGGAGCAGAAGACCGGGGGGGTAGGTGCACACCCCGGCAGAAAGCAGCGAAGCCTGGGCCCCCCCGAATGTAAAAGCCTTATGGGGTGGGGCCCCCGGTGGAAGACGGCGAAGCCCGGGGCCCAATGGGGTGGTGGTGGGGGGCCCCGGCAGAAGACCCCCAGCTGACTAATAATTTATAAATGTGTGGTGTATTTTTTTACATTTTTTTTCCCCAGGTAAATGGGTAGGGGTACAATGTACCCCATACTCATTCACATAGGGTGGGGGGGCCGGAATCTGGGGCCACCTTATTAAAGGGGGCTCTCAGATTCTGATAAGCCCCCCGCCCGCATACCCCGACAACCAACGGCCAGGGTTGTCGGGAAGAGGCTCTTGTCCCTATCAACATGGGGACAAGAGTGCTTTGGGGTGGGGGGGCAGTGCCCCCTCCCTCAAATTACACACTCCCCCATGTCGAGGGCATGCGGTCTGGTACGGCTCAGGAGGGGGGGCGATCGCTCCTCCCCACCCCCATGCCTGTCCGGGCCAGACTGCGTACCTGGGATGAGGGTTTGGTCTGGATCTGGGGGGGGGACCCCACGCTGTTTTTTGGCGTGGTTTAACCCCTCACATTCCAGACCAAGCCGAGGAGCCTAATGTTCCCCTGAAGGGGGACCCGCGCCGGTTTCTTGTTGAAATTTGGCGCAAAGTTCCCCTTTATCCCGGTCCTGTCAGGGGGGGAAATGCCTGATCGTCTGTTCATACAATGTATGAACAGCGATCTGTCATTTCCCCTAGTCAGTCCCACCCCCTTTACAGTTAGAACACACCCAGGGAACATAATTAACCCCTCCCTCGCCCCTAGTGTTAACCCCTTTCCTTGCCAGTGCCATTTTTATAGTAAGAAATGCCTTTTTAGAACATTGGTCGCTAGAAAAATGCCAATGGTTCCAAAAATGTGTCCGCCATAATGTCGCAGTACTGATAAAAATCGCTGATTGCCGCCATTACTAGTAAAAAAAAACTATATTAATAAAAAAGCCATAAAACTATACCCTATTTTGTAGACGCTATAACTTTTGCGCAAACCAATCAAACGCTTATTGCGATTTTTTGGAACCAAAAATATGTCGAAGAATACGTATCAGCCTAAACTGAGGGAAAAAAATATTATTTTTAGTTAATTTTGGGGATATTTATTATAGCAAACAGTAAAAATTTTTTTTTTTTTTTTTTTTTTTAAATGTCGCTCTATTTTTGTTTATACCAAAAAAAAGAAAAAAAAACGCAGAGGTGATCAAATACCACCAAAAAAAAATCTATTTGTGGGGGAAAAAAGGACGCCTATTTTGTTTGGGAACCACATCGCACGACCGCGCAATTGTCAGTTAAAACTACGCAGTGCCGAATCGCAAAAACTGGCCCGGTCATTGACCAGTAATATGGTCTGGGGCTCAAGTGGTTAAAAAATAACAAAACACTAAAGTTAGCCCAATTTTTGGCGATAATGTGAAAGATGATGTTACACCGAGTAAATAGATACCTTACATGACACGCTTTACTATTGCAAACACTCATGGAATGGGGCCAAACTTCAGTACTTTAAAATCCCCATAGGCAACGTTTTTTTTTCCCAGGTTACCAGTTTATAGTAACAGAGAAGGTCTAGTGCTAAAAGTATTGCTCTCGCTCTAACACACGCGTCAATACCTCACATGTGTGGTTTGAACGGTGTTTACATATGTGGGCGGGACTTGCGTAAGTCCCGCCCACATATGTAAACATCGTTCAAACCACACGTGAGGTTTTGACGCGTGCGTTAGAGCGAGAGCAATACTTTTAGCACTAGACCTCCTCTGTAACTCTAAACTGTTAACCTGAAAAAAAATTGTGCGTGTTCGCTTCTGACTGGGAGCTACTAGGGACAGGGGCATTTTAATTATTATTATTTTGTTTTGTTACGTAATAATTCACTAAGACCTCCCCTTCAGGCTGGAAAGCATGAGTTCAGGGGAAAAAAACACAGCTCTCATGCTTTCAGCAGCCATTGCAGCTTTGTTCCTGCATGTGAGCTGAACGGAGCCTGCTCAGACACTTAGAAAAATGTTTCCTTTCTTTTTGAGGGTGAAAATCACTTGGATGTCTCTGAGCATGCTCATAGAGCGTGGGTGGGTTAGTAATTTAAGGACATCCTTACCAGGTGTAATCACTTACAAGCTCACCCAAACTAGAGACTGAAATTTGTTCATGTGATTTCAATTGCTTAATTAGCACACGTTATAAAAAGCGTGGATCGAGCAGTCCTCGGCTGCCCTCAGAGGGGCAAGCTGGCAGGAATGTTGTTGCTAAACAGAAATGTGGTTTGGAGCATGTTTCTTTTTATTTTGCCAATGTTTTTTGTTTATTTTTAAATGATGTTCACTTTGATGTATTTGTCTCTGCTGCCTTATTTTGAAAAATATTTCTGAAGATGTTGGGACGGTTAACCTATGTTTATTTTTATTTTTGAAATGTATTTTTGTTTGTGTGTGTGTGTTGGTTTGTCTTTTTTGCTTTCCTTGTTTTGTTGACCAATAAAAATTACTTTAAAATTTTGAAGTTTGTTTTTTGTTACTTTTTCATGCTACATATTTTGACAGCTGCAGCTGAAATAGGTTTGGGCCTAACAAATTAGGTGTGATTTTTGTCTAAGCTTCTTTCCTGGTGTGTAATCATGAAATGTTTGCCATGTTTAATCTCGAGGAAATTAAAGACAAAGTGGTAAGTATTTTGTTTTTACTGCAGTGGTCCTCAGCCCTCAAGTACCCCCGACAGGACATGTTTTGTGGATTTCTCTTATCAAGAATTGCTGCCCAAACTGTTTTTTAAAGCACATGTGCAAGATGAAGGAAAACCTGCAAACATGGCCTGTTGGGGGTGTTGGCGGACAGGCTTGAAGTGCTGATTTACAGCACTGTGCTTAAATCTAGCGCAAGGCAATCCTATTCTAATTGTGGGTGTTTGAGGGAAGCCAAGTGAGTGTTGGAACCCCTGCTTGTGTTTTTTTTGGGTTGAGCTTTGTGTCCCTTTTCTTAAAATTGGCTTCACTTCCTGTCACACAGCTGAACAGGAAGTGAGGTTAAAACCCTACCAATGTCTTTTCTTGGGGACACAGGTCAATCTAACTAGTGTCCCCATTAAGCAAATTGCACTCCAGCACTGATGTGTACACCCCAAATCATGGGTCTTCAAACTACGGCCCTCCAGTTGTTCAGGAACTACAATTCCCATCATGCCTAGTCATGTCTGTGAATGTCAGTGCATTACAAGGCCTCATGGGATGTGTAGTTCTACAACAGCTGGAGGGCCGTAGTTTGAGGATCCCTGCCCCAAATGATTATTTAGTTTGGGGTTTAGTAAAGGCAAAGCCACTCTGCAGTACAAGTGTAGTCGCTGAAAATCAGAGAGGAAGCACTGATGGTTTTAACATCCAATCCTGTAGAAGCAAAGTTGTTTTGTTTTCTTCCTTGCTTGTCCACTTGTAGTGCAAAGTGGATTTGCCTTTAGTAAATGGACCCCCAAAGTCCAAGATCCCTTATAATTTGGGGTGTACACAGCAAAATGCTAGAGTGCAATTTACATAATGGGAAACTATTTAGATTGATCTGTGTCCCCAAGAAAAAATATTAGTAAGGATTTACCCTCACTTCCTGTTTGGCGATGTGACAGGAAGTGAATTAATTAGAAAGGGTGAAGACACCTCACAAATGTTGTCACTATTAGGGGTGCAGACATCCCCAAAAAATTAGCAGATAATACTTATTTGCAAATTAATATTTTTTTATTTAACATTGGGTGGTGTTTGTGGGAGTCCCTAACACACATTCATACATATTAGCAACGCTGTATCCTGGCCTATTGGCATGGTTATATTTTCTTAGGCCTCTCAATAAAACTCTCTGAAGTTTGTGCTTCAACTAGAACTATAATCAACACTTTTTATTTTCCTTAATTTTGGATAGAGTGAGGAGGGTTATAGGCCCTGTCAGTTTATTTTGTATTATCTGTGTCCAATTTGGAGGGGATTTGCCTTCACTTCCTGCCCCATAGCCAAACAGGAAGTGAGAGAAAAAACGATGCAAATTAAGGCAATCCAGTGCCCCCCTCCCCTCCAGAACTAGTGTGTGGGTCACCTGAAAATTCCTGGGCGGGTGTCATGTACCTGGTGATGGGAGCCCGATGTGCAGGGAGCGGCCTCTCGTAAGCCTCTGACTCAGGAGCCCCTGGTAGAGCAGACAGGGGGTCAAGTGTACAGAGGGGCACAAGTGCCTAGTAGTTGACTGGGTAGTCGCTGGAAGCAGGATGAAGCACTGGGGTCCTGGCAGGATGCTGGCAGCAGGCTGGAGCAACGGAGTGGCACTTGTGGAACAGGAATTAAGCAGGTCAGGCAAGCCGGGTCAACACAGATGAGCAGATCAGAGCCAGAGCAAAGTCCAAAGGGGTAGTCAAGGTTCAGGCCGGGTCGGTATAACAGGCGGGCAAAGAGCGGGCACAGAGCCAAGGATTAAGCAGGTGCGGAGGTCAGACGTAGCCGGGGTCAGAGGCGGGTTGCAAACAAGAGAGGTCAGTGGAAGCCGGGTCAGGTAATCAGGAAACAACAGGTACACAGATGCAGGTTCTCCAGGGAAACGCTGTAGACAGGACAGCAAGCTGGTGAGGGATCAGACTGTTTATATAGGGAGTCTTGGCGCCAAACACTGTCAACGTGCGCGCGCACCCGTACGAGCGCCACTGACGCGCGCATACCGACACGGGCAGACGCGCACACGCCGGGAACGGATTCTCCTGACACTGGAAGGTCGTCCATGACATTGCCCCCCCTCTACGGGCAGCCTCCGGATGCCCAACTGGGCCAACCTATTCAGGTGTGCCCTCTTGAAGGCCAGAATCAGTCTCTTGGCATGGATGTTAGTCTCTGGTTCCCAGGAATTCTCATCCGGGCCATAGTCCTTCCACTTCACCAGATATTGAATCTGGTTGCGCCTCTTCCTGCAGTCCAGGATGGACTCCACCTCAAATTCCTCTTCGCCATCGACAAGTACTGGTTTTGGAGGACCGGCATTCCGGTTGGTGAAAGGGTCCGGGACTGTAGGTTTGAGTAAAGCCACGTGAAAGACTGGGTGGATCCGGAAGGAGGCAGGTAATTTTAACTACTTCATTAATTTTCCTGAGGATCTGGTAGGGACCCACAAACTTGGGACCTAATTTATTAGATGGGCAGGCCAGTTTTAGGTTCAGGGTAGACAGCCAGACTTGGTCCCCTGGCGATAGATCAAGTTCTCCTCGCCTCCTCCTGTCAAACACCTCCTTATTGTACTCCTGGGTTTTCTCCATTGTTTCCTGGAGCAACTTATTGGTGGTGGTGAAGAAATCCAGGGTTTCTTGGGCAGCTGGTACTGAACATTCCGGAATGTTGTTGGATAGAAACAGTGGGTGAAAACCGTAATTGGCAAAAAATGGAGACTGCTTGGTAGCGGAATGGACAGAGTTATTGTAGGCAAATTCTGCAAGGGGCAACAGGGAGGCCCAATCATCCTGAGAAAAACTTGAAAAGCAGCGCAGATACTGCTCGAGCGTCTGGTTGGTACGCTCAGTCTGACCGTTGGTCTGCGGATGGTAAGCAGATGAGAAAGAATGGTCAATTTTCAGAGCTCCACATAGTGATTTCCAAAATCTTGACGTGAATTGTACCCCCCGGTCAGATACAATATTGGCGGTTATGCCATGGAGCCTCACTATCTCCTTGACAAAGACTTTCGCTGTTTCAGGGGCAGAAGGTGTTCCGATCATAGGCAAGAAGGCCATTTTAGAGAGCCTATCCACCACCACGAAGATGGTGGTATAACCTTCTGATGGAGGGAGCTCAACAATAAAGTCCATGGATATCATCCTCCATGGTTTTTCCGGGACAGGTAGTGGTTTTAGCAATCCCCAAGCTCTGGCTCTGCTGCCCTTGTTTTGGATGCAGGTAGTGCAGGATTCTACGTAGCTTCTGCAGTCCCGGGATAACTGTGGCCACCAGAAGGTACGCTGGAGAAGTTCAGATGTTTTGTGGACTCCGAAATGGCCGGCTAATTCATGATCATGACAAGACTTGAGGACTGCTACCCGTAGTTGCTGGGGCACAAAGATCCTATCCTTGTTCCATAATAGGTTGTCTCTTAACTGTAGGGTTGGAACTGGTGGTGTAGGGATCTCTGAGGAGGCCTGCTTGATTTGGGACAAGATGTCCCCTTGTAGCACAAGGAAGTTGCCGGTGGTTAGAATGGTGTCTGGGGAAGAAGGAGCCTCCGGCCTATTAAACATCCGGGAGAGTGCATCAGGTTTGGTGTTTTTTGACCCGGGTCTGTAGGTAATGTGGAAAATAAATCGGGTAAAAAAGAGTGCCCACCTGGCCTGGCGTGGCTTCAGCCTCTTTCACTCTTCAGGTACTCCAAGTTCCTGTGATCGGTAAAGATCAGGATAGGGTGTGCTGCACCCTCCAGAAGGTAGCGCCATTCCTCGAGGGCGGCTTTAATCGCCAGGAGTTCCCTGTCTCCGACATCATAATTTCTCTCCGCTTCCGATAACTTGCGGGAGAAGAATGCGACTGGATGCAGCAGGGCCTTGGGCCCCTGTCTCTGGGAAAGCACCGCTTCGACCGCCACTTCCGATGCGTCGACTTCCAGGATGTAGGGTAAGGTTGGATCAGGATGTTTTAAGATGGAGGCCAAAGTGAACAGTCCCTTTAGGGTAGAAAAAGCAGCCTGGGCTTCGGGAGACCACCGGAACCGAGTGCCTTGCCTGGTTAAATCTGTAATGGGGGTGATGATGGAGGAGAAGCCCTTAATAAATTTCTGGTAGAAGTTTGCGAATCCCATGAAGCGCTGGATCGCTTTCTTGTCGGTGGCAGCGGGCCAGTCCATAATGGCGGTGACCTTCTGTGGATTCATTTTAATACCTTCTGCCGAGATGATTAGACCCAGGAATTGGATGCTCTCTCGCTCAAATTCGCACTTCTCGGATTTGGCATATAGATTATGTTGACGGAGCCGGGCAAGTACTTTTCGAACATGTTCTTCATGGTCTGACAGGGAAGAGGAGAAGATCAAGATGTCATCCAAATAAATTATGACAAACAGGTCAAGGTACTCTCTGAAAATGTCATTTACAAAATGTTGAAAGGTTGCGGGGGCGTTACACAGACCGAAGGGCATGACAAGGTATTCAAAATGCCCGAATCGGGTGCGGAACGCGGTCTTCCATTCGTCGCCATCTCTTATGCAAACTAGGTTATAGGCCCCGCAGAGATCAAGTTTAGTGAAGATGGTAGCAGCTCCAAGTCTCTGAAATAATTTGGGGACCAGCGGAAGGGGGTACCTATTCTTGATTGTAATTTTATTTAAGTCCCGGTAGTCTACGCAGGGGCGTAGGGAATGGTCCTTCTTCTCTACAAAGAATATTCCAGCTCCGGCAGGAGATGTGGAAGGACGTATGAAGCCTCTTTCTAAATTTTCGTCTATATAAGACTTTAAGGCAACCAGTTCCAATTCGGTCAGAGGGAAGATCCTACCGAAAGGGATCTCCGCCCCAGGAAGGAGCTCAATTAGGCAATTGTAAGACCTATGTGGTGGTAAGGTCTCAGCACCCTTTTTACTGAAAACGTCCAAAAAACTGTGGTAGGCCTCTGGGACTAATAGACAGGTTTCGGCTTTGTTTTCCAGACATAATAGGGGGGACGAGTTGACGGCAGGTTCTTGAAGGCAATGCTGGCGGCAATAAGAAGAAGGGAAATGGATCTTCCCAGAATCCCAATCAATCTGTGGGTTATGAGCCCTCAGCCAGGGCATGCCCAGAATGATAGGGAACACTGGGGACTCAATGATATCCAGGCAAAGTAACTCCCAGTGGTTATTAAAGATGAGATGTAACAGGGCCGGATCTGATGGTAGATCCATCGGCTAAATGGACGGCAAGTTTCTGGCGTCTGGGTCGCAGCCGAATGCCATGTTGGGAGGCAAAAGAAGCGTCCATTAAGCCGCTACAGGCACCAGAGTCAATAATTGCGGGGACCTGGACGTTCCTTCCTGGGAGCTGTAAAGAGATGGAAATAGCCAGATGAGTGTCAATGTTACGTAATGTGGGAGAAAAGGCAGATGAGAGGGTTGAGCACTTACGAATCTTGGCCGGACAAGTCCTCACATAGTGGCCTGATTCTCCGCAATACAGACACAGGTTGTTAATCCGCCGCCGCTGGCGCTCTTCCGGGGTCAGAGATGGGTGGAGCAGGCCTAGCTGCATTGGTTCCGAAGTATCGGTGGAGGCTGGTACAGGGTTGAGAGGAGCTGAGTAAGGAGAACGGGGTACACGTGGCATCATCCAAACTGGGCGTGCAGATGCGCTGGGATGCGTGTTGGACGTGCGTTCAGCTTGGCGTTCCCTCAATCGCCTGTCGATCTGTACGGACAAAAGAATGAGTGCTTCAAGCGTGGCAGGGATGCGACTCGGGCTAGTTCATCCTTTAAAGGTTCCGATAGGCCCATACGGAACTGGTGACGCAGGGCAGCATCATTCCAATTGGTATCGGAGCTCCACTGTCTGAACTCTGCCACGTAGTCTTCTACTGCCCTGCGCCCTTGTTGTAGTGTACTCAATGCCGCTTCTGCGGTTGCCGCCAGCTGGGTATCTTCATAAATGAGGTCCATTGCTTGGACGAAGGTGGTCAGTGACTCGAGGCAATCCTCCTTACGTTCCAAAAGGCGATGGGCCCAAGTCTGAGGTTCACCTGATAACAGTGAGATAACGAATCCTACTTTTGTGGATTCGAGTGAAAAGGTCCTGGGTTGCAGGGCGAAAAAGAGCTCACAAGCATTACGAAAAGCTCTGTACTTGGTTCGGTCCCCAGAAGATTTTTCTGGGGTGGGGACTCTGGGCTCAGGCGGTAGCATCACGACTGAGGGGCCTGTGGAGGTTCCAGATGCGGCCGGGGCTGCTGCGGACAGAGTCTGAATGCGCCCTTCCAGGCGGGCATATCCTTCTTGCAGAGTTCTTACAGCGGTCGTGAGGCCATCCAGGTGACGGCATAAGTCCTCCATGGGAGACGCTCCCTGCGTGGGCTTGGACATGGCTGTCCTGTACTGGTGATGGGAGCCCGATGTGCAGGGAGCGGCCTCTCGTAAGCCTCTGACTCAGGAGCCCCTGGTAGAGCAGACAGGGGGTCAAGTGTACAGAGGGGCACAAGTGCCTAGTAGTTGACTGGGTAGTCGCTGGAAGCGGAAGCAGGATGAAGCACTGAGGTCCTGGCAGGATGCTGGCAGCAGGCTGGAGCAACGGAGTGGCACTTGTGGAACAGGAGTTAAGCAGGTCAGGCAAGCCGGGTCAACACAGATGAGCAGATCAGAGCCAGAGCAAAGTCCAAAGGGGTAGTCAAGGTTCAGGCCGGGTCGGTATAACAGGCGGGCAAAGACAGAGCCAAGGGTTAAGCAGGTGCGGAGGTCAGACGTAGCCGGGGTCAGAGGCGGGTTGCAAACAAGAGAGGTCAGTGGAAGCCGGGTCAGGTAATCGGGAAACAACAGGTACACAGATGCAGGTTCTCCAGGGAAACGCTGTAGACAGGACAGCAAGCTGGTGAGGGATCAGACTGTTTATATAGGGAGTCTTGGCGCCAAACACTGTCAATGTGTGCGCGCACCCGTATTAGTGCCACTGACGCGCGTGCATGCGCGCAAGCGCGTACCGACGCTCGCATGCGCGGGCAGACGCGCACGCGCCGGGAACGGATTCTCCTGACACTGGAAGGTCGTCCATGACAGCGGGTCATACAAAAACAGGGTGTGGCTTTGACAGGGAGGGGTGGGTCATTTTTCTATTAGGAGGTGCAGAAATATAGTCGGGGCTAGGGCAGCACAAAACCTAAATATACTACTGCATATTAGGGCTTATTTAGACCGGATCCATTTTACAGCATGTTTTTATGTTGTGGGAGGAAACCCACGCAGGCACAGGGAGAGAAAACTCCAGGCAGGTGGTGTCACGGGCGGGATTCGAACCAGCGACCCTTTTGCTGCTAGGTCAAAGTGCTATACACTACACCACTGTGCTGAACGAACATGATTGCAGCTGAAAGTATGAGATCTTTTTTTTTTTTCTTGCCAATACCATGCTTTCCAGCCTTATTGACCCCGCCTCTCTCCATAAAGAGGACCTGTCACACACTAGTCCTATTACAAGGGATGTTTACATTCCTTGTAATAGGACTAAAAGTGATCCAAAATAAAAAAAAGGGACAAAAGTGCAAAAAGAAAAATATAACGTAAAAAACAAAAAAAAACACGCCCCTGTCCCTAGTAGCTCGCACCGAACATGCTTGTAAGTCCCGCCCACATATGTAAACACCATTCAAACCACACATCTGAGGTATTGACACGTGCGTTAGAGCGAGAGCAATGATTCTAGCCCTAGACCTCCTCTGTAACTCTGAACTGGTAACCTGTAAAAAAAAATCAAGCATCGCCTATGGATATTTTTAAGTCCCGAAGTTTGGCGCCATTCCATGAGTGTGTGCAATATTAAAGCGTGACAAGTTAGGTATCTATTTACTCGGTGTAACATCATCTTTCACATTATCCATAAAAATTGGGCTAACTTTACTGTTTTGTTATTTTTTAAGTCATGAAACCGTTTTTTTTTGAGGCCAAAAAAAAAAGGCGTTAGAAAAAATTATTGCGCGAATACCGTTGGAAATCAAATAAAAAATTACCGCCACTTTATTCCCTAGGGTGTCTGCTAAAAAAATATATATATAATGTTTGGCGGTCCTGAGTAATTTCCCAGGAAATAAATATAATTTTTCACATGGAGGAGAGAAGTGCCAGAATAGGCACGGTATGGAAGTGGTTAAAGTGAAATAAAAGTTAAATATTCCTTTAAATTTCATACAGGGGGGGAGGGGGGGTACACGCATGTTGCCCGTGCTTAGAACTGTCCCTGTACAGTGTACAAGATGTAATTTCTGAAGTGAAAAAAAAAAGTAATTTAAAAGTACTCATGGCTATAAAGAATATAGTCATTGCTCATTAAAACTAAAAAAAAAAAAAAAAAAATGTGTGGGGGTCCCCCAAACTAAATTACCAGGCCCTTCAGGTCTGGAATGGATATTAAGGGGAACCCCGCCTTAAAAAAAATATGGCGTGGGGTCCCCCCAAATATCCATACCGGGCACGTTAACCTGGCCGGCCGCAGAAAAGAGGGGGGGGACAGAGTGCGGCCCCCCCTCTCCTGAACCGTACCAGGCCACATGCACTCAACATTGATGGGGACAAGGGCCTCATCCCCACAACCCTTGCCCGGTGGTTGTGGGGGTCTGCGGGCAGGGGGCTTATCAGAATCTGGAAGACCCCTTTAACAAAGGGGACCCCCAGATCCCCGCCCCCCCCATGTGAAATGGTAATGGGGTACATTGTACCCCTACCATTTCACCAAAAAAAGTGACAAAAGTGTGAAAAATGACAGTAGCCGGTTTTTGACAAATCATTTAATAAAATCTTCTTTCTGCGTTTTTTCTTCTTCTTCTTTCATTCGGGTTTCTTCCTCTGCTTCTTTCTTGGATCTTCTCGTCCACATCTTGCCCGATGTCTTCTCCTATCTTCCTCTCCTTCCGTCGGCCTTCTCGTCCATATCTCACATGAGCGTCACACGGCGGGAACTTCTATTGGAAGCTCGTCCGCATAGTGCAGCGGCTTCTTCTCCGGACGGCGCACTTGAAATTGAATTCCCCCGCCGTGTGACGGTCTGTGACCCCGCCCCCCTCTGACGCACATGACCTTCTAATGAGTTTACTTGTGGCGTCAGAGGGGGGCGGGTCCCAGGAGCAGCACACGGCGGATAATTAAATTTCAAGCGCTGCGTCCGGGAAAGAAAAAGATGTGGACGAGAAGGCTGACGGACGGAGAAGAAGATGATAGGAGAAGACACCGGGCAAGATATGGACGAGAAGACCCAAGAAAGAAGCAGAGGAAGAAACCCGAATGAAAGAAGAAGAAAAACCGCGGAAAGAAGAGAATAAAAGATTTGTCAAAAACCGGCTACTGTCATTTTTAACACTTTTGACATTTTTTGGGGGTGCAATGGTAGAGGTACAGTGTACCCCATTACCATTTCACATAGGGGGGGGCCAGGATCTGGGGGTCCCCTTTGTTAAAGGGGTCTTCCAGATTCTGATAAGCCCCCCGCCCGCAGACCCCCACAACCACCGGGCAAGGGTTGTGGAGATGAGGCCCTTGTCCCCATCAACATGGGGACATCCTCCCCATGTTGAGGGCATGTGGCCTGGTGCGGTTCAGGAGAGGGGGGGGCCGCACTCTGTCCCCCCCTTTTTTCTGTGGCCGGCCAGGTTAACGTGCTCAGATAAGGGTCTGGTGTGTATTTTTAGGGGGACTCCACGCCATTTTTTTTTAATTTGGGGTGGAGTTCCCCTTAAAATCCACACCAGACCTGAAGGGCCTGGTATGGATATTTGCGGGGAACCGCACGTCCTTTTTTTTTGTTTGTTTTTACGGCGGGGTTCCCCTTAATATCCATTCCAGACCTGAAGGGCCTGGTAATTTAATTTGGGGGAACCGCCACACATTTTTTTTTTTGTTTTATGAATGAATCCTCTCTGAATTGTCAGAGCCGACAATTCATTATTGCCGCGTGTGAATTTTAAATGACTTTTTTTCCTTCTGAATGTCATTTTGTGCAGGGACAGTTCTAAGTGCGGGAAAAATGCGCTATTTCACATGCTGACTTTACACCCCCCCAGGTACGAAATTTAAAGGAATATTTCACTTTTACTGTTTCACTTTAAGCATTATTAATTTCACTGCTCCCGAAAAAACGACCGTTTTAAAAAATAAAAAAAGCATTGATACATGTCCCCTGGGGCAGGACTGAGGTCCCCAAACACTTTTTAGGACAAAACTTGCATATTATCCTTTAAAATTAACACTTTTGATTTCTCCCATAGACTTCTATAGGGAGTTCGGCTCGGCTTTACATATTACTTGCAATGCGCCGTCTGCTACGCTGGTTCATGCGCCTAATTAAGGCTTCACCCGGCGCACTAATTAAGGCATGAACCAGCGCAGCGCACAGAGAATAGTAAATCAGCCCCACAGTGTCTTTTCTACCAGATAGATAGATATAGCAGGAAGGCTAGTCAGTATAGTTTAATCTACAGTTTGTAGAGAATATATTCACATCCCTAGGAGTTGTCAATATATTTATAAACTGTATAGCTCAGCTAGATCTGCTATTAGTATCTGTCAGGCAGGAGATTGTTCTTCATGCAGTGCTCTAACGTGTTGTATTGCCTGCATTAGGGATTAGCTTAAACATAGTACTCCGTGTTATTCAACGTGTGCTAGTTAATTGCACATACACGCATTACCTGTTACTGCACGTGTGCAATTTATTTGCACAAAAACGCAGTCGCTCTTAATGCAAGTGGGCTATTGAATTTCACAGAAACGCAGTCGCTCTTACTGCGTGTGTGCTGTTTAATAGCAACTAAACGCAGTTGGTGTCACTGCGTGTGTGCTGTTGCATAGCACCTGAACGCAGTCGCTCTTACTGCGTGTGTGCAGTTTACTAACACCTGAACGCAGTTGGTGTGACTGCATCTGTTTTGTTACATAGCACCTGAACGCAGTCGCTCTTACTGCGTGTGTGCAGTTCACTAACACCTGAACGCAGTTGGTGTGACTGCGTCTGTTTTGTTACATAGCACCTGAACACAGTCGCTCTTACTGCGTGTGTGCAGTTTACTAACACCTGAACGCAGTTGGTGTGACTGCGTCTGTTTTGTTACATAGCACCTGAACGCAGTCGCTCTTACTGCGTGTGTGCAGTTTACGAACACCTGAACGCAGTTGGTGTGACTGCATCTGTTTTGTTACATAGCACCTGAACGCAGTTGCTCTTACTGCGTGTGTGCAGTTTACTAACACCTGAACGCAGTTGGTGTCACTGCGACTATTTTGTTACATAGCACCTGAACGCAGTTGCTCTTACTGCGTGTGTGCAGTTTACTAACACCTGAACGCAGTTGGTGTCACTGCGACTATTTTGTTACATAGCACCTGAACGCAGTCACTCTTACTGCGTGTGTGCAGTTTACTAACACCTGAACGCAGTTGGTGTGACTGCGTCTGTTTTGTTACATAGCACCTGAACGCAGTCGCTCTTACTGCGTGTGTGCAGTTTACTAACACCTGAACGCAGTTGGTGTGACTGCGTCTGTTTTGTTACATAGCACCTGAACGCAGTCGCTCTTACTGCGTGTGTGCAGTTTACGAACACCTGAACGCAGTTGGTGTGACTGCATCTGTTTTGTTACATAGCACCTGAACGCAGTCGCTCTTACTGCGTGTGTGCAGTTTACTAACACCTGAACGCAGTTGGTTTCACTGCGACTATTTTGTTACATAGCACCTGAACGCAGACGCTCTTACTGCGTGTGTGCAGTTTACTAACACCTGAACGCAGTTCGTGTGACCAAGAGAGGCAGAGAGTCACAAGGGCAACCAGGCTCTGCATCTAGAGGTAACGCTGGTGTTGGATGTGGTGCATCCTCTTCAGCACGTGGCCGTGGCCGCTCGTCCTTCTTTTCGGGAGCTGGCCGTGTTGAGCCTCAACATGCAGAGAAATTAGTGGAGTAGATGACCAAGCCGTCCTCATCCTCCTCATCCTCTCTCACACAGACTGATCATAGTTAGTCTGGCAAAGCAGCTGCCAAGGTGTCCTCTTCCCTCTGCACAATGGCATCACACAATCCTTCCCTAGTCCCACCGTGTCCTCCTGAGGAGTCCCCCGAACTGTTTCAACACAGTGTTGGGTACATGCTGCATGAAGATGCGCAGCGTTTTGAAGACTCCGATGACGGAACACGGATAGAGGAAGGCATTGATGTGAGCCCAGGGAGAGGGGGTGGCCAAGAGGGACAACAATCTGGGAGTGATGTTCCCCCAGCTGGAGCATACTGCCAGGTTGTCGACAGTGATGATGAGGAGGGAGGGGATGATGAGGTCACTGACTCTACCTGGGTGCCTGATAGGAGAGAGGAGGAGGACGAGGCACAGGCACATCTCCAAAGAGGCAGGATGCCCTCCAGGGGTCAGCTTAAGGGCAGCACACCAACTGCATTACGTGCCACTGCTGTGTCTCAACGGTACAGCAAAAGTTCTTTGGTGTGGGCCTTTTTTGAAACATGTCCATCAGATCGTACCTTTGCTGTTTGCAACATATGTCTCAAGCGTATCTCGCATGGCCAAAACATCACCCGCTTGGGCACCACATGCTTGTCCAGACATATGTCGAGCTGCCATGCAGCTCGTTGGCAAGCATACCAGAAAGACCCACACCAAAGACCAAAGCGTACCTCCCCTTGCCCTTCTGTGACCTCCAACCCCACTAGACCCCCAGTCCTCTCTGAAGCCTGCACTGAAGTTGTAGAAATAGGTGTGTCACCTAGTAGTGGTAGTACATGCGGGCAATCTACTGATAGTACCAGACAAATTTCCCTGCCCCAGCTGCTGCAGCGCCAAAAGAAGTACACTCCCAGCCATCCTCATGCCCAGCGGTTGAATGCTAGCTTAGCAAAATTGCTAGCACTTCAACTGTTACCTTTTCAGTTGGTAGATGCTGCCCCCTTCCGTGAGTTTGTGGAATGTGCAGTACCTCAGTGGCAAGTACCCAAACGCCACTTTTTCTCACGGAAGGCGATTCCGGCTCTCTACCAGCATGTGGAAGGCAATGTCCATGCCTCGCTGGACAGGGCGGTCAGTGGTAAGGTGCATCTTACCGCTGACTCATGGTCCAGCAGGCATGGACAGGGACGTAACCTGTCTTTTACGGCCCATTGGGTGACTCTGCTGGCAGCTGGGAAGGACGCAGGGCAAGGTACAGTAGTTTTGGAGGTTGTTCCGCCACCACGCCTCCAAAACACTACTACTGCTTGTGACACACCTCTCTCCTCCACCCCTCCTCTTCTTCTTCCTCCGTGGCCTCTTCCTGTGGTGATGTTTCCTCAGAACCAGCCGTGCTCCGTAGGCGTACGAGGGGCTACGCAGGAATGCAGGCCAAGAGACGCCATGCGGTGCTAGAGCTGGTGTGCTTGGGAGACAGGAGCCACACTGGGGAAGAGATACGTTCAGCTCTGCAGGGGCAGGCTCAGAGGTGGTTGACGCCACGCCAGCTGAATCCTGGAATGGTCAGCGATAATGGCACCAACCTCCTCTCTGCCCTGCGACAGGGAAAACTCACCCATGTGCCCTGTTTTGCGCATGTTCTCAATTTGGTGGTGCAGCGGTTCTTGGGCAGGTTCCCGGGCTTACAGGATGTCCTGAAGCAGGCCAGGAAAGTCTGTGTGCATTTCCGGAGGTCATATAATGCCACTGCTCGGCTGACAGACCTCCAAAGGGAATACAACCTGCCCAAGAACCGCCTAATCTGTGACATGCCCACCAGATGGAACTCTACGTTGGCCATGCTGCAGCGGCTGCACACACAGCAGAGGGCCATCAATGAGTACCTGTGCCAATATGGCAGCAGAACTGGGTCCGGCGGAGCTTGTTTTTTTTTCACCACGCCAGTGGGCCTTGATCAGGGATGCATGCACTGTCCTGTCACCATTTGAGGAGGCCACGAGGATGGCGAGCAGTGACAGTGCATGCATCAGTGAGACTGTCCCACTTATTCACATGTTGGAGCACACCCTACGTGGAATAATGGACAGGGCCCTTGAGGCAGAACAGAGGGAGGAAGAGGAGGACTTCCTTACCTCTCAAGGCCCCCTTTATCCAGACACTGTTCCTGCTTGCCCACCTAGAACACAGGAAGAGGATGAGGAGGAGGAGTAGGATGATTGTATCAGCAGCATGGAGGTGGAGCCTAGCACACAGCATCAGTCTTCAAGGGATCATTTACAGTCCCAAGGAACACGTGGACTTTTACATGGCTGGGATGAGGTGGCTGCAGATCCTGTCGTCCTCAGTGACCAAGAGGACTCTGCCCCGAATGCCTCTGCAAACCTACGCTGCATGGCCTCCCTGATCCTGCAAAGCCTGCGTAAGTGTACGTGCTATCAAGGAGAGGGATCATTACTGGCTGGCAACTCTCCTTGATCCACGTTACAAGAGTAAGGTAGCGGACCTTATGTTGCCATCGCAGAGGGAGCAGAAGATGAAACTTCTGCGGGAGGCCTTGCAGAAGGGTCTGTGCAATGCGTTCCCAGAACCGGGGGGGGGGGATTACCAAAACCTGGCCCTGGACAACGTCTTGCTGAGGCTTCGGTGAGTCGGAGAAGGTGGCCATCTGACCGATGTGTTCAGACAATTTTTTAGTCCGCAGCCCCAAGATCTGACCGGTTCCAGCAACCATCGCCAGCGTCTGGTTTACATGGTCCGGGAATACCTAGCGGCAAGATCCGACTTGGACACCTTCCCCACGGAAAATCCTCTGGCTTACTGGGTCTTGAGGATGGATCACTGGCCAGAGCTTGCACAGTACGCAATTGAGCTACTGGCTTGCCCTGCATCCAGTGTTCTTTCAGAACGCACATTCAGTGCTGCTGGAGGCTTTGTGACCGATCACAGGGTGCGCCTCTCCACCGACTCTGTTGATCGACTGACCTTCATCAAAATGAATCAGGCTTGGATCAACACCAGCTACCAAGCACCTGATGCTGATGTTACTGAATAAGATTTTTTTGTTGAAATGTCAGATCCCTTTGAGACTGCTGATGCTGAGTGACTGTCCTGTTATGCTGCTGATGGAATATCCTTCTCCTCCTCACTTTTCTTGCTGATAGCTAGTAAGAATTTTTTTTTTCTGTGCTCCGCCACCAGTGCCTAAGGCCTAATTTCTCTAGTCGTCTTCCAGGACAGCCTCTCTTGAGACCTTGGGCTCCTCCCTCCGGGACAGGAAACACGTACACCCTTTTCTTTAAAGGGCAGTCCTCCAGGTCTCCTCCTCAGTTATTTGTGTTTCCTGCCAGAAGGGAAGGAGCACGTCAAGGGACTAAGAAAATGCTGGACTTCCCTCTCTGCCTTGGTACCCCTCTGTTCCTGGTCGGAAGAGGAAGTCACCAAGTTCCTGCTGCTGTCCTTACGCTCGGGGAGAGCGGGGACCCTTGGGGCTTAAAATCCTCCCCCCTATCCCCAGTACCTGGCCTCAGTAGCGTGGATTTCCACAGCAGGGGACTCAGCATGGCGGCGGTGAGTGACGCTGGCTTAGCCATGCTGCCCGGCACTTACTTCCTCTTCCGGAGCGGCGCTGAGGGGCGGGGCAGATTCGTTCCTCGGGCGGAAGTGCGTCAGAGGAACGAGTCATCAAGGGGCGCCGACGGATGTGGTCCCGTCCGTCAACAGGCGCAGCAGAGGAACGAAGGCTCCGGAGCGGCGTGTTTCACGGCAGCAGCGCTGTTTACAACACGGGGACTGATGGAGGAAGCGAGGGCTACAGACTCCGGGTCCACCGGCATCTCCCAGGTAAGGGGGCGAGGCCGTTCTGCCTTACTCTGGGGGATTAGGTCTGGAAACAGACCACTATCACTTCTCCCTCCCTGGGTGGGGAACTTGGTGGAGGGACTCCCCCGCACTTATTTTCTGACTATCTCACAGTGGTGTGTGGTCATAGGGGCTGTTTCTGACGATTATGCTTGGCTATGTGTTTGCTTGCAGGTCAAAGCTCAGGACAAGACAGCAGTCCAGGCCCCAAAAAGAAAGTGCGCTGTGTGTGGGGAGAAGTTAGGCTCTAGCTGGAAAAAGCCTCTATGTGCTGAGTGCATCACCAGTTTAGTTAAAGACGACTCCACTGCGGAATGTCATAAAGTTTTGACATCTGTCAGGGACGAATTGGCATCCACCTTCAGCTCCTTTAGTGGGATGATGGATAGGGTGCAAATGCCATCCCCAATTTATAAAGCCTCTAGTGCACCATCCTTGGTGGCCACTCCCGGAGTGTTTGAGCAGGAGGAAGAGGAGGCTGGTGGGTCCACACGGTCCCAAGCCTCTTCCCAGATGGACTCAGCATCGGGCTCAGAGGTAGAGGAAGATTCCTCCAGGGGGACAAGATACAAGTTATCTCTAGAGGACGTAGGAGAATTGCTTAATGCTATCTACGAAACCTTAGAGATTCGAGAGGAACCGGTCCAGCTATCAAAGCACGACCAGTTATACCAAGGGTGCAGTGCTCAAAAGACCAAGGTCTTCCCTGTCCACAAGTCGCTAATAGAAGCTATCTTGCAGGAGTGGGAGCAGCCTGAAAAAAGGCCCTTTTTTGCGGGGGAATTTAAAAAGGAGATTCCCTTTTGAGGATAATGCATCACAGCCCTGGAACAAAAACCCCAAGCTTGATGCACCCCTAGCCAAGGTCTCTAAAAGAACCGACCTGGCCTTTGACGACCTTGGATGTCTTAAGGATCCCATGGACAAAAGGGGTGAAATACTACTCAAAAGAGCATGGGATGCCTCCACCATTGCACTAAAACCTGCTCTGGCAGCTACGTGCGTGGCTAGAAATCTAGAATGTTGGCTCAATCAGCTTCAAGCCCACATTACAGCAGGTACTTCTAGGCAACAGATTCTGAAATCTTTCCCGTTGCTTATGAAAGCTGTAGGCTTTCTAGCTGATGCTTCTTCTGAATCAGTGAAGCTGGCAGCTAGATCAGCTGCCCTGGTTAATGCGGCCAGAAGGTCAGTCTGGTTAAAGACGTGGACCGGAGATGCAGCGTCAAAACTAAAACTCTGCGGCTTACCTTTTTCGGGGGACCATTTGTTTGGTCCGGGCCTCCAAGAGGCTCTGGAAAGGACGCAGGATAAAAAGAAAGCTTTTCCTGAGAGAAAGAAAAAAGATGGGAATAGAAAGTTTTTTCGAGGGTTCAAGCAGAACCAAAAAGACAATAACCGTCCTAAAAAACACTGGGCTAACCAGAGGTCGAGGGGGTATCTTGTTCAACCCTCCTCAGGCTACCCCCAAAACCCAGTGACATTCAGGTCCCCGTGGGAGGAAGACTGGGGGAGTTCCTCCTGCAATGGACAAAGTCTACAGTCAGTCCGTTTGTTTTGGATATAATAAAAAACGGTTACAGACTAGAATTCCTGTCCCCTCCCCCTCCATTACTTCTAATCACCCAACTACCAAAAGATCGGGAGAAAGCGGAAGCCTTGAGCCTCCTCATAGGAGACTTATTAGACCAGAGAGTCTTGGTGGAGGTTCCCCTAGCGGAAAAGGGTCTAGGAGTGTATTCACACGTGTTCGTGGTGAAAAAACCCTCAGGAAAATACAGACTGATATTGAATTTGCGCCCCCTGAACAAGTTTGTCAGGTACAAGCGCTTCAGAATGGAGTCAATTTTTTCAGTGACCAATCTTATCTTTCCAAATTGCTTTATGGCCACGGTGGATCTGAGGGATGCATACCTGCATATCCCAATTCGCCCGGAAAGTCAGACATTTCTGAGGTTGGCAGTGAAGATGGGGACGACAATCAAACACTTCCAGTTCAGGGCTCGCCCCTTTGGGCTGTCGTCCTCCCCAAGAATCTTCACCAAAGTGCTGGCAGAAGCCTTGGCACACCTGAGAACACGGAATATCACAGTAATTCCATACTTGGACGACCTCTTATTCTTAGCCCCATCAGGTCCCCAACTAGAGAGCGACCTAAGGGTGGCCCTGTCCTTCCTGAACTCCTTAGGGTGGTTGATCAACAAGGACAAATCACAACTGGTAACTTCCCAAGAAGTCATGTATTTGGGATACAGAATTTCCTCGGTGGAAAGAAAGACCTTTCTCCCACTGGAAAAATTCCACAAATTGGAACAAGCAATTGCACAGCTTCAAACAAATTTAGAAGCCAGCATCAGGGAGGTGATGAGAGTCTTGGGACTCATGTCAGCCTGTTTCCCAGCGGTGCCCTGGGCCCGGTTCCACCTACGCCCCCTACAGGGGCTTATGCTCAAACATTGGAATGGCAGGAAGGAAGGGTTGGACCTTCCAATGCCTATCCCAGACAGAATCAAAAGAGATCTGTGGTGGTGGCGGTCCAAAAAGAACCTAGAGGGAGGGCTCTCATGGCAACCCCCAACTGCCCTGGTGCTGACCACCGACGCCAGCGGAAAGGGTTGGGGAGCCCACTTAGAGGAGACTTGGACCCAGGGACAATGGTCCTCTTCAGAAGTCCTAAAGTCATCAAACCAAAAGGAGCTGTTGGCCGTCCTGAGGGCCATACAGACTTTCGGGAGTCGCCTAGTAGGACAACACCTACAAGTAAGGACAGACAATGCGTCTACGGTAGCCTACCTAAACAAACAAGGGGGCACAATAAGTCCAGCCCTTCAGGCCACGGCGACACAAATTCTAAGCTGGGCAGAGAAGAATTTGATATACCTTTCGGCAGTCCACTTAAAAGGATCTCTAAATACCCTGGCCGACTTTCTCAGCAGACAGTCAGTAAATCAGGACGAGTGGTGTCTGAACCAGGTTGTGTTCGAACAAATAGTCTCTCTCTGGGGATTACCAGAAGTGGACCTATTCGCAGCAGAAGGGAACAAGAAAGTTCCAGTGTTCTTCTCTATCCACCATCAGGACAGGTCGAAGGGCATAGATGCCTTCGCCCATCCCTGGCATTTCAACCTAGCATATGCCTTTCCCCCAGTGAGATTAATTCCCAGGGTAATTCAGAAGTTTATCAGGGAATGCACGGACCTGATTCTGGTCACGCCGTTTTGGCCGAAGCGACCTTGGTTCAGCAGCCTAAAGAGACTGGCTCTATATCCACCTTGGTCACTTCCGGAAAGAGAGGACCTACTGTCCATAGGTCCGGTTCTTCACCCTCGGATAAAGAGCATGAAATTAACTGTTTGGTTTCTGAGGAACAACTCTTAAAAGCCCGTGGCTTTTCAGATAGGGTAGTGAAGACCCTACTGGAATGTCGCAAGCCAGTGACAAGGGCTATCTACTCCAAGATCTGGAAAAAGTTCAATTCCTGGAGGTTGGAGCAAGGGTCTTTCCAAACTAATATTCCAGCAGTGCTGGATTTTCTGCAAGCTGGGGTAGAACTGGGCTTATCCTTAAGCACCCTCAAGGTACAGGCTGCGGCCTTAAGCATTTTTTTGGAGACTCCCCTTCAGCAAGATCGCTTTGTTAGAAACTTTTTCAAAAGCCTGGCAAGATCCAAGCCCGTTAGGGTTAAAGCATGCCCTACGTGGGATCTCTCGCTGGTACTAAAAGCTCTCACCAACAAGCCTTTTGAGCCGCTGGAGGAATCTTCTCTGAAACATGTGACATTAAAGACAGCATTCCTAGTCGCCATAACCTCGGCTAGAAGAGTTAGTGATCTTCAGGCCCTCTCTATTAGAGAGCCCTTCCTGAAGGTTTTAGATGATAGGGTCATTCTTAGGACGGACCCAAATTATTTGCCAAAAGTGGCATCTACCTTCCACAGAACTCAGGATATTATCCTACCAACTCTGCATTCCTCGTCAGAGAATGATGAGGGGGAATTGTTGTCCCTACTGGAGGTTAAAAGAAATATTTTATTTTATTTAGAGGCCACTAAGCAGTTTAGACTTAGTGATTCCCTTTTTGTTAATTTTTCTGGTACCCGTAAAGGTTACGGGACGTCTAAATCCTCTATAGCCAGATGGCTAAGGATGCTAATTACTGAGGCTTATCAGATAGGGGGTAAAGAACCACCGATTGTCAAAGCCCACTCTACCCGGGCAGTTGCAGTTTCTTGGGCAGAGAGAGCCGGAGCTTCCCCGGAAGAGATCTGTAAGGCGGCAGCCTGGACTTCCTATTCAACCTTTGCAAGGCATTATCGGTTGGACCTTATGTCAGATAAAGATCAGGCCTTCGGACGAAGGGTCCTACAGACAGTGGTCCCACCCTAAAAAGAGTAAGTTTCTTGCTTATCATCTCAAGAGGCTGTCCTGGAAGACGACTAGAGAAAAACCGGAGTTAGGCTTACCGGTAACTCTGTTTCTAGGAGTCTTCCAGGACAGCCGGAGTTTTTCCCACCCGGTGTCAATCTAGGAACTGGTAGTGTGGTAATGATCTAACGATGTGTAGATTGTGTCTTTCAGAGTCTTCTGTTATTTCTCGGGCAAACTGAGGAGGAGACCTGGAGGACTGCCCTTTAAAGAAAAGGGTGTAGGTGTTTCCTGTCCCGGAGGGAGGAGCCCAAGGTCTCAAGAGAGGCTGTCCTGGAAGACTCCTAGAAACAGAGTTACCGGTAAGCCTAACTCCGTTTTTTTTCTGCCCCTGTTTAACAGGGGCGCCTAATAAAAAAATTTCATGCAATACTTTGCACGTGGCTCCTTGTTGCGCTCCAATTACAGATATTGGGAGGGGTTGCAGTGTTGTGTTGTGCCTACGGACAAATTTTTGTGCCCCTGTCTAACAGGGGCGTCTAATAACAATTTTTGATGCAATACTTTGCACGTGGCCTAAGGCACAATTTTTGTGCCCCTGTGTAACAGGGGCGTCTAATAACAATTTTTGATGCAATACTTTGCACGTGGCTCCTTGTTGCGCTCCAATTACAGATATTGGGAGGGGTTGCAGTGTTGTGTTGTGCCTACGGACAAATTTTTGTGCCCCTGTGTAACAGGGGCACCTAATAAAAAATTTTCATGCAATACTTTGCATGTGGCTCTTTGTTGCTCTCCAATTACAGTATGTTTGAGGGGTGCCCTTTTTTCTACAATTTTGCCTTCACAAAAAAATAATGGCCCCCCCCACCACCCCTAAAATAATCAAGATATTGTTGCCACACAGCACGTGCGCAAGCAGTATTAAATTACTTTGTTCTAATAATAATGTCATGTTATGCAGGGACATTTCTAAACACGTGCCACTACTATAGACACACAGCAGGTGTGATATTTGAAGGAATTTTTCATTTTTTTTTTTTTTCACTTTAAGCATCATTAAAATCGCTGCTACGGAAAAACGGTCGTTTTAAAAAAAAAAAAAAAATCCATTGATACATGTTCCCTGGGGCAAGACCCGGGTTCTGAAAGACGTTTTCCAACATTAAATTGAATATTGGTCTTAAAAATTCGCGTTTTTGAATTTGAACGTTCGAGTCCCATAGACTTCAATGGGGTTCTAAATGTTCGCGCGAACCCGCGGTCTGTTCGAACGTTCTGGTGCAAACCGAACCCGGGTATGTTCGGCTAATCCTTAGTATGGAGGTTAAATAGCTTATTGTTGCAGGACGAGCATGTCAAAGCCCATTTTAGTAATGTATATAGTAGATGGGTAAATAGGAAAAAAGATTTTGGTAATATTTTGGGGTGGTGGGATTGGGTTAAATGGAAAATTAAATTATTTTTTCAAAAAAAGAGTAGGGATAAAAGTAGCAGTGAGAAAAGAAGATATTATCGGTTACAAGCCAGGTTGGTTACATTATATTCATTTCGGAATATGGGCTTTGACATGGCCGATGAAATAGTCCATGTTAGGAAGAGGATTAAAGAGGTATTAACTGAAAGAGGAAAACAAATTATTTTTCAAGCGAGAGTGGAACACCTGGAGCAGGATGAAAAAAGGCTAATAAGGGAAAAAGAGTGTTTGAGGGTGTGTATGATGAAGAAGGGAGGGAATGTAAGGGAGAGGATATGCTGGAATGCGTGACTACATTTTATGAATGGTTGTATGAGGGAGTGTGTGTCGATGAGTCAGATACTAGAATGATTGATATGGTAGAGGATAATTTAGATGAGGATGATAAGGTTTATTTGCAGAAAGCGGTGAACGAGGAGGAGATGTGGGAAGCTGTCACAAGCATGGGGGCTAATAAAACCCCGGGAGGGGATGGCTTATCAAGTGAGTTTTTTAAAGTATTTTGGGATATTATTAGGCAGGATGTGGTTGAGGTATTTAGTTACATGATGAGGGAAGGCATTATTTCCGAATCTATGAGAGAGGGGGTAGTGGTATTAATTTATAAGAAGGGGGAAAAGAAGGATATCTGGAATTGGAGACCCATCTCCTTGCTTAATTTAGACTACAAGGTTTTTGCAAAAATGGTGGCGAGGAGATTATCTAAGGTCATTAGTAAGATGGTTAGCGAGATGCAGGCTTGTGCAGTGCCGGGTCGAATGATCTCAGAGAATTTAATTTTAGTTAGGGATATAATACATTTTTGTAAAGATAGGAATAGTTTGATTATTCTGACATCATTTGACTTAGAGAAGGCATATGATAAAGTGAATCATGGGTTTTTGTGGGAGGTTTTGAAGCGGATGGGTATACCACAGTTGCTCATTAATGTAATAAAAGGGTTGTATTGGGGATCAGTAGTCGGGTTCTGGTTAATAGAAGTTTGGGGCGGGCTTTTTTGGTTAAATCTGGGGTGAGGCAGGGGTGTCCCCTGTTCCCCATTCTCTTTATTTGTTTTATTGATCCACTGTTAAGGATGATACAGAGAGATAAGGTGGTGAGGGGCTTTTTGGTGCCCGGGAGTGGGGGGAAAATTGTGAAATGCCTAGGTTATATGGACGATGTGGTGGCAGTGTGTCAGTCGGTGGTAGGCGTAAGAAAAGTGAAGTTGCTTTTGTCCATTTTTTGTGTGTGTGCGGGAATGAGTGTGAATTGGAATAAGTGTAGTTTGGGTGTGTATGGGAGACAAGTGGAATGTGTGGATGATCAGATTGGGAAGGTTGAGGATGGAGTGAGGATTTGGGGTATTGTGTTTGACCATGGAATGAAAGGGGAAGCATGCTGGAATGAAGTGGGAGAAAAAATAGCCAGGAAGTTGAGTGCTTGGTGTCCAAGAAAATTGTCGATTTATGGGAAAGTTTTAGTAGTCAAGGCAGTAATTTTGCCTTTAATTTTGTATGTGAGCAATATCTTCCCTCCTGGGGAGGTAAGGTTGAGGAAAATTAATAGGTTATTATTTACCTTTTTATGGGAGTCGAAAATGGACAGAGTCAAGAGGGAATATGTGTGTAGACGTGAATGTAATGGTGGGTTGGGTTTTCCGAATGTGAGAGTGTTTTTGTTAATGAATTATTGGTTTTGCGTGGTTAAAGTCTTGAGGAATGGTGCAGTGTGTGCTAGGATGATTGCCTTTTCAGATGGGTGGTTGTTTAGGAGATGGGGGTGGTTGGGAAGGGATTCAAGTATACCGGTGGCTTACGTGGTGGCACGCGACTACTGGGTATTAGAAAAATTTAGGGTAGAGTTTAAGTTGGCAGATTTAGGAGAAGGGGAGAGGGATAAAGTGAAAGTGAGAAAGTGGTTGATAGAGAAGGAGTATGTGTGTAACCTTAAGGGAATTAATGCGTCAGTGGCTAGGGAAGTATGAAAGAAAATTAGTATATATGGGGTGACAAATGTGCAGAGACAGATAGTATGGATGAGTTTACATGAATGTCTAGCTACAAGAGCATTTAGGAAAAGGAGGGATCCGCGTGTGTCTGATATTTGTCCAAGAATGAATTGTGGGGGTGTAGAAGACAGTGAGCATGTGTTCTGGGGGTGTGGTGTAGCGAAATATGTGATCAATAAGAACCAAGATCTGGTGAAAGAAATAACAGGAGTGAAGGTGAGTGAGTGGAAAATGATGATGTATGGCTTGGGGAAACTGGAAAAAGATAAACAGAGAGTATTGTGGTTAGTGTTATGTGCATTAAAGGAAGTGTTGTGGAATGCACGCAACCTGTATGTATATAAACAGGTTTCGTTAGACAGTAAACAATGTATAGGATTATGGCTAAGCAAGCTATACCTTTTTTCATGTTGGATAAAAAGAAGGGTGTGGATGCTGAAGGCATCTGGAAGTTTAAAAAATGGAGGATGTTGATTAGTAATTAAGCCTCTGCCATGATGACGTAAGACTTGTTGAAGACAGTGAATGAGCGTCAAGCTGAATAGTCTCTCTCTTCTGAAGTGGCAAGAATGTCTTTGCAAAAAGATATGTTTTTGATCAAGGTTTTTTTTTGTCAATGTATGTTTTTATTTTTTACAGCGTTCACTCACTTTGATATATTTGTGCTGCATTATTTTGCAAAATATTTCTCAAGATGTTGTGACTAATGTTTCATTCCTGTGTATTAGCTAGATTCAGGTAGGCCGCCCTAACTTTGCGGCAGGGTAGTGTATCGTGTTCACACTACGGCGCCGTAAGTTAGCGAGTCAAGTACATGATTCACAAAGTACTTGCCTGCTAAGTTACGGCGGCGTAGCGTAAATGCCGCGGGCGCAAGCGCGCCTAATTCAAAATAGGCTGAGGGGGCGTGTTTTATGATAATTTGGTTTGACCTGACGTGATTGACTTTTTTTGGAACGGCGCATGCGCCGACCGCCTACATTTCCCAGTGTGCATTGCGGCTAAGTACGCCGCACGGTCCTATTGATTTCGACGTTGATGTAAATGACGTAAAACCCTATTCACGGACGACTTATGCAAATGACGTAAAATTTTCGAATTTCAACGTGGGAACGGCGGCCATACTTTAACATTACTATTCCAGCTATTTGATGGAATATCTTGAGGCCTGCTAATGCGTTACGTAAACGGCGTATCTGTACTGCGTCGGCCGGGCGTACGTTCGTGAATAGGCGTATCTAGTGATTTACATATTCTACGCCGACCGCAATGGAAGCGTCACCTAGCGGCCAGCCTAAATATTGCACCCTTCAAATTTTGAAGTTTGTTTTTTGTTACTTTTTCATGCTACAGATTTTGAGAGCTGCAGCTGAATTAGGGCTGATTGGTTACAACAATCAGTTGTGATTTTTGTCTGGAAGCTTTTTTCCTGGTGTGTATGCATTAAATGTTTGCTGTCATGTTTAGTCACCAGGAAAGGGAAAATACAGCGCGGTAAGTATTATTTCCTTTTTAATGCAGTGGGCCTCAGCCTCAGTCAAGTACCCCTGACAGGACATGTTTTGTGGATTTATCTTATCAAGAATTGCTGTCCAGACTGTCTTTTAAAGCACATGTGCAAGATGAAGGAAAACCTGCAAACATGGCCTGTTGGCGGACAGGCTTGAAGTGCTGATTTACAGCACTGTGCTTAAATCTAGTGCAAGGCAATCCTATTCTAATTGTGGGTGTTTGAGGGAAGCCAAGTGAGTATTAGAACCACTGCTTGTGTTTTTTGGGTTGGGCTTTGTGTCCCTTTTCTTAAAATTGGCTTCACTTCCTCTCACACAGCTGAACAGGAAGTGAGGTTAAAACCCAACCAATGTCTTTTCTTGGGGACACAGGTCAATCTAACTAGTGTCCCAAATACACCAAAAAGGAAAACTCTGCGCTCCTGAAAGTTCACCAATTATAAATCCACTTAATGTTTGTGAAGAAAAAAACATACATTAACACTTTAATTTTCGGAAGATCCAGTCCTTTATATGGTTAAAAAAGGGAAAGTTTCCACAATGTACACAATATAATAAAAAAAAGTATAAAAAAAAAAACATATAAAAAAAATTATAAAAAAGTATAAAATATATATATTTTTTATTATATTGTGTACATTGTGGAAACTTTCCCTTGTTTAACCATATAAAGGACTGGATCTTCCGAAAATTAAAGTGTTAATGTATGTTTTTTTCTTCACAAACATTAAGTGGATTTATAATTGGTGAACTTTCAGGAGCGCAGAGTTTTCCTTTTTGGTGTATTTGTGTATTTGTGGTACTTCAGGGTATCCGGATCTCTGCAGCACGGACTGTTCTCAGCCCATACGAGGGTTTCAAGTATTTCATGGGATATTAGTTATTTCCCATTGAGCGCCAGTGATTTTTTTGTATCAATAACTAGTGTCCCCATTAAGCAAATTGCACTCCAGCACTGCTGTGTACACCCCAAATGATTAGTTAGTTTTGGGTTTAGTAAAGGCAAAGCCACTCTGCAGTAGAAGCGTAGTCGCTGAAAATCAGAGGGGTTTTAACATCCAATCCTGTAGAAGCAAAGTTTTTTTTTTTTTTTTTTTTCCTTGCTTGTCCACTTGTAGTGCAAAGTGGATTTGCCTTTAGGAAATGGACCCCAAAGTCCAAGATCCCTAATACTTTGGGGTGTACACAGCAAAATGCTAGAGTGCAATTTACATAATGGGAAACTATTTAGATTGATCTCTGTGTCCCCGAGAAAAGATATTAGTAAGGTTTTACCCTCACTTCCTGTTTGGCTATGTGACAGGAAGTGAATGAATTTGAATTAGAAAGTGACAACATGTGTGAGGTGTCTTCACCCTATCAGGGGTGCAGACATCCCCAAAAAATGAGCAGATGATACTTATTTGCAAATTCAGAAACATTTTTATTTAACATTGAGTGGTGTTTGTGGAGGTCCCTAACACACATTCATACATATTAGCAATGCTGTATCCTGGCCTATTGGCATGGTTATATTTTCTTAGTCCTCTCAATAAAATTATCAGAAATTTGTGCATAAAGTAGAACTATAATCAACACTTTTTTTCTTTCATTTTGGATGGAGGGAGGGAGGGTTATAGCCCCTGTCAGTTTATTTTGTACCATCCCTGTCCAATTGGGGAGATTTGCCTTCCATTCCTGCCCCATAGCCAAACAGGAAGTGAGAGAAAAACTATGCAAATTAAGGGAATCCAGTGCCCCCCCAGAACTAGTGTGTGTGTCCCCTGAAAATTTCTGGGCGGGTACTAAAAAAACAGGGGGTGGTCTTGACAGGATTATTTTTCTATTAGGAGGTGCAGAAGTTTAATCAGGCCTAGGGCAGCACAAAACCTAAATATACTACTGCATATTAGGCAGGGGTCAAGTCCTGGGGAAAAAAGTGTGGGAACTCCCACTCAAGATCCACCTTTATGTTACTGGCCGCTTCCTGTATATGGATTCATCGGGTAGAAAGTTCTTTCTAAATCCCGCGATAACTCGCAGCAGACCTCCGCAATGTCTCCTGGGAACAATGACAAAAGCTCCCAGGAGACAATGCGGCATAGAAGAAGTGACGGAATACCCACACACTACCTGATGAATCCATATACAGGAGGCGGCCAGTAACATAAAGGTTTAATAAGGTTCGCCTGCCCCTGACAGTGACTCGAGCTGGGCATCGCCGCTTAGTGAAGGATTGGCTCGGGCGGCTCAGTTGCTCTGGTCCTGCAAAGGGAACCGAGTTCCTGCTGTGAAAAAAGTGCAGGAACTCCGTTCCCACGCATTCCCACAGGACTTGAGCCCTGATATTAGGGCTTATTTAGACAGGATCTGATTTACAGCATGTTTTTAGATTGTGGAAGGAAACCCACGCAGGCACAGGGAGACAAACTCCAGGCAGATGGTGTCACGGACGGGATTCGAACCAGGGACCCTTTTTGCTGCTAGGTGAAAGTACTATCCACTACACCACTGTGCTGAACGAACATGATCGTGGCTGAAAGGGTGAGATCAGTGGGTTTTTTTTTCCGATCTCATGCTTTCCAGCCTGGAGGACAGATGTGGGGTCTTATTGACCCCGCCTCTCTCCATAAAGAGGACTTGTCACACACTAGTCCTATTACAAGGGATGTTTACATTCCTTGTAATAGGAATAAAAGTGATCAAAAAAAGGGACAAAAAAGTGCAAAAAGAAAAATATTACGTAAAAAAAAAAATGAAAACGCCCCTGTCCCTAGTAGCTCGCACTCAGAAGCAAACACGCATGTAAGTCCCGCCCACATATGTAAACCACACATGTGAGGTATTGACGCATGCGTTAGAGCGAGAGCAATAATTTTAGCACTAGACCTCCTCTGTAACTCTGAACTAGTAACCTGTAAAAAAATTCAAGCGTCACCTATGGAGATTGTTAAGTCCCGAAGTTTGGCGCCATTCCATGAGTGTGTGCAATATTAAAGCGTGACAAGTTAGGCATCTATTTACTCTGTTATACTAGTATAACATCATCTTTCACATTATCCCTAAAAATTGGGCTAACTTTACTGCTTTGTTATTTTTTAATTCATAAAACTGTTTTTTTGGGCCAAAAAAAAGGTGTTTGAAAAATTATTGCGCAAATACCGTTGGAAATAAAATAAAAAATGACCGCCACTTTATTCCCTAGGATGTCTGCTAAAAAAATATATATAATGTTTGGGGGTCCTGAGTAATTTCCCAGGAACAAAATATCATTTTTACATGAAGGAGAGAAGTGCCAGAAAAGGCGCGGTATGGAAGTGAAACAATAAAAGTGAAATATTCCTTTAAATTTCCTACAGGGGGGGGGTATACCATGCCTGTGAAGCGCATGTTTCCCGCACTTAGAACTGTCCCTGTACAAGATGTAATTTCTGAAGTGAAAAAAAAAGTGACTTAAAAGTAATCATTGCTATAAAGAATACAGTCATTGCTCATTAAAAAAAAAAAAAATGCGTGGGGGTCCCCCCAAGTTTAATTACCGGGCCCTTCAGGTCTGGTATGGATTTTAAGGGGAACTCCACCCCAAATGAAAAAAAAAATGGCGTGCAGTTCCCCCAAAAATCCACACCAGACCCTTATCCGAGCACGTTAACCTGGCCGTCCGCAGAAAAGAGGGGGGACAGAGTGCGCCCTCCTCTCCTGAACCGTACCGGGCCACATGCCCTCAACATGGGGAGGATGTCCCCATGTTGATGGGGACAAGGGCCTCATCCCCACAACCCTTGCCCGGTGGTTGTGGGGGTCTGCGGGCGGGGGGCTTATCGAAATCTGGAAGACCCCTTTAACAAAGGGGACCCCCAGATCCCGGCCCCCCCTGTGTGAAATGGTAATGGGGTACATTGTACCATTTCACCAAAAAAGTGTGAAAAATTAAAAAAATTACAATAGCCGGTTTTTGACAATTCCTTTATTAATATCTTCTTTCCACGCTTCTTTTATTCGGATTTCTTCCTCCATCTTCCTCTGCTTCTTTCTTGGGTCTTCTCGTCCGCATCTTGACTGGCGTCTTCTCCCATCTTCTTCTCCTTCCGTCGGCCTTCTCGCCCCACATCTTCTTCTTTCGGACGCTGTGCTTGAAATTGAAGTCCCCGCTATGTGCCGCTCCTGTGACCCTGCCCCCCTCTGACGCCATAGGTAAACTCATAAGAAAGTCCGCGTGTGGTATATGTGCGTCAGAGGGGGGCGGGGTCACATGAGCGTCACACGGCGGGGAATTCAAATGGAAGCTCGTCCGCATCTTGCGCAGCTTCTTCTCCGGACGGTGCGCTTGAAATTGAATTCCCCGACGTGTGCCGCTCATGTGACCCCGCCCCCCTCTGACACACATATACCACACGCAGACTTTCTTATGAGTTTACCTGTGGCGTCAGAGGGGGCGGGGTCCCAGGAGCGGCACACGGCGGGGAATTCAATTTTAAGCGCACCGTCCGGGGAAGAAGAAGATGCGGGACGAGAAGGCCGACGGAAGGAGAAGAAGATGGGAGAAGACGCCGGTCAAGATGCGGACGAGAAGACCCAAGAAAGAAGCAGAGGAAGAAGAAGATGCGGGACGAGAAGGCCGACGGAAGGAGAAGAAGATGGAAGAAGACGCCGGGGCAAGATGCGGACGAGAAGTCCCAAGAAAGAAGCAGAGGAAGATGGAGGAAGAAACCTGAATGAAAGAAGAAAAGAAAAAGAAGAACAAGAAGCGCGGAAAGAAGATATTAATAAAGGAATTGTCAAATACCGGCTACTGTCCTTTTTAACACTTTTGACACTTTTTTTTGATGAAATGGTAGAGGTACAATGTACCCTATTACCATTTCACACAGAGGGGGGGCCGGGATCTGGGGGTCCTCTTTGTTAAAGGGGTCTTCCAGATTTCGATAAGCCCCCTGCCCGCAGACCCCCACAAACACTGGGCAAGGGTTGTGGGGATAAGGCCCTTGTCCCCATCAACATGGGGACATCCTCCCCATGTTGAGGACATGTGGCCTGGTACGGTTCAGGAGAGGGGGGGCGCACTCTGCCCCCCCTCTTTTCTGCAGCTGGCCAGGTTAACGTGCTCGGATAAGGGTCTGGTGTGGATTTTTGGGGAGAACCCCACGTCATTCTTTTTTTTTTTTTTACGGCGGGGTTCCCCTTAATATCCATACCAGACCTGAAGGGTCTGGTAATTGAATTTTGGGGGACCCCCACGTTTTTTTATTTTATGAATGAATCCTCTCAGAATTGCCGGGAGCCGACAATTCATTATAGCCGAGAGTGAATTTTAAATGTCTTTTTTTCCTTCAGAATGTCATTTTTTGCACAGACAGTTCTAAGTGCGGGAAACATGCGCTATTTCACATGCTGACTTTACACCCCCCCAGGTACGAAATTTAAAGGAACATTTCACTTTTATTGTTTTACTTTAAGCATTATTAAATTTACTGCTCCCGAAAAAACGGCCGTTTTAAAAAATAAAAAAAGCATTGATACATGTCCCCTGGGGCAGGACTCAGGTCAACAAACACTTTTTTAGACAAAACTTGCATATTATCCTTTAAAATGAACACTTTTGATTTCTCCCATAGACTTCTATAGGGAGTTCGGCGGCGACTTTACATATTACTTGCATTGCGCCCGCTGCTAAGCCGGTTCATGTGCCTAATTAAGGCTTCATCCAGCGCACTAATTAAGCCATAACCTGGTGCAGCGCAGTGATAATAGTAAATCAGCCCCATAGTGTCTGACCACCTGCGTTGGGGTAGACGTGACATTCGTGACACTTCCATTATATAAGCGATCCTGAAGTACATCTCATTCACAGAAGAGAAACATGTATAATCTAATGTTTTTGGGTTTTGAGCCCTCCATTTGTCTATCATTTATTTTTGATCCTGTATAAATGTCGCATATTTGTCTCCTGTGCATGTCTCTTGTGCATAAATTTGGGTTCAGGCAGAAGTTGAAATCTCCTGCCATGATCACCCATCCTTCTTTGAAGTACATTAGTTTCCTAATGGTTTCTTATTGGGTTTTTATTTGGACAGTATATTTTTTGGTTGTTGAGTCTCCATAATACCAGGTTGGATGGTCTGCATGGGAGATATGTGTTTCCTGCAGGAAGATTATCCCCGTTGAATATTGTTTAATTTCTTTTAGAATTTTATGCCTCTTTCCTGATGTATTTAGAACCTGTACATTATACGTTAAAAAATGTATTGCCTACATGTTGCTTCTCTATCTGCCCCCCACCTTTCTCATAATTTGGGCTCCTTTCAACAAGATTTTGGGATCAGGGGGGGCCGGGTAAGGAAAACTTTTTTACTACTCTTATTGGAAAGTTCTCTTCCCCTCCCTTCCATTCACACCCATTTCCTCCCTCTTCCCCTCCCCCTCCCCAACCCCACCTTTTTTCCCCTGCTTTCGGCACTCTACCCTTGAGGTTGAGCTCTGTCCTTGTGTTAGAATATTATTTCAAATTCATAATTCGGCAATTCATAATTCATGGCAAGCTTGCAAAACATATTTTGATTTATGATTAATCATAATAATTGGGTATGAATGAATGACCTTGATCAATTGATATGACATAATTCTTCGATCCAAAACTGAGCATTACTGATATTTCTGGTCAGCCAATTTGAGAATGACATAAGATTTAAATGTCAGGATTTTGACACAGCTGTTTCTCCAGTCCTAGGATTGACATAAGGTCAGCGGGTCAGCAGGTTTACAGATAAGAATACACATAGAGTTCATGTGTCAGAGCTGACATGTTTTTACATGCTTTAAAGTTAAAATCAGAGATAATCCATAACTTAGCTCCTTATTTGATATTGTTGTTTAATTATTTAGAGTTAGTTTAAGTGAAGTCTTAGTCATACTAATATGTATTGGTATATAGTTACTTAATGAAGTTATAGCTTTATAGCTGATAATATATGTTTTATGACGTTACATTAGTATACTCTAAGTATAGAGTGTCACATGTGTGCCTGTCAATCAAACTCCATACGACTCTGTGCTAAGATCTTCATATTGCTGAACCTAGCAGATATTAATGTGTGCCATACAAGGGTCTAAGTCTGGACAGTGTGAGGTCATGACGTTCATTTGTAACATATATTTAAGCTTTGCTTTAAAGAAGGCTGAACACATTCGCACCACACACTTACACGATACACTGATACTCACACTAAGACACACTCACTCACACCCTCTTTGAAAGACAACACTGACATACTGACATATTGACAAGGAGAACAGCTGATACCAGAAGTCTAAGAACGTCATTTCCTGCTTCACTTTGAAAAATCTCAGAGACAAGATGGCCTGAGGCAGCACACATGCTTTCATAAGCTTGCTACAGCACTATCGATTCAATTCCATATATTTTCATCTACACTAAACTGAACTTTATACTATTTTTCATTGTGTTTATGATGCCACCTGTGTGACAATAAAACTCACACGTTATTTTCAAATCAACCTGACTATGAATGATCTTGATCTTTGATAGTCATGATCATTCAGAAACGCCCTTGAGCTATAAGAATATTAGTTATTAATAAAACATTCTTTCACCTTGTACACCCGCTGGGTCAGACACCTATTCTCTGTATAGGCGAGTGACCTGAAGCCAGTTTCTGAAAACCCATCCCTGGTCCATTTCTCAGTTATTTTCTTCACATGCCCTCCTGTTCTCCCTTCTTCCCCTGCCCCCCCACCAGTCATTTTTTTATTATACTTCTATTCTTCGTTTTTTTTAATTTATTTTCTTTATTATTTTTTTGTTGCTGCTTTCTTCTTTGAGGCTGAGATCCTCTGTTGGTCTTCTAGACTTATCTCTTCCTTCTGTATTTCTGACCATCCTGATATATCTGGTATGTTTAGATCAAGTTTCTTACCAAATTCTTCCAACTCTTCTGGAAATTTTAATCTAGCTGAGCGACCATCTTTCCCTCCTATCAGACACGCCATTTTACATTGTTTGCTCTCATTTGCGCCAAAAAAAAGAAAAAGCACTTAAAAGTCAGCAGCTACAAAAAGTGTAGCTGCTGACTTTTAATAATTTAATAATCAGACACTCATCTGGCCCATGGTCCAGTGATGCAGGCGTACGAAGCTCCGCTCCTCTCCTCTTCCCCTCTTCTCCACAACGCTGGCATTCTTAGTGTGGGCGCACGGCTGTGGCCTCACAGCTGAGCACGCACTGCGCATGCATGACCCACATTGCCAATGACTAGGTAATCTTTTGGGACCTGTGATGTGTCGCAGAAAGTAACGGGGATAGGTGAACTTCCTTCTGGCGCCACAGTGCCCCAGGAAGAAGTGGGAGCTGGATGCCTCTGTGGATATCCGCTCCCCCCCCCCAAAAAAAAAATTCCATGCCAAATGTGGCATGTCAGGGGGTCACCATCTCACTTAAAGTGGAAGTTCAATTATTGGGTGGAACTCCACTTTAAAAAGTATTCTTGCTAAAGGAGATAGAGATAAATCTGAAAATATCTAAAGCCCTGCCTCTTCATACATTACCGGTTGTAATGTTCTCAATTTCTCCCAGATCTGTTCTTTATCTTTATAATTATGAAATCTCACAATTTCATATCTTGGTATTTCCCTTGATATATTTAGGGGTTTTCTAATCCTGTGTGCTCTTTCAATTTTTAAAGTTTCAGTTGTTGTTCTTCCAAGCAGTGGGCAGAACACTTTATTTATTGCAATTTGTAAGTCGTCTTCCTGCGCGATATCTGGGAGACCCCTAGTTCTTAAATTTTTCCTTCTATTACATTTTCCTGGTCTTCCATTCTGTATAACATATTCCTCTGTTCAATTTGTAGTTTTTTCGTTTGTTCCTTAAATTGTTTTATTTCTAGTGCGTAGGTAACCAGTTGTTCGACTGTGTCTTTGACCCTTTTTCATATCTGACTCAGATCTCCATGTAGGGTTGTCATATCTTTTTTTAGGGACTGTATCAGTTTTTTGAACATATCTGCCATTTCTGTTTTAGTTGGCAATTGGAATTTTGTTCTTTGATCTTTTGTTTTCCTTCCTTCAGAGTCGCTGTCTATCTGATGATCTTCTTTTAATTGGTTTGAGTAATTTGAACTACTGGGACCCACCGATTGCCTATTCTGCCTGTTTTTATTGGCTCTGTCCACCTGCTTGCTCTTTATTTCCAACTGTTTTCCAGAGGCTGGACTATTCTGGCTTCCTTCTTGCGTTTTGTATTTTTGTTTTATTGTACCTGGACTGGTACTTATTTTAGAGAGATCTACCCCTGCTTATTTTACTGACCTTCCTTTCATTGTATTCTTAGGTGTCTGTTACTGTACATTTAAAACTTAAACATTTTTGGACTGTTTAAGAGGGTCTTGCTGTTTTACTTAAGAATTAACCCTCAGTGTGAATTAAGTGATGTCCAGAGTGAACGGTCCAAAAAAAATAAGCTAAGTGCAGTCCCACCCCTAGCCACTTCCGGGTACACAGATTAGTGCCCCCAGGTGAGAGTATTTAGTCCAGTATCTACAGGTCAAAAAGAACACAGCTCAGATCCCTCTGATATACAGTACATGGGCCAGCGCCTGATGGTATTAATAGTACAACCCAATATTTACAGAGTGAGACCCTCCAGGCCAAATTTTACCCATATCACAACTTTCAGGCCATTCGCTTTTAATCCAGTACTCTCACATCAGTATTATACGGGCCATCTTCATACATGGTAAACATATAATCCAGGATCATAGATCAGGGGTACACCTGACAATTCTCACAGGGAAAAATGGGCCAACTTTTATGTATCAGATATTATATATATTGTGTATACTGAGATTAAAGGTGCAGAAACACAATCCACGTTACCAGCTCCAGAGTTTAAAAGTGTACATTTATTAATAAAGGATATGTATGTCAGTAATACTAGGGCATAGATTTTATGGCAGCCATTCACCGAGCTCAAGTCTGTATGCCCTCTAGTCTCCAATGATAGATATATGGGCCAACTTTACAGGCCCAGTGTATACAGTACAGACCAAAAGTTTGGACACACCTTCTCATTCAAAGAGTTTTCTTTATTTTAATGACTATGAAAATTGTAGATTCACACTGAAGGCATCAAAACTATGAATTAACACATGTGGAAATTATACATAACAAAAAAGTGTGAAACAACTGAAAATATATTTGATATTCTAGGTTCTTCAAAGTAGCCACCTTTTGCTTTGATTACTGCTTTGCACACTCTTGGCATTCTCTTGATGAGCTTCAAGAGGTAGTCACCTGGCGCAGCACCCCATCACTCTCCTTCTTGGTCAAATAGCCCTTACACAGCCCGGAGGTGTGTTTGGGGTCATTGTCCTGTTGAAAAATAAATGATGGTCCAACTAAACGCAAGCCGCTGCAAGATGCTGTGGTAGCCATGCTGGTTCAGTATGCCTTCAATTTTGAATAAATCCCCAACAGTGTCACCAGCAAAGCACCCCCACACCATCACACCTCCTCCTCCCTGCTTCACGGTGGGAACCAGGCATGTAGAGTCCATCCGTTCACCTTTTCTGCGTCGCACAAAGACACGGGGGTTGGAACCAAAGATCTCAAGTTTGGACTCATCAGACCAAAGCACAGATTTCCACTAGTCTAATGTCCATTCCTTGTGTTCTTTAGCCCAAACAAGTCTCTTCTGCGTGTTGCCTTTCTTTAGCAGTGGTTTCCTAGCAGATATTCTACCATGTAGGCCTGATTCACACAGTCTCTTCTTAACAGTTCTAGAGATGTGTCTGCTGCAAAAGGTGGCTACTTTGAAGAACCTAGAATATGAAATATATTTTCAGTTGTTTCAAACTTTTTTGTTATGTATAATTCCACATGTGTTAATTCATAGTTTTGATGCCTTCAGTGTGAATCTACAATTTTCATAGTCATGAAAATAAAGAAATCTCTTTGAATGAGAAGGTGTGTCCAAACTTTTGGTCTGTACTGCATGTCTTAACTTTCACCAGTGCAGGATATTCAGCCTGTTACAGTTCATCTATATATATATATATATATATATATATATATATATATATATATATATATATATATCAGCCCTCAAAATTTCCACTCGCCTGCTAGCAT
Source organism: Rana temporaria (assembly GCF_905171775.1). Classification (NCBI taxonomy): domain Eukaryota; kingdom Metazoa; phylum Chordata; class Amphibia; order Anura; family Ranidae; genus Rana; species Rana temporaria. The sequence goes on from NC_053493.1 coordinate 177,404,609, forward strand.
TTGGCGAGTGGATTTAAGCTGGGGGCGAGTGATGATTGTTCTGCATGACAAACAGTCCAATCTGTACCTACACTTAGCAGGGGCGGGCTGGGCCAGGGATGCGTTTTCCCCCTGGGCTGCTCTGATATGCTCTGCAAAGGCTGCCTTGTCGCCAGCTCAGAACCGCACATGCACAGTTTTTGAACTGGCCGAGTGCGGCAGCTATATCCAGCATTGTGAGCAGCGGTGTCTTCTCTGTCTCACAGCCGACAGTCTGTGTTGTTACAGAGCCCAGCCCCTCCCTCCTCCACACAATTGGCTGGCAGAGGCTGCTCTCTCTTTCCCCGCCCACACTCTGGCCAGCCTGTGTACGGTCTGTGAAGAAGTTGTGTGGGCGGGAAGTTCAATCTGAGCAGTCGGCTAGAATGTAGTGAGTATCCTGGGACAAGTAAAGTAAGTGAGCTTCTCCACCCTCCCCCTGTCTGCAGCTAAAGCGTTTTTTTTTCTAGCAGCCTGTGACAGACTACCCAGGTGTTATGATGTGGGCTCACACTGGTATCCTGCAGTTTGTCTTCCTGCATGTTGTCCTCTATTTCCATAGAGGTTGCACATTTTTACTGCATGTTCTGAAAGTGCGCAAAATGTCCTGCATGCTGCATCTTTGGTGCAATTCCAGAAAATGCAGCACAAATGTGCAACCTGGGGGACTATGACTTTGGAAAACTGGCAGTACCCCAGTGTGAGCCCAAAGACTTGTATTCACTTGCAGCAGGCACTGCCACTGAAAAGTGACAGGCAGAGGAGGTGATATCACATTTCCTTCCTGCCTGTTTTAACCCCCTAAATGCCAATTCCTCCAGGTAATGGCACGGTTCACTTTTTTTTTTTTTCGCTCAGTCAATAACTTTCTTGGTGACTTTCTCATGGAAGATGGTCCCCCATCGTCTCCGAAGAAGTTTTAGCATCATCTGCGGATGTATTATTACTCTTTTTTTTTTTATATAAGTATATTTTATCTTCCTCTTTTTTTTTTTTTTTTTTTTTTTATTATACAGAGTAAATTAAATTTTACAGCCTAGTCGGAGACTAAGAGTATACCTAGATTAAACCCAACGGTCCCCCCCTCCCCAATACCTTGCCCCCCCCCCCCCAATACCTTGCCCCCCCCACCATCTCGTGACTCCACGTTACTAATTTGTCCCAACTGCAACTTGGATTTTCTATCTCTCCCTCAAGTTTTCCAAATATCCCCTGGTTTTTTTCAACTCGATCCAATTTGCCCATTTGTCCCTGTGTTCCGCGTTTTCCTCGTCTGCCCCGTCCTTCCACTCCTCCCTCCTGTAGGTATCTTCCACAGACTCCATCCACTCCCACACTTGTGGGCTTTCTGCTTCCCTCCACTTTTTTGGTATCAGACGTTTGGCTGCATTCAATAAATGGGGGGTCAGAGATTTTTTATATGCTTTTATACTCTCATTCCCCCCATGGAACAAAACAACCCATGGATCTTCTGTTACCTCTTTTTTAGTTATTACCTCAATAAGTGGCAGGATTTTTTTTCCAATAATTTTTAATTACCGGGCAGTCCCACCAAAGATGGGCCATTGTCCCCCTTACTGTACAGCCTCTCCAACAGTCTGCTGACTGTCCGTCTCTGTATTTGCTGATTTTATCTGGGGTAGCGTACCACCCTGTTAAGCATTTAAAGTTCATCTCGGCAGTCCTTACATCTGTTGCGGAGGTGTGGGTCATTTTTATTATTCTTGTTACTGACGTTTTTCCTCTGGGAGCTTCCAATTCTCTTTCCCATTTTAGGATATATTTTGGGATTTCTAACTCTTCCCTTTTAAACAGAAACCTGTAAATTTTAGAGATATTACCCTTTGAGCTATCGGTAATGCAGAGTTTTTCTATCGGTGTGTATTCCTCGCTTGGTCGAAGAGGTAGCGGTAGGCGCTTAATAAAGAGCGCCAGCTGCATATAACGCCATTCGCCCAGCCTCATGGATTCTATCTTTGTTTTAATTTCGTGATGCGTCAATATCTTACCCTCTTGTATTATGTCCCTAACCTGAGTCCTATTTTTAATCCAGTTCCCTCCCACCCCTTCGGTCCCGGGTGCAAATAATTCATTATCTTTAAGATCCATTAGTGGGGAATTAAATTTTGATTTCAATTGTTTGTGTACTCTATCCCAAACCCGCAGTGCATTGAGTGTTATTTCATGTGCTAAAGTGTCTAAAGTTCTATGTTGTGGTGGGTTCCAAATGATTCGGCCCAATTGTGCCCTTGCAAGTGCGCATTCGATATTAATCCATCTTTTGTCTGGGTTTTCTTTGGCCCACTCTATTACTCTTGCGAGAACCGTTGCAACATAATATTTACTGATGTCTGGGACCGCCAGCCCGCCCATTTTCATTTTCTGTTTTAGTACTTGAGCTGAAATCCTCTGTCTTTTGTTTTTCCAGATATAGTTCATCAGAAGGGAGTTTAATATTTTTATATACATCTGTGGTAATGCTACTGGGACCATTTGAAATTTATAGATTATTTTTGGGACTAAGACCATATTTACGACCTTTATCCTGCCAAACCATGAAATTGGCCGATGATAGATTGATTTAATTTCTTGTTTGATTTCGTTTAGCAGGGGGATATAGTTGGCTCTATACATTTTCCTTAGAGAGTTTACAAGTTTTATGCCGAGATAGTTTATTTCTTTTTTCCAGGAAAAACTGAATGCCATATTAAGGTATCGTTTTTCCCCCCTTAGAGATATTGACATTCAGTATCTCCGTTTTAGATATGTTCATTTTAAAATTTGAGACCTCACCGTACTATATAATATTTGCTATTAGGATCGGGAGTGTGTTTCTGGGGCTACTTATAAAGAATAGGACATCGTCCGCGAAGGTGGCCAGTTTGTGCTCTTCTGCACCAACTTTGGCTCCCACAATCTCTGGGTTATTACGTATCATTGCCAAAAGGGGTTCTAGCGAAAGAACGAAAAGAAGAGGGGATAGGGGGCATGCCTGCCTAGTCCCGTTCCTCATCTCTAGGGGAGTGGATAAAGACCCGTTGATTTTAATCCTGGTGCATGGGTGATTGTACAGAGTTTTAATCCGCCTCATCATCCTCGGACCTATGCCTATATTTTCTAACGTTTGAAACATGAGCCCCCAGTCTACCCTGTCAAACGCTTTTTCAGCGTCTACTGACAGGAGTAGACTGGGGGACCCACTATCTTTAATCTGCCGGAGGAGAAGGAGCGCCCTGACCCCATTATCCTTACCCTCTCTACCGGGTATAAAGCCCACCTCGTCAGGATGCACTATAGTTGTCATTAGCCCCTTTATGCGTTCGGCCAAAATCTTGGCATACAACTTTGTATCTGCGTTTAGCAATGAGATTGGCCGGAAGCCTGAGCAAAGTGTATTATCTTTTCCTTCTTTTTTTATTACAGTAATTATTGCTTCCAATGCCTCCTGACTCATCTCATATTCAGCCCCTAACCCATTAAAGTAGTGGCAGAGTCTGGGAATCAAAATGGAACCAAACTTTTGCAAATAAAAAGTCGTAAAGCCATCTGGGCCTGGGCTTTTCCCCTTAGCTGAGTTTTTTTAGGGCTAGTCTCACCTCCTCCTCTGTTATAGGCTCCTCCATTTTTGTGGTTGCTTGAGAATCTATTTTAGGTAGATTTGCCTTCTGTAGTACTGCTCTTATTTTGGCCTCTTTCTCACCGGGGTTCCACTCCTTTTGCTGTACATCATATAGATCTTTGTAGTATTTTCTAAACACTTTGGCAATATCCCTAGTTGAGTTAGCCATTTCCCCATTCTTTTTTTGGATCTTCTCAATAAAGTTTCTCGCTTTCTTTACAATACATGGAGAACTTCTCTCTTTTGGCCTTGTGTTTTATGGTCTTGTTCTAACTTATACATTTCTTCTATTAAGGCTTTTAGTTTCCTGGTACTTTCTCTCTTTTTCCTTGTTACCTCAGCAATAAAAATCCCTCTTACATATGCTTTGTGAGCATCCCAAAGTGATGGCCCCGAGATCTCCTCCGTATTGTTCTCCCTGAAGTAAAACTCCAGTTCCTTTTGAACTCTCCCTACCACCCCTTTGTCTTCAAGTAGACTTTTGTCCAATCTCCACGCTAGTTGATTTGATTTCTGTAATGAAGTACTAATTTTTATAGTTATAGGGGCATGATCGGAGATTGTCGTGATCTCAATCCCTGCATCGATTACCCTATCAAGCAGCCTATGATCTATGAGGATATAATCTATCCTCGAATACGTCCCGTGCACAGGGGAGTAGAAGGTGTAGTCACGGGTTTTAGGATGTAAAATTCGCCATACATCAATCAGTTGGTTATGTGACATTCGTTGTTTCAGTTTTTTTAAATGTTCACCATTAGTCCCCTGTGCCCGGGACGAACTATCAAGTATGGGATCCATGCAGCAATTGAGATCCCCCATTAGTACCACATGCCCCTCCTCGAAATCTTTTAATTTCCTTAGGATTTTGTTTACATATTTGACTGAGTTCACATTGGGGGCATAAACATTTGCCAGGGTAAAGTCCACTCCTCCTATTTTAACTTTCAAAAATAAAAATCTTCCTTCGGGGTCGGTCAGTCTATCACCCAGTGTGAACCGAACGCCCCTCGCAAATCCTATAGCAACCCCACGTGACCTCTTTGATATTGTATCTCCATAAAACCATGTGGGGAAGTTGTGGGAAAACATCTTGATATTGGACTCTGATGTTAAGTGAGTCTCCTGTACAAAGACGACATCCGCCTTATAGTACTCCAATTCTTTAAGGATTTTGGGCCATATCCTCAAAAGGGATACGCCGGCGTACGCCGTCGTATCCCTGGTTCTAACTTTGGAACTGATCCACAGAATCAGTTTTCCAAAGTTAGGCAGAAGATCCGACATGTGTAAGGGACTTACACTGTCAGATCTTAGGATGCAGTACCGCATCCGCCGCTGGGGGCATTTCGAGTCGAAATGCCGCTTCGGGTATGCAAATTAGCACTTACGGCGATCCACAAAGCTTTTCAGCTTCGTTTTTTCGCCGTAAGTTTTAGTTTGCAAGTGTAAAATTAGGGCTGCTTTTACAAAGTGTAAAGTTAGTAACACCATGTAAAAGCACATTCAAGCGAGCGCGTCATAGAGGTGACGGGGATCCGACTTGGATTCCCGCCAATTCTAGCGTCGGCATTTGGTATGCATTCCTGAGGGAGAACTCCACGGCAATTTGTAAAATCAAAACCGGCATGGGTTCCCCCCCAGGAGCATACCAGGCCCTTAGGTCTGATATGGGTTGTAAGGAGACCCCCCTACGCCGAAAAATCGACGTAGGGGGTCCCCCTACAATCCATACCAGACCCGTATTCAAAGCACGCTACCCGGCCGGCCAGGAGTGGGAGTGGGGACGAGCGAGCGCCCCCCCCCCCTCCTGAGCCGTACCAGGCCGCATTCCCTCAACATGGGGGGGTTGGGTGCTCTGGGGCAGGGGGGCGCACTGCGGGCCCCCCCACCCCAGAGCACCCTGTCCCCATGTTGATGAGGACAGGACCTCTTCCCGACAACCCTGGCCGTTGTTTGTCGGGGTCTGCGGGCGGGGGCTTATCGGAATCTGGGAGTCCCCTCAAATAAGGGGGCCCCCAGATACCGGCCCCCCACCCTAAGTGAATGGATATGGGGTACATCGTACCCCTACCCATTCACCTGGAGGCAAAGTGATAATTATTAAACACACGACACAAGGGTTTTTAAAATCATTTATTAGTCTGCTCCGGAGGCCCCCCCTGTCTTCTTTAGCTCTAATACCAGGGGGGGCTTCTTCTTCCGCTCTCGGGGGGGGGGGTCTTCTCCGCTCTCCGGGGGGGCTTCTTCTTCCGCTCTCCCCGGAGGGGTCTTCTCCGCTCTCCGGGGGTCTTCTTCTATCTTCGCCGCTCTCCGCTGTTGACTCGGCGCACCCCGGTTCTTCTCCAGCTGTCCGGGGCCTTCTCCTTCAGCGCTGGCTGCCTGCTATCTTCGTGTGTTAGCTCAATTACTAGCAGGCAGCCAGCACGGTCTTCTGTGACGTCATCTTCTTCTCTTCTCTTCTTCTCCCTTCTTCTGATGTTGACCCGACGCCTCTTCTCGCTGCAATGATGGAAGCGCACCTTGCATCCGATTTATATAGGCATCAACGTCCCATCATGCTCCGGTAGGTACCCACGTGGTGGGTGCCTTCCCACGTGGGTACCTACCGGAGCATGATGGTGGGTACCAGACCTAAGGGCCTGGTATGCTCCTGGGGGGGGAACCCATGCCGTTTTTTTCTTTGAAAATTGGCATGGAGTTCTCCCTCAGGAATGCATGCCGAGCGACGCTGTCAATTTTTTTTTTTTTTTTTTTTTTCCCCGACGCAACTTTTTTTTATCCGGCGCGATCCACAAAACTCGGCGTAACGTAACTTCGCGCATGCGCAGTACGGCCGGCACGGGAGCGCGCCTCATTTAAATGGGAATCGCCCCCTGATGAAGAGGAACGCCTTACGCCGGCCGGATTTAAGTTACACAGCCTGAAATTTCTAGGTAAGTGCTTTGTGGATCGGGCACTTAGGTAGACATTTTAAGGCAGTGTAACTTAAATGGGATTTTTTAAGTTGCGCCGGCTTTTTGTGGATATGCCCCTTTGAGTCTCTTAACATGAGAGTTCAATCCTCTTACGTTATATGAAAGAAATCTAATGTCCGTCATCTAAGGGAAATTTACGTGAATCTACCTCTTTCCTTGTGGAGTCTCCGAGATGGTCCCCTCCCCCCCGCCCCCCCATACCTCCCCCAGCCCCCTTCTCCTCCCCCACTCCCCCCCCTCGCCTCTCCCCCCCTCGCCTCTCCCCCCATGGCCCATTCTTGGCCTGGGAGCCCCTATTGGTATCCTCCTCTCCTTTACCATCGGCTCCCCTCCTGGTGGTGATACTCTAGGACCTCCCATGGCTGCCCTCCCGACCAACTCCCACCCCCTCTCCCCCCTCCCCCCCCTCCATCCATGCTACTCTGCTGTTTTTTTTTTCTCTTCTCTTTCCCATCCCCTCTCCTTCTCTTTTCCTTTTCTTTCTTTTTTTCTTTCTTAGTCAACCCAATCCGGCAAGTCTGGGACTGGTAAGTCCAATCTTTGACAGAACCCTGTCAGCTCCTCTGGGAATCGCAGCCGTGCAGTTATCCCCCCCTTTAGACCTATGAGGCATGCGGGGAACCCCCATTGATACTTCACATTCTGTGAGCGCATTCGTTCTAGAGGGGTTTCAAGTGTCTTCTCCTTGTTAGTGTTTCTTTTGATAAGTCTGTGAAAATCTGAATCTCTCCTTCTTTGTATCTAATGGGGGGTTTCCCCCTCAGCCTACTCCAGATCTTGGCTTTATCCTCATAATTCCGAAACTGGACAATAACATCTCTGGGACCCTTTCTTTCTGATTGTTTGGGGTTCCCTACCCGGTGTACCCGTTCAATTTTAAGGGGACTTTATTTCTGTCGTTTGGTCTAACAGGGGATTAAATAATGTTCCTTAGATCTTCTTCTTTTTCTTCCATTAACGCACGGATTCTGAGATTCTGTCGCCTGTTGCGATTTTCCTGGTCTTCTATCCGATACGCTAGGATTTTTTGGTTATCTGACAGATATTGAACTTGTGTTTTTAATTTATTAAGTTCGCAATCTTGTTCTTCAATTATTTTTTCCGTCTCTTCCACTCTTTCTAAGAGACCCCCCAGGTCCAATCTTATCCTATCGATTTCTGTTTTGATAACATTTTCCATCCTTAGCAGCATCACATCCATTTCAGCTTTTGATGGCGGCCGAGTCTCCTGATCGGTCTCATCTAGTCTGCTTCGCTCTTGTTCGCTTTCTGAGGTTATTTCCCCTTTAGAGCAGTCCGCACTGCCTGCCCCTGTCACAGCCTCGGGTTTCTTCCTTTCACTTTTCTTTGCCATTCCAGGGCTTTTGGTATTGCCCTCTTGAGTCATATAGTGCTGTATTGAACTGGTCCCAGGTTTGCTTTTAGGTCCCTTTGAGGCAACGCCTCTTGTGGACCTATTCATCTTATTAATAGGTCTTATTCTCTTACCCAGTTTGAAGGTCTTCTGATGTTTAAGATCCTAGGCCCTTTTAGACCGATTTTGTATAGGGGTGACACAGGAACTGGTCTCCCCCAGTACGCATTCGGCTAAGCAAAAGATAGTATTCCAAGGGCCACAGTCTTAGTTGGGGGTAGACATGCAGCAATGCAAGAGGTTATACTCAAATTGCCAGGGGTGCTTATGGTCAGAGTTTTGCGTCCTAGATAGGAGCTGTGACGGTATTGGTATAATATCCCCGTCAAACAGTCCCTTCTTCCCATAACAGAACATCACAGAATCATCCACACATGAGACAAGCTTACTGCTGGAACCAGACAGACTTTTAATGGTATAACACAGAGCTTATATGTGGTTACAACTGTTACAATGACAATCTCCACCCCCCCTCACACAGTGGGGGGTCTTCAATACAGATCCTTTGAAATAAGGATATTTTTTTGAACTAATCAGTATCTAGCCGGTTCGGCTCCGCTATGTTTAACCTGATCAGACACATTTCTTTAGACAATGAGATCAGTGACGCTAATTACTAGTTGTACTGAATACATTAACTAGACAGCTCGACCCCGCATATAGAGAGATAATTACCACAATGAAGCAATCAGCATAATTAACATGAGCCACTTATCTAATCACAGTAACCAGTAAACACAGGGCTTTTCCACACAACACACTAGAGCAATTAACATTTGAAACAGGACTGGCTGCAGAAGGGTAAATACCATTAACAGCCTTAAACAAGCAGGGAGGATTAACCTGAAGCATATAGGTAAAAAGTCCTTCACAATGGCCCCCCTTTTTCTCCCTGCTCCGGCAGCCCGGTTGGACCTTCCCTGGTCCAGTAGGGTTGACGGGTTCAGAGCTTTTAGTCCGAGGTTAACTCTGTTTGGCGTAACTGACCTCCCTTGGCAACTGCTTCCGACTCAGGTATGCCACCGGGTCGTCAGATCACACGCCGGTCAGTCCCCAAGTCTTTGTGCGATCTGCAGAGTCACCAGAAGTCAGTGTGAAGACGGCGAATGGGTCTGTGCGCCGCCATCTAGGTGTCCCGCTATGGGAGGGGGCAGGTTATGGCTCTGAAGTGACAATCACAGGAGATTCATAAAAAGAAAAAGTTATATTTGTTGAAATGCTGTAGCACTGGTGCTCAGAGTTCGGGGGGGGGGATCAGTGCCCCATAGGGTCAGCCACCCTCTGCTCCCTCCGCAGCCGCCAGTTCTCCTCTTTGAGCTTCTCCAGCTCCATCTCCAGTTCATGGAGCCTGGGGGGGTCAGCCCGCTGTGACCTCAGGTGGTTGTTCTCCTCCTCCATGCAGCTTATGCACTCCTCCAGCTCTATGTACTCACGGATCAGATCCTGCTTGCTCATGTCCTGCAGGCTCTCCACGTGGTCCTTCATCATCAGGAACTGGGTGGTGGTGTAAGGGGCCACCGGTGGGCCCTTGGTGAACATCTCGGCCCGCATCTGGGACGCCCGCTGCGACTCCCTCTCCTCCAGTCGCTTCTTCTCCTCCCAGGTCAGCTGGTTATACGGCTTCCAGGACCTCTTCTTCTTGGGGGGTAGCCGGCGGTGCCTCTTTCTGCCCAGCTCCCTCCAGGGCCCCTCCGGCTCATGGCTGTCACCCATGACCAGCTGACAATGGTGTTCCCTGTTGTCTGTAATAACAGATTGTACCGTGAGGGCTTCGTAAGGGGTGCCCAATGGTTCTTCCTGATCCAGCTCCTGGGGATCCCAAGCCGAGTCTACACAATGGGCTGCTGCTGGTGGGCGGTACCCAGGTTGAGACCAATTTGACCTGGTGTTGTTGTTCATGGGGCAATTCTGCTTGAAGTGACCCAGCTGTTTGCACCGGAAGCAGCGTTGTTCGTTGTCCTCCTGGCGTGGATAGCGAGGACTAGATGTCACCGGTCTGTTAGGAGGTTGGTATCTAGCGGCTGGTGGGTGTGAGGGCGCCGTTGGTCGTGGAGGTTGTACCTGTGGTGTGACCTGGTTCGTCTTGCGAGTATCCGCATATTCATCCGCCAATTTCGCGGCCTCTGATAGAGTCATGGGCCTGCGATGTCTCACCCAGTCTTTGACGTCCGTCTGGATGTGATTGTAAAATTGCTCCAGGAGCATTAGTTGCAAAATGTCCTCTGCGGTGGTGGCCTGGCTGCTGTTAACCCAGTTAGAGGCCGACAGGGATAACTGGCATGCCCATTCCGCGTAAGAGTCTTCCGTGGTTTTGCGTGAGTCCCTGAACTTCTGTCGGTGGGATTCTGGGGTTACTGCATAACGAGCCAGGAGCACTTCTTTAACCCGGGCGTAGCTATGGATATCCTGATCTGGCACGGTCCGGAAAGCATCAGAAGCTTTGCCTGACAATATTGCGACCCACTCTCCTCTAGCTATTCGGTGCAGGTTACATTGTCGCTCAAAATCTGCCAGGTAGTTATCAATCTCACAGTCCTTTTCATCAAAAGCTTTAAAAGCGCTAAACGGAATCTTCCTTGCGTCTGCTGTGCCAGTTTTAACTGTAGCTCTGCATCTCTTATTTGTTTATCCTTCTGTAGTTCTGCCTTTGCTAACAGGTCCATCACTTTCAGCACCACATCTGCCGTTGGGTTCGGACCGAACCATGCTAGCTTCTCTCTCATTACTTTGTTGGCTGGTGATTCCTCCTCCTGAATCACTGGTGTCTCCATCTCTTGTACTGCTGGCGTTGCTGCAATCCCGTCCTCCTGGTCTCGCTCCATTAATTCTGCTATGATGACCCGCTTGGTTTTGTTGCTAGCAATCCTTCCACGAACTTCCAGTAGTTCTTCCAGTGTCTGCTTGGAATCCGGATGTAAAGGGGAATAGAAGGGAAAATCCCACTGCTGCCAACCAATTGTGACGGTATTGGTATAATATCCCCGTCAAACAGTCCCTTCTTCCCATAACAGAACATCACAGAATCATCCACACATGAGACAAGCTTACTGCTGGAACCAGACAGACTTTTAATGGTATAACACAGAGCTTATATGTGGTTACAACTGTTACAATGACAATCTCTGCGCCCCCTCACACAGTGGGGGGTCTTCAATACAGATCCTTTGAAATAAGGATATTTCTTTGAACTAATCAGTATCTAGCCGGTTCGGCTCCGCTATGTTTAACCTGATCAGACACATTTCTTTAGACAATGAGATCAGTGACGCTAATTACTAGTTGTACTGAATACATTAACTAGACAGCTCGACCCCGCATATAGAGAGATAATTACCACAATGAAGCAATCAGCATAATTAACATGAGCCACTTATCTAATCACAGTAACCAGTAAACACAGGGCTTTTCCACACAACACACTAGAGCAATTAACATTTGAAACAGGACTGGCTGCAGAAGGGTAAATACCATTAACAGCCTTAAACAAGTAGGGAGGATTAACCTGAAGCATATAGGTAAAAAGTCCTTCACAGGAGCCTACGGTCGCACTTACTATGATCTCGAGCGCAAAGATCCAGGAGGTCTACAGTACTGTTCCTTGGATCACAAGGATCAGGGATACCTTCAAATTCTATCAGTCCCAGACCTTTCACGTTTAAGTGAGTACCCGCACTCGGGGGACTGGGTTTATATATATGATACTTTTAGGATTTATATGTTTCACTTCTCGGTCCCCGCAAGTTTGTGGGTGTTCTGAGTTTTTTAGTTCCTAAGTACTTTTAGGACTATTCTATGCGGGAAAGATACTAGCCCTAGTCCCCCCAACAAATATTCAATCAAGCAAAAAAAATTTCAAAATTATGCTCCAGGGGCCGATGTCATGAGTGGGATCAGGTATGTAGCAAAACAAGAAAGTATGCTCAAAATAACAAGAATATGGATAGCTGTGCTTATGATCAGAATTCTGAAGCATAGAAGGATGCTTATACTTGCAATCGTTACATTCACAGGTGTATGGATCCAGGTGGTCCACCATACAGTCCCTTATGGCGCTGGGGTCTGAAATCGCTGTATACACAGAATACTGCGTTTCCAAAACCCTGCTAATACTCAGGGTATCTGCAAATACAAGTGAAATCCTGCCCTCGGGGTGTTAGATTTATATATGTAGCTTATAGGATCCAGGTATTTCACTTCACAGCTCAGTTTAGTACAGCAATTGCCCTGATTTTCTCAGAGAGGCCAGGGCAGAAAAGAGCTGAAGGAAAAATGGATTTAAGACCAGTCCCATTATTGCAGTATCATTCAGCCTAGATACATAGATATACACAATCTCTGTGGGAGGATAAGAGAAGGGGAGGGGGGGTTCGGAGGGGGACTAGACCCGACCCAACTCGGCTCAAACTGAGCGCCTCACCAACCGCCGCGGCCCATTCTCCGTCCGACCGTCGGGTTGTGTAGCTCCGCGAGGGTGTCTTGTTGGAGATCCTGCCGCTGTACGTGTCCGTGCTGCCCGCCCTTCCTACTGCGTCTCGCTCTGCAGCCGATCCGGGGCCTCGATCACGTGGGTCCGCGCGGCGTTGTTGTCTCCTTCCTCCAGGTCTCCCGGAAGCGTCAGGTCTTGAGCGGGGAGCGGTGGCGAGTCTCCCGTGCGGAAGGCAGATCTCCAGCCTCTCACGCTGTCCTCTGCCGATCCGCTGGTGGATTCGCTGGAGACTCTACCCCGCATACACCGCTACCAGCCATGGGACGGTCCGGCGCCTCCCACCATCAGACGCCTCACGTCCTCCTCGGACGCATCCCACCCTGCACGGTTCACTTTTGAACTCCACATTGTTTCCATTACTCTCAGTATGTATTAGATAGGTTATCACCTTATTGTTTGCACATCTAATGCCGCATACACACCATCACTTTATGTGATGAAAAAAAAATGACATTTTCTGTGAAGTAAAAAACGACGTTTTTGAAACTTCAATTTTCAAAGACAAAGTTGTCTACACACCATCGTTTTTCTCACAATGTTCTAGCAAAGCGAGGTTACGTTCACCACATTTTTCCATTGAAGCTAGCTTCAAAACTAGCTTCTGGGCATGCGCGGGTGTAAAAACGTTGTTTTAAACAACGTTTTTTGCTACACACGATCAATTTCTGTGAAGTAAAAAACGACGTTTTGAAAAAGCATGCTTCAATTTTTTTTTGTCGTTTTTCAGAAGACATAAAACAACGTTTCCCCCACACGCGGTCATTTAAAGTGACGTTTTTAAAAACGCAGTTTTTTTTCATCACATAAAGTGATGGTGTGTACGCGGCATAATACCTAAAGAGTTCTGGAAATAAGGTGGAGTAAAAAAATGAATTTCTACACGCTCTTTGTAAGTGTCCAGCAGTTCAGCCTGAGCAGAGCACTGTGAACAGACTGGTCTCAGTGTGCTGTGCGGTGTCAGTGTGCGCTGTGCTGTGGTGTCAATGGCTATGCAGGTGTGTGGATCTCGGTGCTGGATTGTACTCCCTCCCGCTGTGCTGAAGCTCCTCTCCTCACTGTCAGCATGAATGAAAGGGAGAAGTGGGGACATGCAAATGTGGAGCCACACACAGGCGCTCCTGATGGCGAGATGAATAGGAGAGAGAGGAGGATGGATGGGGGTTGCAGAGGCGACAGCAAGAGAATGGGGAAGAGACCTGGTTCTAGTGCCATCTGTCCCTCTGGACTGCCGTAGTGCCATGTCCCTCTGGTCTTCCCCCAGTTCCCTGTCCCTCTGGTCTTCCCCCAGTTCCCTGTCCCTCTGGTCTTCCCCCAGTTCCATGTCCTTCTGGTCTTCCCCCAGTTCCCTGTCCCTCTGGTCTGCCCCAGTTCCCTGTCCCTCTGGACTGCCCCGGTGCCTTGTCCCTCTGGTCTACCCCAGTGCCCTGTCCCTCTGGTCTGCCCAAGTGCCCTGTCCCTTTGGTCTATCCCAGTGCCATGTCCCTCTGGACTGCCCAGTGCCAGGTCCATCTGGTCTGTGCCCACAGGCCAGGTCCCTCTGGTCTGTGCCCAGTGCCATGTCCCTCTGGTCTTCCCCCGTCCCATGTTCCTCTGGTCTGCCCCCAGTTCCCTGTCCCTCTGGTCTGCCCCCAGTTCTGTCCCTCTGGTCTGCCCCAGTTCCCTGTCCCTCTGGTCTGCCCCCAGTTCCCTGTCCCTCTGGTCTGCCCCCAGTTCCCCGTCCTTCTGGTCTGCCCCCAGTTCCCCGTCCTTGTGGTCTGCCCCCAGTTCCCCGTCCTTGTGGTCTGCCCCCAGTTCCCCGTCCTTGTGGTCTGCCCCCAGTTCCCCGTCCTTGTGGTCTGCCCCCAGTTCCCCGTCCTTGTGGTCTGCCCCCAGTTCCCCGTCCTTGTGGTCTGCCCCCAGTTCCCCGTCCTTGTGGTCTGCCCCCAGTTCCCCGTCCTTGTGGTCTGCCCCCAGTTCCCCGTCCTTGTGGTCTGCCCCCAGTTCCCCGTCCTTGTGGTCTGCCCCCAGTTCCCCGTCCTTGTGGTCTGCCCCCAGTTCCCCGTCCTTGTGGTCTGCCCCAGTGCCATGTCCCTCTGGTCTGCCCAGTGCCATGTCCCTCTGGTCTGCCCAGTGCCATGTCCCTCTGGTCTTCCCCAGTGCCACGTCCCTCTGGTTCTCCCCAGTGCCACGTCCCTCTGGTCTTCCCCAGTGCCACGTCCCTCTGGTCTTCCCCAGTGCCACGTCCCTCTGGTCTTCCCCAGTGCCATGTCCCTCTGGTCTTCCCCAGTGCCATGTCCCTCTGGTCTTCCCCAGTGCCATGTCCCTCTGGTCTTCCCCAGTGCCATGTCCCTCTGGTCTTCCCCAGTGCCATGTCCCTCTGGTCTTCCCCAGTGCCATGTCCATCCGGTCTTCCCCAGTGCCATGTCCATCCGGTCTTCCCCAGTGCCATGTCCCTCTGGTCTTCCCCAGTGCCATGTCCCTCTGGTCTTCCCCCAGTTCCCTGTCCCTCTGGTCTTCCCCCAGTTCCCTGTCCCTCTGGTCTTCCCCCAGTTCCCTATCCCTCTGGTCTGCCCCCAGTTCCCTCTGGTCTTGCCCCAGTTCCATGTCCCTGAGGTCTGCCCCAGTGCCATGTCCCTTTGGACTGCCCCAGGGCCATGTTCCTCTGGACTGCCCCCAGTGCCCTGTCCCTGTGAATTTTTTATAATTTTGACTGTAATAATAGTACAAGCACAAAGTAATTAGATATACATCTGTGAATGTTTATGTTAATTTTGATCATTGTATAGCTAGCAATAGTTTAGTCACATTCAGATGGATTTCAAAATATTTCACCACTCATTTAATTGGTTTTCTGATTTCTGAGGTTCTGGAACACATCCCAACATTTGTACCAACTTGGCTAACTTAATCACCTTAAATCACAATTGTAACTGAAATGTGTCAAGGCAGCTGCTGATTTCCAAAAACATGATGTGAGGCATGAAGATTTGTTGAAGTATCCTATTCTAAATTTACAATATTGGGGAACTGAAGAAATTCCAGAGAAGGGCAACCAAACTGATAAGAGGCATGGAGCTGAGGAAAGAGGAACTGAATGTATTCTCTCTTGATACAATGAGATGGGGCGGGGGTGGGGGAGTTATGTAGAGTTATTTACTTTAACCACTTAAGACCTGGACCAAAATGCAGCTAAAGGACCTTGCCCCTTTTTGCGATTCGGCACTGCGTCGCTTTAACCACTTAAGGACCGGACCAATATGCTGCTAAATGACCCAAGGGGTTTTTACAATTCAGCACTGCGGCACTTTAACATACAATTGTGCGGTCCTGCGACGTGGCTCCCAAACAAAATTGGCGTTCATTTTTCCCCACAAATAGAGCTTTCTTTTGGTGGTATTTGATCACCTCTGTGGTTTTTATTTTTTGCGCTATAAACAAAAATAGAGCGACAATTTTGAAAAAAAAAATGCAATATTTTTTACTTTTTGCTATAATAAATATCCCCCAAAAACATATATAAAAATTGTTTTTTTCCTCAGTTTAGGCCGATACGTATTCTTCTACCTATTTTTGGTAAAAAAATCGCAATAAGCGTTTATCGATTGGTTTGCGCAAAATGTATAGCGTTTACAAAATAGGGGATAGTTTTATTATTTTTATTACTACTAATGGCGGCGATCAGTGATTTTTTTTCGTGACTGCGACATTATAGCGGACACTTCGGACAATTTTGACTCATTTTTGGAACCATTGTCATTTTCACAGCAAAAAATGCATTTAAAATGCATTGTTTATTGTGAAAATGACAGTTGCAGTTTGGGAGTTAACCACTAGGGGGCGTTGTTGGGGTTATGTGTTCCCTGAAGTGTGTTTACAACTGTAGGGGGGTGTGGCTGTAGGAGTGACGTCATCGATTGTGTCCCTATAACAGGGATGACACGATCAATGCCCAGCCGTGCCATTCTGCCGACGTATATTTATGTCTGGAGGAGAAGAGATTTAACCTCCAAATATGTTAGGGCTTCTTCACAGTAAGAGCTGTAAAAATGTGGACTAGACTCCCTCAAGAGCTGGTTCTGGCCAGCTCAGCAGATTGTTTTCAGAAATTCTTGGATTCTTTGCTAAATTAACAAAATATAACTGGATACTAATATGTAAGGTAAGGTTGCACCAGGGAATATCCTCTCAGGGGATCAGGAAGGATTTTCCTTCCTTATTGGAGCAAATTTAATCATGCTTTAATATTTTCTTTTGCCTTCCCATGGATCAACTGTGGGTATAGGATTGCATATAGGGAGGTTTGTGTGTGTGTGTTTTTTCCCTCTGTGGGTTGAACTGAATGGACTTCAACCAGACTATACATATTCCAATCATCATGGCACCATGAAGTCTTAGACAGGTGGTAAATGCCTAAGCTAAAAGTGTAAATTTCAGAAGGGGTATTACCGCGCTACCAAAGGACTTGTGGAAGGGAAACTAAAGGGAAGGGAGGGGGGAATGGGGGAGTGGGGAAGGACAGTGAACAAACAGGCGGAGAAAAGGTAAAACTGCTGCGGCACTGCAAGTGTATCAAAACCCAAAATATATGAATAAAAAATAGTGCTGCGCTGTAGGGATAGGAAATAATAGTATAAATCTCATAAATACAGTGCTAGATCCAAAAATGAAATACGTGCATCTAAACAGTACACGACTTCAGTGATGCATAGTACCAAATCCAAGGTGAACACAATAGTGCTAGGTGAATAAGACAGCTGGCGCTGCTAAAGCCAAAAGGCTACAAAACTATATACATAGGTGATAGCAAACATATAAACAGTGAAAACGGCATAAGTGTTAATGCAGGAGCAGCAGGCTTAACGCTACTGGAACGCATGTAATAAAGTGCTGGTGATGGTGCCAAGTGTCCAAACATATACGGTAGTTCTTGCCGGGCAAGGGTTCCAATTTCCTTAAAAGTAGTGCAGATGTCCCCTTACCTTACTGCTGTAAGGTAACAGCATAAAACAACTCTATATGGAGGTGGCAATGGTTCTCACACAGAAAGATAAAGGAAAGCACCAATAGCGTAATAACGTAGGAGCAATTTAATAGTATAAAAACAGCTTATACACTAGGTACTCACAAAGGTAGTTTTTAAAATACAGCATATAAAAAACAAGTGGTGGACTCGCTGGCATCACATCCGGTACCTCTTTGAATAGAACTCTTGCGCGCAATCGTCACTCACAAGTGACTTCTTCAGGAGTGATAAGAGGTATGTGGAGTGAGTTTAAATAGTGGGGTTCCACTCATTAGCAGTAGTTTGTCAGCTAATGAGCACAGGAAGTGGGGCAGTAACCATCTTCCCAACAAACAGGAAGTGGGGCAATCACAATACAGTGCCTGCGGCCGAGAATGTGTTTTTAGCACGACGGCATCGTGCTGATTCTCGGCGACATGGTGCCGACATCTCGCACTCACTGGAATAGTAAAAGCACATCCCAGCAAGCGCGTCATAGAAGCGACGGGAGATCCGACTTGGATTCCCGCCAATTCTACACGTGTGCAGCGTTTGTTATGAATCCTGAGGGGAAAGGCCCCGCCGGATTTAATAAAAATCCGGCATGGGTTCCCCCCTCAGGAGCATACCGGGCCCTTAGGTCTGGTATGGGTTGTAAGGAGACCCCCCTACGAAAAAATGCCGTAGGGGGTCCCCCTACAATCCATACCAGACCCGTATCCAAAGCACGCTACCCGGCCGGCCAGGAAAGGAGTGGGGACGAGCGAGCGCCCCCCCCTCCTGAGCCGTACCAGGCTGCATGCCCTCAACATGGGGGGGTCGGGTGCTCTGGGGCAGGGGGGCGCACTACGGCCCCCCCACCCCAGAGCACCCTGTCCCCATGTTAATGAGGACAGGGCCCCTTCCCGACAACCCTGGCTGTTGGTTGTCGGGGTATGCGGGCGGGAGGCTTATCGGAATCTGGGAGCCCCCTTTAATAAGGGGGCCCCCAGATACCGGCCCCCCACCCTAAGTGAATGGATATGGGGTACATCGTACCCCTACCCATTCACCTGGAGGAAACATGTTAAAGTTAATAAACACGACAAAAGGGTTTTTAAAATAATTTATTAATCTGCTCCTGAGGCAACCCCTGTCTTCTTTAGCTGTTTTCACCAGGGGGGGCTTCTTCTTTGACGTCTTCGGGTGGGGGCCGCTCTTCTTCGCCGCCGTCTGGTTCTCTTCCACCGCCGGGGGGGTCGCTTTTATAAAAGCGCCCACCCCCCGGCGGGTTTCCTCCGACGTCTTCGGCGGGGGGTGGTGTGCTTCTCAGGGGGGGCTTCTTCTTCCGCTATCCGGGGGGGTCTTCTCCGCACTCCGGGGGGTCTTCTCCACTCTCCGGGGGGTCTTCTCCACTCTCCGGGGGGTCTTCTCCTATGTTCGCCGCTCTCCGCTGTTGACTCGGCGCACCCCGGTTCTTCCTCCCGCTGTCCAGTGCCTTCTCCTTCAGCGCTGAACATCTTTTTCTTCCGTGCTGTGACGTCTTCTTCTTCTTCTGTGCTGTGACTGACGTCTTCTTCTTCTCTTCTCCCGATGTTGACACGCCGGCTCTTCTCGCTGCAATGACAGGTGCGCGGCTTGCATCGGACTTATATAGGCCTCACAGTCCCATCATGCTCCGGTACCTACCCACGTGGGTAGGTATCACATGGGTAGGTACCAGAGCATGATGGGACTGTGAGGCCTATATAAGTCCGATGCAAGCCGCGCACCTGTCATTGCAGCGAGAAGAGCCGGCGTGTCAACATCGGGAGAAAAGAAGAAGACGACGTCATAGCACAGAAGAAGAAGGCGTCACGGAAGAAGAAGATGTTCAGCGCTGAAGGAGAAGGCACCGGACAGTGGGAGGAAGAACCGGGGTGCGCCGAGTCAACAGCGGAGAGCGGCGAACATAGAAGAAGACCCCCCGGAGAGTGGAGAAGACCCCCCGGAGTGCGGAGAAGACCCCCCCCCGGATAGCGGAAGAAGAAGCCCCCCCTGAGAAGCACACCACCCCCCGCCGAAGACGTCAGGGGAAACCCGCCGGGGGGTGGGCGCTTTTATAAAAGCGACCCCCCCGAAGCGGTGAAAAGAGCTAAAGAAGACAGGGGGTGCCTCCGGAGCAGATTAATAAATTATTTTAAAAACCCTTTTGTCGTGTTTATTAACTTTAACATGTTTCCTCCAGGTGAATGGGTAGGGGTACGATGTACCCCATATCCATTCACTTAGGGTGGGGGGCCGGTATCTGGGGGCCCCCTTATTAAAGGGGGCTCCCAGATTCCGATAAGCCTCCCGCCCGCATACCCCGACAACCAATGGCCAGGGTTGTCGGGAAGGGGCCCCGTCCTCATCCACATGGGGACAGGGTGCTCTGGGGTGGGGGGGCCGTAGTGCGCCCCCCTGCCCCAGAGCACCCGACCCCCCCCATGTTGAGGGCATGCAGCCTGGTACGGCTCAGGAGGGGGGGGCGCTCGTCCCCACTCCTTTCCTGGCCGGCCGTGTAGCGTGCTTTGGATACGGGTCTGGTATGGATTGTAGGGGGACCCCCTACGGCATTTTTTAGTAGGGGGGTCTCCTTACAACCCATACCAGACCTAAGGGCCCGGTATGCTCCTGAGGGGGGAACCCATGCCGGATTTTTATTTAAAATCCGGCGGGGACTTCCCCCTCAGGATTCATAACAAACGCCGCACATGTGTAGAATTGGCGGGAATCCAAGTCGGATCTCCCGTCGCTTCTATGACGGCTTTGTCTCCATCGCGGCAAGCCAGCTCGGCGCTGGCTCCCGAGATGGGGCTCGTAGGTGCTCAATCTCGCCGAGAAAGGGAGCGAGATTGACACAATATCGCAGTCACCCACTGTAGGTTTCCTAGGTTTCCATAATCCTGCGATCCTCACAAGAGTACTACATAAAAGTTTAAATATATTGATATGTCCCGGGGGCCATCGGGGCCAATCTAATATGTGTGCCATAGATAAAAAACAAAAAAATGCACAAATACAATGCCCCGCCAGCGAAAACATACACCGGAAATATGTTCGCGGCCATTTTGGAGGAGGCCGGAAGTGGAACCGCGGCCATTTTCTTGGGGCCCATGATGCATGCATGGAATCCAGCCACATCTCCATGCCGACTGGATCCGCACACAATTCATCGGCCGCCCCCCACCGGCAACAAGCCGACAAAGTTGGTGCAGTGCCGCAACGGGCCGCCTACACCCGCCTGCTGGGGCCGGAAGTAGAGCTGCGGCCATTACTCTAAAGCCTTGGCCCCATGAGCATGGACGCCATGTAGCTAACACTCAGGCAACGTAAAAAACTTAAAACAGTGGAGGGGATCCTCTGGAGAAGAGAACAAGATCTCATATAGCTCCATCAGCAATAGTATAAAAATATATATATTCTAACACTGTCGGAGACCAGCCCTGATGTAAGGTTAAATAAACATAAAACATGGCACAATTAAAATAAATCACTGGTAATCTTGCTCCTCAGTAGGATATACTGAATATGATGTAAGAGAGCCGCCACATTGGCAATTATTACATATAGCGACAGTTAGCCCAAAAAACAACATAGCAAGACATCATTATATAATATTGAGAGCTTATTCAGTAGAAGAGATACTCTAAAAAACACAGTCTGGGATGGTTAGACTACAGTGTGCCTATAACAAATGGGCAAAAAGTTTGAAAAGGATCCTTAAAAGGGACAGGGAGGAGGGAGGTGGAAACATGTCTCTTATAGGGGGGCGTGATAAACAAACAATAGTAAAAATCACTGAGGAAGCAGTAAAGGTCAAAATCTATATTTAACCCCTGGGGAGCAAAAGTATCCATGATAAAAATCCAGCGGGATTCAAGTTGGCTTAGTGTTCTAACCTTGTGGCTCCCTCGCCAATGTCTCACATAGGGCTCTATGCCCCAAAACTTTGGATGAGAGGGATCTTTATTATGGTGAGTGGCAAAATGTCTTGATACGCCATGATTATCGAAGCCTTTCAAAATGTTTTTTACGTGTTCTTTTATTCGTATTCGCAAAAGCCTTTTTGTCCGACCTATATATTGCAGACCGCAGCTGCATTCGAGGGTGTACACTGCTCCCTCTGTGTTGCAACAAATAAATTCTTTGATTTTGTGGGCATCTCCTGTACTTTTTGAAACAAACTCTTTCTTTTTTTCGTTCGGTCTTTTTGTTCTCAGATATGCAAAGCACTTTTTTCACGGAAAGAAGCCCTTGCCGATAAAGAAAGAGGAAAAGCCCATCTTAGGGGGCTCCGGGACACTTTTCACAATTTTATCTTTGATTGTAGGGGCCCTTTTATACACAAACTTGGGACGTGTAGGGAGAACAGTCCTTAGGCCTCTGTCTGCCAACAGTATGTTCCAGTGGCGTTTGATGATTTTTTCGATTTGTTTGTGTTGAATGTTATAATCAAGGATGATAGGCACCAGTTATTTCTGTACTTTTTGTTTAGGTTTACCACTCATTAGGGCTTTCCTATTCATAGTTGCAATTTCTGTAATTTTTTGAGTGATAAATGAATTCTCATATCCTTTTTGTATAAAGCGCTCCCCCATATCTTTAGCTTGGATGAGGAACATGTTTTTGTCTGTGCAATTCCGTCGAAGACGCATTATTTGTCCCTTGGGTATGTTGTACAGCCAATTCTTGTGATGGCAGCTTTCTAACGGTAAATAGCTATTACGGTCTACGTTCTTAAAATGAGTCCTGGAACTTAGTACGTTGTTCTTTTGTTCGATTTCCAGGTCCAGGAACGTGATCTTACTATTACTGACTTCCCAAGACAGTTTAATGTTTCTGTCATTGATGTTAAGATCTAGTAGGAAGTCAAGTAGTGTTTCTTTCTCCCCTTTCCACAATATCACAATGTCATCGATATAACTTCTGTATGTGGACAATTTGTCCGGTGGTTTGGAAAAAGTCCTTTCTTCTTCCCATTGGGCCATGAACAGCCCAGCCACACTGGGGGGCAAATTTCGCCCCCATGGCTACACCGGTTTTCTGGAAGAAGTAGTGACCGCCGTACCAGAAATAGCTATTTTTTAGACAAAAGTCCAAGCATTTAACCAGATATTTGCGTTGCGTGCAGGGTAGCTTGGAGTGTTTCCTTAGACCCCACGTCACCGCTTCACATGCTTGATGGTGTAGGATAATCGTATATAGTGCGGATACATCCGCCGTTGCTAACCAAAAAGGTCCATCATCCTTCGGGATGTCTTCTAGATGCTGTAACGTGTTTTGTGTCTCTAAGATAGGCTCTTGTGTTTTGAACTGCAGGCTGCAAATAATGATCAATGTATTGGCCCATCCTGGCTGTCAGGGAGTCAATCCCATTTACTATAGGTTTAGGTGGTGGGTTATTGCTGTCTTTATGTATTTTAGGCAAGGAATACAAGATAGGTGTACGGCAAGACTTAGGAATAAGGGGCCAAATCCTCAAAAAACGGGCTTAACTTAACTTTTCCGAGTTAAGTTACACTGCCGCAAATCTCCCAAGTTAGGTGCCGATCCTCAAAGCACTTACCTGGAAATTTTCGGCAGTGCAACATAACTCCGTCCGGTGCAAGGCGTTCCTAATACAAACGGGCGATTCCCATTTAAATTAGGCGCGCTCCCGTGCCGGACGTACTGCGCATGCCCGTGACGTCATTTTTCCCGACGTGCATCGCGTGGTTTTACGATACGCCGAGTTTTGAGGATCGCGCCGGGTTAAAAAGTTGGGACGGGTTAAAAAAAAGATACGGCGGAAAAAAAAATTGCGGCGATCGAAAAAAAGGTCTGTTTTTACAAGGTGTAAACAGTTTACACCTTGTAAAAGCAGCCCTAATTTTACGCATGCAAACGTAAACTTACGGAGAAAAAACAAAGCTGAAAAGCTTTGTGGATCTCCGTAAGTCCTCATTTGCATACGCGAAGCGGCATTTCGACGCAAAATGCCCCCAGCGGCGGATGCGGTACTGCATCCTAAGATTTGACAGTGTAAGTCTCTTACAGATGTCGGATCTTCTGTCTATCTTTGGAAAACTGCTTCTGAGGATCAGTTCCAAAGATAGGCACAGGGATACGCAGGCGGAACAGCAGATCCGCCTGCGTATCCCTTTTGAGGATTTGGCCCAAGGTACTGTGCTTCTTTCTTATTCAAGATGTTTCTCTTCAGTCCAAGGTGGACAACATGTTCCAGAGCTTTCCTGCACCTGAACATAGGGTTACTTACAAGTCGGTTGTATGTGTTCGTGTCTCTTAGCATGAGATCCATGCTTTATTTTTATACTGTTCCTTTGACAACACCACTATTCCTCTGCTTTTGTCGGCTGGTCTAATCACCAGATCTTTTCTTTTCATAAGTTTGCGTATCCCACTTTTAATATGTTTGGGCTCCTCTCGTTTCTTGATTTTCAGATCTTTCAGTTCTTCTGTGACGAGTCTTTTGAATACTTCAATGCATTTGTTGTCTTTCACTTGGGGGTTGAAAGGGGATTTATTTCTCAGGGTCCCTTTTCAACACCCAAGTGAAAGACAACAAATGCATTGAAGTATTCAGTGTTCCACTGGAACATACTGTTGGCAGACAGAGGCCTCCCTATACGAGACATTTTTCCACCTCCCTCCATCCCTTTTAAGGCAGAGGCGTTGCTAGGGGGGTGCGGCCCGCACCGGGTGACACCCACTAGAGGGGTGACACCATCCCAATTTAAAAAAAAAAAGCGATGAGCGCCGCGGAATTGGAGCGCTGCGGTACAAGAGGAGGGGGGGTTGCGGGGTGACACCTCAGCACCATCCATCCCCTTCTCTCACAGCCACGGGCTGTTAGCGGTGCTCGGCAGTCGGCACACAGGCACAGCCCCCTCCTCTCTGTTTGTGTGTACAGAGGGGGAGGGGCCGACGGGACCTTCTGTCCATGTGCCGTGGCGCTGCCTGCGATGATCTGAGGTACTGAATGGGAAGGGGGGGGGTGTTTGCACCTGGGGGGATTTCACTGAAGGGGGGGGGTGTTTGCACTGAGGGGGGTTGTACTAAGGGGGTGTTTGCACTGAGGGGGTTTTCACTAAGGGGGGTTTGCACTGGGGGGTTGTACTAAGGGGGGGGTTTGCACTGGGGGGTTTGCACTGGGGGGGTTGCACCGAGGGGGTTTGCACTGAGGGGGGGCATTTGCACTGAGGGGGGGTTGCACAAAGGGGGGGTGTCTGCACTGAGGGGGTGTCTGCACTGAAGGGGGTCTGTGTAACATGCAGGGGTCCGGAGGTGCAGGTGGCTGTGTAATGTAAAAGGGTCCAGAGGTGCAGGGGGCTTTGAGATGTAAAGGGGGCCAGTGATGCAGGGTGCTGTGTAATGTAAAGGGGTCCAGAGGTGCAGGGTGCTGTGTAATCTAAAAGGGTCCAGAGGTGCAGGGTGCTGTGTAATGTAAAGGGGTGCAGAGGGCTGTGTAGTGTAAAAGGGTCCAGAGGTGCAGGGGGCTATGTGATGTAAAAGGGTCCAGAGGTTCAGGGGGCTATGTGATGTAAAGGGGTGCAGAGGTGCAGGCGGCTGTGTAATGTAAAAGGGGTGCAGTGATGCAGGGTGCTGTGTAATGTAAAATGGTCCAGAGATGCAGGGTGCTATGAGATGTAAAGGGGTCCAGTGATGCAGGGTGCTGTGTAATGTAAAGGGGTCCAGTGATGCAGGGTGCTGTGTAATGTAAAGGGGTCCAGTGATGCAGGGTGCTGTGTAATGTAAAGGGGTCCAGAGGTGCAGGGTGCTGTGTAATGTAAAGGGGTCCAGAGGTGCAGGGAGCTATGTAAAGTAAAGGGGTCCAGTGCTGCAGGGGCTGTGTAATGTAAAGAGGTGCAGGGTGCTGTGTAATGTAAAGGGGCCCAGAGGTGCAGGGTGCTGTGTAATGTAAAAGGGTCCAGAGGTGAAGGGGGCTTTGAGATGTAAAGGGGTCCAGTGATGCAGGGTGCTGTGTAATTTTAAAGGGGTCCAGTGATGCAGGGTACTGTGTAATGTAAAGAGGTTCAGAGGTGCATGGTGATGTGTAATGTAAAGGGGTCCAGTGATGCAGGGTGCTGTGTAATGTAAAGGGGTCCAGAGGTGCAGGGTGCTGTGTAATGTAAAGGGGTCCAGAGGTGCAGGGGGCTATGTAAAGTAAAGGGGTCCAGTGCTGCAGGGGCTGTGTAATGTAAAGAGGTGCAGGGTGCTGTGTAATGTAAAGGGGCCCAGAGGTGCAGGGTGCTGTGTAATGTAAAAGGGTCCAGAGGTGAAGGGGGCTTTGAGATGTAAAGGGGTCCAGTGATGCAGGGTGCTGTGTAATTTTAAAGGGGTCCAGTGATGCAGGGTACTGTGTAATGTAAAGAGGTCCAGAGGTGCAGGGTGCTGTGTAATGTAAAGGGGTCCAGTGATGCAGGGTGCTGTGTAATGTAAAAGGGTCCAGAGGTGCAGGGGGCTATAAGATGTAAAGGGGTCCAGTGATGCAGGGTGCTGTGTAATGTAAAGGGGTGCAGTGATGCAGGGTACTGTGTAAATTTAAAGGGGTCCAGTGATGCAGGGGGCTGTGTAATGTAAAGAGGTCCAGAGGTGCTGTGTAATGTAAAGGGGTCCAGAGGTGCAGGGGGCTATGTGATGTAAAGGGGTCCAGTGGTGCAGAGGGCTGTGTAATGTACAGGGGCCCAGAGGTGCAGAGTGATGTGTAATGTAAAAGGGTCCAGAGGTGAAGGGGGCTGTGAGATGTAAAGGGGTCCAGTGATACAGGGTACTGTGTAATTTTAAAGGGGTCCAGTGATGCAGGGTACTGTGTAATTTTAAAGGGGTCCAGTGATGCAGGGAACTGTGTAATGTAAAGGGGTCCAGTGATGCAGGGGGCTGTGTAATGTAAATGGGTCCAGTGATGCAGGGGGCTGTGTAATGTAAAGGGGTCCAGTGATGCAGGGTGCTGTGCAATGTAAAGTGGTCCAGAGGTGCAGTTGTGGAGAGGGGTACACAGTAGTAACAAAAAGATATTGAAGGATGCAGAGGTATGCAGGGGGCACAGTGGGGTGTTTTTACATTTTAACGTGGGGGGGTGCCAGATATTGGATCCGCCCCGGGTGCCAAATGCTCTAGGTACGCCCCTGTTTTAAGGATATTCTTTTCAAACTTTTTGCCCATTTGTTATAGGCACACTGTAGTCTAACCAATCCCAGACAGTGTTTTTTAGAGTATCTCTTCTACTGAATAAGCTCTCAATATTCTATAATGATGTCTTGCTATGTTGCTTTTTGGGCCAACTGTCGCTATGTAATAATTTCCAATGTGGCGGCTCTCTTACATCATATCCGGTATATCATAGTTACATAGTCAGGTTAAAAAAAGACACAAGTCCATCCAGTTCAACCACAAAAAAATAAACAAACAAAATAAAAAACACAGTACAATCCCATACACCCATATATCCTACTGAGGTGCAAGATTACCAGTGATTTATTTTAATTTTGCCATGTTTTATGTTTATTTAACTTTACATTAGGGCTGGTCTCCGCGACAGTGTTAGATTATATATTTTTTATACTATTGCTGATGGAGCTATATGAGATCTTGTTCTCTGCTCCAGAGGACCCCCTCCACTGTTTTACGTTTTTTACGTTGCCTGAGTGTTAGCTACATGGCGTCCATGCTCATGGGGCCAAGGCTCCAGAGTAATGTATAAAGTGAAACTCCTGCGCTGTCTAGGTGAGAAAAGGGGGGGGGAGGGGAGGTGACAGGGATACTGCTGCAAATACCAAGAAGGTCTACCTTGATAGACAAATAGTGATATAAAACAAATGAAAAATATTTGCGCTGTGAAAAAATATATATATATAAAAAATATAATATATAAAATATATATAATAGTAGTGAACCTAATTGACAAACCAACCGAAGTGAAAGTGACAGTTAGATGGCAATGCGATAGCAATATACTGAACAATCCCTAGATGTACAGGTTAGTACACAAATGGTCTATAATGAGAAGTCCAGCTGCATGAAAATGATACAGTTCAAAAAAGAGTCTGATCCAGCTGATGAAAAAATGTAAACGTTCCGTTGGCGCGGCGGGTGTAGGCGGCCCGTTGCGGCGCTGCACCAACTCCGTCGGGCTTGTTGGCGGTGGGGGGCGGCCGGTGAACTGTGTGCGGATCCAGCCGGCATGGAGATGTGGCTGGATTCCGTGCATGCATCACAGACCCCAAGAAGATGGCCACGGTTCCACTTCCGGCCTCCTCCAAAATGGCCGTGAACATACTTCCGGTGTTTGTTTCGCTGGCGGGGCATTGTATTTGTGCATTTTTTTTTTATCTATGGCACACATATTAGATTGGCCCCCAGGACATATCAATATATTTTAACTTTCTATGTAGTACTCTTTTGGGGATCACAGGATTATGGAAAACTAGGAAACCTATGGCGATTGCCCCACTTCCTGTTTGTTGGAAAGATGGCTGCTGCCCCACTTCCTGTGCTCATTAGCTGACAAACTACTGCTAATGAGTGGAACCCCACTATTTAAACTCACTCCACATACCTCTTATCACTCCTGAAGAAGTCACTTGTAAAAGACGAATGCACGCAAGAGTCCTGTTCAAAGAGGTACCAGATGTGATGCCAGCAAGTCCGCCACTCGTTTTTTATATGCTGTATTTTAAAACTACCTTTGTGAGTACCTAGTGTATTAGCTGTTTTTATACAATTAAATTGCTCCTACGTTATTACGCTATTGGTGCTTTCCTTTATCTTTCCGTGTGAGGACCATTGCCACCTCCAACGACCTGAAATTTCATTGTTGCACTTATCCATATAGAGTTGTTTTATGCTGTTACCTTACAGCAGTAAGGTAAGGGGACATCTGCACTACTTTTAAGGAAATTGGAACCCTTCCCCGGCAAGCACTATATGTTTGGACACTTGGCACCATCACCAGCACTTTATTACATGCGTTTCAGTAGCGTTCAGCCTGCTGCTCCTGCATGAACACTTATGCTGTTTTCACTGTTCATATGTTTGCTATCACCTATGTGTATAGTTTTGTAGCCTTTTGGCTTTAGCAGCGCCAGCTGTCTTATTCACCTAGCACTATTGTGTTTACCTTGGATTTGTTACTATGCATCACTGAAGTTGTGTACTGTTACACTGTTTAGATGCAATTATTTCATTTTTGGATCTAGCACTGTATTTATGAGATTTATACTATTATTTCCTATCCCTACAGCACAGCACTATTTTTTATTCATAAAAGTGTAAATTGTTAAATCACAGGGGTAAAGATATTGTAATTTTTTGACAAGTGGTCTTTGAAGGCCCCCACCCTAGTTTAGGGATGGTTGTTCTAGTTGTGAATGATTTGTTCTGTTCTCCTGCCCTAAATGTCCACCTCACTGTCCTAGACAGAAAGGTATAAATCAGGGGTCTCAAACTGGCGGCCCTCCAGCTGTTGCAAAACTACAGATCCCGTCATGCCTCTGCTTGTGGGAGTCATGCTTGTAACTGTCAGCCTTGCAATGCCCCATAGGAGTTGTAATTTCGCAACAGCCGGAGTACTGCCAGTTTGATACCCCTGGTATAAATGCTGTGTTATGTTCTGGAAACTCATTTTATCTGAATAGGGGATACAAATGAATGCTGAAACATCCTCAGTGTTACAAAACAAACCCGACTGAATGTGACAAACTAGTACAGCTGCAATATACATATATTTAAGCAAGCTATCTATACAAAATAAATATATACAGTTTAAAGAATGCATAGAGATGTGATCTGAAATGTCATTGAATATATTTGGGAACACAAAAAAGAAAAACAAATATTTAAAAAGTTTACATTTTTCTTATAAAATTATCTTGATTATCTCAGGTAATACCATTTTTTTTAAAGCAATACAACTGATTGAAATAAAACCATATCATAGATGGCAGAACATATATAAAATATTAAGCAAGAGACATGAACATAAATATAACACATCTGAAATATTTTTTGTACAGTCTGAATTTACACTTGATGAAATAAAAACTTCAGATGTTATGAGCCCTGACAATGGCACCTGGGATGCAAGAGTTGGACTGTCTGAGTTTATAAGAGAATTTATCTTCTCAGCTTCTTTATTGCAGGCTTCAATCTAAACAAAGGAAAGGTAGATATCAAAACTGTTATTTATATATAATAATACTGGTGTACACCAAGAATTGCAGATTTGACATTCTGTTTTTTTTCTTTTATATGTAATTTTTTTTTCCTGACAGACTCCATGGCGCTCCTACCTCATAGGACCCTACTCCTATAAATGTTTAGGCCGAGCCAGAGGTTGCCTTCCTTTTTTGTCCTCCTCACTCATAGGACTTCATGTATAAAGTTTTCCTACCTTTTGGAGGTATTGGCGACTGGGTTTCATGCGGGACAGCTGTGCAGATATTAGGAGTGCCCTTTGGTGTCCAGAAGTCTTCCAGGATGACTCCGGTGGTCACCGAGTCCCCAGCGAACAGCGGGGTGATTTTATTGCACAAAAAATGGATAACGTATAAGATGTATAACTGCAAAACGGAGGCCCTTGTCAATGGCGGGCATTTGAACCAGGTCGGATGCCCTGCTAACAGCCGGTTACCATTAGGTGTGCCTAGCATGGTTGCTACAACTGTTGTTCCTGCTTCTGGGATTCAAGTCGCCCTACAAATGCATTGATTGCCCAGTGGATACGCGAGTATGTTTGGCTTGAGGTCAGCAGAAGGGACCAGATGTCATGCAGACTGAGGAGTAACTCCACTTATGCTAAAAAATATATACGGGTATAATATATAAATATATATATATATATATATATATATATATATATATAATATATATATATATATATATATACACTGTATATAACCAAAACGAAAACATATGAAGATGACTGTGCTCTCTGGGAGATCTATGTGCATTGCAAAAATGTTTCCTTTGTCTTTTTTCTGTCCTGAGCAGGGTTTGCATGTTGAGCGCATTTGATAACTGTCATTGTCATGTACCTTTTTCAATAAAAAGAGTTAAAAAATAAAAGAAAGAAAAAGAGTTAATGACTATGATTGGTTGAAAGTATGTTAAGGAGAAATGTGTAATATTCATATTTAACACCCTGTCTGGGATAATAAAACCGAACAGTGTATGAAGCAACCTTGCTGTTTCAATTATTCATATATACACTGCATAGAGATATTTGGGTATCAGAGCAATGGAATCGGCCGACAATGAGGTTATTATAATTGGATAATAATATAATAGTTGGGAGTAGTGGTTAAAGGTGGTAAGTGGAGATCGAGTGGAGGTATAGTAGCCTCCACTCGATCACACTCTGCGGTTGTTTGTTCTCTACCATGTTCTCTTTGTCCATAAAGGTGATTGGCTATTTTAGTCAATTCTCATTTCAACCATTGGACATTGCTGGTTACTGTTACAACAATAAATAGTAACGTCAGTTCACTCACTCCTCCGATGTTTCCGCCATAAAGTCGCGATCTACTATTGTGTGTCCATCATCACATGGTTGTGATATTTATGGCTATACATGGCTTTGATTGCACGCCTGCACTGAGCCTATGATTTTATTTTGAAACTTCGGGACAACCTTCTTGACCCGTGTTTATTCATAATCTCTATATTTTGTTATTTAAAAAAAAAAAATTTTAAACTATATAAACAAGCTCCTGAAGTAGCGGATCAACACGCGCAACATATAGAGCGTTTTTCCCTGAACAACCTCCGAATATGACTCAACCTCTCCACGTATCCAAACAACCATTGGATATATTATAATATTCTATGTGCTTCAAATCTTTGCGCTCCTTACATGTGGTATATGTGTAGCGGCCTGCTCCTGTTGGGCTGGCGCTGCTTTAAATTTAGGGGAAAGTCTGATGCTGCGTACACACGACCGTTTTTCGGGTTCTAAAAAATGACTTTTTTTTTTAATGTCATTAAAAACTATCGTGTGTGGGCTCCAGAGCATTTTTCACGATGTAAAAAATGACCATTAAAAATTTCAAACATGCTCTAATTTTTCACGTTGTTTTTAACGTTGTGGTTTTTAACGTCGTAAAAAATGGTCGTGTGTGGGCTTTAACAACGTGAAAAAAACGTGCTGGCTCAGAAACAAGTTATGAGACGGGAGCGCTCGTTCTGGTAAAACTCGTTCGTAATGGAGATAGCACATTCATAACGCTGTAACAGACTGAAAAGCGCCAATCGTCTTTTACTAACTTAAAATCAGCAAAAGCAGCCCCAAGGGTGGCGCCATCCGAATGGAACTTCCCCTTTATAGTGCCGTCGTATGTCACAACGCTTTGCTAGAGCATTTTTTTTCCACGATTGTGTGTAGGCAAGGCCGTTTTAATGATCGGGTTGAAAAAAACGTTGTTTTTTCTAGACCATTAAAAACTTCATTTTTTATAACCCACGTGTGTACGCGGCATGAGAGTTAATTGACTCAGACATGTCTGATTTTGAGCAAATTTTACTTCTGTTTCAGCTATGGCTTTGCTGTGAGTGACCACTATTGTTCGTTTGGGGTGATGTTCCTACTCCAGGCCAAGGGTGACAGCAGCTAGGTCAAGGTGATTTGAGTATTTTCCCTCGGCAGCCAATCAGTGGGGGTTGATCGTCCAGCTGTGCATGCTGCGGAGGGGTACTTAAGGAACAGACGTCATTGGTCCTGGGTCGTCGTCCCACCACCCCGTGTGTGGCCCTCCTGGCCGGGGGTGCGTGTTCCTGCAATCCTGGCTTCGGATCATATTGGTCTGGGGTTGTGATATTCTAAGTAGGCCCAGTAAGCAGATTGGGTTTACGCTCTTAAGGGTGATCATGTGCTGTCCGTCCTGAGGGAGGAAGCCGCTTGATGAAGGACCTATCTTGGAGAGAACCGAGCACGAGGCTGGTGTCTCAAGAGAGGCCTTGAACTTCATCGAAGGATGCACCGTTTACTGAAAGGCTTGATGGTGATTAACTGTCAGTTCCAAGTTCTGCAAGAAGTTAATCTGGAGTGATCCAGGTGTTGAATACTGTGCTATGAGGATTCTGGACCATAAGTATCTCCATCTGTGGGAAGGTCTGTGGCAGAGACTGTACCATGTTCCGTGTAACATTCTGGTTGCTAGGTTAGTGAGAGAAATCTATCCAGGTGCGCAATACCCACTCTGGCTAGAGTGGCGACAAAAGCTGTGTCGCAGTAAACAGGAGTGTATTTAAATAATGCACCTGAACCGATTTACCTGTTACCCTTCCACCTCTTCAACTACTTTTATTCTTTTACCAAGTTCAGCAAATAATTCTTAGAAAAAGGAAGTGTAAAGTATGGACATTGAACTTTCTCTACTCTCATCCATCACACTGGATGGCGAGGAAATAAAGGTAACATGCCGCCCGAAAATATCCAGCAGCTCCTTCGGGGGTAGTGCTACATATGTATTAGGGGTGTTATGAGAGTCCTTGAGGTCACTCAACTTTATGGTTTTTAATGTGTTTGTATACAATGGTTTTACCTTTATCCAATTAAAAACTTCAATCTTTTACCAAATATATGCGTGTGCCTACAAAGTCCATATCTTTATTCTAATTTCTTCTAACGACTACAGTAAGACTCTAAGGACTATCTCGTTTGCCAAAATAAAAGATTTAGGCTAGGAAGGATCCTTTGGTTATTTACAGCTCAAAGTGGGATCCCCTCCAGGCCAGTTGAAGTAAGGATTGGGCCATGATGTCAGTCTCTCTAGGGCTGCATCCTCAGCAAGAAGATTGTCCAGAATCAGGGCTTTTAGGACCCTTTGGTCGTTCGCTGCTCCAGATGGGATATCTTTAAGTCCAGTTTTGAGTAAAAGCTTGGTCATGAAGGCAGCCTCTCTATTGTTCTCTTTTCCTCAGTCAGAAGATTTGCTGGACCCTGGACCTCATGCCATGAGGGATCCTTTTTGGCTTTCTGCCTAGTACGGGTAGTGTTTATATCCATACTGGGCACAGTGGGCAGCAATCTGAGGTGGCTTTGGCATCCTATGAGAACAAAAGATTTGTCCCTCCCATATGCAGGACCACCAAGGATAACTGGTTCAATGCCATTTGATATTGGGATACTTCGAGCATGCTCTCAAGTTATAGCTCAGAGTTTTAGCACATGTTTGTCACTTCTCTAGCAGATCGAGCGGGACCAAGATATCATCCAAAATCATCACTGGATGGGTCATTCCACCTAGCCAATAGGCATATGATTCCAATGGAAGCAGCCACCACACACTCAACCAGAATGTGTGTATGCTTCGTGGGCTCCCTGTTGAGGGTGCCAGGAATATTTGTAGGGCAGTGGCATGTCTTCTATTAAGGCTGTTCTGGCTCATTATGGGGTGGAGCTTACTTTCTTATACTGTTAATATCTACCCATAGGGTTTCTGTTGACTAAGTGCTATGTTTGAAACCCTACTTTTTCAACATCCCAGCCTTTGTTTTTTGGGCTAGTTAGTTTCCAAATGTATGCTTCCATGAAGTCTGTCAGGAAAACTGAACATTTTCTATCAAATACTTGCCATAATTTTTCTTTCCTGATGGACTCCCTGGCAGTAGGAGTTCCCTCCTAGTG
The DNA here is from genome assembly GCF_905171775.1 of Rana temporaria. Classification (NCBI taxonomy): domain Eukaryota; kingdom Metazoa; phylum Chordata; class Amphibia; order Anura; family Ranidae; genus Rana; species Rana temporaria. The sequence continues at coordinate 177,438,729 of NC_053493.1, forward strand.
TCATGAGTAGGCTAGTTATGGAATGCAGTCTCTGATTCAGCCTGAAATTTTATGAGAGTGGGGTCCTATGGGGTAGGAGCGAGGGCAGGGCTACCCAAACGTATGTTGCCATGGAGTCCATCAGGAAAGGAACATTTACGGTAATTTTTTGATTGGAAATATTCAGTTTTATGAAGCTGCTAAAGTCTACAACGCTTTACAGAAAACCACCTTTGTTAAATTATTACTAAAAACTTGTAAAAATGTATTTATTTATTAAAACTTTACTAAACCATCAAATAATGTAGTCTAATGTGACTATACTGTACAATCATTCTCTAGGGTCCAACCTACTAGTGCAGTTGGAGGAAACACAAACTACTAGAATCTCAGGTAAAGTACACAAACAGCATAAAACATTATTCTTCCTTGCCAATATAAAGTGTAGGACCACTAAGTTGACATCTGTACTTTCCCTCGTGACCATCAAAAGTTTGCGGTCAGAGTATAAACAAAAAGGGATGTGCAATATGACATCTAGTCTAGATTATAGGAAGTTGTTGTTAACCTACTAATGTAGTAAGAGGAAACACAAACTACTGGAAGAACAGGTAAAGGACGCTAATTCCTATTGTGGCCTTAAAGATTGCTGGTTTATGCCAGATTTTGGAGAGAAAGGTACGCTAATTGCACAGCTGTGTGTTTGGCTATATAGTTCTGACCTGACTATGGCTCAGAGCCCCACCCAACAGACAGGAAGTCTGTTCCTGGGAGTCAGGTGGACTCCCATGCCTCTGAGAGGAGTCAGAGGCTGCATGGGTGCAGCCAGAGTATGCATGTCTGCAGGAGGCAGATGTCATTGGTGATTAAGCATCAAGGCACTGATCAGGAGTAAGCTAGGAGAGAGCTTAACTCTAGGAAACTCTGTTTGTTTTGAGGAGCAGACCTAAGGCCTAGGCTAAAGGCCTGAAGCAGCCGTATGGCAAGAATGAAAGCCAGGAGGCTAAAGTGTTGAGTATGCAAGATACAGTAATGGTGGAACCCCCTGTGAGGGCTACTGATGTATTTGTGAACTTTTTGTGCTTTTAAATAACAGTGGGCTACCAGGCCCTTAAATTAATTTCTGGACTGGCGTACTCACTAAAAAACGCACCTACCGCTGGAGTCTGATCACCCCAATCTTACACTATATAGTATGTGGAAATTAAAGTGGTTGTAAAGTCATTTTTTTTTTAACCTAATGCATTCTATGCATTAAGATAAAAAAGCCTTCTGTGTGCAGAAGCCCTTCTCAGCCCCCCAATACTTACCTGAGCCGCATCTCTGTCTGGTGATGGGGGCCGAACTGCAGCTCTGTGTCTGAATAGATACACAGAGCTGCAGCTCTGCTCGTGTGCACTTATAGCAAGCTGCTTGCTGTGGGGGCACTGAACAGGAGGGAGGGGCCAGTGGCACCAGCCAGGGACCCGTGATAGGAGGTTTCAGGCTGCCCTGTGCAAAACCACTACACAGAGCAGGTAAGTATAACATGTTTGTTATATAAAAAGTAAATGTGGCGCTAACTCAGAACAAATAAGTAATAATAAATGTACAATAGTGAAAACTGATCAATAAATAACACATGTATTAAGACAGCTTAAATTAATTATTGAATCAATAATATATTTTAAGGGTAAGTTCACCAGAAAAATCTGTAAGGTGAACTTACACACCACCCCCCCCCCCCCCCCCCCCCCCCCAGTCCCGCTGACTTGGAGCCCAATCACCCGCACTGACACATCGGGTTGCCGCCTCACCGTTCCAGGGTTTAGAAATCCGCCGCAGCTTAATCCCCAAAATGTACTTTGTCAGGTAGTACGCTTAGGAGCATTCTAATTGGTCAGTGCTGAATTCTGCAAAAAGGTAACAATTGGCAGTCTCTACCTGTATTGCTTTAGGATGAACATCAACTGGTACAACAAGGATCACTAGCTCTGATTCCACGCTGAGGTATCCGAATACATCACACTGGGGTACAGATATGTGAGGCCTTATTTTCTGCAAGATGTCCATGACTGTGATTGGCATTTTCTTTATCTTAAACGAAAATAGTATCTCTTAGAATTCCAAGTACATCAACAAGAATTTGAAATATGGTTATAATGCGACAGGCTGATACATTTTCAAGTGCAGCATTTATGCAATGCGTTTATCATTTTATAACACAATTACAATTTGTATAGGAAGATTTTTTTTTAAATCAAAAAGGTGTTTATTAAACAGATTTTAGACAATTTCCAATGTACAGACATTGCATGTGTATGCATGAAAACGTACAGTTCTCTCATTCTTCATGTTAATCATTCTGTCACCTCACCTTTCAGGTCTGCATTATAATAATACACATGTTTTAAAGCTTGTGCTATCTATCACTAAGGTCCACCTGCAGAGCATTGCACTAATCTGGACATATATAAACAAACTGAGCTGCGCTGCAAATTAAATACATAAAAATAACATATGAATCATGAATAAAGTGATGTGTGATTCATTTATATCAATGCAGCTTACCAGCTGATTTGATCTCTTTTTAGGGATATCGTTTCCGCTTATGGCCAATACCCCAGCTCTGGGTCTCTGTAGCACACGGCAGGCGCTCCTGAGTCCCTTGCGCTAGTTCTCGTCGGTATGTTCAATGATTGTTATTTCCCCATGTAAGTGAAAAGAGCTACTGTCAGGGAAGACAGGCTTTCCATGCAAGGGCCCGGCATGCACGTATGCGTACTAGCACTTTAAGACACACACCTGTCACTAATAATGAAGTCAGGCAGGCTATTTAAGCAAAGCTTTTACAGAGGTTCCTTGCTGTTTGGTCTGCAGCTTCTGTGTCATTTCCTGTGTGACCTCTGACTCTGATCCAGCTTGTTACCTGTGAATGTCTGCTGCCTGTTCTGGACCCGGCTTCCCTTAGGCCTTGTACAGACGAGGGGACAGTCCGCTGAAAACAGTCCGCCGGACCATTTTCAGCGGACATGTCCCCTCGGAGATTTCTGTCTGATGGTTGTACACACCATCAGATAGAAATCCGCGCAGACAGACAGCGCGGTGACGTGTCTGCGCCATCGCCGCGACGATCACGCGGCGACGTGCGCGACGCTGGAAGGTCAATGCTTCCACGCATGCGTCAAAGTTATTTGACGCATGCGAGGGATGGCGGCCGCTCGGACATGTACGGTGAGTCTGTACAGACGACCGAACATGTCCGACGGACAGGATTCCAGCGGACATGTTTCTTAGCATGCTAAGAAACATGTGTGCGCTAGAAAACGGTCGGGTGGACAAATGTCCGCTGGAAACCTGTCCGGTCGGCCGTACACACGACCGAACATGTCTGCTGAAACTGGTTAGCGGACCAGTTTCAGCAGACATGTTCGGTCGTCTGTACGAGGCCTTAGACTCTGATCCTGCCTGCTGATTCTGTCTGATGATCTTCCGGTACTACTCGGCTTGTGACCTGACCTCTCTCCTGCCTAACGTCTATGCCTGATCTGCCTGATTATTTCCGACCCGGCCTGTCTGACCCTGCATCTCGCTCATCCAGTCTGCTACAGCTCCCAGCCCTGCAAGCCTGCATCTGGTACTGCTCCGTGGTTCATCCCAGCCTGCCACCAGTCAAGCATCGTGTCAGCTCATCTACTATCTGCCTGCGGATCACCGCTACTACAGGGACTATTGAACTGTTTACAGGCTCTCATACCCCGCCGTGCTCCTGTGGCTGCTGTATCACTGCCAGTAGTCCACGAGCCGGAGTTGTACGAGAGGCCTTCCTCTGCACGTCAGGCTCACATCTCAGGTACGTAACAGCTACCATAGCGTGATACTGCATAAAATGTATTAATTGAAATCAAAGATGTACACTCACATTATGGTAGAATTAAAACGACATATCATGTGTATTCGAGCCGGTCAGCTCTCGATGTCCGCCCGTTCCTTCCGGAATTTGCATTTGTTTGCGGTGACGTCAGCACGCGGCTCCTCCCTACGCCTTTTTGTCACAGATGACAACGTGCAGGGGCACGTACGGCGTGCTGACTTACCATTATGTGTATCCTACACAATCTTTGGGAACGCCCAGATCTGAGGTCCAGGAGTCCATGACGCAACGCCACCATTTTACAACAGGGCAGTTGCCAATACTATATTCAGGTACGGCCAGCTGTGAACTCCGGGAAACCATGATGTAAAAACCACCATCTTTAGCCAGTATTTTAACATCACTTTGGAGAAGAGAGATAGGTCTATAGGAACCTGGGTCAACCGGATCTTTCCCAGGCTTGAGCAACAAGATCACATTTGCTCTGGCTATTGAGGGTGGGAGACCTCCCCAGGTTCCTTGCAAGTAGGGAAGGAGCATGCTGCCATCTGCAGCTCCTCCAGAGTCAGGGGCGCCTCCAACATTTGTTTAGCCCCCGTCGGCAAGGAAGGCAGTTCGATTTCCAACAGGTAAGTTTCAAGATCAGCATCAGAGTAGTCATCCCTTGCCCCATAGAGGTCCGCGTAGAAGGATGCCAGCTCGATATGACCTGCTCCTGTTCATTAACCACTCTACCCCTGGAAGTACGAATCGCCCCTAAAGCCAGGGACTGTTGTTGAGATCTAGCAATCCTTGCCAGTAGGCGTCCCGTTTTTTCCCCCTCCTCATAAAAAGCAAGCTTACTGAAAAACCTCTTTCGCTCCACAGTGAAGGATCTCAGGGGATCCTGTGCCGACATCCATGCCTCCCTTGCGGAGTCTGTTGGGTCTGTAATATATGATAGTTCCAGCTGTCGCACCTGTTCACCCACCTGCTCCAGCAGATCCGAGGAGTTTCATTTGACTAGTGCAATCTCTGCCACTTTTGAATATTATTTGTATAACTGCTATGAGAAGTAAAAAAACGATCAATTTGGTTTGTTATTCGTTCCCGTGAAATAAACAGTTCAAGCCAGAAGGCGTTCAACTTCCAGGGGGCCTTAGGTAGCGAGGTGGGAGGTTGAGTAATCAGCCAGAGAGCCACGGGGGATGGTCGGACACTCTTCGGGGGAAATATTCCACCCTGGAGGTGTAGTCAACCATGTTAGTTGTGCCTACACACAAGTCAATACATGACAGGGAAAAATAGCTATAAATAACACTGCGCTGCCAATGAATGGTATAGCTGCTAACACGGCTAATTGAAACAAAGCAAAAATAATCTGGTGTGTAAGTATAGCGCTTAAACAATACAGTAAATAAATACTTGCATCTTAAATAGTGATCACTTACTGTGAACAAAAACAAAATATATAGTCCGAAGTGATCTCTCACTATGGAAAGACCATTACATATATTCAAACTTAAATAATAAGTCCATAAAAACTGTGGATGTGATAAATAGATAAATATGTAATACACCACGTGTCACACGAATCTCTGGACGCAAACAATAAAGTGCTTCTTAAAGTGACTTCTTGTATATAACGTGATAACTCTCCATTGGTAAAGATGCAAGCTTACCAGAGCATGTGGACTCAAAGAAACATATATCTCTATGAGTCAAACAGACATGGATGTTGTTAAATGCCTGAAGTATCCTTGTAGAAATTTGATCGAAACATCCAATCATCACAGAGTTGAGTTTCAACCGAATGGGAGGTGAGCAGTGATGACAGTTGCACAAACTTGCCCTCTGTGTAAGCTGCAGGCCCCGTCAAGGCTCTCTGTTACAGAGAGCCCTGGGACGCAGCCAGAATCAACCGCACATAACTCAGGCTTCCCAGGGGCTGTAAAGCATATGTTCTAGTCTGTCTTTCCACGTCAACTAGGCACTGAAACAACGGCCATGTAACCCATGGCTTCAAGTGGCTCACAAATACCCGACACGGTAGGATCACCCGCGTGGGCTGGTGTAAGCAATAGAACCAACGATTGGTGGAAAATTGGAAAGTTGCTCGCCGTGTGTAAGTTACATAGTTCCTTTTTAAAATAGCAAACTGTATAAGGAACATAGCGCCCTTCCATTCCCGGTACTTTAATGGCCATGTAGGGTCATCCTGCTCCATTTTCTCATCCGCGGAGGTGGAGGTCCTGCTCATTGTGGTCCAGCGAGGCAGCTGCATCTTGTGCGTTTTCAAAGAACTGGTTCAACATTGAAGGTGCAACATTTAGCATGCAACATTTAGCAACTCACATGGTTGATGATTAAAACGGGCACATTTAAGTATGCAGGCATCTGGGGTAAAGCTGTCCACATAGAACATCCTCCACACCGCCGGCTCTCAATCTGTCCGTCTGCAATCGTGACCAGAAAGACTACCCTGAAAGCACTACCCTGAAAGCGCTCGTGGAGCACAGCGTGGAAGGGATGACTTTGATGGTGGTGCGGAGGATGGTCTATGTGGACAGCTTTTCCCCTGGATGCCTGCATACTTAGAAGTGCCTGTTTTAATCATCAACCATGTAAGTTGCTAAATGTTGTACCTTCATTAAATGGAACCATATTGCTACACTTGGAGGCACCTCTCTTCTCTTTTATACTCAGTTATGACATGATGATACTTGTATATCAAGACATCGCTTATATATCAAGTCAAAATGTAATTAAAAATTTAGCTTGTCTTACAAAATGCTCACTAACCAAGTTACTCTAAAACCAAGGTTTAACTGTATTGTACTGTATTTGTACAAAATGTTGAAAACCATTTATCATTTTCCTTTCACTTCACAATTACTGTATGTACCACTTTGTGTTGGTCTATCACATAAAATCCCAATAAAATACATTTATGTTTTTGGTTGCAACATTACAAAATGTGGATAATTTCAAGGGGTATGAATACTTTTTCAAGGCACTGTATGGCTCACACATGGCATGCGTATATGTGAAATTACACCCCAAAATACATTCTGCTGCTTCTCCTGGGTATGGGGATACCACATGTGAGACTTTTTGGGTGCCTAGCTGCATACAGGACCCCGAAAACCAATCACCGCCTTCAGGCATTTTAAGGGCGTAAAATGGTAATTGTACTCCTCACTTACCTATCACAGTTTCGGAGGCCCTGAAATGTCAAGATGGCACAACCCGAGAACTTCCGGTTCCGGCACCGCATGTAGGGGAAGCTAACTCCGGAGGCTCCGTGCACACCGCCCAGATATTCGGCATATTAAGCCCCGGCATTGTCCCGGATTGCGGCACTTTGTGTCCCTACACCTTGTGCAGACTACCGTGCATGGAACGGTACCTGACCCAAGCCCAAACGCCTCAGGGTTCGGGAGCAACGGACATTGCAGCAGAGTGCGCGGCCCCGTCTAATATGGCCGCTGCGGAACACACACGTGGCATCCCTCCGTCCCAAGGTAACCCACCGCAATGTGTGTCTAGCGGTTCTGCGGGCACTAATCCACAGCTTGAAGCCATGGACACGGCACTCCCGGCTACGATGGACCAGAGCAGCACACATGAACGGATCGCTAAGGCCGTGGCGGCGTTACTCTCTCCCACCATTACTGCAGCGGTTGAGAGAGCAGTCGCGGAGGGGATCAAACAACTCCGCAAGGAGATAGGAGACCATTCTGTGAGGCTATCTACAGCCGAAAATCGCATCTCCTCACTGGAAGACGACCAACACAATATGGATGGTGCTCTGGAGCGATTTATGCAGGATCAGCAGCACTTGCACGACCGCATCGAGCACCTTGAAAATCGCTCCAGAAGGAATAATCTTAAGATAATCGGCCTCCCAGAAACCCATAAGCAGGGTTCCTTAATAGACATTTGCTCGGCTGCACTGCTGGAAATTTTGGGCCTTAACCGCAGGTGCATTGTGGAGAGAGCGCACCGTATGGGCGCATTCTCAGAGGATCGAACTCGCCCCAGGCCAGTGATGGCTAGAGATTTAAACTATGCTGACCGTACTGATCTTTTACAGGCCTTTCGAAAATCACGTTCGACGGAACTTGAGGGCCAAAAAATCCTACTATTTGCAAATTATTCGGCGGAGGTGTCACGTAAACGCAAAGACTTTCAGCCGATCTGCGCTGACCTCTACAAGAGGGGCATCCGCTTTACTTTGGCCTACCCGGCCATCCTGCGTCTGCAAACCCCGGATGGGGAACAACTGACGATCCAGTCTCCAGAAAAGGCCCGGGCCTTTCTCCAGTCTCTCTCCGCCGAGCGAGCACCGACTGCTGCATGTGCCGATCGTGTAAAACAAGGCCCGAGGGATCAAAGAAGCCCGCGTAAGGAACCACCAAAACGTCTTAAACCAACCGCGCCATCCGACCAACAAGAAACTGGTTGATGACAACTATATCCCTGCTACTTCGGATGAAGTATTTTACCTTTCTCCCGCTGCTCTGCTAGGCTTCCCTGTGTTTTGATTGACCTAGCCCCAAGAAGCGACTTGTCTTGTCTGAACATCTATGTCCACTAAGTTTAGGATATCTAACTCTATTGTTGCTGTGCCCCGAACCGCCCTCAGTGTATTATGAGTTGGTAATGTTAAGGTTAATTATTTTATTCTATTGTGTTGCACAGCTAATATATGCTCTTTTATTTTGCCTACTCAATCCCGGATGATAGGGTTGCTGCTGACATACCCATCAGTGTACTTATATAGTTTTAAATACTCTCCCTTCGGGGAGTTATAATGCATTCTTGCTGCTGGATGGTCCGCAACTACTGCTGACCTGCTATGGACCATTGGTCCGAGCATCTCGGACAATTTGATCTCACTTAATGGGACAATGTTGGGATCGATGATCCTTTTATTTGCGGTGTAGCGGCACGTCCGGTAAGGGGAATACATGCGAAAGAAAGTGAAGTTACGATTTATGGTTTATGTTTATTTTGCTGTTAATTTTCTCTGTTTTTTCTTTTGTGTCTCCCTTGACGCTTTTCTCTTTCCAATGAGATACCTGAATAAATGCTGGTTTTGCTACAGAGAGCACTAAATTTCTTTCCTCTCTGTTCCACATGTCCTATTGCTGCCAAACCTTGGGCTGTTTGTTTTTTGATACGGAGATACCAGACATCTGCTGACCCTTGATACCAGGACCTTTGCCATTTGCTTACCATGCTTTGTGACCTCTTGGAGGTCGAAGTAAGGAGGTGAGAGACCATCCATACTTTCTGGTGGAGGATCTTTATTCTAGTCTCGTTTCTGGATTCACACCTGTATATGAAATATTGGATTTTTCTTGCACTTATTTCACTTATGGACTTTATTTATTTATATATTTTTTATTATTAATTAAATTTTTGCGCTGCACTTTTTGTATCTTGTTACCTGAATACAGCGCATAGATACGATGGCGTATTCTTGAACTTACGCCGCGTATCAATAGATACGTCGGCGTAAGTTCTTTCTGAATCTGGGCCATGAAGTCTATATCATAAAATGTGTTTTAGGTTAGAATGTCACATACATGTGTGCGTTTTTGATTGTGCAGATGCTGTTCTGCTCATGGGTTGTGTCAGTTTCAATCAGGTATCTAATTTTCTAATGCTGTGCAGACCAGCTCTAATTGGTTTGGATGCGTTCAAAGTTTTCTATTTAAATCCTCTTAGATCCTCACACAACCCAGCTATGAGTAAGCATCTATCCATGATGTGAAACATGTTAGCCTTTTGTCCCCTGTGTCCACTTCCTACTATTGATTGCAGTGTTGCATGAATTTTTGGATGTCATACAGCTTTGGATTGTATCCTTTGTTTATTTTGTTTCAATAAATCACCTATCAGTGTGCGGCAGTCCAGGATCATTTATTTTTTCCCTGGATCAGCGCAGAGTCTGCACCTGTTAGTGCTACAGGGCGGGAGCACAGCATAGGTCGCAGGGCTTGGAGCGGTACTTTTTTTCCTCTATAAGAGGTATGTCTGGTTCCGCTCCGCTTCCCCAGGGTTTCTCAACCAGATTGAGATATATTTTGAGATGTTGTCCCAGGCGTTTCCCAGACAGAAGCAAAGTAGGTTTTGTGATATCTTTGCTTTCTGAGAGAGCCTTGGCCTGGGCAAACCCTCTATGGGAGACGCAAAAACCTGTTTTCTTAAGTTACCCAGAGTTTGTGGCTTCTTTTAAAACGGTACTTGACATTCCTGCACGCTCTGCTTCTGCTGCCAAGTGCCTCATGTCCATCAAACAGAGTACAAGAACTGTTGCTGATTACGCCATTGAATTCCGTACTCTGGCAGCAGGGGTTGCTTGGAACAATGAGGCCCTTGTGGCTGCTTTTTCTCATGGTCTCTCGGATACCATCAAGGATGAGATAGCAGCCAAAGATATACCCACCGAGCTGTAGAAGTTGATCTCATTTGCTATCCTCATTGACTCCAGACTCAGAGAAAAACTCTTTTAAGGAGCACTTGCGGAAGCCTCCTGTACATTTGTCTCTGAGCTTTGCAGTGTCACCCTTGCCTCCCTCACCTCCCATGCCTCCTGGTACCGAGTCGTTCAGTGAAGGTGAACCCATGCATCTGGGCTTCACACGTCTCTCTGCGGATGAGAGAGCCCTTAAGAGAAGGGAGAGATTGTGTCTTTATTGTGGCCAGGCAGGTCACTTTTTGAAGTCTTGTCCTACCTGTCCAGGGAACGCCTGAATCCTGAGGTCCTGTCACGGACAGACCTTAGGTGGCATTGTTTAGTCTCCAGTTATGCAGAAGGATAAGCCCCTGGTTTTGGTTAACCTTTCTTGGGCTGAGTCATCCGTCGAGATACAGGCTCTAATCGACTCTGGGGCTGCAGGCCTGTTCATTGATGCTGCCTTTGTATCGAAGCACTAGATTCCGCTGCAGCTGCGTGACACTCCACTTGCCATTGAGGCTCTTGATGGAAGACCTCTACAGCCTGCCCATGTGACTCATGAGACTATTCCGTTGTCCATGGCCGCAGGGGCTCTTCACCATGAGATAATCCAATTCTAAGTTATTTGCTCACCTAAGTTTCCACTGGTTATTGGTTATCCTTGGTTACAGAGGCACAACCCTTCTTTTGATTGGCTCCGTGCTAAGGTTCTCTCCTGGTCACCACAATGCAGTAAGAGATGCTTCCAGAAAGTAGCCAAGGTCCTGTGCCCCTTGGCACCGAGGAGTACTGTGATTTTAGCGATGTCTTTGACAAAGGTCAAGCCGGTACTTTGCCTCCACACTGGTCATATGATTGCGCAATTGACCTTCAACCTGGTGCCATACCCCCTCGTTGCCGGGTTTACCCTTTGTCAGTCTTGGAGGATAAGGCCATGGAGGGGTAGGTTGCAGATGCACTTTCTTGAGGTTTCGTCAGCAAACCCTTGTCTCCTGCTGGTTTTTTCTTTGTAAAGAAGAAGAGTGGTGAACTGAGACCTTGTATTCATTATAGGGGTCTCAATTGTTTCACGATTAAGAATGCCTACCCGATTCCATTGATTATGGAGTTATTTGACAGCCTCAAGGGAGCGATGATTTTCACAAAACTTTGAGAGGGGCATACAATCATGTGAGGATTAAGGAGGGCGACGAGTGAAAAACTGTGTTTAATACCATACCAGGTCATTATAAGTACCTTGTAATGCCTTTTGGCCTCTGTAACACTCCAGCCGTTTTCCATTAGTTTATTAACGAGGTTCTCTGAGATTTGTTGCAGTTATGTGTGGTGGTTTATCTTGACGATATCCTCATTTTTCCAGTCCTTGGAGAGCCACACAAAGAGAGAACAATCTATATTGTATATTGGAAAAGTGCGAATTCCATCGTGAACAGGTTTAATTCCTGGGTTATGTGTCAGGGGATGCCTACGCAGGCATCTGAGTACTGGGTAACAGGTCAATGGGCTGCACTAACGGAAATAGGCACCAAGATAGTGTAAAATATATGTTTATTAAAGGTTAAGCACACGTGCAAAACAATCATAGAAAACCCCCAAGACAAGCAAGCATGACACAGCAAACTATAAACCACCAGAACTAGTGAATGAATATATACCAGAAATCAGAGCATAACTAGTAGGTAATGCAGGGATGAGACACAAGCAAGTCCAAGGTTCAAGCCGGGGGTCCAGGATAGGAGAGAGCAGCAAAGTCCAAAAGTACAAACCGGGGTCAATAAGCGACAAAGGGGAGAACCAGAGTCCAGGGCAGGGAGCAAATCAGGAACAGGTTGGCTACAGCTATCAGATCAGGCAGGGAACAGGCTGACAAGCAAAATACTGAAGCACTGACCTGTAGTGAAGGGCGGGATTATATACCTGTAGCAGTTCACCTTAATTGAGAGGAGTCATCCCATGGGAGACACCCGCTGGTGGACACCAGAACTGCACCCGTTACTGGGAGAAACAGTGCCACCAGCAGGTGACCAAAGCCATGACACAGATCATGACAGTTCCCCCCCCCCAAGGAGTGGCCTCTGGACACTCCATTCTGCCCTTGCCCTGGTAGTGCATGTAGATGCGGAAAGGTCCCAAAAAGTCTTCCGGTCAAAGTCTCTTAACCCATTGGGAGACAAGCCCCCCGAGTCCGAAAACAGAGCATGCATCCTACCACCACCAGGGTTTGGAAGTTTGGATCTAGCGGTGAAAACAGGCAGGGCAACATGTATAAACCTCTCGGGGGCCGACAACACGAGAGCATCATAATCAGACTGATGATAGGACAGGGAAGAATCAGCGGCAAGCTGAGCATCCGGAACTGGTTTAACAGGTACCAAGACATCAGGCTGGGCGGAGGGCACCGGATCATAAGGCTGGGTAGCGAGCTCCGAGACATCAGGCTGGGAAGGTGACACATCAGGCCGAAAGGCAGGAACCGGGCCGCCAGGCTGGGCAGCAGACGATGGCAGATCAGGCTGGACAGCAGACGGTGGCAAATCAGGCTGGACAGCAGACGGTGGCAAATCAGGCTGGACAGCAGACGGTGGCAAATCAGGCTGGACAGCAGACGGTGGCAAATCAGGCTGGACAGCAGACGGTGGCAAATCAGGCTGGACAGCAGACGGTGGCAAATCAGGCTGGACAGCAGACGGTGGCAAATCAGGCTGGACAGCAGACGGTGGCAAATCAGGCTGGACAGCAGACGGTGGCAAATCAGGCTGGACAGCAGACGGTGGCAAATCAGGCTGGACAGCAGACGGTGGCAAATCAGGCTGGACAGCAGACGGTGGCAAATCAGGCTGGACAGCAGACGGTGGCAGATCAGGCTGGACAGCAGACGGTGGCAGATCAGGCTGGACAGCAGACGGTGGCAGATCAGGCTGGACAGCAGACGGTGGCAGATCAGGCTGGACAGCAGACGGTGGCAGATCAGGCTGGACAGCAGACGGTGGCAGATCAGGCTGGGCAGCAACTTTAGACTGAGCAACGGGCACAGACACTGGCACATCAAACAGAACAGCAGGTGCATCGGACTGGATAGCAGGTACTGGAACTTTAAACTGGGCAGAAGGTACTGGAACTGTAGACTGGGCAACGGGCACAGGCACTGGCACATCAAACAGAACAGCAGGTGCTTCGGACTGGATAGCAGGCACTGGAACTTTAAACTGGACAGAAGGTACTGGAACTCTGGACTGGACAACGGGCACAGACACTGGCACATCAGACAGAACAGCAGGTGCTGGCACAACAGGTGCATCGGACTGGATAGCAGGTACTGGAACTTTAAACTGGGCAGCAGGTACTGGAACTGTAGACTGGGCAACGGGCACAGACACTGGCACATCAGACAGAACAGCAGGTGCTTCGGACTGGATAGCAGGCACTGGAACTTTAAACTGGACAGAAGGTACTGGAACTGTAGACTGGGCAACGGGCACAAGCACTGGCACATCAGACAGAACAGCAGGTGCTGGCACAACAGGAAGAACAGCAGGTGCATCGGACTGGATAGCAGGTACTGGAACTTTAAACTGGGCAGCAGGTACAACAAGCTGAGCGGCTGGCACTGGAACAGGCTGAAGCAGGTTGGCTGAAGTGGATGCAGATTGGGTTAGTGGCAGGATCGAGTGGGTTGGAAAAAACTTTTTCTTCTTCTTTGGTTTCACCACTGAGGATTTGTATATGGGTATAGGGTTGGAGGTAATGGATACAGCTGGTAGGGGTGAAGAGTGGAGGGGTGGTGAAACAGAGGGTCCCAACCTTGAAGAGGATTTTGGTGGAACAAACGGAGGCAGTTGAGAAGCAGCAAAAGGGTAAAAGGCAGGGTAAGTGCAGCAGGAGGAAACAGAGGACTGGTACTTTGTTGTTAGCAGGGTGTATTGTTCAGCAAAAGTGGGAATTGGGGGTAAAGAAAAAGACATCCCAGCAGGTTGGTAACTAGAAATGGATGGTTGGGAGCTGACAGGGGCTGAGTACAACAAACTAGACCAAGCTTGTAATAATGGTTGCACAAAATCAGGTTTGCACACAGCTTGTCTGACCAGAGACTGCACAGAATTAATGCATGCTGCAAGCACCTGTTGAGGACAAGCTGAGTACTGCTCATGAAAAAAGGCTGAATCATCTTCCAACAGCCACACCAAAGACTCTACCTGAGCTGCACTAAAAGGAGGTGTGTAATCATCACGCCCAGTAGCAACATCAGACTGAGCCAACTCTGTGCAGATCCAAATCAATGGCTGCACATCATCAAACAAAAAACTGCCCTGATCAACAAAAACATGAGCCATACGGATACATTCCAATAACTCCTCTCTAGTGTATTCACTTAATTCCTGATAGCAGAAATCTCTGTCATCTGTTGCCAGGAGTGACAGGTACAAAATATCTTCCAGATGCATTTTATAATAGCAAATGCCCAAAGCCAATTTCCCAAGTGCAGCCGACCTGTTTATAGGGCTTCAGTATTATGTCAGGGGATGCCTACGCAGGCATCTGAGTACTGGGTAACAGGTCAATGTGCTGCACTAACGGAAATAGGCACCAAGATGGTGAAAAATATATGTTTATTAAAGGTTAAGCACACGTGCAAAACAATCGTAGAAAACCCCCAAGACAAGCAAGCATGACACAGCAAACTATAAACCACCAGAACTAGTGAATGAATATATACCAGAAATCAGAGCATAACTAGTAGGTAATGCAGGGATGAGACACAAGCAAGTCCAAGGTTCAAGCCGGGGGTCCAGGATAGGAGAGAGCAGCAAAGTCCAAAAGTACAAGCCGGGGTCAATAAGCGACAAAGGGGAGAACCAGAGTCCAGGGCAGGGAGCAAATCAGGAACAGGTTGGCTACAGCTATCAGATCAGGCAGGGAACAGGCTGACAAGCAAAATACTGAAGCACTGACCTGTAGTGAAGGGCGGGATTATATACCTGTAGCAGTTCACCTTAATTGAGAGGAGTCATCCCATGGGAGACACCCGCTGGTGGACACCAGAACTGCACCCCTGTTACTGGGAGAAACAGTGCCACCAGCAGGTGACCAAAGCCATGACACAGATCATGACATTATGTCCTTTCCACTGCTGGTCTTTCGATGGACCCAGAGAAACTTTCAGCAGTCCTACAGTGGCCCTGACCTGTGGGTTTACATCCTCTGTAGCGTTTTCTTCCTTCTGCCAACTATTATCGGAAGTTTATTCGTAAATACTCGTCTCTGGTCAAACCCCTGACTGATATGACCAGAAAGGACGGTAACCCACAGAGTCGGTCTCCAGAGTCTATTAAGGCCTTGGTGAGCCTCAAGACAGTCTGTTTCTGCTCCTGTGTTGGCACATCCTGATCCTATATTGCCTTTTATCCTTGAGGTTGATGCTTCCGAGACTGGAGTTGGCGCCCTTCTGTCTCAACGTCCTAGCTCTGCTCTGCGCTATGCATCCGTGTGGCTACTGTTCAAAGAAATTATCATCTGCGGAGTGCAATTACGAGATTAGTGACAGAGAGCTGTTGTCTCCATTATTTCAGGGCTAAAATGATCGCTATCTCCTTGATGGTACCACTGTGCCGGTTCTCATTCTTACTGACCATAAGAATCTCACATTCTTGTCTGAGACTAAACGCCTCTCTCCCAGATGGGCTCTTTTCTTGTCAAATTTTAATTACATTGTCTTATTCTTACCTGGTACTAAGAATGTAAGGGCTGACGCTTTGTCATGACAATTTTCCTCCACTTCCAAGATGGAGTTGGTTCCAGTTCCTGTGATTCATCCTGATCGTATTCTGGCTACGGTTCGCATCAGTCTCACTTCTCACTTGGGTGACAAAATTCTTGCTGCTTAGGTTGATGCTCCTCCTGAGAAACCGTGTGATCGCTGCTTTGTCCCAGAGGGTCTCCGTACTGCCGTGCTTCAGACTTACCATTATCCCAAGGCTGCTGGCCACCCTGGAAAGAATCAACTCTTTTGGGCCATTTCCCAACAATTCTGGTGGCCTAGTCTATGTGCTGATGTAACCACCTTCCTAGCTGCATGTTCTATGTGTGCTCAGAGTAAGACTTCACGACACCTTCCAATTGTCCACCTACAACCCATACCCAATGGAGAGAGGTCCTGGACCCACCTGTCTATGGATTTCATTGTGGAGTTACCCAACTCCCAGGGCAATGCAGTTATCCTTATGGTGGTTGACCGTTTCTCGAAAATGTCTCATTGTATTCCACTTAAGAAGTTGCCCACTAAGTAACTGGCTTTTTTTTTTGCTCGGGAGATCTTTTGCTTACATGGGCTACCCAATGTGATTGAACGGGGAAAGGGGATTGGGACAAGTTTAGTCCCAGTATTGCAATCAAGGGGAGAGTCAACAATATCAGTTATTGATTGCATGAAGTATACACTCTCACAAGGGGTACATGTACTCCATGTTACACAGAGTACATTATCCTAGTTTCAAAAGAGGGATTTCTAATTAGGGTTCCAAAAAGATTTTCAGGCTTAACTCTGTGCTGAGGCCCTTCGGCTGAAGGGTCTGGAGCCTAAAAATCCATAATTTTTCTTTCCCGAGTGGCAGTGTCAAAATCGCCCCTGCGGTCAGAAAGATTGATGGCCAAGAAGCCCTTTACTTTGAGTCCACATGTATTGCTCTGATGGAACTCAAGGAAATGTTGGGCAATTGGGGTGTCCTCTTTGAGTCGAATGCTTTTTAGATGTTCAGCAAATCTTACGCGTAACTGGCGTTTTGTCTTGCCAACATACAACTTTCGACATGGACAGCAGTGGGAAGCAGGTCTCTGTCTTTCCTTTCATAATTACTACACAAACCCTGGCTAGGGTACTGTCTATACAACTGATCTTTGGACATTCAAGACTTCCTGCTACGAAGTGGAAGAACCACTTTTCATCAATCACACTTTAGATCCTAGTTTTTGATTCTGTAGAAGCGTATTTTTCACTCAGGATTAGCAGGGGAGGTTTCTTGTCTAGCGTCTACTTTTATCAATAACAATTTTATTGGTCAACGGTTCAAGTTTACAAAACTTACAGCCGTTCGGTACAGTAGGCTAGCATAGACAAAACAGGAAAAAGTACATTAACCATAGAGTGGGGAGTGTACAATATCTGTGCGTAATATATATCACTATGCCAGCTTGCTTATTGAAGACACTGGTGCCGACGTGGCGGAGTGCAAGCTGGCCTTCATCCTCACGGGTCATTTGCTTACTGTGGCTAACTTGAACAACAGTCTTAGTTTCTAAGTATTGTAGTGGCCAGAGACACTAGGGGTCTCCAGGGGTAAGAAGGAAGGAAGAGAGAGGAAAGGAAAGAGAGTAGAGCAGAGAAAAAGTGTCATCAAGTCGGTCCACGTACCTTCTCAGGGTGGGTCCTCCCGGTGGTGCCACAGCTCCCAGACCGCATCATGAGCCTCAAACCGATCCCGCATTTTGGCGGTCATTTTCTCCATAGTCTCCACATCTTTGATCCTGGCATATAGAGCCTCAGGGGGAGGGGGGATCGGCGTTTCCAATGCAATGCCACCAGGCACCGAGCTGCCGTGAGGATGTGCCGGGCCAGTTTCTTATATAGGGACGGGAGCCGTATCGGTGGGAGGCCAAGGATAAAATATTTTGGGGTGGGGGGGGGGGTCGGCATGTCTAGGAGTCGCTCCAGCAACTGTCGGACCGAGTCCCAAAAATAGACAATCAGCAGGCAGCTCCAGTAAATATGGAAGAGGGTGCCCCTCGCCCCCAGGCAGCGCCAGCAGCAGTTCGAGCTAGAGGGATAAATGGCGTGGAGGACGTCTGGGGTCATGTACCAGAAACATAGGATTTTGTAGGTGTTTTCTTTATATAGCGTGCAAATCGAACTCTTTGCCGCCTGTACCCAGATCTCATGCCATTGTTATGCACGTTTGCCTTTCACCTCCATGGGCCAGGGGTTTAGTATAGTATAAATCACTAGAATCAAGCATTCAAATGGGGTCGGGGGAGAAAACTGTAATTTTGGTGCTATTGTTAAGGTATAATGGCGTATGAATTCCCGGCCTGGGAGATCGTATTGGGTCTGTAGTTTGGTAAAAGGGCGTAATTTACGGGGGATCCACCAGATTGCCAAAGTGGAAAAGGTTCCTCGGTGTCCACGGATGTGACATGCGGTGGGTGAGGCTGTCTGGCACCTTAGGGTTACAGGCAAAGGAGGTCAGGAGCGAGCTGTCAGAGGTCAGCTTATGATGGGGCATTAGCTTACGCCACACCCGTCGGAGCACCGCCATTGGGCCGAGCATACGTTCAGGGTCTACCTCCGCGTTCGCACTCCACAGTAAGTTGTTAGGGTGGATCGGGGCCAGCCATAATTTCTTAATTTTCGTCCACTTGTTATATGAATGCAATGTGAACCAGGACGCTATGGCCCGTAACTGGGCTGCCTGGTAGTATCTAACGAGGTCCAGAAATGCCAGACCTCCATCCGATTGCACCGCCAATAGCACCGAACGCGGTATCCTATTACGATTGTAGTTCCAGGTGAACTGCAACAGGTCCGTCTGGAGTTTTCTTAGGTGGGCGTACGGGACTGGGATGAGTAGTGTTTGGAACAAGTATAGGACCTTCGGGAGGACAGTCATTTTCACGGATGCCACTCTCCCCAGGAGGGATATATGATGTTTTTTCCATTGTAAGAGAAGGGCTCTGATAGAGCGGAAGAGGGTGGGAAAATTTTTCTAATGGAGTGTGCCGAAGCTGGGAGTAATATATATTCCCAAGTACTTCAAAGCGGTAGTCTTCCACGTGTATGGGAAGTACGCCTGCAGATGGATTGCCTCGCTCACCGACATATTAAGTGAGAGCGCTTCTGATTTGGATGCATTAATTTTGTATCCCGAGAGGGCGCCGTATCGATCGAGCTCCGCGTGGAGGTTTGGAAGGGATGTTCTAGGCTGGGTCAGGGTTAGAATTGCATCGTCCGCGAACAGTGAGATTTTGAACTCCTGGTCCCTGACCATAATGCCCTTAATGTTGGTGTTCCCTCGAATAGTGGCGACCAGGGGTTCTATGCATAGTGCAAATAGTAGGGGAGAAAGCGGGCAGCCCTGCCTGGTGCCATTTGTCACCGGAAACAAGGAGGAAAGAGCAAAGGGAGTCTTAACTTGGGAGGATGGGTTTGCATATAGGTGCCGAATCGCTTGCAGGAAGGGTCTCCGGAATCCCACGTGTTGTAGCGTAGCAAACAAGAAGGGCCACCACAGCTGATCAAAGGCCTTTTCTGCGTCCAGGCTAATGAGGAGGGACTGCAGGCCCTCCCTGTTTGCCACCTTGACCAGGTCAACTATTTTTCTGGTATTGTCCCCCACTTGGTGGAGGGGGACAAAGCCCACTTAATCTTTATGGATAAGGGAAGGGAGGACTGCGTTCAGGCGAACAGAAAGTAATTTAGTGAAGATTTTGAGGTCTGAGTTTAGGAGGGCGATAGGCCTGTAGTTGGCACAGAGTAAGGGGTCTATTTCTGGCTTGGGTATCACTGTGATAAAGGACCGCTGCATATCCATTGAGACGGAGGTGTCACGGGGAAATGCATTAAATAGTTTGCACATATAGGGGAGCAGGATACGGTGAAATGTCGTATAATATTCGTAAGGGAAGCCATCCGGTCCCGGGGCCTTGCTAGGGGGCAGGGATTTAATGGTGGACTCTAGTTGTTCTTCTGTGATTGGGGCGTTGAGAGGATAGATCCTCAGGCCTCACCCGGGAGATCCCACTATTCTCAAGATACTGGGCCATGCATTGAGCTACTTCAGGGGAGAGAGGGCTGCTTGGGATGTCGGGGGTTATTATAGAGCTGCGTGTAAAACTCTGTGAACGAGTGGACTATGTCCCTTGGGTGTGTAAGTAGTGGACCCGAGTTAGATTTAATTTGATGAGGTGTCGAGGCTTGGGTGCTGTCCCGCAGCTTCCGAGCCAGAAGGGAGTGGGCCTTGTTCCCCTTATCGTAGAACAGCTGACGTAGTCCGACAAGGTAGCGTCTACTTTTAATGATAGAACGTTGTTCTTTTTCTACAATATATGTTTTGTATTTGTAAGTTGATATCCTGGAGGAATGTGCTGCTCCAGTGGGATTCATCTACACTTGTTTTTTCATTCATCAATAAAGATAACCATATAATTGATCAAATACCGTTGTTGACTCTCCTCTTGATTGCAATCCTGGAACTAACCTTGTGTTAATACTGCTAATAGGGACATAGCCCTTCCTATTGACGAATCGGTTAATCCATTATTGGTTTGATTTGTCACAAGTGAATCCATTTTATAATTTCTACCCAAGGTGATTGTCTCAGACAGGGGTAATCAGTTTGTGTCTTGGTTCTGGCGGACCTTTTGTGCACAGTTGGGAATTCAGCTTGCTTTCTCCTCTGCGTATCACCCGCAGTCTAATGGGGCCGCAGAACGAGCCAATCAGTCCTTGGAGCAATTTCTACATTGCTATATTTCTGACCATAACAACTGGTCAGACCTCTTACTGTGGGCGGAGTTTGCTCACAATAGTGCCTTGAACTCTGCTTCCCGATTGTCCCAGTTTATGGCGAAATATGGTTTCCAACCTTCCATGTTGCCTGACTTGTTTGTTCCGCAGAGCATTCCTGCGTTAGAAGAGCATCTCCATGGTCTTTGTTCCACTTAGGCACTAGTCCAGGAGGCTTTGCGACATGCTAATAATAGGTACAGACTCCAGGCTGACCGCAGACGCCTGCCTGCGCTCTCCTACCAGGTTGGGGACAGGGTCTAGCTGTAATCTAACAACCTCTGACTTTGTGTTCCTTTTCTGAAGTTTGCACCTCGGTTTATTGGGCCTTTCCGTATCCTTCGCAAGATTAACCCAGTGGCTTACGCGTTGGACCTTCCTTCTAGTATGCATATCTCAAATGTGTTTCATGTCTCTTTATTGAAACCTTTGGTCTGCAACCGCTTTACCACCTCGGTGTCATGTCCTCGTCCTTTACAGGTCCTCGTCCTCATCACGTACGATGAGCATGCGCTCGTCGCATTCAAAGCCGTTGCCGCCATCTTGCTGCACCCTTCCTATGCCTAGGAAGCTACTGCGCATGCGTCAAAGTCATTTTGAGCATGCGCGGGTTTCCACAGCGACAGGTAAGTATACACACTCTCGGGTTTCTCAGCAGGAAAACACTGCCGAGAATCAGGACGAGAAAATAGAGAGCAGGTTCTCTATTTTTCTTGTCGAGATTTTAGGCAGTTTTCTTGACGAGAAACTTGAAAGCCTCGTACACACGCTCGGTATTCTCGGCAAGAAAGCTCTGCCAGCAGTTTTTTTGCTGGTTCTTGCCGAGTAAACCGAACGTGTGTATGAGGCTTCAGGCTATAAACTTCACTGGGTATATGTTAGGGTTTACAACCACTTTAAAGCGGGGGTTCCGCGGGATATCGTTTTTTTTTTTTTGCAATTATCATCAGGGCTTACCTGTACTCCCGCACTACGAGGGTGTCCCACTCCTTTAGCCGGCGTAAGCGCTGATATACCGAAAAGGATATATTAGATTTTCTGGCGATGGCCGTTTCCATTTTTCCTGTGGGCACTGTGAAGCCGACAGGGTCTTCTTCTGGGATACGGTGAATGCTGGCCTCCCAGCATTCACCGCTCGATCCCGCGCATGTGCAGTGTTGACGGCGAGTGTCGCCGTCAACACTACACGGTTGCCAAAGCAACGGCCGGCGTACTCACGTGACCGGCGAGATCTCGCGCGATTTGAGCACAGCGCGTCTCCGGAGGAGTCTCTGAAGCTGATTGACAGGACGGGGGAGAATGGCCTTACACGCCCATTCCCCGCGGGGGATTTTGAGTGACAGGTCGGAAACGGCTCCAAAAAAAGGGTAAGGAGCACTTAAAAAAAAAAAAAATAATCGTTTGGTTTCTGTCTATGCCTAGCATTGGCATAGACAGAATGTGTAAACTCAGGGTGAACCACCGCTTTAATATCTGCTATAATTCAAAACAGTAAATAATGGAGATTTGGGCAATAAAAATAGTACACGCTCAGAAAAAAGATACAATTATTTAAATGGCCCAGTATTTAACATACCCAACTTTTGTAAACAATCTACAGCATTTCAGAACATTACAGACATATATAAATTTACCTTAGCAAAGGTATCTAGTTTTTCTTTGTCGTATAAAATTCTTAAAACACCAGAACACAATGGACAGCACGCTCCTGTGTATACAAACAAAAAAGAAAAGTCAGTAACATTTAAAGATAATGCACACATTTGGAATGTATCTATTAACCATATGGTGTTTTAATGAGCTAGAACATGTACATTGCAGTAGGATATAGTACAGACTGCAAAATTTGATATATATTTTAAATTACATTTATATTATTTAGAGATGAGTAAATAATGGAAAACCTGCTCTATTGTCGAATTTTCAATCTGCCTGGGGAAACAGACCAAATTTGGGCAAAGTTCTGACTTTCAAACAATTTGCAATATAAATGCAAATAGAATTTGGAAAGAGACATGTGGGGATCAAGAGTGTCTATTAACCTTTTTTTTTAGCAATAGTTAGATGCTAAATGTGTCAAGTTATTTTCTGCTATGCATTTTATTTGTGTCTTATTGTAACATACATTCTCATTCACCATATATCTCTCAGCTGACTTTTAATATTACATATGATGTGGCTGAGGCAAAGCTTGAAGTCCTACACGGCACCAAGCCAAGTGATGTCATTAATTCCCAAAGGACGCTCAATTTAAAAAAAATGCCAGTGGCTTTTAAAATTATAAATGTACAGTGCCTTGAAAAAAAGGTATTCAATACCCCTTGAAATCTTCCACATTTAGTTATGTTACAACCAAAAACGTCAATGTATTTTGGGATTTTATGTGACACAAAGTGGCAAATAATAGTGAAGTGGAAGGAAAATGATAAATGATTTTCAATTATTTTTACAAATATTTGAAAAGTGTGGCTTGCATTTATATTCAGCCCCCGAGTCAATACTTCAGCTGAACCACCCTTCGCTGCAATTACAGCTGCAAGTCTTTTTGGGTATGTCTCTACAAGCTTGACACATCTAGAGAGTGACATTTTTGCCCATTCTTCTTTGCAAAATAGTTCAAGCTCTGTGAGACTGGAAGGAGAATGTCTGAACAGCAACTTTCAAGGTCTGGACTTTGACTGGGCCATTCTAACACATAAATATGCTTTGATCTAAACAATTCCATTGTACCTCTGGCTGTATGTTTAGGGTCGTTGTCCTACTGGAAGGTGAACCTTTGCCCCAGTCTCAAGTTTTTTGCAGACTCTAACAGGTTTTCTTCTAAGATTGCCCTGTTTTTGGCTTCATCCATCTTCCCATCAACCCTGACCAGCTTCCCTGTTCCTGCTGAAGAAAAGCATCCCCACAACATGATGCTGCCACCACCATGTTTAGCGGTGGGCATGGTATGTTTAGGGTGATGTGCAGTGTTAGTTTTCTGACACACATAGGCCCGGATTCACAAAGCACTTACGCCGACGTATCTCGAGATACACCGCGTAAGTGTAAATATGCGCTGTCGTATCTATGCGCCGGACTCTGAAACCAAGATACGCCTGAAAATAGGCTTCATCCGACCAACGTAACTTTCCTACGCCAGCGTATATTGGACGCATATTTACGCTGGCCCCAAGTGGCGCTCCCATTGATTTCCTATTCACATATGTTAATGAGGGAGATACGTCGATTCACGAACGTACATGCGCCCGGCGCATAATATACGCGGTTTACGCAAGTCGTACGCCCGGCGTAAAGTTATTCCCCATATATGAGGCGCAACTCATGCAAACGTATGGACCAGGGAACACAGCCGTCGTATTTTACGTCGTTTACATAGTACGTGAATAGGGCTGGGCGTAGGTTACGTTCATGTCGTAGGCAGTGATCCGTCGTATCTTAGGGAGTAGTTTCGATGTGATTCTGAGCATGCGCACTGGGATACGTCCACGCGACGGCGCATGCGCCATTCATTTTAAGTACTTGGCCCATCATTTGCATGGGGTCACGCCTCATTAGCATGGCTCACGCCCACTTCCACTTCCACTTACCCAGCGCAATTTTGGCAGCACTGGCTTTGTGAATCCAGTGCTTGCCTCTCTGCGCTACGTCGGCGTAGCGTATATTAGATACGCTACGCCGGCATAAATATGCGCCGATGTATGTGAATCCGGGCCATAGTGTTTTGCTTTATGGCCAAAAAGTTCAACTTTGGTATCATCTGACCAGGGCACCTTCAATGTGTTTGCTGTGTCCCCAACATGGCTTCTCGCAAACTGCAAACGGGACTTCTTATGACTTTTTCAACAATGG
Source organism: Rana temporaria (assembly GCF_905171775.1). NCBI lineage: Eukaryota > Metazoa > Chordata > Amphibia > Anura > Ranidae > Rana > Rana temporaria. The sequence goes on from NC_053493.1 coordinate 177,463,410, forward strand.
CTTTCTTCTTGCCACTCTTCCATAAAGGCCAGATTTGTGGAGTGCATGTCTAAGACTGGCCATACACCTATAGATTATCTGCAGATTTTCTATTGTCAGATAGAAAAAGTGGAACAGATTCCTCCATCTACACTGAACTGCGTGGATGGAAGAATCTCCCACTTTTTTCATCTAACCATAGAAAATCTGCAGATAATCTATAGGTGTATGGCCAGCTAGTTGTCCTGTGGGCAGGTTCTCCCACCTGAGCTGTGGATCTCTGCAGCTCCTCCAGAGTTAGTGGCCTTTTGGCTGCTTCTCTGATTAATGCTCTCCTTGCCCGGCCTGTCAGTTTAGGTGGATGGCCTTGTCTTAGTAAATTTGCAGTTGTTCCATACTCTTTCCATTTTCGGGATGATGGATTAAACAGTGCTCCATCAGATGTTCAAAGCTTGGGATATTTTTTATAACCTAACTCTACTTTAACCACTTAAGCCCCGGACCAATACGCTGTCTAAAGACCCAAGGTGTCTTTACAATTTGTCACTGCACTGCTTTAACTGGTAATTGCGCGGTCATGCAATGTTGTACCAAAACGAAATTTGCGTCCTTTTCTTCCCACAAATAGAGCTTTCTTTTGATGGTATTTGATTGCCTCAGCGATTTTTATTTTTTGCGATATAAACGGAAAAAGACCGAAAATTTTGAAAAAAAATGATTTTTCTTATAACAAAAAGTAAAAAATATCGAATAAACTAAATTTTACTCAAACATTTAGGCCAAAATGTATTCAGCCACATGTCTTTAGTAAAAAAAATTGCATTAAGCGTATATTTATTGGTTTTCGCAAAAATTATAGCGTCTACAAACTAGGGTACATTTTCGGGAATTTACACAGCTTTTATTTTATGACTGCCTATCTCGTTTCTTGAGGTGCTAAAATGGCAGGGCAGTACAAAACCCCCCCAAATGACCCCATTTTGGAAAGTAGACACCCCAAGGAAACTGCTGAGAGGCATGTTGAGTCCATTGATTATTTTTTTTTTTTTGTCCCAAGTGATTGAATAATGACAAAAAAAAAAAATTACAAAAAGTTGTCACTAAATGATATATTGCTCACACATGCCATAGTTATATGTGGAATTGCAATCCAAAATACATTCTGCTGCTTCTCCTGAGTACGGGGATACCACATGTTTGGGACTTTTTGGGAGCCTAGCCGCGTACGGGGCCCCGAAAACGAAGCACCGCCTTCAGCATTTCTAAGGGCACAAATTCTTGATTTCACTCCTCACTACCTATCACAGTTTCGAAGGCCATAAAATGCCAAAATAGCACAAAACCCCCCCCAAATGACCCCATTTTGGAAAGTAGACACCCCAAGCTATTTGCTGAGAGGGATGTCGAGTCCATGGAATATTTTAGATTTGACACAAGTTGCGGGAATATGACAAACTGATTTTTTTTTTACAAAACGTTGTCACTAAATGATATATTTCTCACACATGCCATGGGCATATGTGGAAGTACACCCCAAAATACATTCTGCTGCTTCTACTGAGTACGGGGATACCACATGTGTGGGACTTTTTGGGAGCCTATCCGCGTACGGGGCCCCCGAAAACCAAGCACTGCCTTCAAGATTTCTAAGGGCATAAATTTTTGATTTCACTACTATCTACCTATCACAGTTTTGAAGGCCATAAAATGCCAAGATGGCACACAACCCCCCCAAATGACCCCATTTTGGAAAGAAGACACCCCAAGCTATTTGCTGAGAGGCATGTTGAGTCCATGGAATATTTAATTTTTTTGCCCCAAGTCACTGAATAATGACCAAAAAAAAAAATGACAAAACGTCACTAAATGATATATTTCTCACACATGCCATAGGCATATGTGGAATTACACCCCAAAATACATTCTGCTGCTTCTCCTGAGTACGGGGATACCACATATGTGGGACTTTTTGGGAGCCTAGCCGCGTACGGGGCCCCGAAAACCAAGCACTGCCTTCAAGATTTGTGTGAGTGAAATCAAAAATTTATGTCCTTAGAAATCTTGAAGGTGGTGATTGGTTTTCGGGGTCCCGTACGCGGCTAGGCTCCCAAAAAGTCCCACACATGTGGTATCCCCGTACTCAGGAGAAGCAGCAGAATGTATTTTGGGGTGCAATTCCACATATAACTGTGGCATGTGTGAGAAATATATCATTTAGTGACAATGTTTTGTACATTTATTTTTTTTATTTTTTTTTGGTCATTATTCAATCACTTGGGGCAAAAAAATTAAATATTCCATGGACTCAACATGCCTCTCAGCAAATAGCTTGGGGTGTCTACTTTCCAAAATGGGGTCATTTGGGGGGGGGGTTTGTGCTATTTTGGCATTTTATGGCCTTCGAAACTGTGATATGTAGTGGGGAGTGAAATCAAAAATTTGTGCCCTTAGAAATGCTGAAGGCGGTGCTTGGTTTTTCGGGGTCCCGTACGCGGCTAGGCTCCCAAAAAGTCCCAAACATGTGGTATCCCTGTACTCAGGAGAAGCAGCAGAATGTATTTTAGGGTGCAACTCCACATATAACCATGGCATGTGTAAGCAATATATCATTTAGTGACAATTTTTTTTTTTTTTTTTTGTCATTATTCAATCACTTTGGACAAAAAAAAAAAAATCAATGGACTCCAACATGCCTCTCAACAGTTTCCTTGGGGTGTCTTCTTTCCAAAATGGGGTCATTTGGTTTTTTTTTGTGCTATTTTGGCATTTTATGGCCTTCGAAACTGATAGGTAGTGAGGAGTGAAATCAAAAATTTACACCCTTAGAAAGCCTGAAGGCGGTGATTGGTTTTTGGGGTCCCGTACGCGGCTAGGCTCCCAAAAAGTCTCACACATGTGGTATCCCCATACTCAGGAGAAGCAGAAGAATGTATTTTGGCGTGTAATTCCACATATGCCCATGGCATGTTTGAGCAATATATCATTTAGTGACAACTTTGCGCAAAAAATATATATATATATATATATATATATATATATATATATATATATATATATATATTTATTTTTCCCGCAACTTGGGTCAAAATATAAAATATTCCATGGACTTGAGATGCCTCTCAGCAAATAGCTTGGGGTGTCTACTTTCCAAAATGGGGTCATTTGGGGGGGTTTTGAATTGTCCTGGCATTTTATGCACAACATTTAGAAGCTTTCTGACACTGTTTGTTTACATAAAAACATATTATTTTTTTGCAAGAAAGTTAAGTTGAACCCCCAAACATTATATATTTTTTTAAAGCAAATGCCCTACAGATTAAAATGGTGGGTGTTGCAAAAAATTTTTCCACACAGTATTTGCGCAGCGTTTTTTCAAATGCATTTTTTGGGGAAAAATACACTTTTATTTTAAAGCACTAAAACACACTATATTGCCCAAATTATTGATGAAATAAAAATGATGATCTTAGGCCGAGTACATGGATACCAAACACGACATACTTTAAAATTGCGCACAAACGCGCAGTGGCGACAAACTACATACATTTTTGCCTTTAAAAGCCTTTACAGGTTACCACATTAGATTTACAGAGTAGGTCTACTGCTAAAATGACTGCCCTCGATCTGCCCTTCGCGGTGATACCTCACATGCATGGTGCAATTGCTGTTTACATATGACTCCAGACCGACGCTTGCGTTCGCCTTTGCGCAAGAGCAGGGGGGGACAGGGATGCTTTTTTTTTTTTTTTTTTTTTATATATTTATTTTGCTTTTTTTATTTTATTTGTTAACTGTTCCTTCCATTTTTATTTTTTTTTACCATTTTTATTGTTATCTCAGGGAATGTAAATATCCCTTATGATAGCAATAGTTAGTGACAGGTACTCTTTTTTTAAAAAAATGGGGTCTATTAGACCCTAGATCTTTCCTCTGCCCTCAAAGCATCTGACCACACCAAGATCGGTGTGATAAAATGCTTTCCCATATTCCCAATGGCGCTGTTTATATCCGGGGGGGGGGGACATTCCATCCCACTGAATGTAAAAGCAGTCTAGAGGCTAATTAGCCGCTAGGACTGCTTTTACATGAAAGCCGACTGCTGGCTGAAAAGAATGATACCAAGATGATGCCTAAACCCGCAGGCATCATTCTGGTATAACCATTCAAAGTCCAGCAACATACCAGTACGTTGATGGTTCTTGTTGGACATGTATTGTAATCTTTTTTTTTCATGCAGCCTGTTGGCTGAACGAAAAAAAGATTGATCGGTGGGTATGCCCACCATTAGAATACCTCCCTTCATCCACCCACTTCTAATGATGGGCATACATGCACCATTTATATATGCCAAAGCATGGGGGCATCCTCCCGCAAAAAATGTATGCCGCGTACACGGCACGGCACGTGGGAGCAAACGCTGTTGCTGTCACGCTAAATAAATCCGCGCTGCAACTGAATGGCGTACCTGCTAAGCAAATGATGGTTAACATTTAAACAAAGTAACATTCCAGTATAACAGTAAGATCATACCATACCTGCAAAGCAAATACCTATAAAAAAAACATAGTAAAAAATAAAACATTTTTTTTTTTTCATTCAAATTTAAGTTTATTTTCAATAAAAGTACATACATTTGTACTATAACAGCAGTATACAAGTCAGTAATACACAGAAAATAATAAATCAAATGCATTGTTTTACATAGTAGATGGTCTTGTCGTAGAAACTGTCTATCATATACAGCCATATCATATGCTATCACCATACGGTGAGAGTATAACAGTTTGTAATAGCTAAGAAGAAAAGCTAGGTTAAACCAATAATTTATAATTAAATAAATAAATGGATATTTCCATATACTATATAATTCCTTAAGGTTATTGTTGTCACACAATAAAAAACCTCATGTGTGTACTGGATCTAATTTCATGGAACGAATAAAGGATAGGATTCCTGGATAACAATGACCTCTCTGACACCCCCACTGGGAACTGTCTGTGTCCAAGAGGTTAAGCAAACCTTTCAATCCTCCCTCCCTCCCTCCAATAATTATCACCAATACCCACCAGTAACTGTAAATATATATTCTCAAAACCCTTAACATACCTAACATCCCCAAAAATTTGGTGGAATCTTTTGACAACCTAAACATAGGCTAATACAAATGTTTATATATATCTTTTTTTTTTTTTTTTTCTAAACATAACACTCTGAGAATGAGAAATAACAAGGATTTTATCCTCGTATAAAAAACAAAATTATCAAATCAAAGAACAATCAATGAAAAGAAGAGAAAAAGAAAAAAAAAACAGAAGACAAAAAGATGAGCAAAAAAGAAAGTACGAAGAAGATCAGGGGAAAGTAAAAGGAAAAAGAAATGGCAGCCTGCCTGCCAACGAACAACATCGTCCTAAGGATATAAATATCACCACAGCCTTTATGGGGTAAAAGATATTCCCATAAATTTCATCCACGGTTCCCATATTTCATGGAAAAGAGTAGACATATCCAACATGGAACAGACCCTCTTTTCTTGTTCCATAATCCATGTAACCTTTTGTTTCATATACCGGATGGAGACAGTAGACTTTTTCCACGCAGCTGCAATTGTGATCCTGGCACCTGTCAGAATGTATAGGATGAGTTTTCTAGTAACCTTGGAGGTTTGGGGTAACATCCCATGAAGTAAAGCAATAGTGGGGGATTGATGCAAATTACAGCCTGTGACACGTCTTATTATGTTGAACACCTTATTCCAGTATCCACGTATTTTGGGACATTCCCACCATATATGTACCATAGACCCCAATCCCTGACAACCTCTGAAGCAAAGGGGCGAAGTTGACGGATACATGGAAGCCAGTTTAACGGGAACTAAATACCACCTAGTATAAATTTTTACATTAGCCTCTACAAGGGATATATTCACATATCCTTTAATGGATCTAGTATAATTACGACACCAGTCAGATAAATCCCAATTGTTATTAAGATCCCTTTCCCAGGCCAGCATATGAGGTAATTTGGTGTAGTTATTAGCAAGCGATTGATATATGATTGAAATATTCCCCTTCCTGATCAAACCCTGATCACAATTACTTTCATAAGGTGTCAATAGTCCAGAGATTGAGCCACTATCCCATAGGCTTTGTGCATAGTCATGTATTTGAGAAAATCTTAATTTTTCTGAGACAGGAAGACCTAGCTTGTCAATGAAGTGTTGTTCAGGAAGTGGACCCGAGCGCGAAAAAAAACGGCCTATACGATACAACCCTTTGTCATGCCACCATTTGAAAGAATTTACTTCAATTATAGAAACAAAGAGTGGGTCTAGAAAAACACTCGATAAAGGTCTGCCTTTAGAAATTAGAGAGGGATTGTTTTTAAGTGAATCCCATAAAACAAAGGTTTGAGAAAGAGTCGGAGATAATATAGAAGGCCTGTTTTTGGTAGAACTCCACATTAACTCCTCTATCGTTAGATTCGGGGTCGCCTGCTCTTCTATATCTAACCAGTCAGGGCGTTCATGTTTAAGAAAAGTTTCCGATAACTGTGCCAATCTTGCTGATTGATAGTACCATAATAAGTTGGGTACCCCCAGACCCCCCTGTTCAGGCAAGTTATATAGAGTGCGAGATGGAAGGCGTGGACCCTTATTGTTCCAAATAAACTTGATAATCTTTCCTTGAAAGGATTTTAGATGACTTTTAATTATCGGTATGGGTAATGATCTAAAAAGATACAAAAGTCTAGGGAGAAGAGTCATCTTAACCGAGTTAATTCTACCAATCCAACCTATATTCTGAGTCCCCCACTCTCTCAAATCTTTCTCAAGTTTTCTATACATAGGTGGATAATTGGCCAAATACAAGTTTTCGATGTTGGGGGTCAAATAGATACCCAGGTATTTGATATAAGAGGTGTCCCATTTGAATCCATAATTTTCCTTCAGTAGAGAAACCGTGGATTCAGAGAGAGAAACATTGAGGGCCCTAGACTTGGCCACATTCACAGTTAGACCTGAAACCATAGAAAATTTGTCTAAAAGAGAATATAATTCCGGTAGGGACGTATCTGGAGCGGTCAAAAACAGTAAAAGGTCATCTGCAAATAAGGCACATTTATGCTCCTTTTTGGCACATCTAACTCCCCTGATGTTTGTGTTTTCACGAATAGCTATAGCCAGGGATTCCATAACTATTGCAAACACCAGGGGAGACAGAGGACAACCCTGCCTAGTACCCCTATGAATCTCAATAGGTTCCGAAAAAATACCCTGAAAGCGTATATTAGCTTTAGGATGAGAGTAAAGTGCAGATAAGACTCCTAGAAATTTCGTGCCAAACCCCCAACGTTTCATCACTTCTAACATGAATGGCCATGATACTGAGTCAAATGCTTTCTGTAGATCAATAGAAAGATGCATTCCCCTTTGATTAGTATCACCAGTCCAACCCGAGTTCAAAATGGAGATCAGATCCACAGCCCTCCTAACCTGATCAGGACCTTGCCTTCCAGCGATGAAGCCTACTTGATCTTTACTAACATACTGGCCAATGAAAGAGGACATTCTATTGGCCATTATCTTAGTGAGTATCTTAAGATCGTTGTTAATGAGAGATATAGGTCTATAGTTTTCCACCAGGCTATGGTCTTTTTCTGGCTTTGGGATAACCAAAATATAAGCCAAATTAAGTTGCCTGTCTATGGGAACTCCACCGGTCATGTGGTTGAAAAATTTAACCAAGTAGGGTGTTAAAATGCTCGAATATGTTTTATAATAAGCACTTGAAAACCCATCAGGGCCCGGGGCTTTATCTAATTTTAGGTTTTTAATTACTAACAATACTTCTTCAGCTGATATGGGAGACTCCATCATTTCTCTATGTATTGCAGTCAATTGAGGTAGATTCAAATTGTCCAGAAAATCATCCATTCCCTCTGAAGAAGAATCGTCAGTGAATGCATAAAGCTTAGAAAAAAAATCATGAAAGGCCTCCATTATCTTCCTAGGGTTCAGGGTAAGAGAACCATCAGTCATCCTTATTTTAGGGAGAGATCGTGATTGAAATCTAGGTGAGAGTTTATGAGCTAGCATCGGACCTATTTTATCTTTAAATTTATAGAAATTAGCTCCAGTCCATTTCATGTCTTCCCCAGCTTTAGTGGTAAGTACCAAGTTTAGGGCCGATCTAGCTGCATCAAGTGCCTGAGTAGGAAAGTTTAGAGGATCAGATTTATGTTTTTTACGGAGCTCTAGATAGTTGTTTTCCAGCTTCCTTATGTCTATGTTTCTTTGTTTCTTGAGACCAGCGGCCACTTGTATAATTTTGCCTCTGATAGAAGCCTTGTGGGCAGCCCACAGAGTTTCAGGGGACACATCTCCTGTATCATTATGCTTAAAGTATTCTAGAAGAGATCGCTCAATATCCTTCATTAAAACAGGGTCCTTCAAAATAGACTTATTTAGTGTCCAATGAGACACTTTAGGAGAAGTGTCCTCTCTCCTCAGTGACAATAGAACCATCGAGTGATCTGACCAAGAAACATCAACTATATGAGACTTAATGGCAGCTGGAACGTGATGGTTAGAGATTAATATATGATCTATACGCGAATAAGAATTTTGAGGGTTAGAATAGTGAGTATAGTCCTTAATTTTGGGGTTCAACTCCCTCCAAATGTCAGTTAATCTAGACTGATGTAGAATGCGTGCTACTTGTAGACTAAGTTTAGTCGGTCTGACGATTCCATTGACAGAAGGTTTGGACTTATCCAATCCCATGTCAAAAGCTAGGTTAGAGTCTCCACCCATAAGAATGATCTGTGAGAAAAACTTTTTCTGACCTCTGTTAGGAGCATAATAAGAAATAAATGTGTATAGTCTGCCATCAAGGGTACCTTGTAACAATAGAAACCTACCTTCCGGATCTCCAAATTCTTTAGTCAGGTTAAAATTACAATACCTAGAAAACAAAATGGCCACACCCTTAGTTTTGTTTTCTGCTTTAGCTAGGTAAAACAATGGAAAGTGTGCATGCATAAAGGAAGGGTTGTATCGTTTAGGAAAGTGGGTTTCTTGAAGGAAAACCACATCTACACGGAGAGATTTGTATACTTGAAAGGCTTTGCGCCTCTTAACAGGAGAATTCAACCCCTGAGTGTTGTGAGTAACAACACTAAGGGGTTTAGATACATCATTCGATCCAGCCATAAGTCTTGTCGACATCTCTGAACATGCAGGACCGTACAGATATCATCAATAATCTCGCAAATACGAACAATGGCAGGCAGGCTGAAGAAACGAAGAGAGTATGAAGAAGAAAGAAAAAGAAATGAAAAGGAGAGATAAAAAGAGAAAAATAAAAAAACATATAGCACAATAAACTATTAGATCGTGCAAGGTCAATTCGTGACCCAGAATGGGGGAAGAGAATGATTCTCCTTCCCTCATTCAAATAAGAAATTTTTGCATAGTCCCAGAAAAGGACTATATTCTTACCCATTGGGTCGACAAAGTGTCGACACAAGAGGTACGTTGAGGTTCAATACCTCACCGTCGTCAGTTGCCGACAGATTAAACATTACACCTTAAAACAAGTTTAAGAAAAAAGGCATGTGAATCATAGGATGACCAAAAAACAATAGGAGAATAATCTAAAGAAAAACTGCATTAAACTAGACATGTAATCCCGGAGTCTTCTTTTTTAAAAAGCTTCTGGGATAAAAATTCATCTGAGTTAAAGATTAAGAGATACATCCTGGGTAAGTCTATTCAATATCAGGGTGCTTGGTCACCTCCAATTTTCCTGTACTTGACCTTGTTCCAAGGATTTTGAGTCGGACTAGTAGGTGTGTTCCTTTTGGCAGATGGAAGTTGAGGCGGATTAGTGTCCATGACAGGATCAAGAGATATAATTTTCAGATCAGACAGAAGTCGTTCACCTTCTTGGAAATTATGTATTATATGGTTTCTACCATTATAATTGAATTTTAAGGCGAAGGGGAAAGCCCATTTATACTTGATGTCTTTGTTGATGAGGGCAGACAGTAACGGTTTCATTGCTCTTCTTTTCTGAATGGTATATGGTGAAATGTCAGAAAATATTTGTATATTAGTACCTTGGTATTGAAGATTCTCCTGTTGTCTGGACCGTTTCATAATGTCTTCTTTGGTGGAGAAATAATGAGGCTTGACCACCACATCCCTGGGCAAACCATCTCTTCTCAGTGGACCTAATGATCTATGAGCCCTATCAATTTCCAATTTTATATCAGGTGCAGATGGAAGGAGGATTCTCATAATGTCTCGTATTGCTGAATGAACGTCCATAATGGACTCAGGAAGACCCCTCACCCTGAAGTTTTCTCTTCTTGACCTGTTTTCCAAATCGTCAATCTTAGCCTGAGCGGCCTCCAGTTGTTCTTGTAGGAAATGGATATGATCATCATGTTGTTCAGTTTTAGAAACGTTAGTGTCCAATTTATGCTCAACTGAATCAATCCTGTTGCCAAGACATTGGAAGTCTGCCCTAATATCTTTAGTAATTTTCTCAGCCGTGTGAGCTAAACCCCTTTCCAGCATTTCAGATATCCTGTTATAGAGATCAGCAACATTGAAAGAAACTTCTGGGGCAGTTTCAACGTTAGCAGTTACTTGTATAGGGTCATGTGAGGGAGAAACCATAGGAATCCCGTGATCAGCCATTATAGGTATTATACCCTCCCTTACTACAGATGAAAATAAAGCTGAAGATGCAGTAGAACTTAAGGGAGGAGGTGATGATGAGGGTGTCACATGAGACGAGAAATGATCAGTAAACTTAGGATCCACCACAGGCACCTGAGGACTTGTATGAGGAAGGGTGTCCATATTAAAAAGACTCTCTTTGATAATTGAGTTCTTATTTTTTTTGCCCTGTTTCCCCTTCATATATAATAAGTGTTATAGTGAATTCTTATCAGCAGGGGTAGAGTTGCTCTATATCGTAAAATCAACAGTTCACTCTTATATCAGTTCCTATAGGCATAACAGTCTTATAACCACCATCTTACAGTGGGTATTACTTATGTGAACAGACCAGGCCCAGATTTGAGCCTTTACAGTAAGTATTGTGAAAAGATCAGCATCATAAAAATGCCTCAAATTACATATCATGCAGGTGTTATATTAGCGGATTGGTTTGTAGCTTTTGTCGACTAACATCGGACGGTGTGTAGGAATACCTCAGCAAGTTTCCATAGCAGGGAAAATCATAGGATAATTCCACACTGTAAAACACAGACCCTGGGCATCGTATTCAGTTGGTAACCAACCTTTGACTACTGTTATTAGATTATCATTGCAGTCAGGTAGCCAGTGAACTAAGAATTACCTCAGTTTAGAGAAAAAAATAAATATAATAAGAACTCCAAATAGTATGATACAGTGGATTATGTATGTTTCAGGATGTCACGGTGACCTGTGCATAAAATTCATCCATATACTATCAGATCCTTATAGAAATTCCACAGTATAATGGTCACAATTCACTACACTCTGAGTTTAAATCACTTATTATTCCCAGTATTGGCTCCTTTATATTTCTGTCGCTGGTTAGTGGCAATAGGTATTACCTATATTAACAACAGTACAGTCTCTGTATCCTTTATAGAAGTGAGGCAATATAAAAACTGCAGATTCCAGGAAGTTTTTTTTTTTTTTTTTTGGGGGGGAACTTGAGGAGAAGGCCTATGAAGACACTGTCAGGCCTTTGTATATTTACTGACAAGCAGTCATCCACATACCTCACTCCTAGCTTCAGACTCCAGGGGATGAATCAATTAGAAAAAAGGGCCAGTCAAAGCAGCCTATACCACACTAAATTAATGTTTGAGACAATAAATTTGTAGGCCACAAGATGGCGGCGTTGTCCCCTCAGTCTTATTAAAAAGTGCGTCAGAAGGCCTCTGGTATAGAAAACGTGTGTCTCCACCAGTCTCTGGTCGGATGTTTGTCCTGGGCACCCCTTGCAGAGCTGTATGACACAGGCGGGAGTGATTTAGTAGATCGATTCGTCCGCTGTCCCCCCTGTACTCGACCGCGGTGTCGTCTGCAGCAATTGAATCCGCGGCTCACGGAGGGAGTATAGGCCGCAGGGAACCGGTGCAGGGGTCTCCCGAATGTTTAGCCTCCACAGGGGAACGAACCTCACTCACCAGGATCGCCACCCGTGAGGAAGATGAAACTATAAATGTTTCAGTAGCCGCTGAGTTTACCTCACCCGAGCGCGCCTGTGGTTAAGGCTTCGTAGGCCCCAAAATGGCGACGGGACGTCTCTAACTGAACCCCCGTCACGGAGCACAGCACACCTCCGGAGGGCCTTTTGAAGGTACAATAATGGTTCAGGACCATGCAGGGAGATATCTTGAATAAGGATGGAGGGGTTAGGAGCGCTAATCTCCGATCCTAGGTATCGGATGGCCCTAGATAAAAGTTGGCTAGATGGAGCCTCCTCAGAAAGCGTCCATTGTCGTCTGCGTCAGGCCACGCCCATAAAACATTTTTTAACGCAACCTGTGCCTAAAATATATATATATATGCCGAAGCATGGGGGCATCCTCCTGCAAAAAAGTTATGCCGCGTACACGGTCGGACTTTTCTATGCCGCGTACACACGGTCGGACTTTTCTATGCCGTGTACACATGGTCAGACTTTTCCACGGGAAAGCATCCGTAGGAATGTCAACCGTATGTACGCGGCATGAGGAGCAAAATTGCTCCTCCGCCCCTAATGCCCCAATGCTTCGGCATATATGCTCTTTTTTTAACTGTGGTGGTGAAATCACCTTCTACAGCACTGGAGTCGCGGCTTTATATATCGTGGGAGCAAACGCTGTTGCTGTCAAGATAAATAAGTCCGCGCAACAGCTGAATGGCGTACCTGAAAACAGTAAAGTAAATTACATACCTGAAAAGCAAGCATGAAAAAACATAACAATAAAACTTTGCAGAATAGAATACAGTAAAAAAGAGAAGAACAATAGAGAGGGAGAGAACAATAAAACGACAACTATTTTTTTTAACACTTTTTTTTGTAACGAACTGTTCAACTTTTCGGTTCCAGGTTTGGGTCTCTCAAAATGCGATGGCATCTTGGGAGACCCTCTGTAAGTGTACTTAGCCTGTGTAATGTTTTACCCTACACTAAAAATTAACGTGTGTGTGGAAGCGTTCAAAACATTCCCCAATACAAAGACCAGGATTGCCAGGACAGCGGGGACAAAAATAACGGGTGTCACGCCTAAATCCGCGCTTGCTACAGACACGACATCTTCTTTGGGGGGCTCATTGGGTAGGAGTACTCTCGAGGGCATACGAAAAATGCCTCTCATGCAGTCGGCTTACTGCATTTGGTAGGGGCTGGTGGGGTACAGTACCGCCTGCATACAGGAGTTCTGTGATGATATCCCTCTGGAATTGAAGGAAGGATCCATCCTGTCCTGAAGCTCTGTATAAGACATGAGCATTCAGTAGAGCCAATTGAAATAAATGTAGAGACACTTTTTTGTACCAGCGTCTCGTCTTGCGGGCAATATGATAAGGCGCCATCAACTGGTCGTTGAGGTCCACCCCTCCCATGTTTAAGTTATATTCGTGGACACAGAGGGGTTTCTCCACAACACCAGTCGCCGTACGAATTTGTACTGTCGTGTCTGCGTGAAGGGTGGTAAGAACGAAAACATTCCTATTGTCCCGCCACTTCACAGCGAGCACATTTTTACATCTGAAGCAGGCTCTCGCCCCCAGGCTAAGACGGGCATCTACAAGCATCTGGGGGAAGCCCCGGCGATTAGGTCGCACGGTGCCACATGCTCCAATCTGATGATCAAACAAGTGGCTAAAAAGTGGCACGCTGCTGTAAAAATTGTCCACGTATAAGTGGTACCCCTTTCCGAATAAGGGTGACACCAAGTCCCACACGATCTTGCCAGCGCTCCCCATGTAATCTGGGCATCCTTCCGGCTCTACCTCACTATCTTTGCCCTCGTAAACCCTAAAGCTCCATGTGTAGCCTGTGGCCCTGTCACAGAGCTTATAGAGCTTGACCCCGTATCTGGAACGCTTGCTGGGAATGTACTGTTTGAAAGACAAGCGGCCAGCAAATTTAACCAGGGATTCATCAACGCATACAACCTGCCGGGGATTAAACAAGGCTGAAAAACGTTCGTTGAAATGGTTTACGAGGGGCCGAATTTTGTAGAGCCGGTCAAATTCAGGGTCTCCACGTGGACGACAAAGTGCATTGTCACTGAAATGCAGAAACCGCAGGATCGCCTCGTATCGTTTCCTGGCCATGCAAGCAGAGAACTAGGGCATATGGTCGATGGCATGTCTGGACCAATACATCCGCAACTCCGGAAATGTGTGTATGCCCATGTTGAGGGTAAGGCCCAGAAAGGTCTTAAATTCGGAAACCTCAAGAGGTTTCCATTCTTTGGCAAGGAGAGACTGGGGATTAGCGGCGATGTAGGTACCAGCATATAAATTACTCTGGTCCACAATAGATCTATAGAGATCTTCTGTGAAATACAGTGAATAAAAATCCAGTGGCATAAAATTCGCTGTATCCACCTGAATACCGGGTTGGCCAGTGAATGGGGGAAGTACGGGTGCTGCAGAAGTGGTGGGGACCCAATCAGGATAGGCAAATTCTGCAGGAAGGGCACTATGGGCACGACGGGCCTGTCTCTGTCTTCTTCTTGGTGGCAGTGGGACACTACTTGTGCTTGCCACCTCGCCAGCTTGAACTGCACTTATGGGACTCGCCACGTCGCCACATCTTACTGCAGTGCTGGATGAACGACCAGGGTGTACTAGGCCGCTGGTGCTTGCCAATCCACCAGAAGGAATAGCGGCGCTAGTACTGGCTCTCTGCTCCATACAAGGGTCCTGCGGTTCTTGCTGCTCAACAACATCAGAACGGAGTCGGGTACGCCTGGCCTTAGCAGGGACCACCACTCCGTCGTCCGAACTATCTGACATGGAGCCGCTGTCGTAAATGGGATCGTATTCTGAGCCAGATTCTGTCAGATGCATGACCTCCTCTTCTTCACTATCTGACATGCTCAAGATCCTGACGGCCTCTTCACCAGTGTACATTCGCTTTGTCATTTTGGACTCTAAATTTAGTCGTACACTGGTGATGATTCACAGGTAAAAAAAGCACCTGACTATAGAAAGGAAAATGTAGAAAACGCTTCGAAAAAAACTGTTAGCGATCGCAGGGATCAGGCCTGTCTCTGCGAAAGCTGCAGTTATGTGTCTTGTGTTTTTGAAGTGACAGTGATCGATCGATACTGCACTTGGGTGGGTTGGGCTGGGCAGAGGGGGAAAACGCAGGTGCTAGCGGGTATCTGGGCTGATTCCGCTAACAATGCGTTTTTGGGTACCCTAAACTGCTGGGTACGCTAGTATAGATCTGATCAGGTATCGATCCGTTCAGATACTATACCACTAAGGGGGGTGTATACTTTGCGAGTGGGTGTAAGCGGTACTGGCACTAACCTAACGCTGCCTGGGGCGACGCAGACCCTGACTGACGCTAAAATTGTATTTATATCACCCGCCGGGCGATCAGGGGGTTAAACCTTTATTGGGTTATATACGGCGGGTGCCCTGATGCTATAAACAGCAAACTAACTAACCAGCGTCAACCGTAACACTTATACGGTGATCACTGGTAAAAGGGTTAACTAGGGGGCAATCAGGGGTTAAAAACTTTATTTATGGGGGTACCTAACGCTATAGAACCTGGCGGCGAACCTCAAAAAAAACGAACTGCCTAGCGGCAACAGTGACACTGATACAGCGATCAGAAAATCGATCGCTTAGTGACACTGGCAATAGGGGGTGAAAGGGTTAACTAGGGGGCAATCAGGGGTTAAAAACTTTATTTATGGGGGTACCTAACGCTATAGAACCTGGCGGCGAACCTCAAAAAAAACTAACTGCCTAGCGGCAACAGTGACACTAATACAGCGATCAGAAAATCGATCGCTTAGTGACACTGGCAATAGGGGGTGAAAGGGTTAACTAGGGGGCAATCAGGGGTTAAAAACTTTATTTATGGGGGTACCTAACGCTATAGAACCTGGCGGCGAACCTCAAAAAAAACTGCCTAGCGTCAACAGTGACACTAATACAGCGATCAGAAAATCGATCGCTTAGTGACACTGGCAATAGGGGATGATAGGGTTAACTAGGGCGGTGATCAAGGGGTTAAACCTTTATTAGGGGGGGTATGGGGGCTACCCTGGACCTAAAGGGGGCTAAAACTAACTGCCCTAACACTTTTTTCTGTAACACTGACACTAAATGCAGAAATCTGAAAATAAATGATCCCTGCATTCAGTGACACTGTTACAGGAGACTGTGAATGTGCTGGTGTCAGTGTGCTGTTTAGGTGCCACTTACTTGTGTGATGTCTTCTCTCCTCAGCGGTGGTCGATATGACCACCACGAGGAGAGATCACACAGTTCCTGCTTCCTGTGTTTACACTAAACACAGGAAGAGGAGGGGGGCGCGCTGGCATTGGCTGAGAGCGATCACAGAGGGGGAGCTGAAAACGGACAGCCGCCCCCTCATCTCGGATCGCTTCTGCAGCGTACCGACCCGCGGAATGTACCGGGGGGGGGGGGGGGTCCCGATCGGACCCCCGACGAGCAGAGGACGTACAGGTACGTGATTGTGCCTGTCCGTGCCATTCTGCCGACGTAAATGTACAGGAGCGGGTCGGCAAGTGGTTAAACTTCTCCACAACTTTATCCCAGACCCATTTGGTGTGTTTCTTGGCTTTCTTGATGCTGTTTGTATTTATACTGAGATTAAATTACACACAGGTGGACTTACTTATAGTCAAACTATTTTAAGAGACTAACTAGTAAGAATAAATAACGACTAATAAAAGGAGCTGAAATCCCTTTTAGAAAGCAACTGCAGTTTTAATCTACCCCCAGTGTTGCATAACTGTCTTTAAAGGGGTTGTAAAGTTAAAAAATGTTTTCCCTAAAAAGCTTCCTTTGCCTTAGTGCAGTCCTCCTTCACTTGCCTCATCCTTCGATTTTGCTTTTAAATGTTTTTATTTCTTCTGAGAAATCCTCACTTCCTGTTCTTCTGTCTGTAACTGCACACAGTAATGCAAGGTTTTCTCCCTGGTGTGGAGAAAGCCTCTTGAGGGGGGAGGGGGTAAGCAGGAGAGTCAGGACGCTCTCTACTTTGCAGATAGAGAAAAGAGCTGTGTGTTAGTGGGCATCCTGACACTCCTGCTCGCCCCCTCCCCCCTCAAGAAGCTTTCTCCACACCAGGGAGAAAGCCTTGCATTACTGTGTGTAGTTTCAGACAGATGAACCGGTAGTGAGGATTTCTCAGAAGAAATAAGGACATTTAAAAGCAAAATCGAAGGATGAGGTAAGTGAAGGAGGACTGCGCTAAGGTAAAAGAAGCTATTTAGGGGATTTTTTTTTTACCTTTACAACCCCTTTAAGCTTAGGCACTTGGTCACATCAACACTGGTAAAAGTGGTAAGCCAATCGATTATTGCTCTTTGCCTTTATCAAAGATCACATAATTAAGTGCTTAGGTCTTTGGATATGTGACCAGTATTGAAAAAGAGTCTAAAATAGCATTTCTCTTGTGTTCATGGACAGACACAGCAGTATAGTCTCGACAATAGGGTATTATGCTTCTATCATGAGAGTACTAGTCAGAAACATTGTTAATGTGTTAATACAACTTTAAAAAAACTGTACAGTACCACCCAGGGGTCAGTCCCTCTGGGTACAACCCCTCTCCCTGCACTCAGCAGCTCAGTTTTTTTTTTCTGCCTAGCATAGGAGTAGGACCTGGCTTCTTGCGGGCCCTTTGGTCTTGGAGATTTTTATATTTCTTTGCTCTGCTTTGATCCTGAGTTCTGCTATCAACTGCCGACAGGCTGGATGTTCTAGATCCTTGAAGTCTCCCCAGTTTCGGCCAGGGAGCGTGTGCAGGCCTTTAGCCCAGGGGTGGCCGGTGAGCTCCGCGGCACACATATGACTGGGCTAATTACTGTCTCTGTCACAGTGTGCCGGGCCGACAGCTACCTCCGTACTGCTCGGGTGGTGGATCTGTCTGGGATGCTTCTAGTAAGCCACGGAGGACTGGTAAGTAGCATTTCCCCCCTGCCTCGGCGGGTTGAAACAGGCTGGACATTCCCAGGGAGGTCGATCAGGGGTTCTTTTCCACCCTTCCCTCTTCTCTTCCTCCCCTCCCTCCTCCCTATGCTCTCTAGCTGGGCCTGCTGGGTTAACCGAGGGTCCGCCTGGGGGGCCTCCGCTCTCTACGTGGGGGAGCTGCGTTGCCGGTCCGCTCTTCTAGGGGTACTTTATAGCCATGTGGAGGGGCCTCCGCCTTGTCAAGAGACCCGGGGTGTTCACTGCCATGTGTGCCTTTCTGCTTGATGCCTTACTCGGCTGCCATTTTGACAGTGTCCGCTGCTTATTACTGTGTTTTTTCCTTTCGGCAGCCATTTCCTTTTCGTCCGCGCGCCCTGTGTTGTTCTTCACAGCAGAGGCCATTTTATTGTAGCCCGCACACTTTTTTTACAGGGCGGGCATTCGGCATCTGGACGGCGTGAACAGCTGGCTTCACTTTTCTGGATCACAGTGACACATGTGGTAGCATACAGAGAGCTACTCTGTCAGGACAGGGCGGATCTCGGTGGTGCAGCACCTACCGGGGTGGTAAGTCCTCTGGGGGGACCCCTCGGCGTGTGCCCACCCCTCCAAACAGCTAGGAGGGTGGGTGTTGTGCCTTGACTTACATCCCTAAGGGGGTCAAGGCGCGTGGGTCAACATGGCATCCGAAGCGGATGCTTCTTCCCAAGACATACCTGTGATTGCAACCGCTTTCTCTGTAGAGGAAATGTCGACAGTCCTGGAGGCCTTTGTTGCCAGGGTGGCTGCGGTGTGCAGGAAAAAAGGGGAGTATAAAACGCCATCTTCTGGGAATGTCTCTGACTCGGATTCAGGCCCAGCTACGGCCCCTGGCTGGGTTCTGATGTCTCAGACGATGTGGACCACGACCTTTTGGACAGTGAGGAGGATTCCATGTCCGGGTCAGCGCATGATAGGGCACTTGTTGGAGCACTTATCACTACGGTGCAAGATAAGTTGGGTGCATCTACAGAGGTGTCGGTCCCTTTCGGGTTCTGCAAGCCTGCTCGCACTGAAAAGGTGTTTCCTTGTGTGCCTTACTTGGATAAGCTTTTGTACAAAGAATGGGAACGCCCACAGAGGACTTTTTCAGTCCCCCAAGTGTATAGCGGTGCGTTATCCCTTTGAGGAAGATTTCCTGAAAAAATTTACTTCTTCCCTGATTGTGGACCCTTCAGTGTCCAGGTTAAACAAGGTAACCACGCTTGCTTTCAAATACCCTGCGGACAGAAGGGCTGAGGCAGTGTTATGTGTAAGTAACCATGTTCTGTTTGAATTTTTATTCAGTTCATTTGATACTCTTTTAGTCTCCCAGTATTTATCCACCAACCATGTACATCATCTAATTAAATATTTTTGACTTTTTGATACTGTATATGTGTTCTTTAAGCCCCCTTCTTTCAATCGCTCTGGATTGAAATATTTTGTGTAGGGCTGAGGCAGTGGCCCGCTCTCTGTTTACGGTGGTGGGGTCAGCAGTACGTCCAGCTGTTGCCGAGGCCTTGGTGGCTCAGATGCTTACTGAGTGGGCAAAGATGCTGCACCACGAGTTAAAAGAACATCAGGCTTCCCCAACCTATGTGGAAATGGCTGACCAGTTGGTGCAGGGCCTTAAGTTTATGTGCGAATCAGCTTTGGATACGATTCTGTTGCCGTCCAGGGCCTCAGTGTCTGCAGTGGTACTGCGTCGCCTGATTTGGCTAAAATGTTGGTCCGTGGACCAGGCTTCTAAGAAGGCCTTGCTTGATTTACCTTTTAAAGTGGCGAGGCTCTTTGGGGCCTCGCTGGATGACATCAAAGATGCCATGGGAGGTAAGAGTACTCTGCTCTTGCAATGTAGGAAGGGTAAGGAGCCACGCCATAGGCATGGGCTGTCCTCCGCTCATAAGCGTCTTTTACGTCCGCCAGGAGCTGCAGGTAAGATCTCCCAGACCAATAAGGCACCTGCTGAGGGACAAGTGTCCCTGGTTTCGCAAGCACAAACCTGCGACCGCATGAAGGTTTGCCCCCGCCCGACACTTGGGTGGGGGGTCGCCTTCGCACATTCGCAGCTCGGTGGTCTTCTCTACTTTCTGACCGGTGGGTTTGCAAAGTAGTTTCCTCAGGGTACAAGATAGAGTTGCTCTCTTGCCCTCCAAACAGATTTTTTTCCCTCAAACCTTCAGCTTACTCCGACTCATCGGGTGGCCCTGTTTGGGGCGGTACAGGATCTGCTGGCATGCAGGGTGATCATGCCTGTGCCTCTGCTGGAGAGGTTTCAGGGGTTTTATTCAAACCTGTTTATAGTTCCAAGGAAGGGGTCTGTCCGATTCTGAATCTCAAGGCCCTGAACTGCTTCATGAAAGTTCAGAAGTTCAAGATGGAATCGGTGCGTTCTGTAGTCGCGGCGCTCCATCCGGGGGATTTCCTGGTGTCTTTGGACATCAAGGACGCATACTTGTCCCCATATTTGTCAGACATCAGAGGTTTCTGTGTTTTGCGGTCAGGGACGACCACTACCAGTTTGTGGCTCTTCCTTTTGGCCTGGCATCAGCACCAAGGGTTTTTACCAAGGTGCTAAGAAAAGGGAACAAAACACATCTGTAGAGAGATGGTGTTGCTCACCCCGAAAATGGCATCAAGGGTATTTTCCCCAATGGGGTTTTTGGGCAGCTCAATTAATGAATTAGGATACAATGTAAAAGAAAAAAGGTTTTTACTTGGATGACACATACGAAAAGAGGGGATGTGGGGTTGTCAAGATATGAGTTGCGGTATTACAAAATTGTTTAAATTCCATACATTTGTATGTGTCATCCAAATAAAATCCTTTTTACATTGTATCCTAATTCATTAATTGAGCCGCCCAAAAACCCCATTGCGATTTACCAAGGTGCTCGCCCTGATTCTGGCTTTGCGGAGACAGCGAGGTATCGCTATAGTGGGTTACCTGGACGACCTTCTTCTGAGAGCTGCTTCAAGCTCAGAATGAGAGGTGGATGTGGCTATTACCACCCAGACCCTTCAAGACTTTGGTTGGGTCCTGAACCTCCAGAAGTCTGTGTTGGTGCCGACTCTGCGTCTGGAGTACCTGGGCCTGGTTCTGGATTCCTTGGAGGCGAGAGTTTTTCTCCCCTCAGACAATTAACAAACTCTTCAGGTGGTCAGTGAAGCTACTGGTTTCCCGCAGACGGTCGTCGCTGCGTTTTTGCATGCAAGTCCTGGGCCTCATGGTAGCCTCCTTCGAGGCAGTACCGTATGCTCAATTCCACACTTGTGCCTTACAGAGGGAGATCCTGTCCAAATGGGACAAGTCTCTGTTGTTGAGATTTCCCTGGTCTGGTGGTTGAGATCTCTGGCCCCTCAGGCCGGAAAGTCGTTCCTTCCTTCAGTGGACAGTAATTATGACGGACACCAGCTTGACCGGTTGGGGGGGTGTTTGGGGTGTCCAGTCAGCACAGGGTCACTGGACACAGGAAGAATCGCGTCTGCCGATCAACGTGCTGGAGCTTCAGGTAATAAAGCATTGCCTCTCCACGTGGTCTCAGAGACTTCAGGCGTCCAGTCAGGATCCAGTCGGGCAACGCCATGGCATAGGCGTATGTCAACCATCAAGGGGGAAAAAAGAAGTTTGGCGGCAGCCTCAGAGGTCGCTCACATTCTGAGGTGGGCAGAATGGAGCGTGCCGGCGCTATCGGCTGTATACATTCCAGGCGTGGAAAATTGGCAAGTGAAGATGCTGGACCAAGGAGAGTGGTCGCTACCCCCGGATGTGTTTCAACTCATTTGCATAAGATGAGGCACGCCAGACGTGGACCTCCCGATTAAGTCGCAAAGCCAGAAGGTGTTGAGGTTTTTGGCTCAGTCAAAAGACCCCTGGACAGATGCGACAGATGCATCGGTGGCTCTGAGGGGACAGTATCGGCTGATTTTACACCTTTCCTCCGCTGAAACTTCTCCCTTGTCTGCTTCACAGGGTGCAGACTGAGGGAGATCCTGATGATTCTAATTGCTCCAGATTGGCCTCTCCATCCCTGGTACGCCGATCTAGTGCATCTGGTGGTGGATGTTCCTTGGCGACTACCGCTACGAGAGGACCTTCTTTCGCAAGGTCCCATACTTCATCTTGCTTTACAGTCGCTGGCTTTAACGGCATGGCTATTGAAAGCCAGGTGCTGAGGGACCGTGGCCTGCCGGATTCGGTTATTTCTACCATGCTAAGAGCACAGAAGTCTTCCTCTAGGAAGATTTATTATCGTACCTGGAGGGCTTACATCTCTGTGTGAGCAGCTGAAGTGGAGTCCACATGCATACTCGTTTTCCAGGATCCTGCTGTTTCTGCAATGGGGAGTGGAACAAAAACTTGCCTTAAGTACCATTAAGGGGCAGATTTAAGCTTTCGCTGTCTTCTTTCAATGGCCCTTGGTGGCGCACTCACTGGTGAATACATTTGTACAGGGGGTTTGACATGTGGCTCCTCCGGTGCGACCACCACTGCCTCCATGGGACTTGAATCTGGTCCTCTCTGTACTTCAGAAACCGCTGTTTGAAAACATTAGGGAGATTCCCTTATTGACACTCTCTCAAAAAGTTGTCTTTTTTGGTGGCTATTACGTCAGTCAGACGGGTTTCTGAGCTGGCGGCCTTGTCCTGCAAGGCTCCTTATCTGATCCTCCACAAGGATAAGGCAGTGCTACGCTCGCAGCATTTGTTTCTTCCTACGGTCGTGTCGGCTTTTTATTTTAATGAGGACATCATACTTCTGTCCTTGTGTCCTTGGCCGTTGCATCCATAAGAGGCTGCTTTACATTCCTTGGACGTTGTCCGAGCTCTGCAGGTGTACCTGTCTGCTACTGCTCCGTTCCGGAAGTCGGACTCACTATTTGTTTTGGTGGCTGGTCCTAAGATGGGTATGGCGGTCTGGTCAACCACCATCTCTAGGTGGATCAGACAGGTCGTGATTCAGGCCTATGCCATACAAGGGTTGACGCCTCCTTTTCCTGTCACGGCACATTCTACCTATCTATCAGGCATCTGTTTCCCAGGTATGTAAGGTGGCGACTTGGTCATCCGTTCACACCTTCACGAAATTCTACAAGGTTGATGTGAGTGCATCTTCGGTTTGAGGTTGCATCTCCTATGTTGAGGAGCTCTGTTTATGACCCCTCGTTTTTTGACACTGCTTGGGGACGTCCCAAAAATTCTTTTTTTTTTTTTCTAGAAAAGATAAGGATTACAGCACTTCCAACATTCTTTATTGATCCACCCCTTCAAGCATATTAACAGTAGCTGTACATGTTCACTTTTAAAGAATTTAAATGTTATTTGATGATATGACAGAGCTACAACAAATATAATTATTATTGTTCACTTGCTTACCAGGAGGTATTATTGGCTTACAGCCAAATTTAGGAATCGGGGGACACTGTACTGAAGAACACTCAGTATGAAAATTGTGGTCTGAAAATATTCCCACATCTTGACATCGTCCAAAGTAATCCACAGCCACCCGATCATAAAAGGCACTGCATACATTTCTGTATGTTTCGCCATTGTGTCCACAGACTGGTTCAGCAGAGTTGCAGAAATGCTATAAAAGATTAAATTGTATAAGACTACATTCTGAACATGACATTATTAGATGAAAAACAGTTATTTTTCTATATAGTAGTAATGGACATAGAACAAATGAAAAACACAAAAAAAGGACTTCTCAAGTAATGACATGAATGAGGCGATTAGTCACGTACTACTTTCCCCACACCTGTGACATAATTACCAGCATGCTTTAATCAAATAAATACATTACTAAGCTACATTAGAATGACAGTTGCATAATTTTGAGATTTGCAGGTCTAAGTGGGGTTACTCATACTGCCAGACGACCAGCCTCTAGAGCAGTGTTTCTCAAATCGGGGTTCCGCTGCGATTCAACATTGTGGCAAATGTATATCTGTCCAATGTTGTTAGTGTTCCCAATGCACGCTGACAGTGAGAACAGTCAGCACGCATTGATACCCGATGCCCTCTCTGTAGGAGAAAGGCAGAGAGCGGGAGTTCTAAATTCAGCGGGGAGCCGAGCATGGAGTGCGGGGAACTGGGCATGGAGAGCAGGGAGCCGAGCATGGAGAGCCAGGTATGGAGAAAGGGGAGCCGAGCATGGAGAGCAGAGAGCCGAGGGTGGAGGCAGGGAGCCATGGGAGCTGAGAATGAAGACTGGAGGTGGGGAGCACAGAGCGGGAGCCATAAAGAGAACCAAGAATGAGGACTATGGAGGCAGGAGCACCAGATCAGAAGGTGAGATCTGTCTCAATGGTGGCAGTAATGCACACTATGGAGGGGGGCAGAGGAAAGGAGCACATGGCTAGATTAGAAGCCGAGTTCCTGTGTACGTCAGGGGTGAATGCAGACTGCTGGGAGAGGGAAGAGCAGAGAACAGGAGATGAAATCATGTGTATAACAGCACTGATTGCAGACTGTGGGGGGGGGGGGGGGCTGAGAGTTGAGGCACACAGGCTGAATGTAACAGGAGGTGAGATTACAATAGCTTTATTTTTTTATCGTACACCACGGGACACAGAGCCTTTATCTTTACATTATGGGTTAAGGGTCACCAGCGGTGATTAGACACTGGCACAACCAATTGAAGACAGTTCCCTCCATATAACCCCTCCCATCAGGGAAGCACCTCAGTTTTTTCGCCAGTGTCTAAAAGGTGTTGGACGCGTGAGGATGTGCTAAGGATAGCTCTGCTAAAGAAGACCCTCTGGGGGAGAAGGAGCTATGCTTTGGGATCCATCCAAGACCCTAATAGTTACGCTGAAACTGGATGGGATGCGGGCCTCATGGGCGAGGCGTCACCTGTAATGTCTCTCTTCGGAGGACTGGGCTCTGGGGTCCAACACTTTCGCTACAGCAGCTAAAAGTCCTGGTCAGAGTCTTTTACAAGGCCCAGGGGAGAGGTATCCATTAAATAGGAACATATATCCCTGAAGGTTGACATACAAAACCCACCGAGATGGGTGAAGATTGGTGCTGTCTGAATTTTTTCAGCAGAAAAAACCTGTGGCTGGGATAAAGGTAAGAGAAAAGGAATCCTAAGAACAAGCTTAAGGATCCTTTTCAAACTATGAGTAGGGAGTCTTCTCTTTTTTGGCCACTAGAGGGAGTAAAGAGCTGAGTTTCACTCGTCTTAATCTGTAAGAATGTCAGATCCGTAGGACAAGGCACATTCCTTCCGCTGCAGAGCTCTGCATAAACACGGCCACAGCTCCTCTCCTCCTAAAATGCTGTATAGAAAGCAGCATGGAATAAGCAGGGGGAGGCTCTCCCTGATCCCTCACAGCTGCCATAATGCCCTAGGTTGCGGGGCGTGCTTTATCGGCAAGGGGGCGGAGGAGGAGGATCTGAGCGTGCGCGGGCACGTGGATTCAAAAGATGGCACTCTAACAGGACCCATTAGAGGATCGTGGAGGCCGGAAGCTCTTCCCTGGGGGACACAGCAGCAGCAGAAGGGGCATGTAAGCTCTATGTTGTTGTTAGGGCACTACCAAGAGAGACACCCACTCTATAGCATGAAACTGTGTGTTTAAGTTGCATACTTTATGTAGATTGCTAAACTGAACACAGTAGTATATGCTTATTGGTACCTCGGCTTGTTGCTTGTTAATATGTCTTCCCTTAGAAGGAATTCAGGGAATAAAAAAGACAAGAAAACACCGCCGCCTGAGACAGGAGGCTCTAGCCGTACCTGCTTGATACCGTCCTCCCCTGTAAATCTTGATATACCAATACAGGAGTAGCCATTGCCACTATCAGGAGTAACAATTTCTCCAGTGGCGCCTGGGCCTACATATGTCACTAAGGACACCTTTATCGCAGCCAAGGAAAGATCACGATGCTAATCGCAAAGTCCTCGCAAAAGGACAAAAAGCGAAGCAGATCTCCTTCAATGGTGTTAGATCCTCTTTCAGAAAGATCTGAAGAGGAGGAGAAGGATGAGGATGAGATAACACCTACAGAAGAAAGGGTTGAGAAGTCGGACGGATCAGGGATTTCAGAGGAACCCTTTTCTGCTTCCCAAATGCTAAGGTCACAAGTGCAATGTTATACTGAAACAGTACGTACTACATTTAGGTTGTTCTCTTCGGAGTTAACTTACTGGTTACACCCAGAAAAGCGTTTCTCACCTCCAAAGAAGTTTGATATTCTTTATCCTTTGGAGGAAGAGTTTTCCAAGAAGTGGAGCCTGCCTTCTGTAGATGCAGCCATTTCTTGTGAAAGTAAGAACCTGACTTGTCCAGTGGATAATGTACAGGTGTTTAAAGACCCTTCGGAAAAGAAATTGGAATCTTTATTGAAGTCTTCCTTCCTTCTGGTTGTGTCAGTTGCCCAACCTGCTGTAGCAGCAGTAGGCATGTGTCAGGTCCTCAAGGACCAGGTAAAACAAGGGCTAAAGGAGCTGCCTCCAGAACAAGTCAAATTGTGGGAAAATTTGCCTAAAGCCTTATGTTTTACAATTGACGCTATGAGAGATTAGATTCTGCAAACATTGCGTATCACACTCTAACTGGTGCATACGCGCAGAATTCTTTGGCTAAAGCATTGGTCTGCAGAGGCACCATGCAAAAAACTTTTGGCTAGTTTCCCCTTCCATGGCGAATGCCTCTGTAGCGCTGCCCCCGCAGGAGCCGCTGATTTGTTTTGGGATCGGCGTATTAAGTTACCCTGCAGTGTGTCTAGGGGTAATAGCAGTGAGCCAAAACAGTGAGCGAATGTCCAGACAGTGAAAAAAGGTTTTTCCAATGCTTTATTTCCAGGCCAAACACGGCCAACATCAACATCCAGTGGGAAGAGCGGGTTGATGAAGAAAAGAGAACCTTGCAGTATCAGGCCTGGATATTAATTGAGCAGTCCTTGCTCAATAGAGTACCAAAATATTACTCGTCGCCACTCTAGTTGGAGTGGGTAAAGTGCCCCCGGACAGACCCCTGTCACTCGTCTTGCAGCCGAAGTGTCACTTAGGATTTGCTGAGAGGAACAGGTCTCTCTCGCAGACCTGGCTCTAGGGCCTCTGCCACAGGCCAATTACTTTAATTAAACTAAATGGATGAACATAGCGAATCCTCCCAGTAGATTTAAGCATAGGTCACCGGATGACAGCAAAACGTACCTGTCAGCATTCCGGTCACCAGATCCCTGATTGGTTCGTTCAAGCCCTGTTGGACAACCTGCCTCCGGGTTCTCCTCAAGCCGACCCCCCAATCGAATGGCACCCAGCCTGGGATCCTCTCAATAGAACCGGGAACCCAGTAAGTCACTGGGGTCCCACTTCACCTCCGAATGAGATTCTGTGTAGCCTGCAATTTTGGCCAGGTGGGCCGCGCCGGCGGGGTCCATGGATGCGCGCACCCTGAAGGTGGATGCCGCACCTGGAACGGGGACCCCGCGAAGATTTTAGAACACATGACACCTGTCACAGATATACCCTTCCCCAGCATGCCTTGCGAGGAAGAAACATCTTTAATTGGCTGCTGGGGAAAACTTGCTCTGCCAGAACCCCTCTAGCGCCAACTGCCAGCCAGGGATGGTACTGCATCCCTGGAGTACAGATTGACCCAGTGGACATTTCTGGAATGACAGAAGTCACAATTTAAACGAATTGTGAATGGGAGCAAAGTAACTCTCCCATTCCCCACTAACTTTAGCGTAGTGCCCATGCTGCACCTCTTTGGGGAAGATTTGTAGAAATATATCCAAAAGATATTGAGTGGGAAAACCACTGTATTAATAGAGAAGAAGAACAAGAGACCTTGTTTTAAAAGTTCTCTCTCCCCGTCGCCAGTGGCGATGGCATTTTCAGCCAGCCACAAAGACTAAAGAAAACCAGGCCCAGAAGAACACGAAGCAGTGGGGTTCAAAGGCTAACAAGCAAAACCCCAAAGCCTCTGCATGAAGAGGCGCCCCTGCTCGGCCGAGTGGGGGGGCGGCTTTGTCAGTTTTCAGCGGCATGACAGACAGAAATCCAGGACAGATGGGTAGTATCCACAGTATCCCTAGGGTACAAGCTGTTTTTTTAAGAGATCCCATCTTCTCAGTTCCGAAGCTCAAGGCTTTCCAAGGAGTGTTCCTCTTCAAAGGATTGGATCACTTGCTGTCCCAAGGGGTGATCACAGAAGTACCCTTAAAGGAGCAAGGTTCAGGGTTTTATTCATACCTCTTTGTAATCCCAAAGCCAAACGGAGACGTCGGACCCATTCTGGATCTAAGATCTCTAAATCAGTTTTTGAACATTCGCCATTTCCGAATGGAAACTATTCGATCAGTGGTCGCCGCCCTACAAGGCGGGGAATTCATGGCGTCAATAGACATCAAACACGCATACTTACATGTGCCTATCCATCACGCTCACCAAAGATTTTAAACATTTGTGGTAGAACATCGCCACTTCCAGTTTGTGGCTCTGCCCCAATATAGAGCAGTGGCGGCCCGTCCATAGGGACGCACGGGCGCCGCCCCCCCCCTCCCGCAGTCACACCAAAAAAAAAAAAAACGGGCCCTTTAAGAACTTTTATTCGGCTAAAATGTCATGTTATTGTTGGTTGCCAGCTGCCTGGTCTATTCATATAACCGGACATGGGTCGCCGGTTACCTGAATAGCGGCAGCTGGTTGGCTGAGGGGAACTGCCTATCAAAGCCAGCGGCTCTAATAGGCTTTTCCAGTACCGCCCTCCGGCTCTCAGATGTTTATACACGGAGCGCAGGCAACCTGCGTTCCTTGCATAAGACTGACGGCCGTTTCAGCCAATCAGGTTCCCGGATTCTGGTTATCAGGAACCTGATTGGCTGAAGCTTCACCACGGCGGCAGAAGACATCGAGGGAGGACATGGAAGCTTCAGATAAGTGCTTTTTACAGGGAAAGGGGCGACAATGGGCACAGTGGCATCATGGGGCACAGTGGTGACAAAGGGCACAGAGGTGACAATTGGCACAGTGGCATCATGGGGCACAGTGGTGACAATGGGCACAGTGGCATTATGGGGCACAGTGGCATCATGGGGCACAGTGGTGACAATTAAAGGGCACAGTGGTGACAATTGGCACAGTGGCAACAATTGAGGGGCACAGTGGCTGCGTTTGATGGCATGGCACAGTGGTGACAATTGATGTAACAGTGGCTGTGTTTGATGGCATGGCACAGTGACTGCGTTTGATGGCATGGCACAGTGGTGACAATTGATGGCACAGTGGCTGCGTTTGATGGCACAGTAGCTGCGTTTTATGGCATGGCACATTGGTGAAAATTGATGGCACAGTTGCTGTGTTTGATGGCATGGCACAGTGGTGACAATTGATGGTACAGTGGCTGCATTTGATGGCATGGCACAGTGGTGACAATTGATGGCACAGTTGCTGTGTTGCATGGCACAATGGTGACAATTGATGGCACAGTGACTGCATTTGATGGCATGGCACAGTGGTGACAATTGATGGCACAGTTGCTGTGTTGCATGGCACAGTGGTGAAAATTGATGGTACAGTTGTTGTGTTTGATGGCATGGCACAGTGGTGACAATTGATGGCACAGTGGCTGCATTTGGTGGCATGGCACAGTGGCTGTGTTTTATGGCACAGTGGCTGCATGTGATGGGCACAGTGAGGCTGCAATTTTTTTTTGTTTGCGCCTCCCCAAAAATTTTGAGCACCAGCCGCCACTGATATAGAGGATAGAAAGGGTAAACCCGCCCGGCCCCACATATCTAACATAAGTCTCTGGTTTACGGACAAGACTAAGTAAAAGTCCTTAACCTCAAAAAAAAGGGGGGGGGGGGGCGGGATGGGAGTAATCAGGGTCTCACGGCCACTCCTAAGGAACATTAGTGACAATACATAAATATAATTCATGTAAGACATCAACCTGGAAGGATAAAAGGAAGGGGAAAACGCAAAAAAAAAGGAAAAAAAATAAAGAAAGAAAGAACAACAAGGGGGAACTAACAAAACCAGAACGCCACAATATTCAAATTCACGCAACATATCAATGTGGCCCTATGATTGGTTAATAAAGGCATTTATGTCCCAGTCTACGTTAAGGCCGTACAGGACATAACATTTGAGCTGGTATATCCAGAATGTTTCCAATCTGGATACACCCCTCAAACTAGACTCCCCCCTCCAATGGGGGACGAATTTATCAATGATTTGAAAACTCGTACCCAGAGGTTTCTTGTTATGTTCCAGGAAATGCCTAGGTACTGTATGCTTTGTACATCCTTTTTTGATGCTCGTGATGTGTTCAACTACCCTTGTGGAACAGGATCGTATAGTACGACCCACATACTGTTTCCCACAAGAGCAGGTGATAAGGTACACAATGGGGCTGATTTACCAAGCCTGTGCGCCATGACTCACGGTGCACAGGCAAGAGTAAAAGGGTTTTTGACATTTACTAAAGAAATACGCTGTCAGTGCAGCGTATATCTTTATTTACTAAAGTGCTCAGTGCGCCCAGGAGAGGGCGCATTGAGCACCACTATAGACCTGGCGCACGGCATATTGAAATGTAAATAGCGGAGATTTGGGCGGGAGTTTATTAGGGGGGAGGTGGGGTGATGCGGGGGAAGTGTAGTGACATGTGTTTGAATGTGTGTTGCGGGCCGAATTGAAAGTGACTTTTGAAAACCGATCCCTGTACGCTTGCACAGTACGCCTGAATCATTTGCATACTGGGCATGCGTACAGAGAAATTTCGGTGATTCACGTATGCCTTGTCAGTAAGCCGAGAAAATCTTGGTAAATACCAAGCGGCGTAGCTGTAATTCCTGTGCGTAACGCGGTGCACGGGAATCCTGACCTGTTTTCAGCTTGCGCTGACCATGAAGGGGAACTCCGCGCCAAATTTTAAAGCAAAAACCGGCGCGAGTTCCGCTCCAGGTGCATACCAGGCTCTTAGGCTTGGTCTGGAACGTAAGGGGTTAAACCCGCGCCGAAAACCAGAGCGGGGTTCCCCCCCAGATCCAGACCAAGCCCTTATCCCAAGCACGCAGTCTGGCCGGACAGGAATGGGGGTGGGGACGAGCGAGCGGCCTACCCCCTGCTGAGCCGTGCCAGACCGCATGCCCTCAACATGGGGGGAGTGTGTGCTTTGGGGAGGGGGGCACTGCCCCCCCACCCCAAAGCACTCTTGTCCCCATGTCGATAGGGACAAGAGCCTCTTCCGACAACCCTTGCCGTTGGTTGTCAGGGTATGCGGGCGAGGGGTTATCGGAATCTGCGAGCCCCCTTTAATAAGGGGGCCCCCAGATGCCAGCCCCACAGATGTGGACGAGAAGACCCAAGAAAGAAAAAGAGGGAGATGGAGGAAGAAACCCGAATGAAAGAAGAACCGCGGAAAGAAGATATTAATAAAGGAATTGTCAAAAACCGGCTACTGTAATTTTTAACACTTTTGACACTTTTCTTTGGTGAAATGGTAGAGGTACAATGTACCCCATTACCATTTCACACAGGGGGGGGCCAGGATCTGGGGGTCCCCTTTGTTAAAGGGGTCTTCCAGATTCTGATAAGCCCCCCGCCCGCAGACCCCCACAACCACCGGGCAAGGGTTGTGGGGATGAGGCCCTTGTCCCCATCAACATGGGGACATCCTTGTTGAGGGCATGTGGCCTGGTAAGGTTCAGGAGAGGGGGGGGGGCGCACTCTGTCCCCCCCCCTCTTTTCTGCGGCCGGCCAGGTTAGCGTGCTCGGATAAGGGTCTGGTGTGGATTTTTAGGGGGACTCCACGCCATTTTTTTTATATTTTGGGTGGAGTTCCCCTTAAAATCCACACCAGACCTGAAGGGCCTGGTATGGATATTTGGGGGGACCCACGTCGTCTTTTTTTTTTTTTTACGGCGGGGTTCCCCTTAATATCAATTCCAGACCTGAAGGGCCTGGTAATTTAATTTGGGGGAACCCCCACACATTTTTTTTTCTTTAGGAATGAATCCTGTCAGAATTGTCATTGCCGACAATTCATTATTGCCGCGTGTGAATTTTAAATGCATTTCTTTCCTTCAGAATGTCATTTTGTGCAGGGACAGTTCTAAGTGCGGTAAAAAAGAGCTATTTCACATGCTAACTTTACACCCCCCCCCCCCCCAGGTACGAAATTTGAAGGAATATTTCACTTTTATTGTTTCACTTTAAGCATTATTAAATTCACTGCTCCCGAAAAAACGGCCATTTTAAAAAAATAAAAAAAGCATTGATACATGTCCCCTGGGGCAGGACCCAGGTCCCCAAACACTTTTTAGGACAAAACTTGCATATTAGCCTTTAATATGAACACTTTTGATTTCTCCCATACACTTCTATAGGGAGTTTGGCGGTGGCTTTGCATATTACTTGCAATGCGCCAGCTGCTACGCTGGTTCATGCGCCTAATTAAGGCTTCACCCGGCGCACTAATTAAGGCATGAACCAGCGCAGCGCACTGAGAATAGTAAATCAGCCCCAATGTACTTAGTGGCACATGTGAATTTTTTTTCATAGGATACTCTAAAGAAGTTGTGGTGGACATGAAAACAGTGGACTTTTTTCTTCCACTCACATTATGGGCAAAGAACCTGCATCTTCGGCATGGGTGGTACCCTTTAGAAAGAAACTTGTAGGTACCGGGGGATCTGTTATATTTGGTGCAATTTGCCCTTTCAAGGACGTGGCACCCCTATAAATTACTCTCGCATTTAGAGGGAGTGTGGGACCTAACACCTGGTCATTTTTTAGAATTTTCCAGTGTTTCCGTATGATGTCCTTGATCTGTTTGTGTTGGGTAGAGAAGGTGGTAACGAAAGAGTGTCTAAACTTGGATTCTGATAAAACTTCAACTGTTAACGTGTTTCTATCTAGCAGGGCAATTTTACCAATCTCAAAATCAATGGCTTGGCCTTGATATCCCTTATCTATAAATCTGTTCTTTAATAATTCTGCTTGGGTATGAAAATCCGAGATGTTAGAATAGTTCGGCCTAATCCTAAGTAATTGGCTACGAGGCACTGATTTCAGCCATGAGGAATGATGGCAACTATCGACCGGAATGTAGTCATTCCAGTCGGTAGCCTTAAAAAAGGTTTTAGTCATCAACTGACCCTCCTGCGCCATGATTTCCAGATCCATAAAAGTCCACTGTTTTCATGTCCACCACAACTTCTTAGAGTACCCTATGAAATTTTTTTTCACTTGTGCCACTAAGTACATTGTGTACCTTATCACCTGCCCTTGTGGGTCGTACTATACGACACTCTTCCACAATAGTAGGTGAACACATCACGAGCATCAAAAAAGGACATACAATGCATACGGTATGTAGGCATTACCTGGAACATCATAGCAAGAACCTTCTGGGTACGAGTTTTCAAATCATTGATAAATTTGTCCCCCATTGGAGGGGGGAGTCTAGTTGAGGGGTGTATCCAGATTGGAAACATTCTGGATATACCAGCTCAAATGTTATGTGCCGTACGGCCTTAACGTAGACTGGGACATAAATGCCTTTATTAACCAATCATAGGGCCACATTGATATGTTCCGTGAATTAGAATATTGCGGGGTTCTAGTTTTGTTAGTTCCCCCTTGTTTTTCTTTCTTTTTGTTTTTTTTGGGGCGTTTTCCCCTTTCATCCTTCCAGATTGATGTCTTACATGAATTATATTTATGTATTGTCACTAATGTTCCTTAGGAGTGGACCTGAGACCCTGATTACTTCCATCCCCCCCCCTTATTTTTAGGTTGAGGACTTTTACTTACTCTTGTCCGTAAACCAGAGACTTATGTTAGATATGTGGGGACGGACCGGTTTACCCTTTCTATCCTCTATATTGGGGTTCTCGTACCTCTAAAGGTGTAGGTTAGATATACATGGAGCTTAAGGCCTAAGGTTTACAATCCATTGAGTTGCTAGGCCATGTTCATGGATACTTTTTGCGGTCACATGATCTTGGCCACCTATGGGCACTAAGGTTTTGTTAGATTGGTCAGTTTCATCTTTCCGTGTGGTCACGTGGCTCCGGCTGGAGTGGGGGTCATCTGACATGTATTCAGAGTGTGCGGAATACTCGATCGAGTGGCACCTGTAATGGGGAACCTGGGGGAGATGAGGGGTGAGGATTCCCTCTATCAACGGAGGTTTTTCCCTTCTATATCACGGCCTACTATGACCGTCCACGCACCACCACTTCCGGCTTGGTGGAACGCATGAGATGACGTCATTGGGATGCGTCCTGTTTCATTTGGAACGCACGCCACACTCACAAGGAATTAAGGAACGGGGTCTCACGTAAGCATCCTAATCTCTTATTGATAGCCAATTTCTAATTGATAACTATTGGTATATAAGCACAGGGGAGTGGGGGGTGATTGTATGCCCCAGTTGAAGTCTTGGCAGACGAAACTGGTCGGGTACATACACTGGCCTCAGCCATTCCTATACTGTGCTATCTCTCTCTTTTTATGAAGATTTTTTTACTTTGATGGACATTTATTGAATTTTTCAAAGTTTGATGGAATTTTTTTAAGTTTGATGGATGAAATTATTTAGAATACATTTTCTGGCATTTTTTACACTATGAGGAGGCGTCCTCTTTTTTTCTTGCCATTTCTTTTTTTCCACGTGGTGAGTCCCCCATATAAAATACAGACAATACAGCAATTTATCGTATCACGACAAGGGATTTGAGTCAAATTGGATCTCAGCATCGTAGAGAATCGTGCCCCAGTGCCATCAGGAGAATTTGTACCCCAGCTGATTGGGTTGACCATACGCATTTTACCCACCACCGTATGGTGTTTTGGGTAAGTATTTAAACCTTATTCCTGTATTCAGATATTGGTTGCACCTTTAACCACTTAAGCCCCGGACCAATATGCTGCTAAATGCCCAAAGGCGTTTTTACAATTCGGCACTGCGTCGCTTTAACAGACAATTGCGCGCTCGTGCGACGTGGCTCCCAAACATAAATGGCGTCCTTTTTTCCCCCACAAATAGAGCTTTCTTTTGGTGGTATTTGATCACCTCTGCGGTTTTTATTTTTTGCGCTATAAACAAAAATAGAGCGACAATTTTGAAAAAAAATCAATATTTTTTACTTTTTGCTGTAATAAATATCCCCCAAAAACATATATAAAAAACATTTTCCTCAGTTTAGGCCGATACGTATTCTTCTACCTATTTTTGGTAAAAAAAATCGCAATAAGCGTTTATTGGTTGGTTTGCGCAAAATGTATAGCATTTACAAAATAGGGGATAGTTTTATTGCATTTTTATTTTATTTTTTTACTACTATTGGCGGCGATCAGCGATTTTTTTCGTGACTGCGACATTATGGCGGACACTTCGGACAATTTTGACACATTTTTGGGACCATTGTCATTTTCACAGCAAAAAATGCATTTAAATTGCATTGTTTATTGTGAAAATGACAGTTGCAGTTTGGGAGTTAACCACAGGGGGCGCTGTAGGAGTTAGGGTTCACCTAGTGTGTGTTTACAACTGTAGGGGGGTGTGGCTGTAGGACTGACGTCATCGATCGAGTCTCCCTATAAAAGGGATGACTCGATCGATGCAGCCGCCACAGTGAAGCACGGGGAAGCCGTGTTTACATACGGCTCTCCCCGTTCTTCAGCTCCGGGGAGCGATTGCGACGGAGCGGCTCTAAACGAATAGCCGCGCCATCGTCCCGGATCGCTCCCCGCGGGAATCCGACCGCCGCATGTAGCGGGGGGGGGGGGGGTCCCGATCGGACCCCAGACCCGCGGAAAGGCAAGGACGTACCTGTACGCCCATTTGCCTGTACGTGCCATTCTGTGGACGTACATATACATGCGGCGGTCGGGAAGTGGTTAAGGGGGATTCTGGACGCGGTGACTTTGGAAAGAAACAGGCTCAATTTCCTGTATAGATCCTGATGTTTTTGCTGTATTTGGAAGGACATTCTAATTTTATGTGACTTCAGTATATGGTTACTAGCATTAGTCATCATTGTGGAGATACACGTTTGATATATGATTACTTTGATTTATGATCACCGGCAATAGCCACCAGTGTGAAATACACGTCACTACAACTGTTTTTGTTGCCACACATGTTGTGTATTTCAATGATTTGACATCATTTGCTTTCACAGGTGTCAGCATTCCCAGTATATGGAGAGTGCTTCACACATTTTTTAGTTTAAGGCGCTGCACTTTATTTTCACATAAAGTGCGCAATAATCCAAGCTTTGCCTTTTTAAACAACCTTTAGCGCATAATAAAGAACGAAGAGCAACAGTGTCTGTACGGAAGGCAGAAGAACCTTCTGAGTCTGAAGCCAACCAGGAAAAAAGCTCAGGAATGAAAATTGAGGACCCAGACAAGCAATGTCCGCTTCATGACAAGCTTCATCCACTGAGAAAATGTTATAGTTTCAAAAGCAAGACAATAGAGAAGCACAAGTCTTATCTTTAGGACAAGCACGTTTGTTTTAGATGCTGTGGTTCAACTCAACATCTTGCAAAAAACTGTGTAAAAGCAATACGGTGCAAAGAATGCAGAATGACAAGCATCTGTCTGCGTTGTAGTCAGGACCAGCACCATGGAAAACAGAGAATCCGGTAACCCAAGAAGATCATGGTGGGGAGCAATAAGAGTGCAACACCAGCAACAACCTCAAAGTGAATCTGCACAGAGACATTTAGCTCTAGATCATGCTCCAAGATATGTTTAGTCAAAGTGTATTCTGCAGGCATCAGAGAGAGGGCAATCAGAATGTATGCAGTCTTACACGTGCAAAGTAACAGATCTCTGGCAAGAACAGAGTTCTTTGACCTCTTCGGTGACATAGAAAGTTCAACTCCCTATACTTTGAAGACATATTCAGGAGTTATGAAGACAGCAGGGAGGAGAGAAAGCAACTACATCATTGAGTCATTAGATTGGAAAACACAGCTGACTCACCCCACTCTCATAGAATGTGATACCAGATGATAGATCAGAGATCCCTACGTCTGAAATTGCACTTTTCTAACCTCATCTGACGCAAATAACAGACATGATTCCAGCACTTGACCCAGACACTGCAATTATTCTTCTACTATGAAGATACATACTGAGAGTGCACAAGGTCAGAGAACAGTACAATGGGCTACACACTCGGAGAACAGTACAATGGGCCATTTGCACAATGTCTTGACCTTGGATGGGTCATCATTGGTGATGCATGTCTGGACAGAGCTCACAAGCCAGCAAAAGTGAATGCCTACCAAACAAACATGTTGCAAAATGGTCACACATAATGCCTTAGCCCCTGTATCAACAGAATACAGATTAAAGAGAGAATAGTCAACCCAATACAACAGCAAAGAGTTTAGAGCTGCATGGAGGCTATAGCCTCAGCTGAAGATATAGATGAGCTAGGATGCAAGGTGTTTGAAAGAAAGCGAGGTGATGACAAACCAGCACCATCTGTTGAAGATAGCCCCTTCCTTGAGATCATGGACAGAGAATTCTTCAAGGATGAGTCAAACAGCTGGGTAGCTCCACTACCTTTCTGTCCACCCCAACATCAGCTTCTTAATAAAGGACAAGCAGTGAAGCGCCTCACCTCGTTGTGAGGCACTCTAGACAGAAAGCCAGATATGAAGGAACACTTCCATGAGTTTATGCAGAAAATCTTCGACAATGGTCAAGCTGAAAAAGCACCATCATTGAAAGAACAAGAATGTTGGTACTTACCAATATTTGGAGTGTATCATCATCAGACGAGTAGTATTCAACTCCAGTGCAAAGCATGAAGGCATCTCCCTAAAAGACATCTTCCTCAGTGGACCCGACCTGAATAATACACTCCTTGGAGTCCTCATCAGATTCCGAAAATAACTTGTTGCAGTAACAGCAGATGTAAAAAAATGTTCTACTGTTTCCTTGTCCACAGAGATCACAGAGTAGTCTCTGTGATCTCTGTGGACAAGGAAACAGTAGAACAGTTTTTTTTACATCTGCTGTTACTGCAACAAGTTATTTGCAGTAACAAAGAACCTGAGGTTCCTGTGGTATGAAGATAATGACTTCAACAGAGATGTCACAGAATACAGGATGAAAGTACACATGTTTGGAACAGCCCCTCTCCAGCTGTAGCTATCTACAACCTCAGGCGAGCAGCTCAGGAAGGTGAAGGAGAGCGTGGCACAGATGCCCAACAGTTCAGATTTTTATGTGGATGATGGACTCACTTTTTCTACAGCAACAAAAAGGCTATTAACATTCTCAAAAGAACAAGAGAAATGTTAGCAGAATCTAACGTAAGGTTGCACAAGATAGCTTCCAACAGCAGCAAAGTCATGGAAGCATTTCCCTCAGAGGACCGTGCAAAAGACCTCAAGGACCTGGATTTAGGGACTACCCCTTCAAAGAAGTTTAGGGCTCAGTTGGGATCTGAAAACGGACAGCTTCACATTTAGAGTATTCATTATTGTCCACAGTCAACAGCCTTTTTGACACCCTAGGGTTTGTAGCCCCCATCATAATGCAAGGTAAGACTCTTATAAGAGAAATTGCCCTGAACTTGAACAAAGTGAATGGGACACACCTATACCCAAGGAGAAAGAAATGCAGTGGATGAACTCTAGGTACTCTATTGTGGATGTCCACTTGAAGCTATGGAGAGATTATAAAGATAATTTTCCAGCTGGTAACACGGTCCCCTCGTGGAGCCTCATTTTTAGGTGACCCTAGATTCCCCACAGCCTACGAGCACCCTGAATCTTTTAAGATTTGGGTGGACGCTGGGTTGACTAAATTAGATGACTTCCTTGTAAACGCCACATTTGTCACTTTCCTCCATTTACAATCACTTCACCCTATCCCATCAAGAGAATTTTATAATTTCCTGCAAATCAGACATTTCTTCCAACAACACTATCCCTTACCAGTAGCTGAAGCAAACTCTTCCTTTGAAACCATTTGCTACTTAGCGCCCAGGCAGAGGGGCCTTATCTCGGGGGTCAATTGACTGTTGGAATCTGTTGGTGAGTCCCCCACACTGAAATATAGAGTACAGTGGCAACATGAATTGGGCTTGGATGAGGAGGAATTTGATTGGATAACAAATTGGCAGAACATGCGCAAGTGTACCAAATCATTAACGGCTAGGAAAACCGCCATTAAGCTCCTGACGAGGTGGTATTACACCCTCCTCCGGCTCAGTAAAATCTTTCCGCAGTCCTCCCCTATGTGTTTTAGGGGTTGCCCCATCACAGTTCATTTCTCACCTGTTCTGGGAGTGTGAAAAACTGCAACCTACCTGGAGAGCGGTCCTAGAATTGATAGATAAGATAGGTGGGGAGCCGGTCTCTTTAACATTTAAACAGTGCCTTCTATTTCAGGCCCAGCCTGATATTTCCAGGCCCCTAATGAAATGGATACATTCTATTTGTATCGCCATGCAATGGGCTATTGCACTACACTGGAAAAAATTATCGGTTCCATTTCCACAAGTGGTTTTGCGTGTAGATCAAATGATGTTTTCCGAAAAAATATTTCACACCTTACATGATTCTATCTCAGCTTACGATGCTAAATGGAACCCTTGGTTCCTGTATAGGCTTCAGGATTGACTGACCTTGTTCTTAGTCTTATTGTTAAGTCTTATTTATGTTGCTTTTGTTTTTTTAATGTTCTACCTATGGTTTTTAACTTCATGTCTTGGATTACTTTTTGGGCATGCCTTCCGCTGTCTTCCCAGGGCTCATGGTTACACTGTATGCAGATTGTCTTTCTATACTGTTTTCAGTCTTATAGCTGTTGTTTTAGCTACTGTTATTACCTTTATTGAATGTATTTTACCTGCACCTCGAATTCTTTTCATGTTATTGGTAATCCTTTACGTGTGGTTTGTTTGTTATATTCTTAATAAACTATTTTGAAAACAAAAAAGAAATGCAGTGGAAGTTGTAAAGGGACTCATTGATAGATCTTGAACAACTCATCATCCAGAGGTCATATGTCCCTGTTTCTTTGTCTGCCACGAAGCAAAGAGAATTGGGTGTATATTCAGATGCTTCCACTATGGCTTTAGCAGATGTAGCCTACCTTAGAGTAGTGGACTTTGGAGGACAAAGTTATGTTGGGTTTATCATGGGAAAGTCCAAACTAGCCCCAAGTCCAGCTCACACTTTTCCACTCTGTCTGAAGTTTTATACAGACAGCAAGATTGTGTTAGGATATATTCACAATGCTTCGAGAAGATTCTACATGTACATGGCAAAGAGAGTGACCCGCATCAGAAAGTCCACACACCCAGAACAGTGGCACTACATCAGTATAGATAAAAATCCAGATGATCGGCTGTACTAGCACACTAATTGGTTCTAGGTCCATCTTTTCTGACTAGATCAGAACCTGAAGAGACCATTCAGTTAGAGGCCTTTGAACGTATAGAACCAGACAACAACAAAGAGGTACAGGCACAAGTTACAGCGCTCAGTACCATAACTACTAGATGCAATCTTGGCGCACACAGGTGTGAAATATTCTCCAGCAGGAAGTCAGTCATATAAGGAATAAGAAAGCTTATTCATCTAGCCAAATCCTTCTGCAGAGCTACTAACACTGACAAGTATAATAGCAATCATCTTACGCAAACCAAAATCATCATCAGATGTGTTCAACATGAAGTTCTCACCACGCTTATGGCTGAAGTCATAACCATCATGAATGCTCGACCTTTAGTTCCAATATCAACAGATCCAGAAATGCCAGCAGTCCTGACACCTGCAATGCTTTTGACTCAGAAGATTGAAACAGTGACATCTCCCACAGGAGACTTTGGGTTCAAAGACCTTTTTTTTCAACTTGATCATTAAAACAGCCTTGCCTACACACAATCATTTAAAAAAAATGCTCTAGCAAAGCGCGGCGACGTACAACATGTACGTTGGCACTATAAAGGGGAAGTTCCATTCGGAGGACGCCACCCTTTGGGCTGCTTTAGCTGATTTCGTGTTAGTAAAAGACGATTCGCTCTCTCTGGTGCTCCTGGACAGCATGGCACTCTCTTTCTGGTGGCGCGCTACAGCATGGCTCTCTGGTGGTGCGGTACAGCGTGTCTCTCTCTCTCTCTCTGGTGGTGCGGTACAGCGTGGCTCTCTCTCTGGTGGTGCAGTGCAGCATGGCTCTCTCTCTCTGGTGGTGCAGTGCAGCATGGCTCTCTCTCTGGTGGTGCGGTGCAGCGTGGCTCTCTCTCTCTGGTGGTGCAGTGCAGCGTGGCTCTCTCTCTGGTGGTGCGGTGCAGTATGGCTCTCTCTCTGGTGGTGCGGTGCAGCATGGCTCTCTCTCTCTCTGGTGGTGCGGTGCAGTGTGGCTCTCTCTCTCTGGTGGTGCGGTGCAGCATGTGTCTCTCTCTCTGGTGGTGCGGTGCAGCGTGTGTCTCTCTCTCTGGTGGTGCGGTGCAGCATAGCTCTCTCTCTCTGGTGGTGCGGTTCAGCGTGGCTCTCTCTCTCTGGTGGTGCGGTGCAGCGTGGCTCTCACTCTCTGGTGGTGCGGTGCAGCGTGGCTCTCTCTCTCTGGTGGTGCGGTGCAGCGTGGCGCTCTCTCTCTGGTGGTGCGGTGCAGCGTGGCACTCTCTCTCTGGTGGTGCGGTACAGCATGGCACTCTCTCTGGTGGTACGGTAGATCATGGCACTCTCTCTGGTGGTACGGTACAGCATGGCGCTCTTTCTGTAGTTACGGTACGGCCCATCAGAGGGGTGAGCAGTCTGATAAGTGGGCCTTTTTTTGTTCTGCCATGAAATTCTCACTCCACAAATGAATAAATGATATACTGATGTTGGACAAGGATGTCTTTTGTATTTTGATTGCAATGTTTATGTGCCAAAGTAATAATTTTTTTTGTTTGACTCCATAGGAACGCACGCCACAGAAATGGCAGACTGTGGCTTCCCAATTGGCCCAGCGGTAGGACTTCTCTAACTGCGGAGGGACAATAGATTGAAAACACGTCCACATAGTGCCGCCACCCCGTTTGGGGTCATACAATTTCAACTACAAAGGTTTTCATAGTATTGTGTTGATGGTGGTGGTGTCGTCACAGTATGAGTTTTTGTATGTGGACGTGGGGAAGAACATCTGGATGTCCAACGGCGGAGTCTTTGCGCAGATGGAGTTAGCCCAACGTCTCCAGACTGGTGGCCTGGCCCTGCCAGGGGATGAAAACAATGTGGGCAATGTGTTTTTTGTCACAGATGAAGCTTTCGGGCTTGGACTACACCTCATGAGGCCATTTCCCCAGAGGACTCTCACCCCGGAGAGGAGTGTTTTTAATTTCCGGCAGGCCAGAGCCTGGAGGGTTGTCGAGAATGCCTTCAGGATAATGGCCAGACGATTCCGCATGTTGCAGACAGCCATCCACATGGCGGACTATAAACTGAACACTGTCATTTTACCTGCTGCATTTTTCCTAATTTTAGGCACAGGCATTCAGAGACATACCTTTCAAACATTGGGCCTGAGGCCAGACAATCATCTGATAACCTGACTGGCCTACTGGATTGGCCCCCCGAACTGCTCGAGAGTCCCGTGATATATACATGGAGTACTTCACTGGTAGGGGGGCCATTGCTATGCCAGACCATATTTTTTTTTTCTTAAAAAAAAAAAAAGGACCGAGGCGCATGTCCCAGCTGGAGGAAGAGTGTCTGCAGGTCATTAGTGAGGCAGTTTCCATCATGAGGGCCTCCTTAACCCTGTTGAGGGCTACAGCACCTACCTTGCTGACCAGCTGCAAAAAATGGAGGAGCGATAACGGGCCCTGGCAGAGGATATTTTAGGCCGAGAATATGATGTGATTCAGTGTCAAATATCGCAATGTACAAATCCTGTGAGATATAACAAATCCATCCTATTATAACAATAATGTTCGAAGGGCAACAAATGACCAATTGATCACTTATATGCAGACCTGGATCCCAGAGGAAACTTCCACCATGATAAGCAAAAAAATCAAAAACATCAGGAATGCTTACAAGAAGAGTTTTATACAGGTCCGTGCTTCTCGGAGGTCAGGAGCAGCACCAGATTAAGTACAGGACCCCAAGCCGTGGTAATATAAACACCTAATTTTTCTGGACGATCAGATCGAGGCCAGATAATCACACTCTA
Source organism: Rana temporaria (assembly GCF_905171775.1). NCBI lineage: Eukaryota > Metazoa > Chordata > Amphibia > Anura > Ranidae > Rana > Rana temporaria. The sequence goes on from NC_053493.1 coordinate 177,506,771, forward strand.
TACAATCTTCCTTCCACCCTTCCCTCCACCGTTCCTTCCACTGTTCCCGCCCACCCCTGCAGAGGGTGCCGCAGAGCTGGCTGAGATTGAGGAGCCAGATCTGAACATCTTCTGTCAGGTATAGTAGTTTACAACATATTTCTTGGCCTCAAATTATTGATGGATTAACAAGATGTTTTTTGAACCAAATTGAAAGCTTAAAAACCCAAACAAAAGTCGTGTGCAGAAAATATAATAACAGGGATGCCAACTGCAGGGGTCAGAATGAGAGTCTGTTCAATTTACCAAAAAAATCTAAAAATGAATGCCAGTCCCGTTTTTAGACACAGGAAGAGCTCAGCCAAGAGGAGGAAGGGGTGAGTAGCAGTCAGCAGGTGCACAGCACTGAATCACAGGTGCCTTCCCTTCCAGATGCGCCCACCAAAAGAAACGAGGCGCATGACCCAGCTGGAGGAGGAGTCCCTGCGGGTCATCAGGGAGGCATCTGAGATCATGCGGGCCCCCCTTAACCCAGTTGAGAGCTACGGCTCATACATTCCCTGGTTTCTAGCGGTTTTGGACCAAAACTGAGGTTGTTGTAGTACCACAGCTTGGGGTCATGTATGACATCTGCTGCTGCTTCTGATTTCTGTGATTTGGGGAGCACATTGTGACTCCTGATGTTGTTGCTTTTGTTGTTGATCATGGTGGAATGTGCCTTTGGTATCCAAAGTCTGCAGATATTTGGTTGATTGGGCAAGTGTTGCCCTTCATGTTTATTTTTTTTGGATTGCCAGAATAAATGGAGATTTAATTTAACTAAAATACTTGTCTGTTGTGTTTTTCTGGGGAATAGACATCAAACATTTCAGAAATACAATGTGTAATTAACAAAGGACACAACCTCCTTGAGGCGGGGTGAAAAAAAAACATTGGTGTGATAACTTGACAAAAAAAAAAAAGAATTTCACCCCAAAAAAAAAAATATGTGGAGTCCAAAAAATTATTTTGGAGATCTGGCTTTCTAAAAAAACATAAATAAAAATGAGATCACAAGCAAAAAAGAAAAGAAGTCAGTATGGGAGAACTCTGTCTAAATAGCATCAGCAAAACAACGTGTTTATTCTAGCAATAGAACGAAGAAAAAAAATGATCTGCAATAAACGAGACACTGTGGGGCAGATCCACGTACATCGGCGCATATATAGACCGGCGTAGCGCATCTCATTTACGTTACGCCGGCTCAACTTAGAGAGGCAAGTACCGTATCCTCATAGTATTTGCACCCAAATTTGCGCCGGCGTGGGCGTGTTCCATTGAAATGAGCCATGACCCCATGCAAATGAAGGGCCGGCCGGACTGCGCATGCGCATGACGCTGACTATGGTCAGAGCCTCTCTGCGCATGCTCAGAACTCGGCGCAATCAGTGAGAACTAGGCACGGCGTACTTAGTGAGATACGCCCAGGGCATAAATAGGCCCAGACATACGCCCTTCCATTGCAAAAGTACATCCATTTGTTTCCCCCCCTGAAGCAAGGTGCTTTTGTTCCGTTGTCTGTTGCTGTTTGTTGGTTTGTGTGGTGTCGGTGTGGTTTATGGAGAGTGTTTTGGAGAGTGTTTTGGAAAGATGACTGAGAGGAAGAGGAAGTTAAACTACTCCTTGCGGGAGAAGGAGATCATTGTGAGGGCCATTACCCAATTTGGTCGTTTTCTGCATGGCCCTGAGAGTGCCAACACCACCCCGGCCAGGAGGAGGCAGATACTGCAAGACATCACAGACAATGTCAATGCGTTGGGTGGTGAGACCAGGACCCGCAGTGGGATCCAAAAAAAGATCAATGATCTCAGGTGTGTGGTCCGTGGGAAGCTGGCAAAGATTGCAGCACATGCCAGGGGCACTGGAGGGGGACCTGCATGCACTATTAGGCTGACTGCAGAGGAGCGTGCGGTGGCCCAGTGCTTCCACAGGCAGCAAGTGGAGGGGCTGCCTGGCTTTGACTCCATTGAGGAGGCCGTTTTTGTCTGGACGTATGTGTTTCCTGTTGTTTTGTGCCCTGGACTATATAGGCCGTTTTGGGCGATGTGCCTTAATACACCGCTTCACTGGGATCTTTATTTATGCGCCGTGTTATCGTAACGGCGCGCACCTATGACGTCATCACGTCATACGTCCATGTGATCCCACAGGCTATATAAACCTGATGCTCATGCAATGGCGCTGTGTTACCGTGTGTTACCGTGTGTACACCCTGGGACACAGACGCATTGCTGCAATCAGTTATATGGTAAGTCACTTTTTTTGCTCCAAATTGCTCCCTCAACTTCATCTCACTCAAGAATAACCTATTGAATGAACACACTGTTTCATTTTAACAGGCTTTTACTAATACCCCATGCAAATGCTGCCACAGAAAGGGTTTCTTTATGTAAGCTCCCCTACATTGCCGCTGTATTGCCATCCCAGTCCCAGTTTGCTCAGGACCTCATAGAAATAGGTAACCCTGATTTTTTGGTTAACTCTTTATTTCCATCTTAAATGTTAGTCTTTAAAGGCTGTTTAATAGCTTCTTTCGTTATTTCTTTATTATTACAGTCCGAGTTACAACTCCCCCTGTGGTGTATAATTTCCACTCCTTGGATTTGTAGTTTTGACTCTTTCGATCTACCCAAGGTGATTATGTTGGCTGATTTGTCTTTATATTAACACCGCAGGATTTATGTAGTAGTGACATTCAGTGTATTTGTTCACATGATCTTTTACTTCACTTTATTTTATTTTATATCATTTAATTTTATTATTTTCATTTATTATTTCTTTCCCCCCCCTTCTTTTGTATGTGTGCGTGTATGTATATGCATCTAGTTTTTTGTGTATGCATATACACATATGCAGTTTTTCAGTGTCTTCTCTGTTTTATCTTTATTCTTTACTTCATCCTCACTATTCTATATGGTATCTGTATCTGCACCTTGATAGCAGCTACGATAAGAATTCAATACTTAATTTACTGCTATATACATATATATTTTTGTCAACTAGATTCTCGACATATGAAAGCTTGTACCTAAGCTTATCTCCCGACCTGTTTATCTCCACCTGTATCTTATATGCCCCGTGGACGCATCCGTCGAGGGACCACCAGTCATGTAAATACACACTATGATACCTCAATTCATTTTAATTCTGTATTTTGATTAATATTTCTGTTTTACTAATGTGTCACACTGTATCATTGCAGATAAGTTTCTATCTCTCTGCTAACTTTATATTCCTCATCCTCGCCCTGAAGAAGCCCCACGGCGAAACGTGCGTTGGCGACTTCCGAGGAATGTACAGTGGTCACTTGCTGTTGATCAATTTGTGATAAAATTTTTTTGTATTTATTTTCTGTATATCCTGTTTAATTTATTTATATGCTATTAAATTATATATTTTTACAAAACCATACTTCCTTGGCCTGAAAGTCTGACCATCAATGTCCACTTGCTTGATATTGTTTCTTCCCTAATATAATTACAGATGTGGCCCATGTGAGTGCTATCCTTGTGTTTCCACTTTAATCTTTTTTCCCCTCTGCGTCTTCCTTTCCCTCTCCTCTTCTCTCCTTTCTCCTCTTTTCTTATTTTCCTTTTCTTCTTCCCTTATTCCTCCTTTTTACTCTTCCTCTAGGTTCTTCAACCAACCCCTCCCTTCTTTGAATCATAATATATATATCAGGTGGCAAACACCTACTGTCCTTTCGCACTCAGGGGTGTTTTAAGTCCTCTGTTTTAGAGGCTACCACTCCCCCTTTCTTCAGTTTATTAATTAATCTCCTTTTACTTAATTGGTTATATAATAACTTTTAATCAAAAAAGAATTTTTCCTATATAATCCCTCTTATTGCTTGACTGGTTAGCAGGGTGACATTGATGGCTGACTTCACAGGGAACAATTGGGAAGGTTTTATGCTGGACATTCAAAAGACGTGTTCTGCTAATGCGAATTCTGAGGTTGAATTTGAGATTGTCTATCATAAGTTGCTTCAAACCTTCGAGAGAAAATCTAGCCTATTTTGGCACATCAGATATTTCGAGCAATACATCACTGAAAATATGAACCCTAAAGGCTTACGGGTACAGGTTTTTCCCAATATCTGGTCTATTGACACAGAATTCAAAACCAGATGGGAACAAAACCTTTTAGTCTGCTCGAAAAAAATGATGGAATTAATGGTAGAATACTATATGAAAGAATTAAAAGTAGTAGATTGCGAAATTAAAAGAATCTACGATGATAATGTTACTACTCTCAATAAGGAAGGTTTTGCAACGTATGATGCGCGACTAAAAGAGAACATTCAGAGTTTTACTAGAGAATTATTGGTTAAAAAAGAAGAGAAACTAGCACGGGACAAAATGGCATTTGCCGGCCTCTATGCATATTCCTGGCCAGTTATGAATGGTCCTAGGATAGGACGTAGGAATCCTGGCCCCTTTAGAGAAAAAAGAAGAACAGTTAATAATAAAGATAAAACTGACTCTGATTCCTCCACCAATTCTCATGTTTCACAGAATTCGAAGATTGGCGAGAGATGCCAACGACAAGGACGCAGTAACAGAAAGAGAACACAACAAGGTGGTGGGTACTTAAACGGCGCACTTATGAAAAAACGAATTACGGACACTGATGATGTACAAAGTGTAAGTAATTCATTGGAGGCTACTTTATCTAGTCAATTACCATCCACAACCAACTTGACGCCTATGTTTCCTGCCTCTTCACCGGGTGTCTCATCTGAGAATTCTACCTGTCTCTCTTCTCTCATTCCTAGAACGGACCCGACCCTACGTCAAAGCATCTTAGATTCGGCACAAACCTTAGCCAGATCTCATAATATAAATCTGTCAGGTGCAATATCAAAGGACACTACCAAAAAATGACAGCTAGATCATTATTTTGGACCAATAACCAAGAATATTCAAAATACACACGAGGTTATTCCTGATTTGAATGCCCAGAGACCACCCTTCCTTACCCTTTCCAGACCACCGGTAGTAACCAATGATGCACCTAAACTTGAAGTGATTAATCTATCTAAATTTGCCTTGGACCAACCCGAGGAGGAACTCCTCGGCTTAGGTCTAAATTTCTGTCCAAATAGCGTAACAAATAAATTTAACCTCATTAAAGACTTATATTTATTTGCACGTAAACTTACATTGAAATTCATGTATGACAGGGAAAGAAAAGAAAAATTGGCCGAAGTCGTCAACCAGGAGATCTGGAAAAACTTCACAGTTGCCGACTTTCGAGCTCTTAAGACCCTTATCTCCCTACTGGATGAGAACGATGTCTCTCCAGAACAGGAGACTCTACCTGAGACCTATGAAGTGAGGGGAGAGAGATTGCAGCTTTCTATGTACAAACAGGACCTAGAAACATTGGAAAAAGCAGTAAAGAAAAAATCTCTCAACTTCCCCTCCCTCCATACAAACTCCAATATTTGGGCGTTTCTCATCCAGACAATAAAAGAGGTGGAATCACTCTCCCTGGTCAAACGCACAAATTCTAAATTTGTCGCCAAACATGAACTAGCTCTAGATACACTAAGTAAAAATTCCGAAATAATTGTCAAACCGTCTGACAAAGGCGGAAATGTGGTTTTAATGGATGACCTACAATACAGGAATATGTGTTGGGACATCCTAAAAAATCGCACCTGGTATTTACCTATTAACAAAGAAATTATTACTAAATTCAACCAACAATTCGATGATCTAATTCAACTAGCACTCTTTGATGGGTCAATTACTAAAGCTATTTTTGATGGCATTCAAGTCCCCCATCCCAGAATTCCAACCTTTTATGCCCTCCCAAAAACACACAAGAACTTATTACAACCTCCAGGCCGCCCTATAATATCTGGGGTTGGCTCCAAAACCGAAAGAGCTAGCATATTCATTGATCAATACCTTAGGCCCCATGTAACATCCTTACCATCCTATATTCAGGATACACCGGACCTACTCAGGACCATTGATGGACTTTCAGTACCTATTGGATGCCTTCTGGTGTCAATAGATGTGGAAGCCCTCTACTCCTCAATACCCCATAAAAAAGGGCCTGGAAATGGTCTCTGGTTTTCTTGTTGAGAAAGGACCTAAAATGGATAAACTTAACTGCTTTGTGCTCAAATGCCTCTCCCACATCCTCACTAAAAATGTATTTTCCTTTGATGGGTCCCACCTCCTCCAGGTACAGGGGGTCGCTATGGGCACCTCGTGTGCCCCTAGCTATGCGAACCTGTACCTGGGGGGGTGGGAGCGAAAACTTTTTTCATCTGAGTCTAATCTATATTTTTTGTCGTTCATTCTAAGCTGGTTTAGATACATCGACGATGTACTGATGTTTTGGACGGGTACAGTAGATGACCTACATGCATTCATGAAATTCTTGAACCGTAATGAGTTTAATTTAAAATTTACAATGAACTACAGTAACTCTGCTATTGCATTCCTGGACATCTTGATATATGTCGATGAATCCAATGGCATTCAAACATCCCTCTACCGTAAACCCACGGCGGGTAATACCCTCTTACATGCAGCAAGTGCTCATCCTGCTCCACTACTACGATCCATACCCTACAGTCAGTACCTTCGGTTGCGACGCAACTGTTCAGACGATAATGGATTCAAACTTGAATCAGACAAACTCTATACTAGACTTATTATGAGAGGATACAGTAAATCTTGCCTTAAAAAGGCATACAACCGGGCTGCCGGACGAGAAAGAGCTAGCACACTTATTAAAAGCAACAAGAAAGTGTCCGATAGTACTGTTACGCGATTTATCACTACATTTTCGGATCAACACATCCAAATCCGTCAGCTAATACAAAAACATTGGCACCTTATTACTACGGATTTAACGCTATCAAAATATGTGGGCAAAAATCCTAGTATCACTTTTAGACGTTCTATGTCAATCAGGGACCGTCTAGTGAAAAGCAACTACTACAAACCTTCAACAGGCACTCCAGAGGCACCAGGCCTCTTTAGATGCGGTCAATGTAATTTTTGCCATCTTATGAAGGAAGGCCACATTATCCACCTCCCCAACGGTGGAACACATAGATTATATAAACACGTTACATGTCAAACACATGGGGTGGTATACATTATCTTTTGCTCATGCGGCTGCTTTTATGTAGGTAAAACCATCCGCCCACTATGGAAACGGGTAAAAGACCACATGTACTATATTACTAACGGTCTGCTCAACAAGACCATGGGACACCATGTTGCTTTTTCACACAAATATATAACTCCATCAGTTCAGTTCGCCGTGTTGGACCACATTACAGAGGACCCTAGAGGTGGTAATTTCGATCAGAAAGTGCTACAGCGCGAGACTCAATGGATCTATCGCCTAAAGGCAAATTTTTGGCCTGGACTGAACGACTCATTGAGTTTTAAACCCTTTTTGAATATTTGAAGTTCTTGACCATGTCTCCGTTTCTTGGGAGGAAAAGTCTTTTTGATCGAAAGATGGGTCAATCAGTACTTTTAGACATATATGTTTAAATCATTTACACCAATCATTTTTTCCCTCTAGTATATCCCCGTGATAGGATAGGACTGTTACAGGTTGTCGGCCAATGTTTTCATCAATGCTAACTTAAACAGTGACTCGAGGGTATCTATGGGTTAGCAAATTGTTTTTATGCTATCGCTATAATTATTATAATGTTTTTCTTTTTTCTTTTTTCATTTGTTATTGATAACCAAATATATCTAAAGACATATTAAACTGATACAATGGGATGGAATCTCCATGCCCACACAGGAAGTACTTTGTAGCTACTTATTTGTAGATATTTACCTTTGTATATTTATTATGTATATTCTTTCTATTTTTTAATGAAATTGTATCTTTGTGTGTGTTTTCGTTCAGACGCCCCTCCGCGGATGCACCGGGTACTTTATGACCAGTAGTGTCGGTCTGTGAGGGTTAATTTACTTTAATTAGCTCTTCCCTCACAACAGAACCACCAAATCAGAAGGCTATCTTGAATGATACTCTGTTGATAGCGGTATTAGACAATATTATCAATAATTGACATTTGCTGCTTTCTATGTGCGGATACAGTTTCCATTTTTCATTCCTCTTCCTTTTTTCCTCCCTCCTCTTTATTTGTAATATCATGTGTACCTTCTATCCACCTACATTAGTGATATTAAACATATTGCTATGCACTATACCTAATGGTCTACTAACAAAGTCTTTCCATCTAGTATACTATTGGGGATGTATTCCCCTACATAACCGCTAGATGGCAGGCCTAGCATTAATATTAATCCTTATAGTTAAGCTATGTGAGATATCCTAATCAATTACTATGTGCCTGATATTCACTAGGCAGTTAAGCCATAATGGCTATTCTTGTGCGGTTTTTGTCTGGACGTATGTGTTTCCTGTTGTTTTGTGCCCTGGACTATATAGGCCGTTTTGGGCGATGTGCCTTAATACACCGCTTCACTGGGATCTTTATTTATGCGCCGTGTTATCGTAACGGCGCGCACCTATGACGTCATCACGTCATACGTCCATGTGATCCCACAGGCTATATAAACCTGATGCTCATGCAATGGCGCTGTGTTACCGTGTGTACACCCTGGGACACAGACGCATTGCTGCAATCAGTTATATGGTAAGTCACTTTTTTTGCTCCAAATTGCTCCCTCAACTTCATCTCACTCAAGAATAACCTATTGAATGAACACACTGTTTAATTTTAACAGGCTTTTACTAATACCCCATGCAAATGCTGCCACAGAAAGGGTTTCTTTATGTAAGCTCCCCTACATTGCCGCTGTATTGCCATCTGCTGTCCCAGTTTGCTCAGGACCTCATAGAAATAGGTAACCCTGATTTTTTGGTTAACTCTTTATTTCCATCTTAAATGTTAGTCTTTAAAGGCTGTTTAATAGCTTCTTTCGTTATTTCTTTATTATTACAGTCCGAGTTACAACTCCCCCTGTGGTGTATAATTTCCACTCCTTGGATTTGTAGTTTTGACTCTTTCGATCTACCCAAGGTGATTATGTTGACTGATTTGTCTTTATATTAACACCGCAGGATTTATGTAGTAGTGACATTCAGTGTATTTGTTCACATGATCTTTTACTTCACTTTATTTTATTTTATATCATTTAATTTTATTATTTTCATTTATTATTTCTTTCCCCCCCCTTCTTTTGTATGTGTGCGTGTATGTATATGCATCTAGTTTTTTGTGTATGCATATACACATATGCAGTTTTTCAGTGTCTTCTCTGTTTTATCTTTATTCTTTACTTCATCCTCACTATTCTATATGGTATCTGTATCTGCACCTTGATAGCAGCTACGATAAGAATTCAATACTTAATTTACTGCTATATACATATATATTTTTGTCAACTAGATTCTCGACATATGAAAGCTTGTACCTAAGCTTATCTCCCGACCTGTTTATCTCCACCTGTATCTTATATGCCCCGTGGACGCATCCGTCGAGGGACCACCAGTCATGTAAATACACACTATGATACCTCAATTCATTTTAATTCTGTATTTTGATTAATATTTCTGTTTTACTAATGTGTCACACTGTATCATTGCAGATAAGTTTCTATCTCTCTGCTAACTTTATATTCCTCATCCTCGCCCTGAAGAAGCCCCACGGCGAAACGTGCGTTGGCGACTTCCGAGGAATGTACAGTGGTCACTTGCTGTTGATCAATTTGTGATAAAAATGTTTTGTATTTATTTTCTGTATATCCTGTTTAATTTATTTATATGCTATTAAATTATATATTTTTACAAAACCATACTTCCTTGGCCTGAAAGTCTGACCATCAATGTCCACTTGCTTGATATTGTTTCTTCCCTGAGGAGGCCGTGAGGACAGGTAAGTGTTTTTTTTTCTATCTGGTGAGTAGCATGTGTGGGGGGGAAAGGGAATATGTGACAAGTGTGTGGATCCTCCAACCTGTGTATGTTTTGTGTCATCCACAGATGTGCAGGAGGGTGCTGGGCCATCTGGCCCGTCCGCAGCCTCCACCGGACATGAGTCTGAGGAAGACCCCCAGGCAAGCCCGGAGTCCTCTGAGGAGGAGGTTGAGGAGGAGGAGGTTGAGGTGATGTTGGGGAATGAAGTACTTCTCCATTTGGAGGAGGCTCCCCCTAGGGCTGGCAGCAGTCAGGCCTCCATCAGGGGTAGCCCCTCCCACTCCTCCCCCAACAGGGCTTCCCCCAGGGGTCTCCCCTACTCCCAGGCCACAAGCCTCATCTGGAGACAGGAAGGCGACCCGCAAGACAAGGGGGTGGCAGAGGTTCTGCCGGAAAATCTGCGGAGGGGCCAGGCCCGTCAGACCCGCCATCTGGGTCAGGTCACCCAGACTTTGGGCCGGATGGAGGAGAGCCTGGCCTCCATCAAGGAGTCAGTGCAGGACATGTCTTGCAACTCCCTGGCTGTGATTAACTGCTTCAATGATATGCAGACTGCCACAGCAGGCGTGGGTCAGGAGGTGCGTGCCCTGACCCAGGCTGTCCAGGCCAATACGGCAGCCCTCAATGTGGGCCTCACCAGAATCGCCATGGCCTTGGATGAGTCTCCCCTGAGGATCCGGGGCCGTGGCCGCCCCAGGCGTGGGTCACGCCAGCGGTGTTAAGTTTTTGTCTTTTTTTGTTTTCAGTGTTTTAAGTTTTTTTTTTACTGTGATTATGATTTGTTTTATGTTTGTGAATGATGTTTGATTGTGGGGGTGACATTCCTGCCGGAAAAGGGGTGTCACCCTCAATTGTGATGGAGAAGGGATCCCCAGGACCAGGGAGAAGTGATCCCCAGGTCCGTGTGAATGGTGTATGAATGTACAGTGACATAATTGGAGCCTTGGCGTGGCGTTGCTGCTCCCAAGTCCTGCATGGTGGGCTTGTGCTAATCCAATTTGATGAGGATGTGATGTGTCTGTGCTAGGGACCACAGTAGTGTGCATGCATGCATTCTCATTGTGCCATGATTAATGTGTGTGTTTAACGTGCAAAGGTGCCTACTGCAAGGCATCTCCTGACTGCTCTTCCCTCATAAGACGGGGTAGCCGCGGTCAGGGGGGGATTGTCTGGTTCGGGGGTCAGGTCATCACGTATGTCAATCTCCAGGCCCCTTCTCACGGCGAAGTTGTGCAGCATGCAACATGCACCGATGATCTGGCACACTGTAATGCCTCTGTCATTATTCCTCTTGTTTCTCACTTTCCCCAACATGTTCTCACTAATTCTCAGGAAGATTCTTGTTTCCAGACTTCGTTTGACCAATGCGCCGCGTCACTTCCGGTGCGCGCGTGTTTGCGTTCCACCCTGGAACGCGGAAGTGCGCCTCGGCGTTCTCCGCCTCCCTCACACGCTGGCTGCCTATTTAAACCTTCAGACATGGACGCATGGTGTTCCACTATTCTGGTAGGACGCCTGCCGCCTCCTGGATTCCTGAACCCTGCTCCATCTCCTGGATTACCAAACCCTGAACCTGGATCACCCCAGTCATCGCTAGTTGTCCAGACTCATTCTACCTTGAACTCGGGTCATGCCATTACTATGTTAAAAGACTGATTCAGCTAACCGCAAGTATACTGGTTACCAGACTTATGTAGCATATTGCCGGCACATGATGTTCACTGACTGAATGCTAAATATTCATATATACCAGAGAGTGAAACTTTAACCTGAACATGTATATTCACTGATATGCCATTTACTATTGCTACAAACAGAAACTGACATATGTCCTCCAGTTCTACCTCCTGCTGCAATTGTTACATACTGATAGATCTCAATATAGTTCATGGGAGGTCTGTTTAATCCTAACTGTCTATGAAGGAATAGGCAGTGACTCATTATATGTCCTCCAGTTCTACCTCCTGCTGCAATTGTTACATACTGATAGATCTCAATATAGTTCATGGGAGGTCTGTTTAATCCTAACTGTCTATGAAGGAATAGGCAGTGACTCATTATTGTAATTAACTGCCTATGAAGGAATAGGCAGTACTAATAAGATACACTTGTGTTCCAACTGAGGTTGTGATGAGCTGATTCCTGAACTCTTTTAACATTACAGAGAGTGACTAACGGGATCTTACTGAGAAACCTCTGCAGCTGTGATCCACAGTGTTATTCTTATTTACAATATAGCAGGGTCTTTACACACACAAAGTTTGGGGAATACAACATGGTACCCCCAGACTTATCCAGGCATCGGAAACGGGACTTCAGGAGGCCAAAGGTGCGTTACACCACTCCACGGGTACGTGTGTGTGCTTCATTGTATCTTTGCTCTCCTGGGGTTTGGGGATTCCGGAATGGAGTCATGAGATGGGGTCCAAGTGCATATGCCGCATCACCTGGAAGGGAAAAGACAGGAGGATGTTAGTCATGCATGTGCCCCCCATGATGTCTGCATCATGGGGGGGGGATAGTCATGCCTGACACCCATGTCACTCACCAACCAGCCAGCTGTCCCCATACATGTTCTGTTCAAATTCTCTTGGGATGGGGCTTTGACGGTATATGTAGCCGTCATGGCTGGATCCTGGGTGTTTGGCACGGACGTGCCATATGAGGCACTGGGCATCGGCTATCACCTGTACGTTGATGGAATGCCAGTGCTTCCGATTGCGGTATAGGTGCTCTGTCTCACGGGGGGCCGTAGTGCCACATGTGTGCAATCAATGGCCCCCACAGTGCGTGGGAATCTGGCAATTCTGTAGAAATCACACATTGCCTTCACCCGCAGGTCCTCCTAGGTGGGTCTGAAGATTTGGTTGGCCATGCGTCTGAGGATTGCGGGGACAACCTGGTGCACACATCTGCTAATGGAGGATTGTTGTCAGGGCACCAATCCTTCACGGACCTATTCTCCTCGGATCCTTGGCAGACCAGCTGATGCGCGTGCCGCTGATGTGCGCGCGCATCCGCAGTGCGTCTGGACTTTGTGTGCACGGGCGCGCACAAGCTCGCTCCACCTCGGGGGAATCAGAGGCCTGAGCGGCCTATTTAAACCAGCCCCTTCCTCTCTGCAAATTGCTGGTTCGTAAACAGCTTTTGGATTTACCTTGCTGCTGAAAACTTGACTTTGTATATCTTGTTACCTGACCCCTGGCCTGCTTTTGGATTGTCGCTTTCTGTAAACCTCTTGACCCCGGCTTGAACTTGGACTACCTGATCTCTTTAATCCCTGACCCTCGGCTTTTGGACTTTGGATATTCTGTTTGCTTCAGCCCCTGACTCCGACTTGTTCCTGGTATTATCTTCAGCCTTGTTTCCTGTGTGCACCAGCTATTAGGACTGTTTCCTGTGCTATCCAAAAAACAGTCTCCAGTGAGCCTCTGCTATCAAGTTCCCGGTCTTCATTGGATCTCCCTCTGCCACTGGTCCCGGTGCCTCCTGGTGCGTCCTTCCCTCTGTCACAAATCCAGGGGGCGGATCGCATCGGGTCGCAAAGGTGAGCCGCCCTTGGCATCTTGGCCTCGGTAAGTTATTTCCTGACAATTGTGCCATCCCAGCCACCACTCCACTTGTACGCTAAAAAGAGCCACTGGCAAGGAAATGGAGTGTTGCCAGTACCTTGACCAGTGGCTCCACTGCATGTGAGCGGTGTGTCTGGCTGGTGATGTCATCTTTCAGGGTTGTGGTTAATTCCATGATGGCAGTAGGGCTGAATCTGAAGATGCGATACACCTCAGAATCATACATGCCAAAGACGTTTATGCGCGGTCGGTATATCCTCTCCCGTGCCCTCCTCCTCCTCCGTTCCCTCCTCCTTCTGCGCGCATCTAAAGCCAGTAGTATAGCTATGACCATGGATGCCCCTGGCATGTTGGCATACAGATTGTTGTCCTGCAAGTGTGGCTGCTCAGCTCGTCCCTAACGGAGTTGCTTTAGCTGACATGCACACGTCTGGTTCAAAGTTAAAGCTGCTTTTATGAGGGGTAACTTTAGACCCGACGTACAGCTGATGCGCACAGCGCGTAGCCTGCGCCGGACAAACGTACTTTTGTGGATCGCCGTATCTCCCTCATTTGCATATTTGCATAGCAAAACAATGGTGCGTCTAGCGTATTTTTGTGCCCATGATGCGCCGGTGTAGAAGAATTACGTTGGTCGGAAAAATCTGGTTTTCAGGCGTATCTTGTTTTGGGGATACGGCGCATAGATAGGCCGGCGCATATTTACACTTACCCGCGCATCTCGAGATACGCCGGCGTAAGTGCTTTGTGGATCTAGCCCTAATTTAAAAAATGTAGAATGTGCCATCTCAAAAACGAACGTGAGTTTTACAAGAACGAGCGCTCCCGTCCCCTAATTTAGTCTGAGCATGCGTGGATTTTTAACCAATGGTCGTGGGTACTAACGTTCGGTTTTGACCTATCGGTTAGGCGTCCATCGGTTACATTTTAAAGCAAGTTCCTATTTTTTTGACCGAAGGATAACTGACCGATGGGGCACACACACAATCGGTTTCGAACCGATGAAAACGGACCTTGCAGCAATGGGTCTTGCACAGCTCCCCATGGAGAATAGCCAGCAGTCTGGCGACAAACGCCCATTGGAAGCAGAACAACTCTTTGGAGGAACACCACCGGAAAACTATCTTGTAACTGGACAAAATCAAGAAGCGACATGTCATTCAGGGTAGCCCCCCAAAATACATGTCTAAGCACCACTAAGGAAACAGAGCTCAGCAACCAGGTAAACTGCGGCCAAGCGGCATTGCGGACAACTTCATCGCCTAGACCAACCGGTCCGCCAACGCAGCAAAGATTCTGCTCCCCCTTCAGGTATGTCAGCTGGACCTATAGAAGCCAGAGATTCTTCTATTGGAGACAGGGGGGTCCACTACTGGTGGAACAGTCTACTTCCGAAGGAGGGACTCCCCAAAAAGGGGTACCTTACAGCAAACGTTTTTGGACACTCCAAGTCCTCATGGACAAATCTGTCAAAATAAGAGCCGCACATTTACCGCGCAGGACGGATTATCCAAAAGGGTACCGGCCCTCTGCCGCAGCCACCACTGCATCCCCAATCTTGAAAAAGGTACCTGCACAGATGTAATAAGTGCGACAACCAGCGCCCCTTCGTTCACTACTTTTAGTTATCCCCACTCCCTGACAGGATAGGGAGCATGGGCCACGTCCGTGGCGGCAGAGCCAGATCGCACTGTTTGAGACAGAGAAGGTAGGGGAGGGCAGGGGTGCC
This sequence comes from Rana temporaria, assembly GCF_905171775.1. NCBI lineage: Eukaryota > Metazoa > Chordata > Amphibia > Anura > Ranidae > Rana > Rana temporaria. Next base: position 177,522,032 of record NC_053493.1, read on the forward strand.
ATATACCAAGCTACCCCAAAAAACTCAAAGGGGGGGAAACAACAACCGGGACCCCCCCACCCGAGGTCCACATAGTGGAAGCGGACCGAGGCCCCTCACAGGCGGCACAGACCAAGGCCCCTCACAGGGGCCACAGACCAGAGCCCCTCATAGGGGCCACAGACCGGGGACCCCTCACAGGAGGCACAGACTGGGGACCCCCTCACAGGAGACACAGACCGGGGACCCCCTCACAGGAGACACAGACCGGGGACCCCCTCACAGGAGGCACAGACCAGGACCCCTCACAGGAGGCACAGACCAGGACCCCTCACAGTAGGCACAGACCAGGACCCCTTACAGGAGGCACAGACCAGGACCCCTCATAGGAGGCACAGACCCCACCATGCTACCCCTCTGGTAAGAGACGATCACAACACCTAGCAGGCCGCAGAAGCTGCGGCAAAGTAGGCCACCGCAAAAGCAGGGGGACTACATTTTTGGCCGAGCCCTGAACAGACACCCAGTCGGTAGGCCGCAAAGCCGCAGCCTAGATTTCCAAACGCCGGCCACAAGTGCGCTGGCCACGGGGGGACCAGAACGCTCCGAGCCGGTAGGCCACAAAAGGCGCAGCCTAAATTTTTGGCCAATGCCCACAAATTACCGGACTGCTCCGAGCCGGTAGGCCGCGGCCTAAATTTCCACCCCCGATTAAGCGGCCGGCGGGGGGACTGGACCGATCCAGGCTGGTAGTCCGCAAAGCCTCGGGAAGGAGGGGATAGAGGAGAACCCGGAAGGACCGACCACCCCAGGGAGTGCCCGCGCCCCATATACTCCAGGGAAGGAGAGGGGGGACCCCTTACTTACCTCTCCAGCGAAATGCACAGGTAACTCTCCCAGACAGATCTTCCTCGCCACCGAAGTTGGGGTGCTGTTGGCCATGAGGAACGCTGCGACACAGGCCGAGACCCAGTCGTATGCGACCTCGCAAGATGTTTAACTTGCAGGGCCAGCCCCTGTCCAGTGGGGCTATGTCGTGTCTGACCTAACATGCAGCTGCGGTCTGCACACGCTTGCTGGCCAGACTGGGGTGATCCCTGGATCAGGTGTCAAGTCCATCGCCCAGCCCGGCAGTTGATTGTAGCTCTTACTAGAAAAAAAATCCACGAAAACAACAAACAAAAATTTACAGGACTAGAGATCCCAGCAGGGAACTAGGTCCTTACTCCTGACTAGGCAGAAAAAAATGGATACCTAGAGCAAGGAGGGGGTTAAATACTGACTGAGGACGGCCCATGGGCGTAGCCAGATGTTTTTTTTGTTCTGCCTAGTCCTACTCCTATGGAGGCGATATAACCCAATGGTTCTGAATTAATAATGCTGTGTGTGTCAATGAACGAATGAGAAAGTAATTTTCTCTTGTTTAACCTCATTCACTAAGATAAGTGATAAGATAAATTTTGTATAAAAGTGAACATGCTATATTTTTTTGTTAAATCAGGGTTATTATATTCATTAAAGCTGCAAAAAGCCCTACTTAGTTAAGACTATTTGACTGTGAGGACTACTGTGGGACATGTTTAGAAAAGGGGTTTCTGTGTGCATAGCTTGCTAAATAATGTTGTGTTATTCAAATGTCAATCAAGGATAAAGTTAAACAAAGAAAATAAGTAGACATTTTTAATTAATTCAACAAACTTCAAAGTAAAGTATAGAAGTGAACATTTTCAAATTGCGCACACACACTGGAAATGTGGCAGCATACTGTACGCTAGATAAAACATCAGCTAGAAAACTAGAGATAGAGTATTTTTTTTGTTCACTTGCAAGTTTACAGTTTAGCACGTGTCTGAAGTTGGTTGGATTTATCCCTTGAATATTCACAAATGGAACAGACACATACATTTAGTATTATTGGACTATCATGAAGCAAACAATTTAAGGTGCATATAAAATGAAACAATGAAATGATACAAGCACATAATATGATGGAAACACAATGGGAATTGTTTTACAGTAACAAAAGTTCCTTACTTAAGAACTTTCGTACAAGAAGCATTCGTATCAGTGTCTGTTTCAGTAATATGCACTGTAGTCGTGGGAGAGAAAAATAATATGCAGTCAGAATTAATCAACAGAGAAAGGGGTCTAGAAAAAACTTTTGTTCTTTCAAATTGTACTTAGTCTTACCTGGCATGACCCCTTATATGATAGCCGTTTTCCTCTTTGATACAAAGTGCAAATGTTGGGATGTTCCATATTGTCACTGTCACATACTGGGTCTCGCAAATGGTCACATTTAGTTTGACGTGGGATGCATTCATATTGGCGGCATTCAAACTTCTCAACGCTAGTAAGGCAGACCTGTCTTCTTGTAACGCATCTGTATAAAGCAAATTTATTTTAGGAATTTTGAAAATTAAATTAAATGATTGCTATTAAAGAAAAACATGTCCAAAAGCCTGATGTCTGATAAGTCTTTGTTAGGGTTACTATTTTACAATAGGTTACTGATCTACAAGCCACAAAATATCTCCAGGAAAATGAAATCACTCTCAAAGAAACTCAGCTAGTTAGACCCTTTGTCCACTACCTTTGAACTAGCTTATAAACTGGTAGTCAGACAATGGCCTCTTCCATTACAGGCTTTTGAGACAGGCAAAAAGATGTATGACAGAGTGGTGTTCATTTAATAAAAAAGTAGAACCCCCAGTTAAAATGTGTTTACTTCAAATGCTCAATCATGTGCAAGGAAATATACCATATATACTCGAGTATAAGGCGACCTGAAGCTACTGGGTCCCGGATGCCATGATTGTCCCCTGTGTAGCAGAAAGCATCTCTTTGAATCAGGGGTGGGGGGGAGAGGGTACTGCATGTGCTAGGGGGCTATTTGGGAGGAGAGAGGATTTGTGTTGGGGTGGGGGGCAGATTTAATATTCAACAACATATCCTAATGTCCCCCACACCCAACTCACTGCAAGTATTAATTTATGTCAGCTCCCCCCTATGCAAATACCATCTATAGTGTGTGTGTAATCATTGTAATGATCACAAACCTCAGACGAGCGGCAAATGTACAGCGGCGTCTCTCCTCTTCCCTGGCTTCTCCTCCTGTCTGTGTACACAGAAGACATCAGGAGGAGGCATGGGAGGGGCGTGTTTAGCGGCGTTGCACTGTCTGTATTCACAGTGAGAAAGGCAGCTGGCGGGGAGCGATGCCAGCTGCCATAGAGAGCTGATATCACCTTACTTGAATATAAGCCAAGGCTTTTTCAGCATAAAAATGTGCTGAAAAAGTCGGCTTATACACGAGTATATTCAGGTAATACATTTCCTCCACATGATTAGATAATTGAATGAAATTAACATTTTACTCCTTTAGTTAATCCACCCTACTGATTTAAAGCCTCCTTTGATTGGGAATTTCAATTGGACAAAAATTATATGCACAGTTCAGAAACTGAAGGTAAGCAAAAAGCTATAATTAGTAAGAGCCCCTTCACACTGGGACGCTGCTAGTTATAGCAGCGATTTACCGCTGTTATAGCGGCACTTTTCGGCCGCTAGCTGTGCAATTTACGGCCGCTAGCAGGGCCCTTTTAACCCCGCTAGCAGCCGAGGATAGGGTTAAAACCACCTACAAAGTGTCGCTGCCAAAGTCATTTGCAGGTGCCTCAGCAGCGCTGCCCATTGATTTCAATGGCAGGGGTGGTTTAGAAGCAGTGTATACACCGCTCCCAAACTGCCCAAAAAGACGCTGCTTGCAGGACTTTTTTTTCGTTCCTGCAAGCGCACCGCCTCAATGTGAAAGCACTCGGGCTTTCACACTGGGGAAGCACTTACAGATGCTATTTTTAGCACTAAAATGCCTGAAAAGCGCCTTCATTGTGAAAGGGGTCTAAATGTCTGAAGGTTATAATTTATCTAGGTCATAGTACCATTAATAGTAGCTAGTCACGTCTCAAGCCTGGGCTTTCTGTCTTTTGGAGGGATGGAGGATTTTGAACAGTGTTTTCTCCCCTGTTTGAGATACTGGCCCAACTTTACCCTGAGAAAGCTAAAAAAAAAAAAAAAAAACATAGGAAAACCACCATTTTTTGTTTAATCTCTTCTTTATTAAATGTTTTCTTTACATATAACATTTAACATGCCTTGACACTTAAAAGGCAGCTTGATACTACCTTCATTTACTATATGGTGGTTTCCGGTCCTCCCCAAAAAAAAAAAAACACAATTAGAAGGGCTCAACTTATTTGGCAATTTAAGTGGGACATTCCAATGTCGAAAAAAGGAATGAAAAACATTAAGCAATAACAATATACCAGATAGTATATGCAAATAGTGCAAACGTATGATGAAAATCAATCACAAAATAAAATTAATATGTGAAAATACACATTTTCTGGATGTCCCAGGAAGTCAGGGCTTCCAAAGTATTTTAAAAAAGAGTCAGCAAGCTTGTTCAGTTTCTAAACTGGTATACACAAGATCCCCTTGAATGAGAGTTTTTGGCTTTCCAATCTGGAACATCTGAGTTCCATCTGAACATATGGCTGGAACATCCGAGTTCCAGCCATAGCTGCACAATTTCCTGGATTCTTTCTTGGAGTTCGTCGGATTCCCTGTGTAGCGCCCCCTTGCTTTTTAGCATGGGCACCAAGCCTAAAGTTAGTGGAGAAAGAGAGAGTTACCTTGCTCCCATTCAGTGTTTGCTTCAATTTGGGACTTTTGTCGTTCCAGAAAGTCCACTGGGTCAGTCTGTGGTCAGGAGGTGCAATGCCACCTCTGGCCGGCAGTTGGCGCCAGAGGGGTTCTGGCGGAGCGATTTTTACCCAGCAGCCAATTGGAGGAGTTTTTCCCTCACAAGGCATGCTGGGGGACGGTATATCTGGGACAGGGGTCATGTGTTAGGAAGTCTTCGCGGGGTCCCCGTTCCAGGTGCGGTACCCACCTTCAGGGTACGCGCATCCATGGACCCAGCCGGCGCGGCCCACCTGGCCAAAGCTGAACTCTGCATCGAACCTCATCCTGATGAGAGAAGGGACCCCAGCGTTTCACTGGGTTTCAAGGCCTGTTGACAGAATCCCAGTCTGGGATCAGGTATCCGGACCATTGACAGGTATGCTTGCTGTCATCCAGGGAACCTTTATAAAAAAGGGAGGATTCTCTTTTGCTTATTTACTCAAGTCCTCTATTGAAATTGGCCCGTGGCAGGGGCCCTAGAGTCAGGTCTGTGAGAAAGGCCTGTTCCTCCCAGTATTATCCAGAGTGACACTCTGGCTGCCAGGCCTATCATAGGGGTCTGTCCAGGGGCACTTTACCCACTCCAAGCAGAGTGGCGACGTGTGGCCTGATACCACATGGTTCTTTTTCTTCCTTCATCAACCTTGTCCTTCCCAATTTGTGTTGATGTTGGCCGTGTTTGACCTGGACAATAAAGATTTGAAAACTCTTTATTGGATGTCTGGACCTCCACTCACTGCTGCTATTCTCACAGTTACACCCCTAGACACTGCCAGGTTAATTTGGTAGGCCGGTCCCAAATCAACCAGCGGCTCCTTCGGGGGTAGCGCTACACCTGGATCGTCACTGGAAATCCACTGATCAGGTCATTCTTGCATGATTGACTCGTCGCTGACACTCAAGCTCACTACTTTCGGTAAGAGTATGTAGCACTATATATATATATATATATATATATATATATAAAAAAAATGTATTTTCACATCTTAAATTTTATTTTGTGATTGATTTTCATTATACATTTGCATATACTATCTGGTATATTGTTATTGCTTGTTTTTCATTCCTTAGCGCTACATTTTTACCAATCTTTTACATTGAATCTTTGTCACATTTTTATGTAGCATCTTTCGTTTCTTTCTTTTTTACGCACTGGGTTAGCGCAGTAATATCCCTTACTCTGCCAATGGGAAAACCTTTACTACCAACATTTTACAACTGCGGTACAAAGTATGTTGTATATTGTTTGACTTGTCCCTACAGACTTGTTTATCTTGGAAGAAAAATTTGGATATTGTGAGTGAGATTTGGAAAACAAAGACGATTTATAGAGCATGGTGATGAAAAGCATAGTGTTCTCCGACATTTCACTGACAAGCATGCCAAATGTATGGGTCGATAGGGCTATGGGTCTGGATTATTAAATCCATTCCCAATAATGTTACAGAAGCTGAACTTCTGTGAGCAGAAGACTATTTGGACTTACACGCAAGATACTTTATCTCCCTTTGGGCTCAATGAAGAGACTGCAATCAACAGTCATTTAATACCATCTTTATTTGACAAGTCTGTTCTCTGTCTCCTTTTTATATACACATGTACATACTGTACTCACATGTCTGTGTGTGCATATAGTTAGGTCAGGTGGTCAAATACACCAGTCTAAAAGGGCCCCAGAGCCGGACACATCCAAAACATATGTTTGTAAGTGCCCTGCTCTATCCGACACCGCGGACACAGCGGGTCCCTGTCAGGGTAAATCCTAGACAGACGCACCGGAGTAAAATAAACTCTGTGCAAGAATTTCGTTTGCACAAGCTTATCACCCGCAGATATTACCAATTTGGGAGCATGCTCCAGACAATCCTCCCAATCCCCCCTCTCCAAATCCGGGATATCCAACTTCCAGGAGTCCCAGAGCCTATTTAATTTAAGGGAATGGACGGGAAGCAATGCACCATATAGAGCAGATAGAGGATTTGACAGGGCACCACCAGACAAGAGGTCTTCCCCCGGGTCCAACCTAAGCTCCAGAGGGGCAAGAAACTGGGCCCTAGCCACGTGGCGAAGCTGAGCATACCGGAAAAACATCCAGCCAGGTAGCTCATAGGTCTGAGTCAATTGCGAGAATGACAGCAAAGTACCCGATGGCATGATATCCTTCAAAATCTTAATGCCAAATCTTTCCCAAACCTGAGGGTCAGGTATGGACTGAAAATGAGGCAAGTTAGGGTTCCCCCATAAAGGTTGTAGCGGGGCCCAACACCCTTCCCGATAGAACCTACATCTCGCCGCCACCCATACCTTAAGTGTCACCCTAGTTGGGTCCGGCAGACCCACATAAGCCCTTAGACCTCTATATGCCAGGTTCTGCAGTGCCTGTAGAGAGCCCAGCCAAGCCACCTCCACACAGACCACAGAATTAGAGCACTTGGCCTCAAACCACCAATACACTGTGACCAACATTGCAGCCCAGTAGTAAATTTTAAAATTTGAAAGCGCCAGACCCCCAAGCTGCGTAGGAAGATGCAGCGTGGATTTGGCCAATCTAGGGACAGACCCATTCCAGATAAAGGAGAGAATGCACCTATCCACCTCCCGAAAGAAGGCCGCCGGAATCCAAGCCGGGCTGTTCCGAAACAGGCAAGTAAATTTAGGTAAGAGAATCATCTTCAAGATGTTAATTCGACCAATGGAAGGCCGGACCAGGATTGACAGCGTTCCCTGAGGAGCTGGAGCAAGGGGAGCACATTAAGCATGTAGTATTGGGAGGGGGACCTAGCTACCCTAACCCAGAGATACTTGAATTTAGTAACCCATTGCAGCGAGGTGGGGCCGGACAGAGAAACAGTTTGTGGGTCCAAGGGGAAAAGAACTGATTTTGACCACGGATACCAGACATGGAGCCAAACTTGTCAAACACATCCACAGCAGCAGACAGGGACAGGCCCGCATCGTTCAAGTATAGTAGGGTATCATCGGCGTAGAGCGATATCCTCTCTTCCAGTCCACCAATCCGCATACCCCGCACCTCCAGAGATTCCCGGACCAAAATCGCCAGGGGCTCCAGTGCCAGGGCAAACAGGCCAGGGGACAGAGGGCACCCCTGACGCGTGCCCCTGTGGAGGTGGAAGGATTCGGAGACCCAGTCATTTGTACGTACCCTGGCCCTCAGCGCCCGATACAACAGCCAAATCCACCGGAGGAAACCAGGGCCAAAACCAAAGTGCCACAGTACCCCCCAAAGATATTCCCATTCCACCGAGTCAAATGCCTTCTCGGCATCGAGGGAGGCAATGACCCGGGTCCCTACATTCTCATGCTGGATCGCAAGATTCAGAAAGAGTCGCCTTATATTATATTAATATCCGTACCCTTGCCCGGCATGAATCCAGTTTGATCTACATGTATCAACGTGGATATCACTGTGGACAAGCGGGTGGCCAGAATCTTTGCCAATATTTTGGCATCTACGTTTAGCAACGAGATGGGCCTATATGATGCACAATCCTGGAGATCTTTACCAGGCTTGGTGTAACGGAAAGAGCCGTGACACCCAGAGACTTTTGAAGGATGGGGGGTACTCCTGTGCCAGCGTCACTAATGACTCTTGGGTCTAGGGTCACCCTGTGCCCCTTTTGGGCATAGGGTGACTGATAAATGATAATTCATGTTTTGCAGGATATCTTGGAATATTACAAGTTGTTAAAGTCTGACTCCAAATGAAGTATTTTCATTCCATGGGGGGACACATGCTTTTGAGGTGTTAATTGCGTCTGCTCCTAGACATTCCATTGTGTGATGCTAATACCATTCTGTGTCCATTGTACTAATTAAGTCTGAAAGGTCAGATGTCTCCTTTCAGGGGTAGGGAATTAGCATGTCAATTATGTTTGGTAAAGGAATGTGTTTTGTGTAACAGGTGAGGGGAACTTTTTGCGGAGGCTGTCTGGATAATGACTAATAATTAACTCAACTGAATGTCATTGTCTAAGAGAAGGTGTATTGAAGCCCCCCATTGTGTGATGTGTGGGTGGAGTGTGTCTTTGTCCCTGTGATTAACTGTAACATGCTTGTACTGTATATAAGAAAGCTAAGATACCACTAAAGAATTTGTTCATACATTTTGAAACCAGTAACAGAGCTTGTCGGTCTCGTTATTCTGGGAAATGGGATGGATCGTGTCTGATGTCTGTTGGATGGTTGGAGTGTCGGATAAGCTGTCGTGGGGCGATGGAATGGGAGATCGTAAACGGTGGTGACCGTTACAAGTGGTGGCACAGCAGTGGGATGGTTCCATCGCCAGAAGAACAGCTACAAGGACACAGGACAATGGAGACGCAGTATGAACAGCTGAAGCTCTCTTCCCTCATGGACTTACTGGAGACCGGCCAGCAACCATAAGAAAAGGGACATTATCGCACAACTTGTCGAAATGGATAGAGCTGAAAGGCCCAGCGTAACAGACAGGACACCAGAGGAAGAAAGTTTTGATCGGGCTGTTAAACGTGGACTGGCACAGTATGGTCCTAATCCTCCACCGGAGATCGTAGACCTAGTTTTGGCGGCTGTGGATGCCACTTGGCTACATCAAAGAGGTGCTGCAGCAGCAGCAGAAGTCACAGCAGCACCAACTGAAGAGAGAGGAGAGGTACAGATACCAGTCCCCACGGAAGAGGAATTCAAAAAGAGGATACAAGAGATGCGGATACAGAACAGAGGACCAGTATCAGAGGAGGCCCTGCTGGGATGGTCGGATGTGATTAGTTGCCAACTCTGGAAGGAAGCGCTAGCTCTTGAGCAGCAACACCAGGGGAAGGTCCTCCCCTCCATCCATGTAAGGTACTGGCCGCAGTATGACGCACAAATGCCGTTATTGGGGGAACAACCGAAGCAGGAGTGGACAGCCGAGTTAAGCAGGCTGATCCGGGCAGAGATGTGGTTGGACGAGAGCTACAGAGCCCTCCGGTGGTATGTAGCCCAAGATTGCCCGTGGTCAGCGGATGACAGCCCCACGGAAGGCTTTGACTATGATAGGCTGGGACTATTGTATCAGAGGATGTCCAGTGATCCTGACTTCGGGGATGATAGGGAGTGGCGCTTGGAGGACATCATGGAGCACAGAGAGGAAATATTGAATGTCTCGGAAGGCCACTGGTTGCAGGAAGATTTGGAGTTTCTGGCCATTCAGGAATGGGAGCTGGAGATCGCCTGCAGACAGCTGCTAGACTCTGCTCAGCAGCAGGGGGGGGGGGCTCCCGTTGCTTGGGACTATGAGGAAATATCAGATGACAGATCTGAAATCCTGGCTGATGAATCGGCAGTGGAAAATATGGAGATTGCCATCCCTTAAGCCAAAGCGGATGGTGTGAAGTTCCAGGGAGCCGGGGCAGTTGGCCCCTCTTTCCAGCAACAAGCTGAGGTGGTAAAGCTTTTACTCCCAGCTGAATCACTGCCAGCCGGGCAGGATGCTACTAACCTCTGCACACAACTACAGCTTGAGCTGATATCGGGGGATGGGACTGTGGTCTCCCCTCACAGCAACCCAGCAGAAGAGCTGGCAACAGAGCAGAGTGCCACAGGCCTCTGCTCTCAACTAGCAGGAGAGGGAGTTCCTGTGGTAGTGGATGGGACTTCAGTCTTCACTCCCCAGAAAATGGTGCGGCACTGAGACAGGAGGACGTCAGCTTTGCTTTGCAAGCACCGGGGGATTTTCACCTATCACCAGTGGATGGGACTCCAGTCTCCACTGGTATACCCCAGGGATGGGGGGCAGTTGGCCCAGATCCCCAACAGCATGATGGACTGAGCCCAGTCACCCTGTCTTCTCTCCAGCGGCTGAAAGGACTCCAGGGAGAAAGGGCCAGTCCGGTCCTTTCCTCAGCGGCAGGCATGTTCTCTGAGAGAGGCAGAGGTTGGCTGGGTGAGTAATGCTCTGTTTGGAGCAATTTATTTGGGGTACGGGATGGATACCAGCATTGGAGGACTGGAACTACTGACTAACTTCAGAGTCAACCCGTTTGGGGTTCCCTCCTGTGTCAGTCTCCCACCGAAAGGGGAGAGATGTAACGGAATGACCCGTGACACCCATAGACTTTGGAAGGATGGGGGGTACTCCTGTGCCAGCGTCACTAATGACTCTTGGGTCTAGGGTCATCTTGTGCCCCTTTTGGGCATAGGGTGACTGATAAATGATAATTCATGTTTTTCAGGATATCTTGGAATATTACAAGTTGTTAAAGTCTGACTCCAAATGGAGTGTTTTCATTCAATGGGGGGACACATGCTTTTGAGGTGTTAATTGCGTCTGCTCCTAGACATTCCATTGTGTGATGCTAATACCATTATGTGTCCATTGTACTAATTAAGTCTGAAAGGTCAGATGTCTCCTTTCAGGGGTAGGGGATTCATCTGAACTAAAAGTTCATAATCTGCAGTAATCAAGTCAGAAGTATTAGAACCCCATTCATATGACTCCTCTGAGGAATTGTCCCTAAAAAGTCTTATATGTAAAAAAATCCAACAAATTTATATACATTCATGAATTCCATACAGTAACTCCTATCCGAATACCATGAACAGTATCAGGAGATAGAGGCTATTTTTAGGAAACATTGGGGTATTTTGGCAATGGATAAAGTGCTTAAAGCTCAGTTACCTGCAGTCCCCCAGTTTATTTACAGGAAAACAAACTTTTGGGGACGAGATAGTCAAAGTATTGGATCCACCGAAGAAAATTCAGATGTTTTGAGACAGACCAGGCTTTACAGCCTGCAGACTTTGTAAAGCATGCCGACAAGTCTCAACACACTTAAGAGGGTTAACCAGCTTTACATCTACAGCTAATGGTAAACAGTTTGAAATAAAGGAATGCATCACGTGTCTAACAACTCACGTGGTGTACGCCTTGGAATGCCCTTGCGGGCTAATGTACATTGGCCGCACGAAAATAACTTTATCTAAAAGGGTATCAGAACACATTTATAACATAACCATCGGATACCAGATACCAGAAACCAGATAGGCTTGAAATTTTGGGGAGTTGATAAGATTAACCCCAACTGGAGAGGATCCAATATGGTCCGGGAAATATCTAAACGGGAAACCCAATGGTAATTTCTTACTAACACTCTTAGCCCTATTGGGCTCAATATAGACCTAGACTTAATTGCTTTATAAGCAATTACTGATAAATTGGATAAGAGTCCCCTACTAGTGCTGATTTTAATTGTATTTCTTTTCAACCTTTAAGACAGTTGCTGTGCTGGCAGCAATATGTATTCAGTGATAAATTGCACCATAGGCAGCCACTGTAAGAAGTCCATATGGAGTTACTGTATAGAATTCATTAATGTATATAAATTAGTTGGATTTTTTTTACATATGTAAATAAGTGATAAGTGCTCAGTGTTAGAATCATTTGATTCGATTTAAAATCATGCATATAAATTTTAAATTGTGTATGTACTTTTCTATTATTTTTTTTTATTTTTTATAAATATATAAATATATATATATATATATATATATATATATATATATATATATATATTAATTTTTATATGTATAATGTACTCATTACAGGCCATAGCCTCTTTGTCTAAAGACATTAACAATATGAGATAATGAAATGTGTGTATACGAGATAACAATGCACAATTAGTATGGAGGTGGTGTATTCATATTATTTTAGACAGAGCTTGTAATGCAAGAATACTCACATCCAACTTGTACCATAGTGCCGTTTAAATAATGTAAGGACAGGTTGTAGTGGATGTGAGTGTATTTGCTATAAATAAGCACTGAGGATCACAATAGGCGGAACAGCAAGCTGGGATGCCGAAGTAGATAGCAGTACATTGCGTCTTGCTGAAAGGCAGACGTGATGCATTACAAGTGTCAGCAATGAGGGGCCATCTAGCAAAGGAGGCTGAATCAGACAGACATACACGGAAGAGCACCTCTTGTCAACGAGCTGACGCCGAAGGAGTGGGCGGTGACATCCGCATCCACCATCCTATATAAACGTTCTGTCGCTTTGTGTAGCCATGCCCTCTGAAGACGTGAACCAATCACGAAACGTGCCAGGCCGTGGCTACGCGACGTATCGTACACACAGGAGAGAGCTACAACCCAGGACTCACCAGCTGCTAGACTGTTTGGAGAAACACCTATCTGAGTGATCAGTCGCCTCTCCATGTGATGCGCTTTTATTTTTTATCCATTTCCTGTAAGCATATGTGGTATGTGGGGCTGTGTATTTTATAATAAAATGGTTTTACACTATAGAGATTCTCTGTTCACTTTCATGACCGCCCTGATGCATGCACGCACCCACTGATTGGGACCAGCACACACCTGAAGGAGAGTGCCTGATGATCTTCGGATTAAAGAAGCGTCTTATGCTATACTGAGCTGGGGCTTAGAGGAGAGTGGATGATGATCTGTGGATAACAGGAGTTTAACGCCTTATTAAGTTGGGGTCTGGTGAGTAGAATTACCTAAGGGACACACAAGTGACGTAATTTCTCTGCTTTCACCTGGGATGGATTTTATCACTGTCCGGTATTACCACCTGTGAATTGAAGTTCAAAAGCTGCCACACATATTTTCTGTATTACCTATAAGACTTTTTAGGGACAATCCCTCAGAGGAGTCATACTAATAGGGTTCTAATACTCCTAACTATTGATTACTGCAGATTATAAACTTTTAGTTCAGATTAATTTTTATTTCATTTAGCGCTGTTAATGTTTTATTGTTTACAATGACACATATATGATTGTGGATATAGGCCCGGATTCACGTAGAAGCGCGCATCTTTGTGCGGGCGTAACGTATCCTATTTACGTTACGCCTCCGCAACTTTGACAGGCAAGTGCCGTATTCTCGAACCAAAGTTGCGGCGGCGTAGCGTAAATAGGCCGGCGTAAGCCCGCCTAATTCAAATGTGGAAGATGTGGGCGTGTGTTATGTAAATTTAATGTGACCTCACGTAAATGACGCTTTTTACGAACGGCGCATGCGCCGTCCGTGAAAGTATCCCAGTGCGCATGCTCCAAATTAACCCGCAAGAAGCCAATGCTTTTGACGTGAACGTAAATGAAGCCCAGCCCTGTTCGCGAACGACTTACGCCAAAGACGTAAAACGTGAAAATTTTTACGCTGGCCCGACGTCCATACTTAACATTGGTACGCCTCATCTACGCCTTATATAGCAGGGGTAACTTTACGCCGGGAAAAGATTAACGTAAACGGTGTATCTGTAATGCGACGGCCGGGCGTACGTTCATGAATTGGCGTATCTAGCTGATTTACATATTTCTAGGCGTAAATCAGCGTACACGCTCCTAGCGGCCAGCGTAAATATGCAGTTAAGATATGATGGCATAGGAGACTTACACTGGTCGTATCTTAGACAAATTCTGGCGTATCTGATTCTTTGAATCAGGCGCCAAGATACGACAGCTCAGACTCAGAGTTACGACAACGTATTTGGAGATACGCCGCCGTAACTCGTAAGAGAATCTGGGCCATAGTGTTTTAAAGATAGACTGTCTTTTGGGATCAATCATCTCATCATTTTGGAGATATACTTCTGCATACAATATCCAGTATATGATCTTTTTGGGACCTTTTTATTTTTTTTCCACATTTTTTTTTTCACAGTTGGTAATTATTGTGTTGGATTTTGCTGACACTTTATACACCTGTGTATGTATATGTATATATATGTATATATATATATATATATATATATATATATATATATATATATATATATATATATATATATATATATAAAAAAATATATTGTGACAGGAAGTCAGGTAAATCTGTGGGTGTTGTCACAGACGGAACATACATTTCTGCCTTGTTTAAACGATACACAGATGGTTATCGGGCGTCGGCTACAAATGTGGCCAGGAAGGCTAAGGGCCGTTGGAAGACTCCTGCTGTTCAGAGTGAGGCAATTAAAGGCCTCTATAAAGTAGCCCAGAGGATTACCACTAATTGGCTGCATCCCTCCTAAGGCTGTGTGAGTAGGAGAGCAGTGCCAGAAAGTCTCCTGATGAGGTGAGGAGACCATTGACTTTTTTCTGTGTTATAGAAAGGAAAAGACTATTGTTTAGTGCTGTATGACCAGCACTGTCTACCCAGCAGTAGGCTGTGGTAGACTTCATAGATAGGTTCCTGTGTGGAAGGTAGATGCCCAGAGTGGCTACAGTTTATTTTATGTTTTGATTTTGTTTATGCTGTTTGGATGCTTGCAATTGTTTTCCAGCAAGATGGAAAAATAAACCAGAAACTTTGTTTTCAACCGTCTTCGACTGCCAGTCTGTATAAATTCAGTGTGTGGTAAACCCAACTAAGGGGTCACACACCCCGCTACCGAGCTAACCCCTTACAATATACAGTATATATATCTATATATATATATATATATATATATAAATATATGTTAGTCACATTTCCAGGTTTTAGGAGTTCATGACATCGGTTCATTCTGATGAATGCTGCTGTTCCTTGGTACACCTATGTATATATTGTATATATATATATATATATATATATATATATATATATATATATATATATATTATCATATCTATCTTAGTTCATCCTTAATTGTTTATTGTACTTTTACTCATCCTTATTTCTTCACTGTGGATTTCTTTGCACTTATTTCAGTGCTGTACCTTATAATTAATATTATTTGTTGAGTTTTGTATATAACTGTTGGTACTAGCAGCTGTTTTATATTCAATATACGTTTTTTCACTATACTTTCCTTTAACAATTCTTAACGCAGTTTCCTTTTGTTTTTTTTTAAATGTATAGTTAGAGTGCGTTTACACAGGGGCAACTCGACTTTCAGCAGGACTTTGGGAGGCAACTTGGACACGACTTTAGTATGAATCATCAGGCAACTTACAAGGCAACTTCAAGTTGCCTCCAGGACAGTACAAGGCAACTTCAAGTCGCCTCCAGAACAGGAGGCTTTCCAGTGGCCAAACAACAATCTGCTCTGTGGGAGGGAGGGGTTTGCCTGGGAAATGTATGTTATCTTCCTGTATTGTTGCTTAGGTTAAGACAGTGATCAGACTTCTAAAGGCAACTTCCATTGAAATCTATGAGTACAAGTTGACTACAAGTCGGATTGAAGTAGTGCAGGAACCTTTTCTGAAGTCGGAGCGACTTCAGTAGTGTACATTAAGAGGGCTCCATTCACTTAGGACGACTTCAAGACGGATCCCAGGTTGCCCCTGTGTGAACCGGCTCCAAAAGTTATATTTATTAAAACTGTTTATTTATTAAAACAAAATAGGTAAGAGTCGGTTCACACTGGGGCGACCTGGGATCCGACTTCAAGTCGCCCGGTCGAGAAAATGAATGGAAGTGAATGGGAGCCGTCTTAATGTACACTACTGAAGTCGCTCTGACTTCATAAAAGGTTCCTGTACTACTTCAATCCAACTTGTAGGCAACTTGTACCCATTGATTTCAATGGAAGTCGCCTCAGAAGTCAGATCACTGTCTTAACTGAAGCAACAATACAGGAAGATAACATACATTTCTCAGGCAAACCCCTCCCGCCTCCCTCCCTCCAGCAGAGCTGATTGTTGTTTGGCCACTGGAAAGCCTCCTGTGCTGGAGGCGACTTGAAGTTGCCTTGTACTGTCCTGGAGGCAACTTGAAGTTGCCTTGTAAGTTGCCTGATGATTCATACTCAAGTCGTGTCCAAGTTGCCTTCCAAAGTTGTGCTGGAAGTCGTGTTGCCCCTGTGTGAATGGGCTCTTAAGGGAGCAGAGAGAGGAAAGAGATCTGTTAACTTGATCCTGGTTGCAAGATAATTTTTTTGTTTATTTGTATAAATGTGAAAACATGTATAACAAGTAAATAGACAAATGACCCATTGCAGAAGTAGAATATTAATTTACAGTGTTTGTGTTTTTCGTTAGCCTTAATAAACATTTTCTAAGATCACTGTAGCATGTTTAAAGTAATAAGTATATGTAATACACATAGAAATCTATTAATTTACCTCTGACTCTTAACACAGGGGTTGGGATTACATGGATCCTTTGAAGAACACAGCCCAAATTCAAATTGGTAATCAAGTAAACCAACACATCGTGCGATGCAGGCACTGGGATAGGAACGTCCATTTTGACCACAAACAGGAACAAATTTATCAGCGCAATTACAGGGTAATCCTAACATGGCAAAGAAAAGTTGTTATGGTTGTGCATTTCATATAAGAAATTAAAAATAAACTTGGATAAGGAAAACGAGCAAATGGAATAAGTCAAATCACATAATTTCATTCACAAACATTCTTGCACAAAAACAAATTACTGAACTTTTCTTGAGCAACTGACAATATGACAAATGTGATGTTTTAACAAAATGAAGCAAGAAATCTGATAGAAAACAAGTAACCTTCCCGCTCTCTGGCGGGTTTAGTTCTACTTAAGGAAGGTGGCTGCTAAACTAAAATAACATTTTAGGTTATTCAGTATTATTGACACATTGCTATGGAGGAGGCAAAAGTTCAAGTTTTCACTATCTTTAGGATTAGGATGCCAGGTGGTTGCTTGAAAGTGATCTGTAGGCAGTGGTTTATTTAGGTTTTGTGCTGCCCTAGGCCTGACTAAACTCATGCACCCCTAATTTAAATATGATCCACCCCTTCCTGTCAAGACCACACCCCTTCCTGTTTAATACCCGCCCTATAATATAACTTCACCTCCGCTAGTTATATTACATGCACCCAGTCTGGCCAGTCACCGGATGTTTTATGGGGGGAGCCGGTCGCTCCCCCCTGGCCAAGTACGCCCTTCACTGCCCATAATATTAGCAAGTGCCGCGCTACAGCAAGCCGGCCGTATTTGTGCGGGAGGCAGCCGTGGAAACCGATGAAGAGGCAGGGCCGCTGATAGGGGGGACCACCAGTCCTTTTGTAGGGGGCCCATAAAGAGAGGGGGATTAGTGATGGATGACAATTGTGTCTCTCTTCCTCCAGCAGCTGAAAGCTGGTCCCTCCCCCTCTCCCTGTTGCCAGGTTCTATCTGCTGAGAAAGATATTCGTCACTCAGTAGTCCCCCCCCCCCCCCCCGTGCACCCCCCCTGTTTAGCGATGGCTCTAATGTTAGCTGTGCTCCTCAGTTTGTTATCTCTGTAAGGCTCCATTGAACTGGTTTAAAAAGCATTGCTTCTACAGGAGTTTTGTGTTTTGCCTGTAGCTCAGTATTGTCCTATGTGTCCATGCACATTAGGATGATTACAGCCATATTTTGAGCTCAACGTTCAGAGGCAGGAAAAAAAAACCTTCTGGTTTGCATTTTAATTGGAGCTTACTAGCAGAAAAAAACATAAAACTCTCCTAAACTTGTCTTAACTCTGTACAAAAAACGTTCTATATGGGCATTTTTTTTCTGCCATGTGAACTGGAGTTTTTTTAAGCTCAATGTGCATGGAGCTTAACTTTGTTTCTCTCCCTCTGTCTCTCTGATCCCAGAGCCTGTATATTTTTTTCATTTCATCATCATTTTAATTTATTAACTTAGTTTTATCTTTTTAGATTTAGTAGGAATTCAGTGAGTTGTGTTGTATTTGTGTCTGATAATAATTGCACTTCTTCCTCACACCGTAGTTTATGGGTACTAAGGAACATCACAACAGGTACCACTGCTTTGACTGTGCCCTGTGTGGCTGCCCATGACATGTAGAGTGGCAGTGGTGTGCTGAGTGCTGGAACACTCAGTGGAAATATAGTTCAAGCAGACTGGGAGAGAGACAGCAGTGTGAGAGTATGTGCTGCTTTAGGCAAAGCACTGAACACCAATGCTGGGGGGTTTCCTATTACAGCTTAATCCTGTCACAGACTACCAATGCTAAGGAGGGGTTTCTTATTGGAGCCTAAGCCTGCCAATGACCACCAATGCTGGGGTGGGGCCAATGATCAGCAATGCTGTGTGGGAGTTCAGAGTTCCTATTACAGCATAAGCGTGCCACTGACCACAAATGCTTGGAGGGATTCTTACTACAGCCTAAGCCTACCATTAACAACCAAAGCTGGGGGAGGGGTTTCTTTTAAAGCCCAAGCCTGCCATTGTCCACCAATGTTAGGAGAGGTTATTATTACAGCCTGTCACTAATCATCAAAAAAAGTGGGTTCACCATTTACTATAACTGACCACCAACAAAAATGATATTTTTGAGGTCACTAGGGGTTACCATTATTGCCACTGACACCAATGATTGGGGCTTATTTTACTTATACACTACAAGCCATACAGACATTATTTTGAACTTGACTAGAAACCAGGAATCAACTAAAGAAATGTAAAAAAAAAAAAGTAAATATAATCTCCTTTCTTATCTATTTACCAAGGCTAGCAGCATACGGAATACAAATAGTTAATGTTGTGTAGCCAAGGTTAGCTACTGTGCTTATAAGTTAGCGACAATTTCTCTGTTGTTAACATGGGGTTGTCTCCCTCTAGTGTATGCTGGACTCTATGGCCCGGATTCACATACATAGGCGCATATTTATGCCGGCGTAGCGTATCGAATATACGCTACGCCGACGTATCGCAGAGAGGCAAGCACTGGATTCACAAAGCCAGTGCTGCCAAATCTGCGCTGGGTTCCCTTGGCGTAAGCCGTCGTAAGTGGAAGTGGGCGTGAGCCATGCTAATGAGGCGTGACCCCATGCAAATGATGGGCCAAGTACTTAAAACAAATGGCCCATGCGCCGTCCCGTGGACGTATCCCAGTGCGCATGCTCAGAATCATGTCGAAACTAGTCCCTAAGATACGACAGATCACTGCCTACGACGTGAATGTAACCTTTGCCCAGCCCTATTCACGTACTACGTAAACGACGTAAAATACGACGGCTGTGTTTATTGGTGCAGCCATTTGCATGGATGCTGCTGACTTACACCTGCTTTATGGGGCATAACTTTAAGCCAGACGTAGAACTTTACGCGCACTGCGTCGGACGGACGGACGTACGTTCGTGAATCGGCGTATCTCCCTCATTTGCATATGTGAATAGGAAATCAATGGGCGCGCCACTTGCGAGCAGCGTAAATATGCGCCCAAGATACGCCGGCATAGGAAAGTTACGTTGGTCGGATGAAGCCTATTTTCAGGCGTATCTTGGTTTCAGAGTCCGGCGCATAGATACGACGGCGCATATTTACACTTACGCGGCGTATCTCGAGATACATTGGCGTAAGTGCTTTGTGAATCTGGGCCTATGTGGGTGCTTCTTTTCTTTCTCCATAAAGATACAGAGCAAAGCATCATGGGATGTGTAGTTCAGAAAGCTGAAGTGACTCTGCCAGCAGGACTCATCTGAACTACAGGGAACAGAATGCTGAGCGAATCGAACAGACTGCTGGGAGAGGATATAAAAGGGGCTGGCGCAGCCTAGATCGCTCTGGACACCGTTTTCACTCTGCCAGCAGGAGGTCTGTGTGACAGGGAGTTGCTGACAATTTGTGGCCCACACAGTGGAGAAGCTGGAAAGCCATACCCAGAGGATCTCTGGGGACAGCATCGCTTCTTCAATACAGCAGACCGGCATGTTTTCCGGATCATCCAGAGGCGCCTGCAATCCAGATTACAGTGAGTGCCGTGTGGCGCGGCCACCACCATCTTCACAGAGCTAAGACACAAAGAGTTTCGGCTGGAGTCTTCTCATCATTTGCACCCTGATTTATCCATCTTATGTTCGATGTGGTGAGCGGGCATAGCCCTTGTGATAGATAAGGACATTACTGTTACAACACTCATACAGATTGGCTGGTGGTACTTGTAGTCCCACGGAAGTTAGACCTACTGTTATACAGGTCACAGCCAATAGATGCCTATGCTCAGTACACATTGCTGTTCTCCGTAATCTCTTCAGATGACCTCTATAGGATTCTAAAAAGAGGAAAGCTATACCATAATCGGAATAAATCACACAAATCACACTTTTGCTAATCCTGACACATTTTGTTTTTTGGATCATTTGGGTGGGTAAAAAAATTATTCACCCCAGTTGCCAAATATATAGTGCTTCTCTACAGAAAACCTCTTAAATGCTATTATTAACAGGGGCATCTCACTCCGAAGGAATACATTTTCAGCTTATTGTACTTGCTCCCATATCTCCCCCGCCCCCCCCCCCCCTCACTCACCTAGAGCACTGGCCAGCTCACTTAAATGAGTTCACCCTGTTTTTAGAATAGTCACGTTACTTGTAGGCAGTATAATCTCTGGAAATTAGATAATACTTTTTCCTGTACAGTAATTATGACAAGCTCATTGACCTTCAACCTTCAGCCATTTATTCCTATGCCCTGTACACACGATCAGAATTTCCATCTGAAAAAAGTTGGATGGTTTTTCCGACGAAATACCACTCAAGCTTGGCTTGCATACACATGGTCACACAAAAGTTATCTGAACTTTCGAGCGTTAAGAACGCGGTGACATACAACACTACGACGAGGCGAGAAAAATAAGTTCAATGCTTCCGAGCATGCGTGTTTTTTTACCCGTCTGAACTGCATACAGAGGAACGTATTTTCCAATAGAAATTTTTTCCGTCGGAAAAATAGAGAACCTGTTCTCTATCTAAGTTCGTCTGAAATTCCGACAGAGAAAGTTCGATGGGGCATACACATGGTCAGAATATCCGCCGAAAAGCTCACATCGGTCTGTGTGTACGCGGCATTAGGAATCACAATAAATATTTACAAACTACTCCTATAGTATTTGGTCTGACTGATGATATTACTCATAAGGATAGTGACCAATTGACCTCCTAAGGTAATCCATAAACCCCAGTCATAAAATCTGAACAGAGCACATAAGGTATATCTGTAGTGTTTACTTGTCTCTCGCCAAAGCTCTGAGTGTCTTTTCTCTTTTGTGTCCATCAGGACACAGCCCATTTCCGATGAAGGTAGTAAAGAGTCAATAAAAATGCCTCTTTACCACGTGACTGGCTGTGTCCAATCACAGCCGGTCCCATGTGTTGTGCAGCACAGTGATTAGGGATGAGGCGTGTCCCTCGGACACAGCCCATCCCTGATCAGGGTAAAGCCATGTGACCGGTTGTGTCATCAAACGGCTGTAGTGTCGCTTCCGTGTTCTCCTCCTCAGTGTGTGAGGAGGAGATCTTGAAGAAAAATATACAGTGATGTGCCCGCTTGCCCCCCAAATAAAAAGGACCTGTTACCAGCCCATCAGAGTACCTGTCACCAGCCCATCTAAGTATTTAAGTGGGCAACTATTAAATTGGGCTTTAAGGGCACACAGTACAAATTGGTATAGAAAACTAGAAATTTATTAATATGAAATATCATAAAATCAAACAGACGTAAAATCAAAATTTAGAAATTAAGTCAGTAACTGGTACTACAAGGGTAGTGACAACAATATACAATCTTATTATACACAAGCTTCGTTTGAAAAGCACAGTTATAGGTACAATGTTGAGTTGTATATCTCATGTAGTATTCCGGAGGTTTAATGGAGGGCTTGCTCTACATGTTACGCGCTTAGCGCTTCCTCAGGAGCATAAGATATTGCATAAAATAGGCCGCATTGGAGGTAAGCAAGCGACGATGGTGTATTAACCCCACAGTGGCTGGGTAAACAAAGAATTATCGATCCAGCCTAACGTGGGGGTATTATCAACAACACAGGATTATAAAAATAAAGGTGTTCGGACAGTCAAATGCTGGTAAGCACTAAGGATTCGGATCCGGGGATATACAAGCGCAGTAGTTCAATGCTGAAATTACTGGGCTAGGCGTAGGTAGGTAAATAAGTCTAACAAGGCAGTCTGTAAATCCTCAGTCAGTAAGCCAGAGGATATTATATGGGACTACCAAGACAAGATCCTATAGCCCAGTTAGCAAGTGAATCCGCACGTGTCCCCAAAGGAAGCGAAGACGCCATCTAAGTACCTGACAACAGCCCATCTTAGTACCTGACACCAGCCCCACCTGAGTACCTGACACCAGCCCCATCTGAGTACCTGACACCAGCCCCATCTGAGTACCTGACACCAGCCCCATCTGAGTACCTGTCAGCAGCCCATCTGAGTACCTGTCAGCAGCCCATCTGAGTACCTGTCAGCAGCCCATCTGAGTACCTGTCAGCAGCCCATCTGAGTACCAAGTACCTGTCAGCAGCCCATCAGAGTACCCAAGTCCCTATCTGCAGCCCATCAAAGTACCCGAGTATCTGTCAGCAGCCAATCAGAGTACCTGAGTACCAATCTTCAGCCAATCAAAGTACCAAAGTACCTATTTGCAGCCCATGCCTCATAGAATATACATTGGGGTGTTTGCTTTCCAAAATGGGGTCATTTTGTGGGTAATTCCACTGTCCTGGTGCTCCAGGACATTCAAAAATGTGATAGGTAGGAATTAAAGTAGATGTGTAATTTATGCTCCCAGAACGCCTGATGGTGCTCCCTGCATGTTGGGCCTCTCTATGTGGTCAGGCTGTGAAAAAGTTTTTACACATGTGGTATTGCCATACTCAGGAGTAGAATAATGTATTTTGAGGTGTAATTGGAAGTATGCTTATGCTGTGTGTGAGAAATAACTTGGTATTTGTACTGTCCTGACATTTCAGGGCCTCAAGAAATTAGACAGGCCATCAGTACATCAGGTGTGATCAATTTTTAATGATTTACACCATAGCTTGTAGACTCTATTGTCGCGTAAACAATGTTTTTCTCAACGTGATTCCTCTCAAGCCTGCCTTGCATACACACGATGGTGATAAAAAAAATGCTCGAGCAAAGCGCGGTCACATACAACACTTCCGACGGGACTATAAAGGGGAAGTTCAATTCGAATGGTGCCACCCTTTGGGCTTGATTATGCAAATGTCCCTTCTCATAACTTGCTTCTGAGCATGCACGTTTTTTCCCCGTCGTTAAAGCCTACACACACGACCATTTTTCACGACGTGAAAAAATAGAGCAGGTTCTAAATTTTTAATGCCCATTTTTCTCGCCGAGAAAAATGCTCTGGAGCCTACACACGATCGTTTTTAATGACCAATTTAAAAAATGGCATTTTTCTCGTCATGAAAAACGGTCGTGTGTACGCGACATATAACTTTCACACAGACTAAAAAATATATATATTTATTTGGGTTATTTTTCACAAACATATGTAGCAGTATAAATTGTGGTCCAAATTTCTAAACAAAAATTACTTATTTGCTAAATTTTATAATAGAAACGAAAAAAAAAAAAAAATTTCAAAATGTTTGCTCTTTTTTTACTTATATTGCAAAAAAAAAAAAAATAGTGGTCATTAAATACCACCAAGCGAAAGCTACATTTGTGTGAAAAAAATAACAAATTTGTTTGGGTAAAGTGTCGTATGACTGAGTAATTGTCATTCAAAGTGTGAAAGTGCTAAAAGCTGAAAATTGGTCTGGGCAGGAAGGGGTATAAGTGCCCTGTATTGAAGTGGTTAATTCCTTCTCTAAAGAGCTCTCACCTGTCCATTAGAACTACATTAGGTAGGCAGGAGATTGTAGAGAGCTGCTGGAAGTAAAAAAAAAAAAAATTGAATTGAGGAGGCACTGGTTAAGGGGTGTTTTTCCCCAATACATATCTATAAAAAACACACAAAATTTGAGTTTAACGAAAGTGTCAAAAGATTGAACTGCAAGATAGTCCTCTTCTTATTTTAGTTAGCCTCATGCACACTGGACGTTAAAATAACGCTATAAAAACGGCAGTAGCTTTGCAGTGAGACTTTTTGCTAGATTCAGGTAAGGCGCCGCATCTTTAAGGCGGCGTAGCATATCGTATTTACGATACGCCGCCTTAAGTCAGAGAGGCAAGTACTGTATTCACAAAGCACTTGCCTCCTAACTTACGGCGGCGTAGCGTAAATGGGGCCGGCGTAAGCGCGCCTAATTCAAATGAGGATGGGGGGCGTGTTTTATGGAAATGATTGGTGACCCGACGTGAGACGTCAGTGTGCATTGCTCCAAAGTACGCCGCAAGGACGTATTGATTTCGACGTGAACGTAAATTACGTCCAGCCCCATTCACGGACGACTTACGCAAACGACATACATTTTTCAAATTTCGACGCGGGAACGACGGCCATACTTAACATTGGCTAGGCCAGCTATTTGTTGGAATAACTTTACGCCAGAAAACGCCTTACGTAAACGGTGTATCTTTACTGCGATGGGCGCACGTACGTTCGTAAATCGGCATATCTAGTCATTTACATATTCTACGCCGAACTCAATGGAAGCGCCACCTAGCGGCCAGTGGAAAAATTGCACCCTGAGATACGACGGCGGAGGCCGTCGTATCTAAGCTAGGTTTAAGTGTATCTCAGTTTGAGCATACACTTAAACTTACGACGGCTTAGATTCCGAGTTACGTTGGCGTATCTACTGATACGCCGGCGTAACTCTTTGTGAATCTGGCTATTTGTGTCATTGTGATGTGGCACCCCTGGCGCAGACAACAATAAGTGTAAGGCTGTATTTGTGGGAGGAGTCTGAGAGTACATAAGACTCCTCCCCTATCGGGTCCTGTGTCAGCGTATCTTTCAGGGTTGACAGGGGGAAGCGTCACTTCCGGTTTTCATTGAAGAACGGCAGGTCGGCTGATTGAGTCTCGTGGCGGTTCCCCTCCTTGTGCTCACGCCGGGCATCATGGAGGGGAGGGGGCTGCCGCCTGCCCGCTTATCCCGGTCAGCACGCTAATCATCAGGGGGAGGGGGGAGCCGCTTACCACCCGATTCTCAAACCAGCTCCATTGGGGGATGGGGATTGCCTCCTAGTACTCGCGTGGGGCATCGTGGGGGACTCCCGCATGCCTCCTTTTCTTCTCCTGGTCCATGCAGGCATCCGAGAGGGGGGGCCGCCTGCCATACACAGGTTATCTCCTTTGCTCACCCCCCTTTTCTTCCAGGTGCACGCTGAGCACCATGGGGGAGGCCACCCACCCATCACCTGCGGACTCACGCCGGCAGTATCGACAGGGCCACCCGCTCGACCACTCACTCCTCCTCCTGGTGCTCATGCTGGTATCACGAGGGGGCGCATCCATCCATCCATCTATCCAGGCACTTCTCCCAGGCCTATGTTGGTGTCGTGACGGGGGGCATCCGTCCACTCCTTCCAGGCCACACTGGCAGCATGAGGGGGGGATTGGTCACTGCACTGCTGCAGGGGGTCGCATGCAGGCAGTATGTGGGGGGCAGTCTACCTTTCTCTGTGGTCACGCTAGCTATATTGGAGGGGGGGCTGTCCGCCCACATCTCCTCGGTTCACACTGGCAGTATTTCTTTGCGTCACATGCATTTGTCATAAGCTTCCTTTTCAGCGTTTTCAGTCTCAGTGTTTCTGTCATAGTGTTATGCTCCAGGCATTTCTGTTTATGCCGTTTCTGTCCCGGCATTTCTGTCATAGCGTTTTTGTCTGCCCCAGGTTTGCTGTCATTGCATTTTTGCCTCAGCGTTTCAGGCTCTGCATTTCTGATATAGCATTTCTGCCCCAGGATTTCGGTCATTGCGTTTCAGTCTCAGCTTTTCTGTCATAGCATTTTCTCCCCAGGTTTTTCTGTCATTGCTTTTTCTGGCTCAGCGGTTCAGTCTCAGCATTTCTGTCATAGCGTTTCTGCCCCAGGTTTCTGTCATTGCATTTTCAGTCTCAGCATTCTGTCATAGCGTTTCTGCCCCAGGTTTTCGGTCATTGCATTTTCAGTCTCAGCATTCAGTCATAGCGTTTCTGTCAATTGTTAATATAAACAATTGAAAAATGTAATATGTAAATATGTGCTCATACACTTAGGGCCAGATCCACAACCAGCGGGCGCAACGTAACTTTTGTGATTTAAGTTACACCGCCGCAAATTGCCCAAGTTAGTGCCCGATCCACAAAGCACTTACCTGGAAATTTGCGGAGGTGTATCCGAAATCAGTCCGGCGCAAGGCGGGCCAATTCAAATGGGGCGAGTCCCATTTAAATTAGGCGCGCTCCCGCGCCGGACGTACTGCGCATGCTCCCGACGCTATTTTCCCGACGTGCTTTGCGTTACGTTACGCCGAGTTTTGTGAATCGCGACGTGTAAAAAAGAGATGCGGCGGGAAAAAAAATTAAAAAAAAAAATTTGACAGCGACGCGGGAAAGACGGGTATACTTTTACATGGTGTACTAACTTTACACTTTGTAAAAGTAGCCCTATCTTTGCGACGGCAAACTAACACTTACGGCGACTTAACGAAGGGAAAAAGCTTTGTGGATCTCCGTAAGTGCTAATTTGCATACCCGACGCTGGATTACGACGAGAAATGCCCCCAGCGGCGGCCGCGGTACTGCATCCTAAGATCCGACAGTGTAAGTCCATTACACCTGTCGGATCTTAGGACTAGCTATGCGTAACTGATTCTATGAATCAGCCGCATAGTTAGAAACAGGGATACGACGGCGTATCAGCAGATACGCCGGCGTATCCCTTTTGTGGATCTGGCCCTTAGTTCCAAGCATATTCAATATATAGTCACTATGGAAAGAAAGCTAATTGGAAATCAACTAATTCAATAAAAACTTCAAAAATGTATAATTATTGTAAGTAATAACTAAATATAGTATTTATGTATAATACAGTACCATTTAAATATGGTAATACAAAAAAAAAATAGGGAAATAGAAAAAAAGACAGAGTCATAGTAAAATGGAAAGATTGAAGGTAAGAAAGAGAAAAGAGTCTAGGGTAAGAAATTTCTCTGGAGCATCTATATTGTAATAATATTATTAATTTAGTACAGAAGACAAATGTTCATGTTTAGTACTTGTTTCCACTCATATTGTTGTATAGTATATCAAGGTCTTAATAGGGAATTGTCAGGGATCATAGGAAGAAAATATGTCATCCAAGGATTCCATATATTCTCAAAATTTTGTATAGTATCGTTGGTTATGGCTTCTGATTTGGAAAGCATCATTGCTAGGTTTATTCTGTTTTTAGCTTCAGAGATCATTAATGTATTGGTTTTTCAAGCTTTGGCAATGGTTTGCTTTGCAGCTGTGGTGATCTGGAGAAAGAGCCTAAATTGAGTGTAAGAAATATGAACAGGTTTTATATTTAAAAGCACAATAGTTGTGTCTGGAATGATGGCCATCTTAAATATTTTAGATACCATGAGGAAAATTTCATTCCAGAACTTTTTTGCAATCGGACAATCCCAGAATGTATGTAAGTGCGTTCCCAGACCACCACAGCCACGAAAACAGAATGGGGAGCATTGAGGAGCATATTTTGCAATTTTAAACAGGAACCAAGTACCAGTGCATGATTCTTTTATAGTTTGTTTCCAAAGCAATTTTTATTTTGAGAAGACATTTTTGTATTGGCCCAGACTTTATTCCAGTTGGAAATGTCAATTTTAGTTCCAAGTTCTTTCTCCCATTTTTCCACATATGAAGGTAGCTTTGAGTCAGAAGTAGTGATCAGATGATTAAATAACATTGAAATAAGACCTTTGGTATGAGGGTCTTGTTTACGTTCGAATTGTGACATATTACTTAATTGATTAGTATCATGTAAATAAGGTTTAAGAATTCAGAAACCAGTAGTTTGTGATGTTCACATATTTCAGGGAATGTTTTGAATGAGGTTAATGTTAAAAAAAAATCAGCTAATTGTGTTAGGCCAGCAGAAGTCCATTTTTTTTTAAAAGTATTATGGTATATGTGGGCTGGGTAAAAATTGGGGTTTCTGATAAACGATATTAAAGGTGTATGTGGAGATTGCAAACCTTTGGTTATTTTAAATGTATCCCAAATATTAGATTAGGTAAGGCTGTTGGGTTGCTATCAATTGTTTCAATTGCTACCCAAAGAGGGATTTCATGTTTTGTATGATATTTGGGGATATTTGATATGTGTGCAGCATGGAAATAGGTGGTAAAATTGGGAAAGCCTAGTCCACCTTTCAAATTTGGGAGACAGAGTGTGTGAGGGTAATGCCACGTACACACGATCGGTTTGTCTGATGAAAGTGGTCCAATGGACTGTTTTCATCGGACGAACTGATCGTGTGTGGGCCCCATCGTTTTTCCCATTGTTGAAAAAACTTAGAACCTGTTTTAAAATAATCTGATGGTTAAAAAACCGATAGAAAAAAAACGATCGTCTGTGGGGAAATCCATCGGTCAAAAATCCACGCATGCTCAGAATCAAGTTGACGCATGCTCAGAAGCATTGAACTTCATTTTTTTCAGCACGTCGTCATGTTTTACGTCACCGTGTTATGACACGAACGGTTAATTAACTGATGGTGTGTAGGCAAGACTGATGAAAGTCAGGTTCATCGGATAACTGATGAAAAAATCCCTTGGTCCGTTTTCATCGGATGAACCGATCGTGTGTACAGGGCATAAGCGGGATTTTAGAGAGTTCCATATAAATGCTTGTGCTTTGCGTTGAACTTTTCTCAAGAAGTATGAGAGGAATTGGAATGGGTAAAACACGAAAAAGGTATAATATTTTTGGAAGTATAGTAATTTTTATGACATTTATTTTGCCTATCCATGATATTGGGAGAGTAGATCATTGTTTTAGATAATTAGTGATTTTTCGTAATAGTGGGGGATAGTTAGCAGAGAATATGTTGGTGAGATCAGGAGTGGGAGCAAATACCTAGATAAGTGAGGTGTGTAGATGACCAAGTAAAAGGGAGGGAAGTTTTTGCTTGCTGTAATGTATCTGGAGATAAAGAAATATTTAGAGCTGTAGATTTTTGTGAATTTATTTTTAAACCTGATATTCGGGCAAATTGGTCTAATTTGTTGATAAGATTAGGGGCAGTAATATGTGGGGAAGTCATAAAAATTAAGATGTCCTCAGCAAATAAGCAAAGCTTATGTTGATGACCTGCTAATTCTATACCTTTGATTGAGGGATCTGCACAAATGGATTGGGCAAGGGGTTCAATTAATAGGGCAAATAGGAGTGGGGAGAGAGGACATCCCTTGCGTGTACCTCTATTGATATCAAACATGTCAGATTTGTATCCTGCGTAGCATAAGCTTTGGGTTTATTATATAATGATGAAACACAGCTTAGAAAGTGGGGGCCAAAACCCAATTTTTGTAGAGCGAAATGTAAATATGACCATGATATCGTGTCAAAAGCTTTTTTGATGTCTAGTGATACAAGGCATGTAGGTATTTGTCTAGTTTTAGCTGCTTGGATCAATAATGCTGTTCTACGGACATTATCTGAAGCTTGGCGCAAAGGGATAAAACCTACTTGATCTTTGTTGATTAGGGAACGCTAGTAGTTTTATGTCTAAATTTAATAAAGATATTGACCTATAATTTGCACAGGCTGAGTCATCTGACTGAGGTTTAGGGATCATTGTTATTATTGCTGTAAGGGTTTCTGATCTAATAGATTGAATGTTGAGAAGGGAGTTGAATGCTTCTGTCAGCATGGGAGTTAATACATGGGAGAATTTTTGTAGTAGAGGGCTGAGAACCCGTCAGGTCCTGGACATTTGTTTGGTTTGAGGGATTTGATTGCCAGTTCAATTTCACTAGGGGTAATGGGTTTTTTAAGACTGTCGTATTGTGTCTGAGATAGAGTTGGGAGATTATTTTTTTTTTTTTTTTTTTTTATAAATCTCTTTATTAATTTTCAGAATTTTTCCAATACAAAAAAATAAAATCATACATATACATTACATTCATATTCCAATTACATTCCAATTTCATTCCTTTGCTCTCTTCAGAGTATCCATACAATATACTCTCACTCAATACAATACATTCCTCTCTCTCGCTTCCCCAATGGTGTGATTACCCTCCCAGTGTACCCCCTTTTATCCTGATGCTGTCATAGAGTTCTCTATCCAGTTTGCCCATACTCTCTCATATTTCTCCCACTGTCCTCTATTCCAGTATGTCTCTCTGTACAATGTCAGATTGCTGTTTACTAGGTTTTTCCAATGTGCTATTGTGGGAGCCTCCAGCTTTGTCCAGTTTAACACTATTGCTTTCCTAGCATAAAATAATAACAGACCGATCTGTGTTCTACTTTCCCTCGAGACAATGTTCCCCCCCACCAATCCCAGCAAACAGACCTCTGCCTCTTGTTCCAAAGTTATTAATGTCACCGTAGTAATCATTCTCAGAACCTCTCTTCAGAATACCACTATTTTGGGACAAAGCCAAAATATATGCATAAAATCTCCTGGGGTTTCTGCGCATCTCCAGCAGTTCTGAGAATTGGTGGGTGAGATCTTATGTAGCTTATATGGTGTATAATGACTTCTGTGTATAATTTTAAATTGTATTAATTTATCTCGGAGTGGTACCAATATCTGCAATGGGAACCTCCCTACTTCCTCCCAATTCTCCAGATTTGGGACCTCTCTCTCCCAATTTTCCCTTAATTTACTTATATCTAAGGATGTACTATTCATTAAACACCCATAGAAGTTTGAGATTGTCTTCTTCCCACTTTTTACCATTTGTTTTACACCTGATTCCGTTAATTGCGGGGTCCCCTCTGGGAACTGGGCTGATAAGGCATGGGTGAGCTGCCTATACCTAAACACATAACTCTCGGGAATGTTCCACAACTGTCTCATTTCCACATATGAGAGAAACTTTCCCCCCTGTATCAACTGTGATAGTTTCTCTACCCCATTTCTAGTCCATGCTCCCGGATCCTGAATTGAATCCAGGTGTGGTAACTCAGGGTTTCTCCATAATGGAGTATTTGGGAATAAGTTCTTATTTTTTTATTTTAAATCTCCTTCTCTTCCAATAACAGCATTCCATATTTTAACTGTTGTTCTCATTGCTGGGGTCAGGTATCGCCTTGTTTTTATCCCTCTATACAACAGTCCTTGCAGCGCCTCTACCGATTGGACCGCTGCTGCTTCCAACATAGTAGCCGAGTCATACCCATCAGGGTTTAACCATCTCCCTGCTGTCACTAATTGTGTGGCTGTGTAATATTTATGCAAATCTGGGAATGCCAGTCCTCCCTGTGCCTCTGGTCTCATAAGTGTACTTAGTTTAATTCTAGCTGATTTATTTGCCCATATAAACGTGGAGAGCATTCCATGTAACTGTATAAAAAAGCTTTTTGGCAACCACTGTGGAGAGTTCCTGAAAGCGTATAAAAACTTAGGAAGGACCTTCATCTTTACCAAGTTTATACGTCCCAACAGCGACAAGGGGAGTGTCACCCAAATCTTTAGTCTTCCCGAGCTCCTGCACCTCCGGATCTAAATTAAATTTCAGGAAATCCTCCGCCTGTCTAGATATTATTATACCAAGGTATTTAAATTCCAATACCCATTTCAATGGTGAGTTCGGGACAGCAGTTTTTTCTGCTCCTTGGTCTATGGGGAACAATATGGACTTACCCCAGTTTACTTTAAGCCCTGTAAATACTGAATATGCGTTCAACAGTTCCAAAGCTCCTTCTAGAGATGGACCGAAATCCCTTAAAAATAGCAGCATGTCATGGGCATACAGGGCTACCCTCTCCTCCAGCCCCCCCACCCGGAGTCCCTGAATATTTGTTGTGGTCCTAAGAGCCTCTGCCACTGGCTCTATTGCTATTGCGAAGAGTGCTGGAGAGAGAGGGCAACCCTGCCTCGTGCCTCTGTAATACTGAAAAAAAAGATGACAGTCCTCCTCCCAACTTCACTGCTGACATTGGTCTCTCATAGATTATTTGGATCCACGTAATGAATATTAATGGGAATCCCATCCTTCGGAGTATTTCACAGAGGAAGGGCCATTCAATTGTTGGGAGATTTAATTGTGAAAAAATTAATTCTGCGTTGGATTGGTCAAAAGATCCTTCTTTTTTATAGAGAGAGGTGAGATGTTTATGGAAGGTGTGTAATATTTTTACAGGATTACTTGTGTATCTATCTTGAGAGATTTTTAATTGGTTTTAAAGGGTTATTTCGTTTTTTGAGTGCTCGGGCAAGGAGGGTACCTGGTTTATTTGCTTCAAGATAACATTTTTGTTTAGATTTACATAGTGTCTTGTCTACTGATTCTGATAAGAAGAG
Source organism: Rana temporaria (assembly GCF_905171775.1). NCBI lineage: Eukaryota > Metazoa > Chordata > Amphibia > Anura > Ranidae > Rana > Rana temporaria. The sequence continues at coordinate 177,554,865 of NC_053493.1, forward strand.
GTCAAGTTTTAAGCTAGCTTTATCTAGTTGTGACTTTGTGGTTGGAGTAGGGTTAGATTGAAAAATACCATGGCACTTATTAAACTCATTTTCTAGTTCTCGCTGTAATTTTTGTTTCTCTTTTTTAATATATGATGCTTTGCAAATACAATAACCTCTAAGAACATGCTTGTGTGCTTCCCATAATGTTATTGGAGATGTGTCTGGAGATTTATTGTTACCAATGTATTCTTTTATCGCGATTTCTAATTCAGCGGAATTTGACGGGTGAAACAGCAATGAGTCATTAATATGCCAGATGGGGTCATGTTTTTTGGGGATTAGTGAGGTTAAAGTAGATATAATGGGACAATGGTCAGTCCAAGTATACAGTTTAATAGAGAGAAAATAACTGCTCAATAGTTTTCAAAGAACCTCCTCACTGGAACCAAACCATGGGTGCCGGCAATGCAATAGTGATGCAAAAATACGAAGGAAACTTGGACAGCCGCACTCCAAAAATGTTCTTTTAATTAAAATCGATCACAAAATTACCATGCCACAGCAAAAAAATTGGACCAAAATCTAACGTTTCGCACTGTAGCTTCAGTGCTTAGTCATAGCTAGCTATGACTAATCACTGAAGCTACAGTGCGAAACGTTAGCTTTTGTTCCAATTTTTTTGCTGTGGCATGTTCATTTTGTGATCGATTTTAATTAAAGAACATTTTTGGAGTGCGGCTGTCCAAGTTTCCTTTGTATTTTTGCATATACAGTTTAATAGATGAGGCTATTCATTCTGGGGACATACTCATAGAAATTAATATATGGTCAATGCGTGAGAATGATCTATGCGGATTGGAGTAAAATGAGAATTGACGTCTGGTTGGGTTAATTTCACTATTAATGAATATTGTAGGAGGAGTCTTTGGAAATATTTGGATTGAGAATTAGACGTAGCTGGAGTTGGAGATTTATCAAGGTAAGGGTATAGTGTTTGGTTTGAATCTCCACATATCAAGAGTGTACCTTGTTTGTGAGTGTCTATTACTTGAAGTAAATGGGAGAGAAATGATGTTGGTCTCTTATTTGGAGCGTGGTAAGAGACTTCTGTAATTGGGATGTCACATAGATGACCCGTGAGTATAAGGTAACGGCCTTCTGGATTTCTGCTAAGGGGGGAAAAGGTGTAGATCGATGGAAAGCTATTAATACACCTCTGTTTGGATATGGCTGAGGCAGTAAGAACGCTTCCCATGTTCTTCACAGCAAAAATCTAAAAATATAACAGTTAAACTTAGACAACCTTTTTGATAATATAGTTAGATATAAACTTTTATGAGAGCAAAAAATAGATAATTCTCTATTTAATGACTAAAATAATTAAATAAAATGTAGATACTACTATTTTAGTTCAGTAATGTGTGTTTTTTATATACTTCTATTCAGAAGTATTAGGTTAATTGCCCTAGGGTTATCAGAGGTGGGAAAGGTAGGGTATACTTTTGGAGTCAGATTAGTGAGCTATAGGGTATTCATTGAAATTATTCAATTAAGTAGATGGAGCATTTGGAGTATAGTTTAGCTTTGTAGTTTACAAATGGGAAGGGAGAAGGGGAAAAATAAAAATAAAAAGAGGGGATGGGGTAGGGGAGGGGGGAGTAGGAGGGGGTTTAGGGAGATAAGTGAGGAGGGGGAATAAGGGGTAGGGAAAGGGGAGAGGGATTATAGAGGGAGGAATTAGAAGTAAATAAGGGATATGTGAACATATACTCTTATGCCGCGTACACACAATAATTTTTCAACATGAAAAAAATGTTTGTTATTAAAAAACGTCATTTAAAATGATCGTGTGTGGGCTCCACATCATTTTTCAGGTTTTGAAAAACGACAAAAAATGTTTTCGAACATGCTGCATTTTTTTAACGGGTTGTACAAAATGATCGTGTGTGGGCTAAAACGACAAAAAAAAACAGCGCATGCTCAGAAGCAAGTTATGAGACGGGAGCGCTCGTTCTGGTAAAACTACCATTCATAATAGAGTAAGCACATTCATCACGCTGTAACAGCCAAAAAAGCGCGAATCGTCTTTTACTAACATGGAATCAGCTAAAGCAGCCCAAAGGACGATTAGAACTTCCCCTTTAAAGTGCCGTTGTACACCACCGTGCTTTGCTAGATCATTTTTTTAAAAACGATGGTGTGTGGGCTACATCGTTTTAATGATTAAGTTGAAAAAACTTTGTTTTTTAAACATGCTGAAAAACAACGTTTTTTTTTCATGCTGAAAAATGATTGTGTGTACGCGGCATTATACTTAACCTTTGTGATTAGGAAATCTTAACTGATGTGTTACGAGTTCAATACACAAGCCAAATTAGAGTTTGGATAATTCAATCATGAAGTTGAGGGAGTTCTTAGTATAATGTATTATTATATTATTATTCAGTCCATGGAGTCTGGAAGATCCAATTCTGGGGAGTTGAAGCGACCTCTTTTGGATGTAGCTTGTCTGCTTCTGTCAGTTTCAGGTTTTGATGATTTTTGTGGAGAGCTGGATAGTGTGCGCCGGCGAGGACTTGTAGATGATTTGTTGTATAGCTGGAGTTTTTGCAGTGTGGTCTGTAGTTCTTCAGTGGATCTACTTGTGTATTTGGTTCCTTGATGGGTGAATTGAACAGCGAATGGGAATCCCCATTGATAAGGGATGCGGTGGTGTTGGAGATTTTGAAGTAGAGGTTTCATCTCACGTCGTTTGGCTATTGTTATTGGTGATAAATCTGCGAATATTTGATAAGAATGTCCTTGAAAAGTTAGGGTTTCTTTAATCCTGGCTGCGGCCATAAGCTGATCCTTAGTACGGAAGAAATATATTTGAATAATTATGTCACGTGGAGGTCCTTCTGTTTTGCGTGGTGCTAATGCCCTGTGAATTCTATCCAATTTCAGTCTCTCAATAGGGATGGAAGGGGACAATTCCTGAAAGAGCGCTGTCATGGACGATTGAAGATCAGTGATTGATTCAGGTATACCTCTTATGCGGAGGTTTGACCGTCGTGCTCTGTTTTCAAAGTATTCCAAACACGTTTGCAAAGTTAAATTTTCATCTCTGAGTAGCTCAAGTTCTTTGTCATGGGAAACTACATTGGTTTCAATGTCATCCATTCTGCATTCTAATTCTGCAGTACGTTGGCCTAAGTCACAAATCTCTTTAGTCAATTTCTCTGTTATTTGGTCAGAGGTCTGTTGCAGTGCTTTATGAAGCATCTTCTCTATTTGTTTAAAAATATTTGGGTGTAATGTCTGAGTTTATTGTGTTAAAGAACCGACACTTTGTTCATATTCTGTGTAATTTGAGTCCTGTGAAGAGCTCAGCTGTTTTCTGTCAGCGCAGGCTTTAGCTGTGCCTGTGTGAGGTGAATTAGACAGTAGATATGTGCATTCCCGTTCGTACGAATGTTATTTTCGTACGAATGTTATTTTCGTACGAACATGTTAATTTTCGTACCCGCAGAATAATGTGTACATACGAAAAAATGAAAGCACCAAAATACGAAAAACAACAGGATTACGAATGAGCCGCATAACGAACAACCGCAAATACGAACAAACGATCTGACGAAAATACGACAAAATGAAAACGGCACAAGAACGAAAATTGCATCTATAACAAAAGATTTGCATTCTGTATCCTGTTTGAATCCCCTCTCTGCTTGTATCCTCAGCCGTATGTTAACACGACATCCACAACAAAAGATTTGCATTCTGTATCCTGTTTGAATCCCCTCTCTGCTCGTATCCTCAGCCGTATGTTCACACGACATCCACAACAAAAGATTTGCATTCTGTATCCTGTTTGAATCCCTTCTCTGCTCGTATCCTCAGCCGTATGTTCACACGACATCCACAACAAAAGATTTGCATTCTGTATCCTGTTTGAATCCCTTCTCTGTTCGCACCCTCAGTCGTATGCTCACATGACATCCACAACAAAAGATTTGCACTCTGTATCTTGTTTGAATCCCTTCTCTGTTCGCACCCTCAGTCGTATGCTCATATGACATCCACAACAAAAGACCCGCACCCTGTATTTTGAATTCCTTTTTTCTGTTTGTATTTTGGATTCAACAGAATGCAAATCTTTTGCCACAGATGTCACACGAACACACGACCGAAAACACCAAAAGAAAAAGGACCCAAAACACAGAATGCAAATCCCTTGCCACAGATGTAATTTTCGTTTTTTTGAATGGGCAGTGAGTGTAGTTAGTAAATCAGCTTCTCTTTTGTGCTGAGTAGTACAGTAAAGCCAAATAAACTTTTCTGTGGATTTTCATCTGAAGGGAGATCAGTTGGCCAGACTTTTGAACCCAAAAATGGTTTTCTGATGGAGTTTAAAAACGAACAAATTTTCTGAGAACGAACGGAAAACTATCGTTTTTATGTTTGTTGTTAAAAAAGTCTGACCAAGTGTATAGGGCTTAACAATCGTTAATATGGATGAGCCGCGTGTTGAAAGTGCCGCGAATCCCGCGATATATTTACGAAAGTACAGTGACGAAAATCCTTTTTCTGTTCGTATCTTCAGTCGCATGCCCACATGACATCCACAACAAATTGTCATAGATGTCACACGAACACACGACCAAAAAAAAAGAGCAGAAAAAGGAATCCAAAACACAGAATGCAAATCATTGACGAAAATTCACGAAAATTATTGTCTAACAAGTAACGAACATGAATTAAACAGAATAACGAACCATCCCGCATGTACGAAAATAAAACGGTAACGAAAATACGAAACGATCGGAATACGAAAAAATCTCGTCGTACGAAAAACGAACGGGAACGAACAGGAAAACGGGCGTCTTACGAAAAACGAACGGAAACGAACCTACGGAACGATACAAAACAGAACAAAAAAAAAACGAAAACATTTTCTGTGCACATGTCTATTAGACAGAGCCATTACAACAGAGCCTCTGAGGGGTTTTTCCTTGTGTGTGTTTTTGTCTTGGCTTTTCTGGGGGTCACTCCAAAAACCATACTATTATGTTCCCAGGGCGTTAGAGAAGATTATGGAGTAGTTTTAATTAATTACCTTGCCATTCAGGTGTCCGTGGAAGCCGTGAAGACCTGAGAAGAACGGAGCCTCAGCAGGACACGTTTGATGCCATCAGCTCCGCCCCTCCCTCCAGTTTATATTTCCTTAGCTTGCGCTTGTTGCCCGTCTCTGTAATGACTAGTTCACGTGCATCCCTTTAACCACGGGGGGATTTCAGTGCAGGGCAGCACCCCGTCATCAAGAAATCAGTCCATACTTCAGCACTTGACGGAGTTTGGCTCAGGGAACGGTGGTACACTTTGGTTTATTTCCAAATTTCGTCCCAGCTATTCTCGTCTACCAGCATGGTACAGGTTATAGGCATATTCTTGTATGCAGATTCATGTGGGCCGAGCATGCTCTCCGCAACCTGGTACAGTTGCAAATCAGGTTGAGTGTAATTGTAGCTCACGCAGTCAGAGGCAGGGTGTCAGCCCACCCCAGCTCCTGCTCTTCTTCCATTTCGGCAGGCTATGTCAGCATCCCTTTGGGTCCGGTCTATCAGGCCTTCTGGTTTAATATGTCTGAGCTAAGCATGTTCCTTGTCAGGGGCGGTGGTGGAATCTTCCATCCCCGATCCTCGGACAGTCCTGCTGGAGGTATTTCCAGGCCTGCACCCCGCCTCTCTGCATCGTCAGGTTTTGTTGAAGTATCTTGGCTTCAGCAGACAGTCATTATTTCATTATGAATCAGGTTACTGGAGGCAGCATTTCCAGGGGTGCTTGGTCTGGTTTCTTTACCTTCATTCTGAAGGTGGGGGGGCCGGGCCTCCTAGATACCTAATGGCGAGTTCCAATAGCTTTGGTACTTTGGGCTGCTCGTTTCTGCAAAGACTTTTTCATTAGGTACTCGTTCGTGGTCTGGCGATTCAGCACTTGCACAGTTGGGGGGGGGGGTTGTATTGGCACCACACCGATATCTACTATTCTTTCACTCAATTCCATCAGTCCTGCTGTTGATAGGGTAAGACAATTTGTGCATTCAGGACTTACGTTTAGGTCATGCTTCTGCCTGTAACCTGCCAACAGTGGCGTATCTAGGGTATGGCAGCCATGGCAAGTGCCATGGGCGCCATATGAAGGGGGGCGCTCATGAGCAGGGACACCAGCATTAAAGTTCTTCACTGAATTTAAAAGTAGAGCTTTTTAAACTTCTCCCCGTTCCTACTTGCTTATGGGGGGATGCAATTACAGTTTCCTAGGTCCCATCAGGTCAAAATATGGGCCCATGAAGTGAGGCTACTCTGTGCATGGGTGAGCATCAAAGTTATGTGTGTACATAGAAAGACCCTCCCCCCACAGATATGACTGACCTAGGCATAGACTGGCTAGAACTCAGCTTCCTACAGGAGGAAGAAGCTAGCAGGATCCTGGAAGTCCTGAACTGAGGAGGACAGAGAGGGATAGAGAGTCAGATAGGCAGCGATGGGGTCAGTGCAGAAGAAGAGAACTTACATTCTACCTCCCAGTCACCATACAAGTCTGTATAAGTGCATTCCTGTTTTGTCACAATATTCACAGTATAATTTTTCAGAGAAGCCCCTTCCTCTCAGGCTGATGTCAGGACTCTGTTGCTAGTGACAACAGTTCAGTGGCAGAGAACCTTCCACCTACCTCTATGGAATTGCTTCCTCTCTGAATACTACAGAATCTTGATCACTAGTGATGGGAGTGATTCCAGAGGGCCCAACTGGCAGCCTTGTTGAGATGGCAGTTCATTTTGACTGGCATAAAAGGCACATGCATGGGAGGGAGGACGGCAATGGGGAGCGGCTGTGGTCAACCAAACAGGAGTTCTCAGGCCTGAAGGAGTTGAGACCGGAAGCATGTTCTAGGCCTGAGCTGGGTCACAGAGAGTGAGTTACTGACAGGAGATCTGTCACCGGCCTGTGCTAGGCGCTGTGTGTCATTATTATCGCTTGTCTTATGTCATCAGATTCTCTGAGGAGAATGTGTTCAGGATTGACTTCACTTTCTTCAAGATCCAGGACCTAGAGACTGGCACTGTGCTCTTTGAGATCTCCAAACCCTGCTCAGGTACCTGTCATGGAGGACACCTTTCCTGGGGCAGGTCTCCTTCATACTTCAAGTAGAACTAGAGTTGTTGGATGGAATAAGGGAGGGTTATTGTTCCCAATTTGACATCCATTTGGGTGCGGGTGGATGTCCTTGAATACACACTGCACCAAAAAGGATATCAAGGTGAGAGCAGGGGCTGTGTTCATGCAGCTGCTGTGTCCCAATTGATTCGAATTGGTCTGCCTGCCCGTGGATGTACTGAATATCTGTGCACATCTCATTCAGTGAAAACACAGCCCTGTACACTTAAAATGTTTTGACAGGGGCGCAGTTTTAGTGCTTGCCATAGGCGCCATTTTCACTAGATACGCCTCTGCCTGCCAACCAAGTCTATCAGGTGGGACCGATGTTCTGTGTGTCTGGCATAGTTCCATGTTTAACGATGCTTGTTGCCATAGCGCATTGGCCTTATCCACCTGCTCCATCAACATATCCATCAGGTATCCAGCACTTCAGACTCCTGCCAGGTTGTTCATTTTTTGCAACTCACCCTCTCACTTCCACGAACCAAGTATGGGTAGGCCAGGGGTTGGGGGGGATTCTTCACAGAGCTATTTCATTGGTGTTCATTTGAAGTATTTTGTGCTTCTCGGCCATTATTTGCAGGGGCTCCTTGGGCCAGCCCTTGCTCCAATTTCCCCCACGTATCCTCTCATCACAAGCGCTTCAGTCTCATGTCTGGGTTATCTCGGGTGTCAAGCTCAATCCAATATTGCACGGGACATTTAGCTGAGTTCTGGACTGCTTCGCAGGTTCAATAGGGGGTTCTTTCTATCACAAGTCATGAGTCGGTTGGTTTCTCCTGTCGTAGCGGATACATATATTGTTGCCATCCGGGCGCACACTACTTTACTGGATGGGCGGTTACCTACCCTTCTTCACCTAAACATGTATCTTTTGCCCTCTTCTCAGGCATACCGACCAGCTAGGCCAAGGTACACCTCAGGCCTTGGGTATTTGGGTTATCGCATTTCTTACTCGAAGACTCTGATTACAAGTGTAAGGCTGGCCGAAGGCTAGCCTGTATTTGTGGGAGGAGTCTGAGAGAACATAAGACTCCTCCCCTGTCGGGTCCTGTAACCAAATTAAATTTGTGTCCTTTTTCCCCACAAATAGAGCTTTCTTTTGGTGGCATTTGATCACCTCTGCGGTTTTTATTTTTTTCGCTATAAATGAAAAAAAGAACGAAAATTTTGTAAAAAAATTTTTTTTTTTCATTTCTATTATAACATTTTGCAAAAAAGAAATTTTTCTTCATAAATTTGGCCTAAAATGTATACTGCTACATGTCTTTGGTAAAAAAAAAAATGGATATTATTTAGTCTGGGTGAAAGTTATAGGGTCCACAAGCTATGGTGCCAATATCTGAAAATTGATCACACCTGAAGTACTGACGGCCTATCTCATTTCTTGAGGCCCTAACATGCCAGAAAAGTACAAATACCCCCCAAATTACCCCTTTTTGGAAAGAAGACATTCCAAGGTATTTAGAAAGAGGCATTGTGAGTTTTTTGAAGTTGTAATTTTTTCCCACAATTCTTTGCAAAATCAAGATTTTTTTTATTTGTATTTATTTTTTTCACAAAATTTTCATATTAGCAGGTTATTTCTCACACACAGCATATGCATACGGCAAATTACACCCCAAAACACATTCTTCTATTCCTCCCCAGTATGGCATTACCACATGTGTGAGACTTTTACACAGCGTGGCTACATACAGAGGCCCAACATGCAGGGAGCACCATCAGGTGTTCTGGAACACCCAGACCAATTCTGACATTTCTCTCCTACATGTAAAAATAATCATTTATTTGCTAGAAAATTACATAGAACCCCAAAACATTATATATGCTTTTTTAGCAAAGACCCTAGAGAATACAATGGCGGTCGTTGCAACTTTTTATCGCGCATGGTATTTGCACAGCAATTTTTCGAGCACGTTTTTTTTTGGAAATAAAACAGTTTTGTGCTTTTAAAAAAAAAAACATTAACGTTAGCCCAATGTTTTTGCAAAATATGAAAGAGTAAATTGATACCCAACATGTCACCCTTTAAAACTGCACACGCTTGTGGAATGGCGCCAAACTTCGCTACTTAAAAATCCCTATAGGTGACGCTTTAAATATTTTTACTGGTTACATATTTTTAGTTGGAGAAGAGGTCTAGGGCCAAAATTATTGCTCTCGCTCTAACGTTTGCAGCGATACCTCACATGTGTTTTTTTTTTCTTTTTTTGCCACGTCAGACATAACCACATCATTAGCATCATTTGTGGTAATTTTTACTTGTTTATATACTTGTTGTTCTGCTTTTATATATAGTTCCTTTTTTTTTTTTTTTTTTCTCTTTTCACACATGACTTCTTTCTACCCTTTAACAATTAAATCGGGCTAGATCATTCATCATGAATACAGAGTACAACGAGTTATCACAACGTGGCACAATAGAACAAACCCCCCCTTATCCCCCCCGACTGCCCATCCCCCCCCCCCCAGACCATCTCACGACTCCACCTAGTGTTTTTATTTCCTTTACTACTGCATTCTTATTCCACTCTCATATTTTCTGCATATCTCCAAGACTTTTTAAATTCAGTCCATGATTCCCAAATATCCTTATTCCCTGCCTTACTTTCTCCCTCCTATATGTACCCTCAACGGAGTCAATCCACTCCCATATTTGCGGGCATTCCAAATTTCTCCATTTTAGGGGTATCAATCGTTTCGCAGAATTCAGCAAATGCGGAGTCAGTGATCCCTTATATTCATTCACTGGTGTATCCCCCCCATGAAAGAGGACTACCCATGGGTTGTCTTCTACTTCTTTTTTAGTTATCTCTTTTATTAGGGCCAAAACTTTTCCCCAGAACGTTTTGATTTTTATGCAGTCCCACCACAGGTGGGCCATCGTTCCTCTTGCCACACATCCTCTCCAGCATTCCTCCGACTCCCCTACTCTGAATTTACCAATTTTATCTGGGGTAGCGTACCATCCTGTCAGACATTTGAAGTTCATCTCGGCGGTTCTTACATCAACCGCCGAAGTATGGGTCAAATTAAGAATTCTTCCTATGGTCGTCTTCCCCCTTGGAACACTTAGATCTCTCTCCCATTTTTGAATGTAGTTTAGCGTATCCGACTCATCTATTTTCTGCAAATATTTATATACTTTGGAAATATTACCTTTTGAGCTTTCGGTACTGCACATTTGTTCCAATATAGTGTACTCCTCTCGTGACCTCAAAGGGTGTGGGAGGCGCTTGACGAATGACACCAACTGAAGGTATCTCCACTCGTCGAGCGCCCCAATTTCAATCCTAAGTTTAATTTCGTGAAGAGTCATAATTTTGCCTTTTAATATTATATCTTTTAACTGTGTTCTATTTTTAATCCACTTACCGCCTACCTCTTTTGTCCCAGGTGCAAAATATTCATTTTCTTTTAAATCTATAAGGGGTGAATTAAATTTAGTTTTTAATTGTTTGTGTAATCTATCCCAAATCCTTAAAGCATTATGTGTAATTGCATGTGTTGACGTGTGTAAGGTTCTACAATGTGGGGGGTTCCAAATTTATCTCCCTAACTGTGCCCTCGCTAATGTGCATTCAATACTTATCCACCTTTTATCCTGGGACTCTTTAGCCCATTCTATAACTCGTGTGAGGACCGAAGCGTTGTAATACAATCTGATATCGGGTACAGCCAAACCACCTTTTTTCTTGGTCCGTTTTAAAATTTGCGCAGAGACTCTGTTTTTTATTGTTCCAGATGTATTTCATTATAAGGGAGTTTATTATTTTGATGTATGACGGTGGCAGATAAATTGGGACCATTTGAAATTTATATAAAATTTTAGGGATGAGGACCATTTTTACCACATTTATCCTCCCAAACCACGAAATTGGTCTATTTTATATATGGTTTTAATTTCTCTTTTTATTTCGTCAAGAAGGGGGATAAAGTTTATTCTATATATTTTCTTAAGAGTATTTGCCAATTTTATACCCAGGTACTTTATCTCTCTTTGCCACGAGGAATTGTATTTCTTCCGCAGATATAGTTCTTCCTCTTTATGAATATTAATATTCAGGATCTCCGTCTTTGCTGTATTCATTTTAAAATTTGAGACCTCACCATATTGTTTTAAGGTATCTATTAACTTCGGGAGAGTGACTCTTGGGCTACTTATAAAAAATAATATGTCGTCTGCGAAGGCTGACAGTTTATGCTCATCTTCACCTACTTCTACTCCATAAATTTCTGGGTTTTGTCGGACCATTGCCAAAAGGGGTTCCAATGATAGGACAAAGAGGAGGGGGGACAGGGGGCATCCCTGCCTAGTTCCATTTTTCATCTCAAAGGGTGCGGATAGAGATCCGTTAATTTTGATCCTTGCGCAGGGATGGTAATATAGGGTTTTAATCCTCCTTATCATTCTTGGGCCTATTCCTATAGATTCTAAAGTTTGTATCAGGAACCCCCAGTCTACCCTGTCGAAAGCTTTCTCAGCGTCAACCGACAGGAATAGACCGGGGATCCCTCTTTCTTTAATCTGCTCAAGGAGGAGGAGCGCCCTCACACCATTGTCTTTTCCCTCCCTCCCAGGAATAAAGCCAACCTGGTCTGGGTGGACAATGGCTGTCATCACTCCCTTCATTCGTTCAGCCAAAATTTTTGCATACAGTTTAGTGTCTACGTTCAGGAGTGAGATCGGTCGAAAACCTGAGCAAATCGTATTATCCTTTCCCTCTTTTTTAATCACTGTGATCGTTGCTGTTAATGCCTCTCTACTCATCTCGTAGTCTAATCCTAGTCCATTAAAGTATTGACATAGTCTGGGGATTAAGATGGTGCTAAACCTTTGTAAATAAGCAGACGTAAAGCCATCTGGGCCGGGACTTTTCCCCTTAGGAATGTTTTTTAGGACCTCGCTTATTTCCTGCTCCGTTATAGAATCCTCCATTCCTACTACCTCCCCCTCTTCTAACTTCGGGAGATTGGCTTGCTGTAATACTTCCCTGATCTTATCCATTTTTTCACGTGGGCCCCTGATCTTTTATTGGACACCATATAATTCTTCATAGTAGCTTCGAAAGGCTTCTGCTATTTTATTTGTCGCGTAGACTAAATCACCATTCCCATTCCTGATTTTTTCAATAAAATTCCTGGTTTTCTTTTTTCTTACCATTCTGGCCAAGTTTTTACTAGGTTTGTTTCCCCAGACATATCATTCTCTCTCTGTCCTGTCTATATATTTCTTAGTTTCTTGTTCCGCCAGGGCTCTATATTCGTCTCTTATTATAATTAGCTTATGAAGTATTTCCCTCTTTTGCCCCTGTGATTTATGTTCCTGTTCCAGCCTATATATCTCCTCCCTTAGTGTTTTTAATTTACTCGTTCTTGTTTTATTTTTCCTTGCCCCTTCTGCAATAAAAATTCCTCTTATATAGGCTTTATGGGCGTCCCAAAGGGATGCTCTTGAGATACCCTCCTTATCGTTCTCCTGAAAGTAGCGTTCCAATTCTTTCTGTACCCTCTCGACTACCTCCTCATCCCCCAACAGACTCTCGTCCAATCTCCATTCTGGTGGTGTAGCTTTTTGTATAGAAGTTTTTATTTTCATGGTTATAGGAGCGTGGTCAGATAGCGTCATGATCTCACACCTTACTTCGATCACACTCTCCAGAAGTCTATGGTCGACAAGGACATAGTCGATCCTCGAGTACGTCCCATGTACAGGTGAGAAAAACGTGTAGTCGCAGGCCTTAGGATTGAGGATTCGCCATACATCCACCATTTGATTTTGTATCATTTGTTTTATCAGTATCTTTAGATGCTCACGATTTGTCCCCTGCACACAGGACGTACTGTCGAGGCTCGGGCACATGCAGAAATTGAAATCTCCCATCAATACTACATGACCCTCTTCAAATTCTTTTAATTTTCTCATAATTTTACTGATATATTTAACCGAATTCACATTGGGGGCATAAACATTTGCCAGGGTATAGACCTCCCCTCCTAGTTTTATTTTCAAGAACAGGAATCTCCCCTCGGGATCTGTCTGTCTGTCCACCAGTGTGAATCGAACTCTACTAGCGAATCCTATGGCGACCCCACGGGATCGCGATGAAATTGTATCCCCGTAATACCATACCGGATATTCTGGTGAGTACAACTTTATATTGGACTCCAAGGTAATGTGGGTCTCTTGTAGATAGGCAATATCTGTTTTATATTGTGTTAATTCGCAGAGAATTTTATGTCTCTTAATCTGAGAGTTTAGACCTTTTACGTTGTATGAGAGAAACTTAATATCTGTCATATAACTTTTTTTTTTAAGCGTTTAAGAAAGTTTCTTGTGGAGTCGTTCAGATGGTCCCCCTCCCTCCCCCCACCCCCCCAGCTCCTCTCCCAATTCCCACCCACCCCCCTCCTCCATCCCACCCCCCCTCCCTCCCTCCCCCACCCTGGCCTATTCTTGGCCTACGAGCCTCGGTTGGGCGATTCCTCGCCTTCACCCTCAGCTCCTCTTTCGTGGTGGTGCTCGGGCACTCCATTGACTCCCCTGACTCCCCCCTCCCCCCCACCTGATCCAGCGTCTCGGAGTTCCAGGCAATCCAGAACCCAACTAATCTACCCAGTCTGATAAGTCTGGGGTTGTTAGATGCATTTTAGAGCAGAATTCATTCAATTCCTCCGGATATCTTAGTCGTGCCGTTTTACCTCCCTTAATGCCTATAAGGCATGCCGGGAAACCCCATTGGTACTTTATATTTTGTGCCCGCATCAACTCTAAGAGTGGTTTCAGGTGTCTTCTCCTTGCCAGTGTTTCTTTAGATAGATCGGAAAATATTTGTAGCTCAGTCTCTCTATATCTCAGGGGGGGTTTCCCCCTAAGCCTTCCCCAGATTTCTGCTTTATCAACGTAATTCCTGAATCGGACGACCACATCCCTTGGTCCGTATCTATCTATCTGTTGGGGGTTCCCCACTCGGTGCACTCTTTAGATTTTGAGGGGCTTCGATTCTGCTGGTCTCTCAAGTAAGGGGTAAAAAATTGTATTCATGATATCCCTGAGGTCTTCCTCCTTTTCTTCTACTATCGCTCTGATTCTAAGGTTCTGTCGCCTGTTGCGATTCTCCTGGTCCTCTATCCTATAAGCCGCTACTCTTTGGGAGTTTATTTCTTGGTCCTGTTCCTCCAATCTCCTTTCCGTCTCTACAACTCTTTCCCGGAGCCCTCCAAGGTCTACTCTCACCTTATTGATCTCTGTCCTTATGACATTTTCCATCCTTAGTAGAATTGCGTTAATTTCTGCCTTTGTAGGGGGTTGTGTGTCCTTCAGCATTATTTTGATCTTGCTCGCTTTCTATTGTTGTTTCACTTTTAAAGCTCTCCGCACTACTTGCTCCTTTTTTTGAATCGTTCTTCTTCTTTTCAGTCTTTTTTGCGAGACCTGGACTTTTAAGGTTCCCCTCTTGAGTCATATATTGCTGTATGGAGCTATTCCCCGAATTATTCTTAGTGGGTTTTATGGTGACACCTCTCGTCGATCTATTCATTTTATTGAAGGGTCTGATTCTCTTCCCCAGTTTGAATAAGGATTTTTTACGATCTACGATTTATTTTTTCTCAGCCTTGCCTGGGCCCCTCTATGTGGGAATATCTATTCCCCTCTCACTATTCTCTCTCCTCCCTTCAGGGGCGAAAATGAGGCGCAGAGGGGAAAGAAAAGATAAGAAAAAAGGAGGAGACAGCAGGGAGCACCAACAAGGAGAAGGAACACAGGGAAGGGGTCTCAAGAGAAAACGCAGAGTAAAGGAAAAAAAAAAACCCGGAGTGGGGGTGCCTCTGCTCAGTCTCCCTGTTGAATCTTATCTATTGCCCGTCCGATACCCAGTTCAATTACTACAATGGTCCAGCCAGCTGTAGCTTTATCTTCCTATGTGAGGGCTGTCCACAGTGTATTTTTAGGGTTTAAACTGCGGTATTTTCTCTGGCATGTCCTCCTTACCCAGGGTGGCCTTTCCCAGGGTTGGACTTCCCAGATATCCAGTGAGATTTTGTATATGTGTCTGCACTTTGAATGAAAGTTTTACAACTCCTTGATCTGTTGAAACTTTAATTGTCTTCACTAGGTTGTACGCTGCATATAATCCTGTGTGTTATAATTTATACGGCCACCTTGCGCAAAGGAATTACCCAGCGACTTAATCTGATAAGATGTTAGTATCTCTTAAAGGCACCTGATCATATATCTCAACTCAGAGTCCCTTGACGAACTGGTACCTCAGCCCAAAATGGCATTCCCGGGCTGGTCTCTCTGTATGTCCCGCGTTAATTGGTCAATGTGACCCCTTTACATATAAGGGGAGTCCTACTACTTCGTGAGTTATTATATATATATAATCTTCTTATATGTATGTATGTATGAGGAATCCTACTACTTGATTAAATAGGACTCTGACCAGTATATCTTCCCTGGGCTGAATACCACTCAAGTCACAGGTAATTAAGTATGACCACCTTACTGGTGAAATAGGTAAAATAGGACCTGCTCCACAGCATATAAGATTTCTGCCACGAGTCTCTTCCCTGGATTCAAGGCAGCTTAAGTCCCATATCTTTAGGTACATTTGTCAACTTTGCGCATATTAGTAGATCACACATAAGATTTCTACAGCATGCTTTTCTCAGCGGGGAGGAGGGGGGGGGATGCGGGACGGCACCCGACCCTGCTCGGCTCCACTGAGTGTCTCACCCAACCTCAGGACCTCCTTGTCGACCTATTGCTGCCGCTGCCGTTGCTGCTGATACTCAGTTGTCTTTCCTGGTTCATCTTCTTCGAGGCGCCGCGTCCTCCGTTCCCCAGCAGCACTCAGCGCGGTGCTGGGCAGTCACGTGGCTTCGTCCAGGTCACGTGGTATCCCTCTGGGTCCCGTCTATGTGGTGGGTCCTTCGTTGGGCCGGACAGGGCAGGGCTGAGTCTCCGACTCGGTCTCCGGGGGTGTCAGCCTCTCACACTGGCATCCACCGGTCCGAAGCTGATTTTGTCGTCATGTGTGGTTTGAACACCGTTTTCATATGTGGACGGGACTTACGTGTGCGGTCGCTTCTGTATACGAGCACACAGGAACATGGGCGCTTTACATTTTATTTTTTATTATTATTCATTTTACTTTATTTATTTTAGTTTGACATGTTTTTCCCCAAAAATAAATGTTTTGATCACTTTTATTCCTATTACAAGGAATGTAAACATCCCTTGTAATAGGAATATAGCATGACAGGTCCTCTTTACAGTGAGATATGGGGTCAATAAGAACCCACATCTCACCTCTAGGCTGTAAAGCCTGAAAAAAAAATTGATCCTGGCTTCAATCAATAGCGGTGAGCCGGAAGAAGCACCGGAGGGCGAAGGGAGGGGGGATGTCCCTTTCGCCTCCCGTAAGAATGATCAAGAGGCGGAACAGCCGCCATGATCATTCTTACCGTGTAGGGCATCGCCGGCTGAAAAAGATGATATCTGAATGATGCCTGTAGCTGCAGGCATTATTTAGATATCCCTGCACAAAGTCAAGGACGTCATATGACGGCCGACGGGCAGGAAGTGGTTAAAAGCATTTTGTTTTCCAGAGTATTTTCCGGATATTGCAGAGTATTGTGCGGGGGTATTGCAGAGTATTGTGTGGGGGTATTGCAGAGTACTGGCAGGGGTATTGCACAGGGGGTATTGCAGAGTATTGTGCGGGGCTATTGCAGAGTATTGTGCGGGGCTATTGCAGAGTATTGTGCGGGGGTAGTGCAGAGTATTGTGCGGGGGTATTGCAGAGTATTGTGCGGGGGTATTGTAGAGTATTGCGCAGGGGGTATTGCAGAGTATTGCGCAGGGGGTATTGCAGAGTATTGTGCAGAGGGTATTGCGCAGGGGGTATTGCAGAGTATTGCGCAGGGGGTATTAAAGAGTATTGCGCAGGGGGTTGGGGTATTGCAGAGTATTGTGCAGGGGGTAGGGGTATTGCAGAGTATTGCACAGGGGGTAGGGGTATTGCAAAGTATTGCGCAGGGGGTAGGGGTATTGCAGACTATTGCATAGGGGGTAGGGGTTTTGCAGAGTATTGCACAGGGGTAGGGGTATTGCACAGGGGTAGGGGTATTGCAGAGTATTGCACAGGGGTAGGGGGATTGCAGAGTATTACGCAGGGGGTAGGGGTTTTGCAGAGTATTGCACAGGGATGGCTGAGCAGGGATGGCTGGATCTGTGACTGCAATAGTCACAGATCCAGCCCACAGTGCTGCTGACACCCGCGCTCCTCTCACACTGTACCGATTGGTACAGAGAGAGGAGGGAGGAACCGGTGTCATTTTATGACGCCGGTTTGTTTACATGTGATCGCTCCGTCATTGGACGGAGCGATCACGTGGTAAACAGCCGCTATCAACGGCAATTTACCGTGATCCATGATGCGCCGGGTCCTCTGGACCCGGCGATTACGGACACTCCCATGTGCGCGCCCCAGGGGGCGCGCGATTCTGGGAGGACGTCCATGGACGTCCTCCCAGAGTTAAGCGACCGCCTTGTAGAAGTATATTGTCTATAAGGCGGTGATTAAGTGGTTAATGATGGGGATGGTGTGTTCAGGGTGATGTGCAGTGTTAGTTTTCCACCACACATAGGCCCAGATTCACAAAGCACTTACGCCGACGTATCTCGAGATACGCCGCGTAAGTGTAAATATGCGCCGTCGTATCTATGCGCCGGACTCTGAAACCAAGATACGCCTGAAAATAGGCTTCATCCGACCGACGTAACTTTCCTACGCCGGCGTATCTTGGGCGCATATTTACGCTGGCCGCAAGTGGCGCTCCCATTGATTTCCTATTCACATATGCTAATAAGGGAGATACGTCGATTCACGAACGCGGTTTACGCAAGTCGTACGCCCGGCGTAAAGTTATTCCCCATATATGAGGCGGTACTCATGCAAACGTATGGACCAGGGAACACATCCGTCGTATTTTGCATTGTTTACGTAGTACGTGAATAGGGCTGGGCGTAGGTTACGTTCATGTCGTAGGCAGTATCTTAGGGAGTAATTTCGACGTGATTCTGAGCATGCGCACTGGTATACGTCCGTTCGTTTTAAGTACTTGGCCCATCATTTGCATGGGGTCACGCCTCATTAGCATGGCTCACGCCCACTTCCACTTACGACGGCTTACGCCGAGGGAACCCAGCACAGATTTGTGAATCCAGTGCTTGCCTCTCTGCGCTACGTCGGCGACGCTGGCATAAATATGCGCCGATGTATGTGAATCCGGGCCATAGTGTTTTGCTTTTAGGCCAAAAAGTAAAATTTTTATCCCATCTGAGCAGAGCACCTTCTTTCACATGTTTGCTGTGTCCCTCACATGGCTTCTAGCAAACTGCAAACAGGTCTTTTTTATGGCTTTCTTACAACAACGGCTTTCTTCCTGCCACTCTTCCATAAAGGCCAGATTTGTGGAGTGCACAACTAATAGTTGTCCTGTGGACCGATTCTCCCACCTGAGCTGTGGATCTTTGCAGCGCCTCCAGAGTTACCATGGGCCAATATTCCCTCCCAGTCTGAGGCCCCGTACACACGGGAGGATTTATCCGCAGATACGGTCCAGCGGACCGTTTCCACGGATAAATCCTCTTGAGGATTTGCGCGGATTTTGATGCGATGGAGTGTACTCACCATCGAATCGAAATCCGCGCCGAAATCCTCTGGCGATGACGTGTCGCGCCGTCGCCGCGATGATGACGTGGCGACATGCGCGACGCAGTCATATAAGGAATTCCACGCATGCGTCGAATCATTACGACGCATGCGGGGGATCCCTTTGGACGGATTGATCCGGTGAGTCTGTACAGACCAGCGGATCAATCCGTTGGGATGGATTCCAGCGGATAGATTTGAAGACATGTCTTCAAATATTTATCTGCTGGAAATCCATCGCATGGGAGAAAAATCAGCGGAAACAGATCCGCTGGATTGTACACACCATAGAATCTATCCGCTGAAACCCATTCGCTGGGATTTTTCAGCGGATGGATTCTATCGTGTGTATGGGGCCTGAGTCTAATGCCGCGTACACACGGTCGTTTTTCGGCATGAAAAATAAATGTCATTTTCAGCATGTCCAAAAAACAAAATTTTTCCAACTTATTAAAAACGACGTTGCCCACACACCATCGTTTTTGAAAAATAAAGGGGAAGTTCTATTCGCCTTTGGGCTGCTTTTAGCTGATTCCATGTTAGTAAAAGACGATTTGTGCTTTTTAGTCTGTTCCAGCGTGATGAATGTGCTTACTCCATTATAAATGGTATGTAGCGCCTGTGTACTTTCGTACAGGTGCTATGTTTAAATTTAGTGGGAGAATGAGAGTTATGTTGCTCTCATTCTTTGATTTGTCAAATTAGGCTGTCGCCAAATCTGGATTGTCCTGGGAGTCAGTCTGTGCTCCAGAGATGCAGTCTCATCTCTGGGCGGCAGGTGGCGCCAGAGGGGTCCAGGCAGAGCCGCTTCTTCCCAGCCGCCAATTGGAGGAGTTTTTTCCTCGCGGGGCATGCTGGGGAGGGGTATTTCTGTAGTGGAGGCCGTTGTTCGGGGTTCTTCGCGGGTTCCTGGTTCCAGGTGCAGCACCCACCTTTAGGGTGTGCGCACATCACGGGCCCCATCACTATGGCCTATCAGGCCGGGGCCACGTGCTACGCAGAGTTCCTGACTCTGGGCTCTCATAGCCCGGAGCAACTGATGCTGCCAGAGGACCCCAGTGACTTACTGGGTTTCCATACCTATTGAGAAGATCCCAAGCTGGGTGCTGTTCGGTGGGGGATCGGTCTGAGGAGAACCTGGAGGCAGGTGATCCAACAGGGCTTGAACGAACCATCGGGGATCTGGGTGACCGGAAACTGACAGGTTACATTTATCTGTCAGCCGGTAACCCCAAAAGACATACTGGGAGGATTCGCTCTATCGTTCACAATTTCAGCACTAGGCCTGTGGCAGAGGTCTCATCTAACATCTTGATTTCATCAGAGCCAAGTCGGTGGCAGAGACTTGTTCCTCCCAGAAGCTCTAAGTGGCGCTCTGTCTCCCAGGCCTGTGAGAGAGGTCTGTCCAGGGGCACTTTACCCACTCCTGCTGGAGTGGCGACGTAGACGAATACAACTACAGAGGGCAGGACTGTCTTTACTATCCATAGCCTGATTCTGTGAAGTTGCTCTTCCTTCACCAACCTATCCTGTCTAACTCAAGTTTACATGTTGGTCGTGTTTGACCAGAGAATAAAGCATTGAAAACGTCAACCAACGGTCCTGGACATTCTATTATTGCTCTCGGCACTACCATCACCACTAGACACAGTATAGAGGTAACATAAATACGCCGATCCCAAATCTAATCAGTGGCTCCTCCAGGGGTAGCACTACATGTGGGGGCTCGTCCGGGATTCGGCTGTTACCTCTGGCAACGGAAATCGTGAGTAAAAGATTTATTGAGAGCAAAGAGTGTCTTGTGTTGAACTGTCTGGCAACAAGGGAGTTAACCTCAAACAGCTAAAGCCTGGGCGTACGTGCAGCGGAGCACACGCCTGCAACGTGTCCAGACAAGTTTTCAAGTGGGAGGAGTCACCCACCCCTGCGTGAGACGTATAGCAAAGTCTTCGCACCAAACCAGCAGACCAACGCCCACCTGCGAGAAAGAAAGAGAGACCACGTGCCTGATGTCTGCTTCCTCGCTACCGTATGCTGTTGCCCAGCGATTGAGACCCCTTGTGACCTCACCGGGAGTCTCCAGCATGCTTGCTTCACCTGGAGTACCAGTGACTGACACGGGCATCTGGATGTCCACTGAGGGACAGTTTGTTCTTTTGTCGAGCGGGGGATCAGAGACTCTGGGACTGTCCTGCCCTCGTTGCGAGGAATTGTCAGTACGGATCCAGCCTTTCGCTCGGTGCCAGAAATGCCGGGCCTACTTGTTTGCTGTAAAGCCACCCACCAAAGCTCCTTGGGAGTACCAGGTGAACTATCTCACTGGAGTCATCACCGCGGAGGAGGAAGCCACATGGCCAGAGCTCTCCTCGTCAGTGGAGATCGTGGAGCCGGAGGCTCCAAACCCTGAAATCATTTAGATCACATCGACCTTGACCCTACGATCGGCTACCTCACCATCTCGCTCACCGGAGGTAAGCCCCATGAACGAACTGGACCAGGTAGACGATCCAACCAGTCTGAGCAGCACACAGGCCGAAACCACATCAAAGACCACCACCTCTACAGCGGTCTCCGTGTGGCGTGCCTCTATAGGAGAAGGCCCTGCTCAGGCCTCCCGCAGCCGCGGCCTAGGCCTACCTGCCCAGCGCTCCTTACCAGACTGGCCAAGAGACCCATCAATAAAGGCCTGCGGCTATCTACCTGCGGAGGACCTAAACTCCTCCGATTTTGACTCTTTGTCAGATGATGAAGATACCCTGGAGAGTTTGTTTGAGCCAATGTTTCCGGAGCAACAGAGGTTCGGAGGATTCCGTGCCCCCTACACTACCCGGAGGAAGAAATGTTCTGGCCGGAGCGCATCGCGTGGGTCCCAAGTATCGTCTCAGGACGTCCCACAGCTGACCTGGGGAGACGGTGAGTCAGTTTCAGTTCTTTCCCTCACTGCTCCCATGCCCCTTGCCGTGCCAGCTCTTAGAAGGGCACCGGACGCTATCGTGCTGCCGGGACGTGGAGACCCACGTACGCTGCCTAATTTGGCCAGGTTACAGCGCCTGGTGATTCGGAAGGTTGCTGCCAGCCATGGGTATGAATACCCCTACGTGTCATCCTCTCTCTTGTATCAAGTGGACCAAGAGCGGAAGGAATGGAGCCACGAAGCTATTTGGGCTCATTTAAAAGTACCCCGAGTCGTGAAGAGCACAGACTTATGTTTGTCCCATTTAAACCCCCCGTTTGAGCGTTGTCTCTGAGAGTGGAGCTGGGGCCGACACATTTACAGCGACCGGGTTGTGTTAAAGTCTCCTGGGAGAGAAGACCAGGTCTTTTCGGTCACTTCTACGACCGCAGAAGGTGACATTATTATCCTGCCAGACCCATGGTTCTACAAATAGGTCTTATGCCTGTGTTGCCTGACCTATTCTTTTTCAGAAGTCATTGGACAAGGGTTCTTGCCCCCACTCAAGTTTGTTTTTTGTTTTTTTTCCCTGCCTTCCGGATCCACATTATTTTATATGTGAAGAACTTCGGGGGGTGGGTTCAGCCAGTTAGAGTGGGGCCTTGCCAACTGCTTAACAGCATCGAAAGAGGACTCAGCGAAGGGAAAGTTTTATTTTTGATTTCCCTCTTGCTGCTATATATCTTTTGCACTGAACTTGAACTGCCATGTGATACCAGCGCACTGACCGCTAGGGGCAGTGTTCTGCAACGTTTTTTTTTATTGCAGGACTGAAATGTATATATTGTGTTTTGTTTTTTGCAGCTAAAGTAAAAGTAATGCTCAGCACTTATGGTTAAACTCCCTGGGAGGAAGGGAGATTTCACGCTTGGGCCTAAGCGTGCAGTCTCAGTTCTGACCCTGGAGATTGTAAATAGCAAAATTATTAATATATCAAAGGATATATATATTGTGTGTATGTTTTTTTATATATATTTTCTATGCAGGTTGTTGGACCCACCTACTATCAACACTGTCGGAGAATGGGCAACATAGATAGATAGGGCTGTGTATGTGAAAATGTTGTGTAATGTCATAGTTTTTGCTACCATGTTTAAGGACACTAGCATTTGTAATTCAAAATTATGCAAATGTTTCTCCCTTTTCCTACTTTCCTTTACTATTTTTAGCAGATATCAGGCTGGCATTCAGGCTTGAATGCCTTAGGACACTGGGGACAGTGTCATTTCAAGTGAGGGGAGTATGTAGCGCCTGTGCATTTTCGACAGGTGCTATGTTTAAATTTAGTGGGAGAATTAGAGAGTTATGTTGCTCTCATTCTTTGATTTGTCAAATTTAGCTGTCGCCAAATCTGGATTGTCCTGTGGGTCAGTCTGTGCTCCAGAGATGCAGTCTCACCTCTGGGCGGCAGGTGGGGGCCAGAGGGGTCCAGGCGGAGCCGCTTCTTCCCAGCAGCCAATTGGAGGAGTTTTTTCCTCGCGGGGCATGCTGGGGAGGGGTATTTCTGTGGCAGAGGCCGTTGTTCGGGGTTCTTCGCGGGTTCCTGGTTCCAGGTGCGGCACCCACCTTTAGGGTGTGCGCACATCACGGGCCCAATCACTATGGCCTACTAGGCCGGGGCCACGTGCTACGCGGAGTTCCTGACTCTGGGCTCTCATAGCCCGGAGCAACTGATGCTGCCAGTGGACCCCAGTGACTTACTGGGTTCCCATACCTATTGAAAAGATCCCAAGCTGGGTGCTGTTCGGTGGGTGATTGGTCTGAGGAGAACCCGGAGGCAGGTGATCCAACAGGGCTTGAACGAACCATCGGGAATCTGGGTGACCGGACACTGACAGGTTACATTTAAACTGTCAGTCAGTAACCCCAAAAGACATACTGGGAGGATTCGCTCTATCGTTCACAATTTCAGCACTAGGCCTGTGGCAGAGGTCTCATCTAACATCTTGATTTCATCAGAGCCAAGTCGGTGGCAGAGACTTGTTCCTCCCAGAAGCTCTAAGTGGTGCTCTGGCTGCCAGGTGTCATGGTCTTACCTCCTTGCAGGCTTCTTATCACTGACATGTGCTGGCAGCCATCTTGCTTCCTGGGGTTCTTATAACTTACCACACCCTGCGGCTCCTCCTTCCCACTGGGAGGAGCTGGATGCCTTGCATATATATAGGAGGGCTGTTGCTGCATTTCCTTGCTTGGTCCTCTTGTATACACATGCTCCTGAGATTGTGCTGCTGCTCTTGGTTACCGACCCGGCTCCCACGGACGATCCTTCTGGCTCCTGATCCCCGGCTTCGTTTCACCACCTCTCTTGTATACGGACTCCGGCTTGGCTGACTCTCATTCCTGGCTATCGATCCTGGCTCCGGTGGAAGACTCTGCTGACTGTTTTATCATCCGTTTGAACTTTAACCTTGCTGTTTGGTTTTTAATAAAGCCTTCCTATTTCATTTATCTGTTGTTGTACGTCTGATTCATGCTTCCGTGACACCAGGCCTGTGAGAGAGGTCTGTCCAGGGGCACTTTACCCACTCCCGCCGGAGTGGCGACGTAGACGAATACAACTACAGAGGGCAGGACTGTCTTTACTATCCATAGCCTGATTCTGTGAAGTTGCTCTTCCTTCACCAACCTATCCTGTCTAACTCAAGTTTACATGTTGGTCGTGTTTGACTAGAGAATAAAGCATTAAAAACGTCAAACAACGGTCCTGGACATTCTATTATTGCTCTCGGCACTACCATAACCCCTAGACACAGTATAGAGGTAACATAAATACGCCGATCCCAAATCTAATCAGTGGCTCCTTCGGGGGTAGCGCTACAGGTGACCTGAACGAGCGCTCCCATCTCATAACCTGCTTCTGGGCATGCGCGGGTTTAAACTTTTTTTTTGCCCACACACGATAATTTTTTACAACACGAAAAACGAAATTTTAAAAAACATGAAAAAATGCAGCATATTCAAATTTTTTTTTTGTCGTTTTTCAGAAGCCGAAAAACGATGTGAAGCCCACACAAGATCATTTTAAATGACGTTTTAAAAAATGTCATTTTTTTTATGCCGAAAAATGACCGCGTGTACGCAGCATAAGTCTTTGGAAAGCAGCCCTCATTCTTGGAAAAGTTGCTCTCTTAAAGTTAAGTGGGGCAGATCCACATACATACACTGCGCCCGGCGCAGATGTAAGATACGCTACGCCGCTGTAACTTACCTGGCTTTGGTTTGAATCCTCAACGAATTTGCGCCATAAGTTACGGCGCATAGTGTATCTCTCGCGGCGGAATTCAAATTGAGCGGGTAGGGGGCGTGTTTTATTTAAATGAAACACGTCCCCGCATCGAACGAATTGCGCATGCGCCGTCCGTAAAAACTCCCAGGGTGCATTGCTCCAAATGACGTTGCAAGGACGTCATTGTTTTCAACGTGAACGTAAATGGCGTCCAGCCCCATTTACGGACGACTTACGCAAACAACGTAAATTTTTTAAAATTAGACGAGGGAACGACGGCCATACTTAACATTGAGTACGCCACCATATAGCAGCTTTAATTATTCGCTGGAAAAAGCCGAACGGAAACGACGTAAAAAAATGCGACGGCCGGTCGTACGTTCGGTGATCGTCGGAAATAGCCAATTTGCATACTCAACGCAGATTATGACGTGAACGCCACAAAATTGCATCTAAGATGTCGGATCTAACACAGATACCAAAACAAAGATACGATCGCGCAAAATTCGAAATTACGCGGCGTGATACGCCGCGTAATTTCTTTGAGGATCTGCCCCAAGTGTTTTTATATTTCCAGTATGTGCTTGTTGAATGAATGAATGAATGAATGAATGACTTGTATAGCGCAACGCATGCGAACTGAATCGCCTCTGGGCGCTTTTTCCAGCCAGTATCTGCTTGGCTGGTGCGGTCATTTTTACCCCGTAGGACCATGACACGCTAGGGGGACACAGTCATACATACATATATATACATATATACTGGGCCAATTTTGGACGAGATCCAATTTACCTACCAGCATGTCTTTGGAGTGTGGGAGGAAACCGGAGTACCCGGAGGAAACCCACGCAGACACAGGGAGAACATGCAAACTCCAGGCAGATGGTGTCGTGGTTGGGATTCGAACCAGCGAACCTTTTTGCTGCTAGGCGAAAGTGCTACTCACTGCACCACTGTGCTGCCCAGTTGCTTACACTTTACTTTGAATTAAATCATGTTATGGTCACTGCTTCCCAGATGGTCTTTTATATGAACATTAATAATAAGCTCTGCATGGTTTGAGATTACCAGGTCCTGAGTATCATTCCTAGTTGGGGCCTCTATGAACTATACTAAGTACAACATTTTTTCTTCCCAATGGTTGAACATGGACCCTGAAACAAATTGTTTATTGTTAAAGCATTGTTTATTGATGACCTGTACATGTGGCACATTTTATATAGGCAAAACAAAAATATTTTTTCTTGTAAACATATCTATAATAATGTTTATTGAATCTAAATGGTACCATCTATACTTCAATTAGTCACAAATTGAGGTATAGATGTATAGACTATTAGTCATTAGATACAGTAAATTCTCATTAGGTAGTAAAGCTTATTGCAAAACGCATTGAAGTAACTACTTAATCACTACCTTGAATGACATTTGTCTATCTATGAACAAATCGACACGTGTCATATAATAAAGTGATGAATTTGCATAATAACTATACAAATAACTTTTTGAAAATATATTGATGGTGTGTATATATATATATATATATATATATATATATATATATATACAAACACACACACACACACACACACACACACATATATACATACACACAGACACAGAATTGTCTGACAGCAGTGCACAGCTGGAAACATGTTAAGAACGTACCAGTAAACATACTACGATCATCTTCAGAGCTGAGTTCATTCAAACACTGGCGATTGGAACATCGCACTGTCCCAGCAACACACGAACAAATATTGCAGTCAACTTTGAAAGATGTCCCATGATCTGTGGTATATAAATTTAAAATATTATGGTAAATGTAGCACTTAGAACAAAAAACAAGTATAAGACAGACTGATTTTGTTTTCTGTGTTAAAGTGATTATAAATTCTTGTTTTTTTTTTATTATTATAAATAAAATGTTATACTTATGCAGTGGTTTTGCACACAGTCGCCCAGATCCTCTTCTTCTCGGATCCCTCTTTGGTGTTTCTGGCCCCTCCCTCCTGTTAAGTGCCCCCACAGCAAGCAGCTTGCTAAGGGGGCACCCGAGCTGAGCCACAGCTCCCTGTGTCCATTCAGGCACGGAGCCACGGTATGGCCCTGCCCCTTTTCTTTCCTCATTGGCCAACTGACTTTGATTGACAGCCGCAGCACTCAATGGCGCCATGCTGCTGTCTCAGCCAATGAGGAGGGGAGTACTGGGCAGCAGAGACACTCCTGCAACATCCTGGATCTAGATAGGGGTTTAGGTAAGCATTAAGGGGGCTGAGGGGCGCTGCTGCACACAGAAGGCTTTTATCTTAATGCAACGCGGGGTTGGGGAACAACCTTAAATAGCCCTTTGGGCTGAATTTTGGAACGCTGCATAACAACCGCCCCCCCACCTTTTTCTCCCTCACTTCTCTCTCTCCCCCCTTTGTCCCCTACCACCCTGTCCTAATTTCCCCCTCCCCCTCTCTCCTCCTTCTTGGGTTCCCAGTCCCTCCTCATTTCCTTTTTTCTCTCTTTTTCTTTTTTCCTTTCCCCCCCATTTTTGGTTCCCCCTTCCCTTTGTTCGTTCCTCTGCTCCCCCCCCCTCCTTTTTCCCATCCCTGCCTGTTTCCTCCTTCTTTTCCCCTCCCCCCTGTTTCTATCCCCCTTCCCCCCCCCCACACTTTTTTCTCCTCTCTTACCCCCCTTCTTTCCCCCATTAACCCCCCCTCTTTTTCTCCCCCCCTCCTCTCCTCCTTTACCCAACCCTTCCCCCCCCCTTTCCTCCTTGATGTTGTACCCTGCCCTTTCTCTTTGGTGTTGGCCCTGCACATTTTACTTTTCAGGTGCACATGGTGTCCCTTTAGTATAATTTAATCCATTTAAATTAATACTACCATTATTACTCTATTATAGTTTTACCTACTTTTGTTCCCCCTTGTTCGCTACGGTGGACCTTGGTCAGCGAAGCTTGCACTACGGTCCTTGACTCCTAGTAAGCAGCTTTGTGGTTTACTCTGCAACTTTTGATCTCCCCTAATGTTTTATTATATGTTGTTTTGATGTTTCATGTATGCTAGTTTTGACAATTTATCATCTATTGTACAGACTATACCTCCTAAAGAAGCGGTCATCCGCGAAACCGGTAGAGGTTCTTCTAGGACCCCTCCTCACAACTTCGGATACCCTACGGCGTTTTTTCGTCTGTATTAACACTCTGTATCTTTAAGTGAGGTCGCTAGTCCGAGCCTTGTTTTATATATGGAAAACTGTATGTTTTTATGTATAAATAAATGAATTTTTTTACTATATCGACTCATCAGTACCGAGAAAGTCCATTGATACACAATTTTACTGGGTAATAGTTTGCGTGAGTCTGTGGTACTAGCAGCCGCTACCCCTCTATTCCTGGTCCCCCCTCTTTTTCCCCACTGCATATAAACTGCCGGATAAGCAGGCCAACATGTTTTAAATTCTTCCGATGAAAAAAAATTCCGATCGTCTGTGTGGAATTCCATCTGAGAAAAATCCACGCATGCTCAGAAGCAAATCGACACATTCTCGGAAGCATTGAACTTAATTTTTCTCGGTTCTTCGTAGTGTTTTACGTCACCGCTTTTTGGACGATCGGAATTTAGTCTGACAGTGTGTATACAAGACAGCTTGAACGAAATTCCGATGAAAAAATCCATCGCATTTTAGACCATCGGAGAATCAAATCGTGTTTACGCGGCATTAGAACATTCGACAGACACCTTAATTGACAGATTCAACCTTAATTCGGATTTTCGGACAAATGCATTTTTTAACAAAACAAAATAAATAAAAACGAATTTCGGGAATAGCTAAATAAATGTATTTTTCGGACGAAAACAAAATTCCGAAACAAAATATTTCAGTGTGCACATGTCTAGTGGCAAGCATAAGCAGGGCAACATTCCTAGATGATAGGCAAGGTGCTAGTAATGGGGCATCCCATCCACACCAATGAGGCAGGGCCCATACTAGCCTCCCAAATGTACTATTGTATCCTACATGGTTGCCCGCTACTTCAGCAGAACCTGTAATCCCCCCTTTTACACAGCACAGCCAGACCCTCAGATACAAACAGAAAATGTTACCCCAATTTATTTTTTCCATTTTTTTTTCACGGATGATCTGCTGAATTACATTGTGGGGCAGTGTAATATGTACGCCAGCCAACATATTGCCAGCAATCCCGATTATTCCTATGCCCGCCCATTTGTGTGGAAACCCCTCACTGTGATACAAACACAATAAAAAAAAATCTTTGGACTAAACCTGAACATGGGACTGACAAAAAAAATAATTAACTCTATGACTACTGATCTACAAAACCTATCCATCATATGCCAGTCTACTCTTCTTTGATGCACAATACCCATTACGAAATGATAATGAGATTTTTACATTTCAAAAATAATGTCCAGTGCTTTCCTCGAAATCATCCTGGTTATGACAAATTATTGAAAATTCTGCCCCTAATTATTATTTTTTGCTCTAGTTTTAAGCTAATGTTTACTCCCGATATAAATATTTGTGTGGATGAATCCCTAGTCCACTTCACATGAAGAATTGGCATCGAACAATACCTCCCTAGTAAACGGCAAAATATGGGGTAACATTTTACAAGGCATGTGACAGGGCTATGGGTTATACCTACTGTGACGGAACGTCCCACACTCCGCTTGAGTGCTTCTGTCAGTATATCGCTTCCTAAGTCCTGCAACATGAGACCAATGGATCTGGTTATAGTTACCCCCATAAACCAGACAACACCAGTCTTGGAGAACATCAGAAATAGCCTGCTTTATTTGGGATCTCATACAAGTATATACACCAGGATGACCATACAAACTGTAACCAGAAACCTAATTAACATGAGCTAGTTTAATAATCATTTACCCAGACTAGGTGACTCAAAGATATAGGGCCAGATTCACGTAGAGCGGCACAAATTAAGTTACTCCAAACGTATATCATTTAAGTTAGGGCGCCTTAATTTTGTGCCGTAAGTGCCGTATCCACAGCGCTTTTGCGCCCAAATTTGCGCCAGCGCGACGTAAATACCGAGGCATAAGGCGGGGTTATTGCAAGTGGGAAGGAAGTGGGCGTGCTCCATTGAAATGAGCCGTGACCCCATGCAAATTAAGTGCCGGCCGTACTGCGCATGCGCGCACGAATCTGCACCTCACTGGGCATGTGCAGAACTCGGCTCGGCGCAATCAGTGAGATAGGAAAAAGGCCAAGCATACTTAGTTTGAGAATCGCCCTGTGCTTAAATAGCCCCAGACAAACACACTTCCCTTGCAAAAGTACATCCCTGTGTTTCCCTTCCTTAAGCAAGTGTCTTTTGCTCTGTTGTTTGTGGCTGTTTGTTGGTGAGTGTAGTGTTATATTAAAGATTTATTGTAGTACCTTAATGATTCAGGAGCCGTGGGGGCAGGGAGGGTTGGCGCTTCCAGACTGGCAGAAGTATTATCTGGCTGGCCAGATGGTGTTTGCCAGGCGGTGGTTGCTGGCCGATGAGGGAGACACGGCCACTGTACTGGAAGCTGCATTATTAGGTTCCTATGAAAGCCTACGGTTAGCCCTTTATAGAGGACCAAAGTCCTCCTTACCTCTAACAGTTTCCATGAAAGCCACTATTAGAGCATGGGAGACCGCCACTACTATGATGTCACCTTCCTATTTGGGTGTTTCCCCCTCGGCTCCGTTGTGGCTGAATCCGAATCTGCCGGACTTTTGCTCCCTCCCGGACCCGATGATCTGGGCTTGCGGGGGAGTTAAGTTGTTGGAGCATATTACTAGAGAGGGTGAGCTTATCTCATTTGACCAGCTGAAGGATAGGCATGGTCTGCCAAATTCCTTCTTCTTTCGGTACCTGCAGCTGCGCCATGCCTTTCGGGCACAGTTCGGGGATCGAAAGGTAGAATTCCTTCCCTCAGCGTTGGAGAATCTCTTGGGGGATGAGGAATTGCCCAAGACCTTGTCCACGGTGTATAAATCATTGTTCACGAAGACACCCTTGGGAGTCACCAGATGCCGGGAGCGTTGGGAGAGGGAAATTCCAGATATTCAGGGGGAGGACTGGGAGGATATGTGGGACCACCCCTTTAAGCATCTGGTCTCAGCTAGGGATCGCCTAATCCACTTCAAGTTTCTGCACCGCATTTATTATACTCCTGCCAGCTTGTCTCGTGTGTATCCATCAACTAGTGGTCAGTGCTGGAGATGTGTATTCTCTCCAGCGGACTCAGAACACATTTTTTGGAAATGTCCTCACATTCAAACTTTCTGGTCGGGGGTGGTGGAGTGTTTGACAGAGGTACTCAGTGTTCCGGTCCCCTTAACGGCTAGGGTTTGCCTTCTTGGGTTGGTTGAGGAGGTTGTTCCCTCCTTGGCGCACCGTACCTTATTGAATAAAGGGCTGTTTTATGGCAGGAAGGCTATCCTTCTAAGTTGGAAAAAATCTGCCGCTCCCACAGTGTCGTACTGGAAGGGGCTGATTAATTCAGTAATACACTTATACAAGGCTACTTATAGGTCAAGGGGTTGTGGTAAAAAGTTTTCTAAGGTTTGGCAGGCATGGCTTGACAATTCGGAAATGGTGGGTTAAGTTGCTAGGTCAATGGGATTGAGTTTTGTGGTTCCAGTTATGCAAAGTGTTCTACCTTAAGTCCATCTAATCCTACTTATGACAAATACCTTTATGATGGGATTGTGGGGTAGGGTGTTGGTCGGGGTTGGGGGGGTGGGGGTTAGGGAGTTGTTCAGGGGGTTATTTTTATACCTCTGTTTTGTGTGTGTTGGCCCTGCGTGGCCACTGTCGTGGTGGGTATGTTGCCTGCCTGTTTGTGCTGTTTTTGTGTGCAAAAACTAATAAAAAGAATTTATATAAAAAAAAAAGATTTATTGCAGTAGGAGGTTGTAGTAGGTGTGTGTATTTTCGGGGTGTCTGTTTCTTCTGTGTTTTTTGTTTGAATTTGTATTAGCTGTCTGCTTGTGTTTTTGTGCTGTCTGATTTTTTTGTGTGTCTGTTCTGTGTCTTTTTGGCTGTCTGTTCTGTGTCTTTTTGGCTGTCTGTTCTGTGTCTTTTTGTCTGTTTGTTCTGTGTTTCTGTGTTTGTTTGTTCTGTTTGAATTTTGTGTCTGTTGCTGAGTGCTGTGTTGTTGGCACCGAAGAGAAGAAAATTTAACTTCTCAGTGCGAGAGAAGCACTTGCTGGCCAGGGCGATCACCCAATTTGGGAGATTTTTGCATGACCTTGACAGCCGGGACGTCCCCCCGGTCAGGAAGAGGGCAATAATCCGAGAGATTACTGATCGGATCAATGTGGGGGGGGGGAGACAAGGACCCCCAGTGGGATTCAGAAGAAGATCAACAATATAAGGAGCTTGGTCCGGGAGAAGATGGCCAAGCAGCCCATGCCAGGGGCACTGGAGGAGGTCCACCCTGCACCGTAAGGTGGACTGAGGAGGAACTTGCGGTGGCCCGGTGCTTCCACAGCCAGCAAGTGGTGGGCCTGCCTGGCTTTTAATCTGATGATCCTGTGAGGACAGGTAAGTTTTTTTTTTTTTATTTCCATCTGGTGAGTAGCATGTGTGGGTGGGGGAAGGGAATATGTGCCAAGTGTGTGGATCCTCCAACCTGTGTATGTTTTGTGTCCTCCACAGATGGCCAGGAGATTGCTGGTCCATCAGGCCAGGAGGTTGCTGGGCCATCAGGGCAGGGGAGTGGCCACACCTCACCTCAAGAGGAGGTTCAGGGGGAGGAGGATGAGGGGGGGGGGTTGAGGATGATCCGATGGAGCTTGCCCGAGAAGTGATGCTGTGTTGGGATGAGGATTCCCTTGTGGCTGACAGCAGTCAGGCCACCATCAGGGGTAGTCCCTCCCACTCCTCCCCCAACAGAGCTGCCCCCCCAGGGGGATCCCCTGCTCCCAGGCCACAAGCCTCAGCTGGAGGCAGTCAGGCCACTATCAGGGGTAGCCCCTCTCACTCCTCCCCCAACAGGGCTGCCCCCCCAGGGGGCTCCCCTCCTCCCAGGCCACAAGCCTTAACTGCAGGCAGGAAGGCCACCCAGAAGACCAGGGGGTGGCAGAGTTCCTGCCTGCAAATCTGCAGAGGGACCAGGCCCTTCAGACCCGCCATCTGGGTCAGGTCACCCGGACTTTGGCCCAGATGGAGGAGAGCCTGGCCTCCATCAAGGAGTCTGTCAGTGACGTGGGCACAAATACTGTTGCATTCATCAACTGTTTCAGTGAGCTGCAGGCCGCCACAACAGGCGTGGCCCTTGAGGTGACTGCCCTGACCCAGGCTGTCCAGGACAACACACAGGCTCTCCAGGCCAATACGGCAGCCCTCACTCTGGGCCTGACCAGGATCGCCGTGGCCTTGGAGGGCAAGCCAGCAGGTGGGCAGCCACCCGGGGAGGATCCTCCCCCCCATGAGGATCCTCCTTCCCCTGCCCCCCCATGAGGATCCTCCTTCCCCTGCCCCCCCATGAGGATCCTCCTTCCCCTGCCTCCCCCCCCCATGAGGCTCCCTTGAGGGGCCATGGCCGTGGCCGGCCCAGGCGTAGCTCACGCCGCCGCCATTGAGTTTTTGGGTGTACTTTTTTTTGTGTTTTTTATTTATGTAATTTTTTGGTGATTCTGATTTTTTTGTGTGTGAATGATGTATGAATGTGGGGGTGACATTCCTGGTGAAAAAGGGTGTCACCCTCAGTTTTGGTGGATTTGGGATCCCCAGGACCAGGGAGAAGTGATCCCAGGTCCATGTGAATGGTGTATGAATGCACAGTGACATAATTGGAGCCGTGGCGTTACTGCTCCCTAATACCATGTGGTTTTCTTGGGTCCAATCCAATTAGATGTGCATGTGATGTGTCTGTGCTAGGGACCACAGTGGGTGTGCATTCATGCATTCTCATTGTGCCATGTTTAATGTGTGTGTTTACTGTGCTAAGATGCCTTCTGCGAGGCGTCTCCTGGCTGCTGTGCCCTCAGCAGACCGGGTAGAGTTGGTTGGGGGGGGGGGGCTGTCTGGTTCGGGGGTCAAGTCATCACGTATGTCAATCTCCAGGCCCCTTCTCACTGCGAAGTTGTGCAGCATGCAACATGCCCCGATGATCTGGCACACAAAGTTTGGGGAATACAACAGGGTACCCCCAGACTTATCCAGGCATCGGAAACGGGACTTCAGGAGGCCAAATGTGCGTTCTACCACTCCACGGGTACGTATGTGTGCAGCATTGTAGTTTTCCTCTCCTGGGGTTTGGTGGTTCCGGTATGGAGTCATAAAATGGGGTCCCAGTGCATATGCAGAGTCACCTGGAAGGGAAAAGACAGGAGGATGTTAGTCATGCATGTGCCCCTCGTGATGTCTGCATCATGGGGGGGGGACAGTCATACCTGACACCCATGTCACTCACCAACCAGCCAGCTGTCCCCATACACGTTCTGTTCAAATTCTCTGGAGATGTTGCTGTGACGGTATATGTAGCTGTCATGGCTGGATCCTGGGTGTTTGGCACAGACATGCCATATGAGGTATTGGGCATCCACTATCACCTGTACATTGATTGAATGCCAATGCTTCCGATTGCGGTACATGTGCTCTGTCTCATGGGGGGGCTGTAGTGCCACTTGTGTGCAATCAATGGCCCCGATGGTGCGTGGGAATCCTGCAATTTTGTAAAAATCTGTAATTGTCTTCATTCGCTGGACCTCCTGGGAGGGTTTGATGATTTGATTGGCCATGCGTCTCAGGATTGCAGGGACAACCTGGTGCACACATCTGCTAATGGAGGATTGTGACATCCCAGCCACACCTCCACTTGTGCGCTGAAAAGAGCCAGTGGCCAGGAAATGCAGTGTTGCCAGTACCTTGATCAGTGACTGCACTGCATGTGAGCGGTGTGTTGGGCTGGTGAGATCATCCTGCAGGATTGTGGTTATTTCCAGGATGGCTTCACGGCTGAATCTGAAGGTGCGATACACCTCAGAAGCAGTCATGCCAAAGACATCTAGGCATCTGCGTTATACCCTCTCCTGTGCCCTCCTCCTCCGTTCCCTCCTCCTTTGCGCCTCAGAAATAAATATGATGGACCACAATATTTGAATAGTCACAATAGGGAAAACCGATGAAGAAAATATAAGAACTAAAAAATATGTATACAGGTAAAGATATGAGTCCTCCTGATAGTGCACTGTGTGACGAGATCATTTGCTCGCCCGGTTCTTTAAAGGAATTTTTCATTTTTTTATTTTTTTTATTTAAGCATCATTAAAATCACTGCTCCAGTGCGGCAGTTACCGTCCAATCTCATTGTTGAATATAGACTTACAACTGTTTACTAAACTTCTAGCCTCCCGACTCCAACCTTTGTTGAAACAATTAATACATCCAGACCAGGTGGGTTTTGTTCCTACAGGGAAGCCAGGGATAATACTACTAAGGTTATCAATTTGGTGCATTGGGCAAGGGAAACAAAAACACCTTCCATTTTCCTAAGTACATATGCGGAAACGGCCTTTGATAGGGTCAGTTGGGATTTTATGTCAGACGTATTGAGACATATTGGTCTGGGGCAACACATGCGAAGATGGATTGCGGGGGTGTATAGTACACCCCAAGCATTAGTTAAGGTAAACGGGATACTCTCAGAACCAATTAAAATCCTAAATGGAATGAGACAATGCTGTCCGCTGTCCCCGTTGCTATATGTTCTATCACTGGAACCTTTATTAAATAAAATTTGGCAAAATCCTGACATTGAGGGATTTCGCATAGGAGACAGAGAGTATAAAATCCCTGCTTTTGCAGATGACATGTTGTTTTCTATGTCTAATCCCCAAGTATCACTACAAAATCTAATGAAAGAAAGAGGAATATGGGAAACTGGCAAACCTAAAAATTAACTTTGGTAAATCAGAAGCAATGGGAGTGGCACTCCCAATTGCAATGCAGCAAGTTATACAACCAAATTTTAAATTTAAATGGGTAAGAACAGCACTAAAATACCTGGGGATATATATATACCACCAAGACTAGGGCCCCGTACACACGATAGAATCCATCCGCTGAAATTTATCCGCGGATCGGTTTCAGCGGATCAACGGATTTATCTGTTGATCCGCTGGAACGTACACACTAGCGCCCAAAAATCCCCGCGAACCAGAACGTATGCAACGTAAACCACGTAAGACGTCACTATAAAGGGGAAGACCAAAGTCAACGGCGCCGCCCTCTGTTCCGCTTTTGCTAGTTCCGTGTGACCGCGTGCTAGTGAAGGTTTGGTTAGAGCCGATTCGTGCTTTTCAGTCTCTGCGTTTTGACAGTAGGTATTCTCGGGTTCAGTGCGTTTGCTTGCGGGTTTGCAGTTGGCATTCGGGCACAGGCTTTCAGCACGTTTCCGCGTACTGTGCGCTCGTATCTGTGTGTCGTGCGGGCTTAGCAGGTTGTGCTGGATTTGGGGGTGCTTTCTGTTGGAGTGTGTTCTTGACTGACCAGCCGGCCGGTTTGATGGAGCAGCAGCGTCGATTCTCGCGAATTGGTGCTGGTTATGGGATTGCTTATGGCCATGTCCAGCGAACCTGTTTATTGGCCAGGAACAGTGGGAGGAGGCGTTGCTGGGCCAAGAATTGGTAGCGCCAGCGTGACCAGTTTTCTCATATGCCTCTGCTTAGGGAACTCCAGGAGAATAATCCTGATGATTTTAGGAATTTTCTCCGCATGACGGACCCCGTATTCAAACGTCTGCTGGAACTTCTGTCCCCCTATATCACGAGGCAGGACACTGTGATGCGCGATGCCATCACGGCCGAGCAGAGGCTTATTGCCACGTTGCGGTACCTGGCGACTGGGAGGAGCCTGCAGGACCTCAAGTTCTCGACAGGCATCTCTCCCCAGTCGCTTGGGGTCATCATACCGGAGACGTGTACTGCCATCATACATGTTCTGCAGGAGGAGTATCTTAAGGTAAGTTCCCTAATTTTAACATCACAATGTATTTTTTTTAAATGTGTGAGAAAGTCTAATATTTTTTTCTTCCCTAATAACCATGAGATTGTAATCTGCTGTGTGTGGGATGTTCCCTTTTCTCCCCATGCATGTTGTTAACCTTTACATGTTTGTTTTGGGCCTACCTGCATATTTTGTCCTTACCCACCATAAACCTGTCCAGCATGCTTACCTAGGCCCAAACACACCTAGCAAAATTTTAGGTTATTTTTTTGGCTAATCCATTGTAGCTCTGCCTCTCCCCCCCTCCTCCCCCCCGAAAATAGTTTCTTGCTCTATCATCAGAGGGATGTGGAGTCTGATAATTATGTGGGCCTATATATTTTTAAATAAATACTCACTTCACAATGCTTTTAGGAAATGTGAATCCTGTTGTTGATGTTGCACAATGATGGTTTTTGAATTTTGTTTGCAATGTTTATGTGCCAAAGTACTAAATCTCTTTTTTGGTTTGTCCCCACAGCTACCCTCCACACCACAGGAATGGCAGTCTGTGGCTTCCCAATTTGCCCAGCGTTGTGATTTTCCGAACTGCGGTGGAGCAATAGATGGGAAACACGTCCGCATAGTGCCCCCACCCCACTCGGGGTCCTACTATTATAACTACAAGGGTTTTCATAGTATCGTGTTGATGGCGGTGGTGTCGGCACAGTATGAGTTTCTCTATGTGGACGTGGGGAAGAACGGCCGGCTGTCAGATGGGGGAGTGTTCTCGCAGACAGAATTCTACGATCGTCTACAAACTGGTGGTCTGGCACTGCCACCAGATGAAGATAATGTGGAAGGACTTCCGTTTGTGTTCCTAGCGGACAAAGCTTTCGGGCTTGGACCTCACCTAATGCGGCCTTTTCCCCAGAGGACCCTCACCTTAGAGAGGAAGGTGTTCAATTATCGGTTGTCCAGGGCTCGGAGGGTAGTCGAGAATGCCTTTGGGATCCTCACCAACCGGTTCCGCCTTTTCCTGACAGCGATACATCTGGCGGAATATAAATTGAACACCATTGTATTTGCCTGCTGCATTTTGCACAACTTTTTACGCAGGCATTCCCAGACGTACCTACCCGACAGAGTTTCTGAGGCAAGACTACTCTCAGATCCTCTCCCTGGGCTGGACAATGGTCGCGCTGGCTTTGCCACCCAATCAGCTTGTGAGGTACGCGACAAATATGTTGAGTACTTCATGGGTCTTTCATTTCTTTCTAATTCGACCCCCAAAAGAAAGGAATATTCACAGAACTAATAAATAATTAGACCATTGGACTTTATACAGTTGTTTGTCATTACTGCTTTTTCTCTTTTTATCTGTCTTCCTGGTTAGCACCAAAAATAGTGCACTTCTAGTGCCAAATGTAGGGTTCAGGTTTTAGTAAATAAACACAATTGCACATTATTCACTCATCTCCAAACTGGGTATTCAGCATCTAAAATAATCAAGCCACTCATTGTAATGATTTTGTAAAAGCTTTTTTTGTCAGCTTTTTCAAATTTTTTTTTTTTTAGGAAGATTTTTATTAATAAACATGCCAACATTTTTAGTTTGCAAGGCTTTTTCTTTAAATTTTTTTTTTTTGTTTTCGTCTCCAATTTTTTTTTTTTGGTCCAAACAATTTATTTGAACATTTTTTGGTGTTCACAAACAATGTAGTACAATTGTACCATTTTTCACACAAATATTGTATTTACCAAGTGTAAACTTAACCAAATCTTTTTTGTGTCCTAAATTTTTTTCATTTTTTTTTCAAATAAAATTTTGTGGAGATTTTTGTACTTTTTGATTTTTTCATAATTTTTGTGGGTAATTTTTTTCGAAAATATTGCTCACATTTTTTTTATATATTTGTTCACCCAATTAAAAAAATTTTTTTATTTTTTTCGATATTTTAAAATACATTTTTTTGTAATTTTGTTTAAAATTTTTAATAATTTAATTTTTTTTTGGAACTCCAAAAAAAAAAGATTGATCTCATTTTTTGGAGAGATGTGTTAACCAATCTTTTTTTTTGTTAACAATTTTTTTTGGTTTTTATTTAATTTTATATTTTTTTTTTTACTTTTTCTGTTTTGTATGGCTTGTTGATTAGAAGCCATTTTTATATAACAAAAAATAAAACATGTCCCAAAAACTGAAAACACAAATGTGTCACTTTTCCATTCCCAATAACAGTCATGGTGTGAGTTCACACCGGGAACACGCCAAAATTTGAAGATGCAGACATTCAGTGCAATTCGCCAAATGTCAGTTCGACAACATAGAAAGAGTGAAAAATGGCGACATGTGCTATCTGCCATCATGGGTGAACAATGTCTGGGTTTTGTGGGAGCAAACCCTTCCTCGAAAACTAATTGACAATCGAGGAGGGGGTTGTACCCACAAAGCACAGATATTCTATATTCTGTGATGGCAGATAGCACATGTTGACACACTGTGTGTGCATCTTCAAATTTTGGCGTGTTGCTGAGTCATACATTAAAACAGGTTGGGGGATGGGCGGGTGTTTAGTCTTTGACACGGCCCATCATGTCAATGATGTTTTTATAGTTCTGTTCTATAACCACCATTCTTTGCCGCATAGTGTCCAGCTCGGTGCAGCACTCGACAATTACATTCCGCACATTCTGTTCCATGAGAACCATCTGTTGCCGCATATTCGCCATTTCACTGCTGCACTCCATCACTTGCTGAATAAT
This sequence comes from Rana temporaria, assembly GCF_905171775.1. Lineage (NCBI taxonomy): Eukaryota > Metazoa > Chordata > Amphibia > Anura > Ranidae > Rana > Rana temporaria. The sequence goes on from NC_053493.1 coordinate 177,594,667, forward strand.
TATTCCCGCACTTGCGCGAGAAAAATGCTGAACAGCATCTTCATCCCCTACAAAATGAAGACAAAATATAAAATTAGCCATTTTACCGGCCTAGATACATCTAGGGTTGCCACCTCATCCCTTTAAATCAGAACACATATTAATTACACAGGTTCTGTGGCTGATTAAAAGGTGGTAATTTAACTCACCTGGTGCCATATCTGCATTACATTAGCCACAGAACATGTGTAATCCATATGTGTTCGGGATTAAAGGGATGAGGTGGCAACCCTATCTACATCTGTTTTGCCCTATAAAGCTGGGGTGACACTGACCTGATGTTGTGCCGATTTCCTCCTCCACCACTTCTCCATCTTCAATAACTCCTCCTTCTTCTTTTTCTTCCACCAATCCACCATCTTCAAAATCTCCAAAATCTTCTTCTTCAATTTCATCTTCCTCCTCAACAACTACAAGATTTAAAATTACTCCATCCTCCTCCTCCTCCACATCCTCATCTCTTCCTTCCACCTCCTCCTCCACATCCTCATCTCTTCCTTCCTCCTCCTCCTCAACATCCTCCTCCTCCACATCCTCATCTCTTCCTTCCTCCTCCTCCACATCCTCCTCCTCCACATCCTCCTCTCTTCCTTCCTCCTCCTCCACATCCTCCTCCTCCACATCCTCCTCCTCCACATGGCCAGATGGCAGATCCCGGGCGTGTCTGGCCCTCTCTGCCTCCTCGAATTGCTGGCGTCTTCTTTCCCCTATAAATAATACCAAAAAAAAAGGTATACTCATCAGCACACAGATATTGTAGAGCAGAAATCGCACACATTGCATAGAAGTATAGAGGCATTTTTTGTTTAGAATTTTGTTGTCTTATCACCCCAAACCTACATTTTAGGATGACTTCTAGGCCAAGCTCTGATTAAGTCCCTTTTTAGCAAAGTGACACACATGGATGTCCCCCCCTTCAAATTTTGAGCTGAGACCATCCAAATTTTAGTTTAATCTTTTGGGGGAGACACAGGTGCTCTGGATTACAGATATGAAAACACCTGCTTAGTAGCACTGTTTGCATTTCCCATTCTTGGATTCAAATTTTAGATAAATCAAGTTTTACACAATGTTTACAAACAATGTTGTTGGCAAGAGAGGCATGTCCAGGTGTGTTGTTCCTGGGCCAACATCGTATTGGTGAGAAGCAATCTGATGTGAACAAGGTTTCCTATTAACAGTCGTTGGCCAAGCAAATGATATTTTGAAAATTAAAATTATTTCAACATGTGTTCATAAGTACAACCAGGCCAAGGATACAGATGTAGAAATGTACCTGACCAAACATTCAAATAATAAAATTGTCCCCCCCCCCCCACAAACAAAAAAAGAACTTACTTTTTTTGAGTATTTTTTTTATTTTCTTCAGTTGATGTGGCTCACGGAGTTTTAAGTCGGACCACCGCTTCCGTAGCTGCTCCTTGGACCTGGTGATCCCAAACATCCTCTGCATTTTCCTTGCCACCTTCTCCATAATTTTCCCCTTCCTGCGGTTGGGGGTCTTGTATGGGCCATATTGGCCATCATAGTCCTTCCTCCGCATAATCTGTACCAGCTCCACCATTTCGTCGAAAGACATATTAGTGGCCTTATACCGTTTTGGCCGGGATCGGGACGTTCCTGCCTCTGTCCCCTCACTTCTGGCCTGAGAGCTCCGTGCATGATCGCCTGTCATCGCCATCTTTCATCCCCACAGAGATTAGGGGCGTGGAAAACAGGAAATGTCCCGTCCTGGGCGGGGACGAGGGCGGCGGTTCATACATACGCGGAGTGTAGAGAATGAATAAGACATGATTACGTAGGTTACGCGGAGATTATTCGCCCGTTTCCCAGAAGTAACACAGTTAACGCCAGATTTTTAAAGCTAACATTGATTAGGGGGCATGGCAATGGAGACGAAAGCGGTGTGTCACGCACACGCGGAGTCTGTTAAAGGGAACCTACGTGATTACGTTGCTTACGCGGAGATTAGTAGAACATTTGACAGCAGTAACACAGTTAACGCCAGATTTTTTGAGTTAACATTGATTAGGGGGCATGGCAATGGAGACGAAAGCGGTGTGTCACGCACACGCGGAGTCTGTTAAAGGGAACCTACGTGATTACGTTGCTTACGCGGAGATTAGTAGAACATTTGACAGCAGTAACACAGTTAACGCCAGATTTTTAGAGTTAACATTGATTAGGGGGCATGGCAATGGAGACGAAAGCGATGTGTCACGCACACGCGGAGTCTGTTAAAGGGAACCTACGTGATTACGTTGCTTACGCGGAGATTAGTAGAACATTTGACAGCAGTAACACAGTTAACGCCAGATTTTTTGAGTTAACATTGATTAGGGGGCATGGCAATGGAGACGAAAGCGGTGTGTCACGCACACGCGGAGTCTGTTAAAGGGAACCTACGTGATTACGTTGCTTACGCGGAGATTAGTAGAACATTTGACAGCAGTAACACAGTTAACGCCAGATTTTTAGAGTTAACATTGATTAGGGGGCATGGCAATGGAGACGAAAGCGGTGTGTCACGCACATGCGGAGTCTATAAAAGGTAACCGACGTGATTACGTTGCTTACGCGGAGATTATTTCATTGAGCTTCACGAGGAGCTAGAGATAATAAGGTAAAAAATTACAACATGGGATCAGCAGAGGCCTAGAAACTTGAGAGCCATGGGATTGTGGTTTTGTCTGTTGTTTGCAGCCTTTTAACGCAACTTATTATGTTTCTTGTGTCCCCAAAACGGTATTTACTTCTCACAATGCTTTCACACATCACTTAAATCTAGATGTGAAGAATGCTATACCTATTTTTAATTTTGGCCAGGTGTATTGTGATCATGCAAGTATTGTTCTGTGTTGGTTGGCCAGAGGTTATTAGGAAGTGTATTTATATGTCAGGAATGATGAGGGGCATGCTAAGTACACATGAAATAGTGCCTTGATGAAAGGTCTAAATATAACAAATTGTGGATGGGTCTAGATTACACGTATTTAGCAAACTTATTTGAAAAAGGGTCTGCATGTGAACTCATTTTTGGTCACAACAATGGGGCAGAGCTGGCCAGAATTTTAGCTGCAGGAGACACTGTGTTTGCATAGTACTTGATAAATCTGGGGCCACATATGAATACAATGTGAATGCTGTGCATTTTTTTATGTTTTTTTTTTGGGGGTTTAACAGTGTTCATCTTGAAATTTCTAAAAGAAATTCAAAAATGAAAACAATCGTGGGAAAGGAGATCATTTCACGGCTCATTGAAAAGTTTAGGGAAATGCCCCTACTTTGGGATTCCAAACATCCCAACTATTCTAAGCGGGACCGACGAACGGCAGCACTTGATGAGATAGCTACATATATGCAGACATGGGTTCCCGGCTGCACAGGCGAGATGGTCAAGAAGAAAATGAATAACCTGAGGGCCGCATACCGAACCAAAAGAAGAGAACTACGGGAGCAACGATCAGGAGCAGCAGCAAGAGAGTCCACGGAGCCCAGTCTGTGGTACTACCAGGAGCTGGAGTTTTTGGGGGATCAAATGGAGGGCCGGCAATCAATGTCAAGCCTTCCTTCCAGCCGGCATCGCAGCAGACCTTCCACGGATCACCACAGCCAGGAGGAGGACGGTGAGGGGCTGGCTGGCAGGCATGAAAATCTGCGACTCTCAACTTCTTCTGAGGTAGAGTATTTTTCAAAATGTTTTTGGGCTGCTAATTCTTGTTTGTTTATTGAGTTGATATTGTAATCCCAAAACAAAAAATGGACTATAAAAGTCATGGTCCTAAAAATAGGGGTCATGGATGCCAAGTGCAGGGATCAGAAGGAGAGTCTGTTCAAGTTTAAAGTAAGATAAAACAAAACAGTCTAGAGCATGAAAATGTGTGTGATTTGCTTGTGCCAAATTGTAAAACATGTCACTTTTTTTGACACAGGAAGAAGGGAGCAGCCATGAAATACCGGCTACTGATGCTGAGATGCCTGCCAGCCAGGAGGAAGGGGTCATTGGCAGCCAGGAGGAGGAGGCCGGGCCCAGCACCAGTCAGGAGGGCCCCAGGCCCACGGTCAGCACCACCAGGCAAGTCCCTCCCCCCCTGGTCAGGAAAACAGGCCTAATGAGGCGCAGGAGGCAGGTTGAGGATGAGAGCCTCGAAATGATTCGGGAGGCTAGCGCCTTAATGAGGGCCCCCCTCAACCCCACTGAGGCCTACAGTGCCTATGTGGCACACGAATTGTCCCAAGCGGGGGAGGCCGATCAGAGGCGTGCCAGGAACCTGGTGAACAAAGTGATTTTATGGATGCACCAGGGCTGGCTGACCAATGACACGGACCTGAGTGACCCGGCCCATCCTGCCCAACACCTGCTAACAACTCCTGCTGCCACATCATCCCGACCTGCAAGGGGCCGTGGACGGGTCCGTGGAATATCTGCTGCAATGCAGGCTGCAAGGAGGGTTACAAGGAACAGGAGAAGATGATTCCCGGCCTTCCATTTGATCCCCCAAAAACTTTTGGTTTTTTGGACTACCACAGCCTGGGCTCCATTGGCTCACTTGCTGCTGCTCCTGGTTTTTGTTTTTGTGGTTGTTCTTTTTTTCTTCTCGGTATGCGGTCCTCAAGGTTTGCCATTTTCTCCTTGACTATGTTGCCTGTGCAGTCTGGAACACAAGTCTGCATGTATGTTGCTATCTCATCAAGTGCTGCCGTTCTCGGTAATTTCTTTTTGTTTATGGCCAAAATAAATGGTTGTCTATTGTGTTTTAATACTGTGGTGATTAGGCATGAAACATTTTAGCAAATAATATGTGTCATTTAGAAAGGACACCAACTCCTTGGGGGGGGGGGGGGGGGTACATTTGGCGTACCAACTTGGGAAAACAAAAAAGGAAAAACACATGCCAAAATAAAATGGTGACATAACTTGACCAAAAATAAAATACGAAAAATATGTGCAAGAAAAAAGAATGGTGACATAAATTGCACAACAAAAAAAAATTCAAAAAAAATCTATGCAAGAAAAAAGAATGGTGACATAAACTGCACAACAAAAAAAATTCAAAAAAAAATCTGTGCAAGAAAAAAGAATGGTGACATAAATTGCACAACAAAAAAAAATCAAAAAAAATCTGTGCAAGAAAAAAGAATGGTGACATAAATTGCACAACAAAAAAAAATTCAAAAAAAATCTGTGCAAGAAAAAAGAATGGTGACATAAATTGCACAACAAAAAAAAATTCAAAAAAAATCTGTGCAAGAAAAAAGAATGGTGACATAAATTGCACAACAAAAAAAAAAACAAAAAAAATCTGGGCAAGAAAAAAGAATGGTGACATAAATTGCACAACAAAAAAAAATTCAAAAAAAATCTGGGCAAGAAAAAAGAATGGTGACATAAATTGCACAACAAAAAAAAATTCAAAAACAATCTGTGCAAGAAAAAAGAATGGTGACATAAATTGCACAACAAAAAAAAATTCAAAAAAAATCTGTGCAAGAAAAAAGAATGGTGACATAAATTGCACAACAAAAAAAAATTAAAAAAAAATCTGGGCAAGAAAAAAGAATGGTGACATAAATTGCACAACAAAAAAAAATTAAAAAAAAATCTGGGCAAGAAAAAAGAATGGTGACATAAATTGCAAAAAAAAAAAAAAAAAAGGGAAAATAAATTAAACAACATTAAATTACAAAACAAAAAAGATAAACATTGACATGTGGAGGAAAAAAAGAAAGTTCAAACATCTGGATAGATAGCATCAGCAAGAGAACGGGTTTATTCTAGCAAGAGAACGCTGAAAAAACAAGAGGAAATAAACGACACACTATATAGTTAAAAGGACGAATGTGCCATATCACAAACAAACGAGAGTTTTACCTGAACGAGTGCTCCCATCCCCTTATTTTGTCTGAGCATGCGCGTGGTTCTTATCCGCGGATAATGTGTACTAACCAACGGATCTGTCCGTCGGATAGATTCGCAGCGGATAGATTTGTTTAGCATGTCAGCAAATATTCGATCTGCTGAAAAGCCAGTCGACGGATAAATATCCGCGGAAACAGATCCGCTGGAGTGTACACACCATAGGATCTATCCGCTGAAACCCATTTGCTCGGATTTATCCGCGGATGGATTCTATCGTGTGTACGGGGCCTAGGAAACATTTTTGAAGCAAATTTTCCCCCATTAGTGAGGACAATTACCGCTATGATGGAGAGGTGGCAGAAGGGATTTCATTCATGGTTTGGGCAGTGTAATATCAAAATGAGTATTTTGCCAAAATTGCTGTAACTGTTTCAAGCAATACCAATACAAGTTCCTTCTGCTTTTCTCCGCCAGGTAAACACGCTCTTTACCAAATTTATTTGGGCTAATAAAAGACCTAGGATCAGTAGAAAACTTCCTAAGTGTTACGGAGGCCTGGCGGTGCCGGATATAATCAAGTACCATCAGGCGGTACACTTGGGAAGGGTCATAGATTGGTGTAGGAGTACCGAAATAAAATTATGGGTAGAACTGGAGCAAGAAGTAAGTCAGGTCCCTCTGAGAAGAGCACTATGGTGTTACCTAACACTACCAGATTTGTTGAAAAAACACCCTATTATAGGCCCGACACTGGCGGTAGGTTACAGGCTATGCCAGATAGGTCAACATTCATCAATATATTCTCACTCTACCCAATTCTGGGGAATCCAGGTTTCCAGCCAGGAATGGAGGGAGGGACATATAAGAATCTTAGAGAGAAGGGATTCACACAGGTTTCGCACTTTACACAACTGGAAACGTGGCCAACAGTTGCATCACTCGTACAATTGGACGGTCAATTTGAAGTAAAATACTGGCAGGCCCTACAATTACGCCACTTCTTGACCTCTTTAGGTCCAGTAAATAGGTACAGAAGGTAACTAACACTGTGAGGAACAGGAACCTCCTACTAGAATACTATCTAAGCTATATAGGCTATTAATAACACCACTAGACGGTTATGAGATACCTGCTTTGAGAAAATGGGCAAGTGATATGGATATGAATCTTACCCAGGCCCAACAACAAAAGATAATCTACCTCTCTATGAAGACATCAATCTGTACCAGAACAGGAATTAAACTATAAACTTCGAAATAGGTGGTACTATACACCAGCGAAACTAGGTAGGTTTTTCCCTGGAATCTCAGATATGTTGGAGATGCAAGAGGAATAGGGGAACTTTGTTCCATATATTTTGGACATGTCCTAAAATTAGGAAATATTGGACAGAAGTACAAAGGATCTCCCATAAATGTACTGGATGACCCTGCTTTTTGCCTGCTGCACCTTTCACAGATCCCAATAAAGACATACAAAAATTTGATTATCTGTCACCTGATAAATGAGGCCAAGGCAGGCATAGCCCGGAACTGGAAAAACCCTAGGCCACCCACGACTGTAGAGTGGCTGCACAGGGTTAGAAAGGTAGGGGTCATAGAGGACTTGGTGCTATCAGCCCAAGATAGAAAATAACAATATAATGTAACGTGGATATACTCAGAACAAGGGAAGAGATTATTGGGGAGTGAAAATGGGGAGTGAGTTAGTCGGTACATATCGGTGAGTGGAGGACCCAGTACCTTCTTGAAGGGGGGGAGGAGGGAAGAGAGAGGGGAGGAGGGAATTGGGAAGGTTTTTTTTTTCTTTCGTCTTTTCTTTCTTTCTTTTTTTGTTCTTGGGTTGGGAAGGGGGGGTGGGGGTGAGAAAAGGGGGAAAAGGTCAAGGAGTCAAATAGGGAGTAATCGGATAATTAAACAACGTAATCAGTAAGAAATGTAGGGTAAATGGAAGTTATGGTAAGGAGGAGATATGGCCCAATAAATAGTTATGGGAGGATTTAGTCTAAATGTGTAGGTGAAGGGTAATACAATTCGAATCTATGAAAGGGTAACTAGATGGGTAGTGGCTTCGGATTAAGGACTGTATTTATGTTGTTTAGCTAGACCAGATGGTCTGATTTGTTTTAGATATACTGTAACTTGGGAGTATTATCCTACATGATATTGTTTATACTGTTTGTGTACATTATTTGGAAAACCTTTGAATAAAAAGATTATATTTAAAATCACTGCTCCAGAAAAAACGACCGTTTTTTAAAACTTTTTTTTCCATTGATACATGTTCCCTGGGGCAAGACCCGGGTTCTCAAAGATGTTTTACGACAATAACTTGCATATTAGGCTTTAAAATGAGAACTTTTGAATTTGAACGTTCGAGTCCCATAGACGTCAATGGGGTTCTAAATGTTTGCGCGAACGGTCGTTCCGTTCGAAGGTTCTGGTGCGAACCAAACGAGGGGGTGTTCGGCTCATCCCTAGTCCCTGCCACCAACATGACCAGTGTCTAAATGCAAGCTTGTCAAAGCTGATGGCTCTCCAGCCTTTCAGCCTGGTGGATTCTGCCCCCTTCCGTGAATTCACACAATGTGCTGTACCACAATGGCAGGTTCCCAGTCGCTACTACTTTTCATGCAAGGCCGTTCCATCTCTCTACCATCACATGGAAGGGAATGTTCTGGCATCGCTGGGCAAGGCAGTCAGCCATAAAATCCACCTTACTGCTGACATGTGGTCCAGCAAGCATGGACAGGGATGATATTTTTTGTTCACTGCACACTGGGTAACATTGCTTGCAACTCAGAAGGATGCAGGACAGGGCTCGGTGCTGCAGCTTGTTGTGCCCTTACGTCTCCATACAGCTGGTGGTGATGCCAGACCTGTGAGCTTTACCCCCTTCTCCGGCACCTCCATGCCCTCCTCTGCAGAATTGTCCTATAAACATCAGGTACCCTCTAAGCGTTCAATTGGCTATTCCCAGAGTCAGGCTAAAAGGTGCCATGCAGTGCTTCAGCTGGTGTGTTTAGGGGAGATGAACCACACTGGAGCAGAGATTCTTGCAGCTCTGCAGGGACAGGCCCAGAGGTGGTTCACACCATGCCAGCTGGAGCCAGGAATGGTGGTGTGTGATAATGGCTTAAACCTACTGTCTGCCCTTAGACAGGGCCTGGCCTGGCAAATGTCCTCAATTTGGTGGTGCAGTGTTTCCTAAATACATACCCAGGGTTGCAAGATGTGCTAAAGCTGGCCAGAAGAGTCTGGAGCCATTTCAGGCGGTCATACACAGCCAGTGCTCGGTTGGCTGATTCAGCGGGAAATCCAACTGCCGTAAACCACCTGATTTGTGACATGCACACCAGGTGGGACTCGAATTTGTCAATGCTGCAGCGGCTATACATGTAGCAAAGGGCCGCAACAAGTACCTGTGCGAATACAGCACAATGACAGGCTCAGACGCCTCTGCTTTTTTTCCCCATGCCAATGGCTGATCATTAAGGATGCATTCTCTGTACAGTATTGTCACCATTTGAGGAGGCCACAAGGATGGTGAGCCGTGAAAGTGCATGCATCAGTAGCACAATCCCTGTTGTGTTCCTGCTGAAGCAGACTCTGCGTGGCATTATGGAAAGGGCACTGGAGGCAGAGCAGCAGGAGGCCCACTTTATCCAGACACCATCATTTCTATGTCACAAAACACACAGGAGGAGAGAGCGAAGGAGGATGAGGAGGAGGATTCTGGGACTTTCATAGGCTTTGAAGAAGGGGAAGACATGCGTCAATCTGCAAGCGATGGCTTTCCAACCCCAGGACCCTTGGGAGTAGTATGTGGCTGGGAGGAGGAAGTTCCAGATGCTGTCATCCTGAGTGACCCCGAGGAGTCTGCTTCTCAAGCCTCAGCAAATTTGAGGAGCATGGGCAACCCCTCATGCTTCAAAGCCTGCGAAAGGACCCAAGAATACATGGCATGAAGGAGAAGGATGATTACTGGTTGCAACCATCCTTGACCACCGTTATAAGGGGAAGGTCTCAGAACTCATCCCGTCCCCACAGAGAGTGCAGAAGATAAAATCTCTTGAGGACACGTTAAAGAGGATTTTATTGAACGTTTTTCGTGACTCCAGTAGGTTACAGTGTAATGGAAAACGTTGTTTTGAGTCTTCTGTTGGTCAAGAGAGGAGCGTTGGAGAAGGTGTCCGCCTAAGTGAGCCATTTCGGAATTTTTTTATTTCTTGACGCCCAGGGCTGTCAGCTGCCACATCCCATCAGTAGCGTCTGCATGGGACATTGACCTCTGGGCCAAAACAGAGATGGAGAGATTTACAGCTGATGATCCACTGACTCACTGGGTCATGAAAATAGACACGCTTCCTGAAGACGGTTTAACTGAAACGTGACGTCGAGGCGGTATCCGAGCGCGCACGCATAGCCACGCACTTCCGGTCTCACTGGTTGATGGACAACTAGCGGTGGAACGCACGCTAGTGGACCAGGACGCGGCCATCTCTTATCTTGTCTTACTATCCCCACCACCTACAGCCTCAGTGCCGGGAACGGGCACCAGCAACAGTAAGAGGCCATCTGGCATTGTAATTTTAACTTTTGTATATTAAATGGTTTTACACTATGGTGGTATCTCTTCTCCTTTCTTGGTACACCATTTGCTGCAATCGCTGACATTGGAATCCAATGAGACCCTGCTGATCCTCATTTAAAACAAGCCTGATTGACCATATTTTAAGTAATCTGGTCAACACCGTGTGGTAAGGAGCCATCCATTATTATTCTGGTGACTTATAGGTGAAGGCGGATCACTTCTTTCTCGCACTTTGGCTATTTTGAAGATTCACAAGCACTTTTCCCTGCGATTTGGGATTGGATTATTTGCATTTTGCACCTGGACTTGATACAACACTGGATCCATTTTGCACTTAACTATTTATTTGCTGGACATTCTTTTAAATTTTTTTTTTTTTTTTTTTTTTTTTTTTTTTTTTTCACGGCATTTGGCACTATTGTACTTATAGAGTTTAGACTATAATCTGTTTGTTTTTTCACATAGATTTGGGCACACAGTTACACTGTGTACTACTCAAACGCACATTGTGACACGCATCCACTATTTTGATATAGCGCCCCTCACCTCACTACACAATATATGCAAGTCAGTCACCTGATTTTATTTGGGAGCAGCTTCACTCAGTTAGTCACTTGATTTATCAAGTATATAATTTAGTGTAATTCATTTGGCGCGAGATTTATTTTTCCTGTACATGAAAATAGACCACTGGCCAGAACTTGACCAGTGTGCTTTCAGAACGGGCATTAAGACTGTGGACCGTTTGACTTTTATAAAAATGAATCAGTCCTGGATTACCAGCTATGATGCCCCTGATGCCAATGTCACTGATTATGTCTTTTTGGGATGTGGAATCTCTGCAGGACTTCGAGGCTGCCTAGCTTTGAGGGTGTTTGATCATTTCATCTGGAAGAATGTTTTTGGTGTAGGTTTCATATGGTTTCATGACACAATTAACACCCAAAGACCAATTTTTCTGCACCTGTTTGACAGGTGAATAACATTGCAATTTTTTACAGAAAGGCCATTTCTTGCTTTCATCAAGAGAACCTCTATAGGGTTACGGTGGGAAGGTGCCACCGACACCCAAAGACCAATTTTTCCTTCACCTGTTTGACAGGTGCATATTATTGCAATATTTGACAGCAATGCCAATTCTTGCTTTCATCAAGAGTACCTCTATAGGGTTACGGTGGGAAGGCGCCACCGACACCCAAAGACCAATTTTTCTGCACCTGTTTGACAGGTGCATATTAAAGGAGTTCTCCAAGCTAAAACTTTTAACCCCCGCTGTGCCCGGGCTGTAAAACTATACAAAATAAACTTTCACTTACCTGCCTACGATCCCCCGTTGTTCCGATATCGCCGTCCCGTTCTCCGGTCCCGGTCTGTTCCACTTCCTGCGGGTCGGTGACTCACAGTGCGCTTAGCCTATCAGCGGCCGCAGCAATGTCCCGTCGCGGCCGCTGATAGGCTGAGCGCACTGTGAGTCACCGACCCGCAGGAAGTGGAAGAGACCGGGACCGGAGAACGGGACGGCGATATCGGAACAACGGGGGATCGTAGGCAGGTAAGTGAAAGTTTATTTTGTATAGTTTTACAGCCCGGGCACAGCGGGGGTTAAAAGTTTTAGCTTGGAGAACTCCTTTAATGCAATTTTTTTTACAGCAAGGCCAATTCTTGCTTTCATCAAGAATACCTCTTTAGGGTTACGGTCGGAAGGCGCCACCGACACCCAAATATCAATATTTACGCATTACTTTCAATCTAAAGTCAAAGTGACACCAGAATGTATCCAAAAAATCTCTAATCTTGTTTCCAGTGCACTACATTGTGGCCTCATCATATACACTGGCTCCCCAGCTAGTGCTGATCAAAATAAAGGCTTTATAATGCAATTATTGCTGCAGCAGATTCTAGACATACAGTAGTACAGATCTGCCTCTTTACAGGTAGATTAAGGGAACCCCCCCCCCCCCCGGGCACTATATTGGAAGGATTTTTTTTATGCTTTCACTTTAAAAATCAAAAAATCACTACCAACAACCTGGGATGTGTCGAGGGCCACACAAAAAGTACTCTGTGTGGCCCTCGACACATCCCGGGACTGACAGGCTCTATGGCTGGGAGAATGTCTTTTTGATTGTGATCCAGCGCATGTATAGGGCCACACATATTGTTTTCCGTACACACAGATATATATTGCATCAATATGTATTACAATATCGTAGTCCACTGTGTAGATATGGTAATTCAATTTTATTCACCAATTTGGGTTACACCTTTTTAATTTTTTAATTGTATTTATTTATTTACATGTTTCTCCTGTGTCCCCTGGATGTAGTAACTTGTGTTTTCTATCCGGGACACGGAGCTACCATGACCACTTCCAGGGGATGGGCGTCTGCGCCTCTGACTATTGGTTCCCCTGGCCACGGGTTGGTAACAGCTCCAGTGAGCTAGGGAAGGACGCTAGCTCAGACGCGGTTTCTACATGAGGCTTGGTTGTCTCAGTAAGTTAGTGCGCATGCACGCACTCCCCGGAACGTGGCTTGGTTCAATTGTTTTGTTTTGCTTTCCTATATGAGGGGATGACTCAGTATGCCACCCGTGCCCCGAGACGAAGTGACCTATCACAAAACGCGTAGGGCGCAATGAGCGGCGTGCTGACGTCATCACCCTCGTTTGCTTGATCTCTACACAGACGGGTTTGCCTGTTTGCGTCCAGCTGGCGCAACAGACTCAAGGCTAGTCTTTGTTTACTGAAATGTGAGTTTTTTACTGTTTTTACCATTTAAAATAAATCACCTTTGGTTTTACGCTATGTGAGGCTTTTCCTTCCTTGCATGAATGAACTGCCAATTAGAGATTTAAGTTTGGAGTCCATCTGACATTACACTATACCACGGATACAGCTGATACCATTGACCTGCTGAGGTTTTATTACATGCTGGATTGGTCCATTGGACCTTAGGATCTAGTAAGCAGACTACTGCTTGGCTAATGGTGGTGGATTCACACTGGGTTCCATACGGCATCACGAGAGTGCAGTTATTTGGAGTGTGCACGGGTGTTTAATATACCACACAATTTTATGGACTTTTTCATCTATCTAATTTGATGGACTTTACTTTTGTGTCACTGCCCAATTTATTCAACTGATTCACATATACTTGTGTTTATTGATTCTAAGTTGTCTATTCACGATTGAGCACTTATGTTTAATTGCTTCATGGCTCTTAACCTAACCTCTTTATGATATATGCACATGATATGTTCCTTCAGTGGTAGTTTATTTTGCATATGGATCATATTTTTGTGTCACCACAAATGTTTTGTGTTTATTGATTTAAGTTTCTATCCACTATTAGGCATTTACTTTTTATTGCCCCACGGCTTTTAATTTTAATATATGCACATGATATACTCCTTCAGTGGTAGTATATACACTTGTCACAAAAGGGTATCTGATTTAGCGGGACTATTTATTTTTCCAATTTTGTACACTGTTAGTTCACAGATTAGTTGCTGCTTATCATTCTAGTTTCAGGCTACATGTTTTTAATTTAACCGACATAGCGCAGTTGTTTTCCCAATTTCACACACACCCCTGCTGGATGCCTGCATGTGGTATCCCTGACACCCGGACTGTTTATTGACTGTAAAGCAAAGATAATTTTCCAGTTTCCGCTATCTGCTATTTCTATCTATGACCCGGACTGTTTATCAAATATGCCTCTGCCAACCACGTTTCTGCCTTCCATGTGAATTGACCTCGGCCTGTTAAATGACCATACTTTTTGCCTGTCTCCTGAACTGATTGTTTGCCCTGCCACTGTATTAGTGAGATTCAGGACAGTATAGGGGTCTCACATATATGAGGGTCTCGCATATATGAGGGTCTCCAGAATAGATTTTCTGAGTGGAGAAAACTTTTTTGGCTTTCTCTGGGTTTTTGTTTTCTCTAATTGAGGTCTGGAGACTCGGAGGCTTCAAAGAGATTTGAGTGGGAAGAAGCCTCTACCCCTGTCCTCAGGTCTTACCTGGCCGAGGTCCTAAGCTTTATAATGCTGCCTGCTGCCACCTGAACTGACAATGCCCCTGCCTGTCACCTGAACTGCCTGCTTATGGACCATGTTTTTGCCTACTACCAGGACCAATACTTTGGCATATCACTGCCTGCTGCCAGGACAATTCCTGGACAATTCCTTTGGCTGTCTGGACTAATGCTTTGCCTGTGCTGGGACAGTATTCCTGCCTGCTAAAACCACAAGTAATCCTTGTTTTTTACCCTTTGCTCACCAGAATATATTTTTGGGTGTAAATCTTGGTATGTACATGCTATGTGTTATAAGCCAGAAGGTGATACTTGGATGTCGGGCCTCTGTATGTGGCCAGGCTGTGGAAAAGTCTCACACGTGTGGTATCGCCATACTCAGGAAGAGAAACAGATGTTTTAATTTTCTTTCCACATATTCCAAAAACTTGTGGAAAAAAATTACATGTTCAAAACACTCATTATGCCTTATAGAATATACATTGGGGCGTTTACTTTCCAAAATGGGGTCATTTTGTTGGTAATTTCATTCTCCTGGTGCTCCAGGGCCTTCAAAAATGTGATTAGGTAGTCAGGAAATTAAATGTGTAAATTATGCCATTAGAATGCCTGAAGGTGCTACTTGAATGTTGGGCCTCTGAGTGTGGCCAGGCTGTGGAAAAGTCTCACACACGTGGAGGTGTGGTTTACTTATGCCATGTGTGAGAAATAACTTGTTATTTTGACAGTTTTGTCGGGGGGATCCTAATTTTCCAAATAATTGTGGGCAAAAAATTGCAACAGCAAATAACTCACTATGCCTCTTACTAAATACCTCTGACTGACATCTTTACAAAAATGGGTCATGTGGGAGGTATTTGCACTGTCCTGGCATTTTAATGCCTCAAGAAATGATAGGCAGTCGGTACATCAGGATTGACCAATTTTCAGTAGCATAGCTTGTAGACACTATAACTTTTACACAAGCCAATTATCATACACTTATAATGATTTAGCAAAGACATGTAGCAGAATACATTCTGGCCTAAATTTATGATGCAATTTGATTTTATTGGAATCTTTTTAAAACAGAAATTGTTTTTTTTTTTCAAAATGTTGCTTTTTTTTGCTTATATTGCAAAAAAAGAAAACCCAGTGGTGAATAAGCTCTTTTTGTGTGAAAAATATATATATAAAAATGTAATTTGGGTACAATGAAGCATGACAGAGTAGTCATTCAAAGTGTGAGAGCACTGAAAGATGAAAATTGGTCTGGGTAGGAATTGGGTGAAAGTGCCCAGTATTGAGGTGGTTAATGAACAAAAAAAAAGGTTTGCAACCGTTGTAATTATTTTAGCTACATTACTAATTAACTGGTTGCCGACCAGCCGCCGCAGTTATACGGCGGCAGGTCGGTACTGCTGGGCGAGATCACGTAGCTATACGTCATCTCGCCAAGCAGCCAATAGGGGCGCGTGCCCCTGACTCCCGCACGTGCCCGGCGGGCGCGATCGCCGATGGGCACCCGCGATTGTTTGTTACAGAGCGAGGACCGGGAACTGTGTGTGTAAACACACAGCTCCCGGTCCTGTCAGGGAAGAAATGCCTGACCGTCTGTTCATACAATGTATGAACAGCGATCAGTCATTTCCCCTAGTGAGTCCACCCCCCTACAGTTAGAACGCACCCAGGGAACATACTTAACCCCTTCCTCGCCCCCTAGTGTTAACCCCTTCCCTGCCAGTGGCATTTTTATAGTAATCCAATGCATTTTTATAAAAATGCCAATGGTCCCAAAAATGTGTCAAAGGTGTTCGAAGTGTCCGCCATAATGTCGCAGTACCGAAAAAAATTACCCCCTATTTTGTAAACGCTATGGGCCAGATCCACGTACATTGGCGCATATCTAGACCGGCGTAATGCATCTCATTTACGTTACGCCAGCTCAAATTAGAGAGGCAAGTACCGTATCCACAGAGTATTTGCGTCCAAATATACGCCGGCGTAACGTAAATTACGAGGCGTAAGGCGGGGTAATTAAAAGTGGGAAGGAAGTGGGCGTGTTCCATTGAAATGAGCCGTGACCCCATGCAAATGAAGGGCCGACCGGACTGCGCATGCCCGCATGACGCTGACTATGTTCAGCGCCTCTCTGCGCATGCTCAGAACTTGGCCCGGCGTAATCAGTGAGATATGAACTAGGCCCGGCGTAATTAGTGAGATAAGCCCAGTGCATAAATAGGCCCACACATACGCCCTTCCATTGCAAAAGTACATCCATTTGTTTCCCTTCCTGAAGCAAGGTGCTTTTGTTCCGTTGTCTGTGGCTGTTTGTTGGTTTGTGTCGGTGTGTTGTTGGTGAGTGTTGTTGGAGAGTCTTATTGGAGAGTGTTTTTGGTGATTGTTTTTGGTGATTGTTTTTGCTGAGTGTTTGTTGCAGAGATGACAACAAGTAAGAGGAAGTTGAACTTCTCTCTGCGGGAGAAGGAGATCATTGCCAGGGCCATGATCCGATATGATCGTTACCTCCATGGCCCTGAGAGTCGGGACATCACCCCGGCCAGGAGGAAGGAGATCCTGCAGATTATTGCAGACGATGTAAATGCAGCGGGGTGTGAGACCAGGAGCCCCAATCAGATCCTTAAAAAGATAAATGATCTCAGGCTCCTGGTGAAAGGTAAGCTGGCAAAGATTGCAACACATGCCAGGGGCACTGGAGGAGGACCACCATGCACCATCAGGCTCACTGCCGAGGAGCAGCTGGTGGCCCAGTGCCTCCACAGGCAGCAAGTGGAGGGGCTGCCTGGATTTGACTCCATTGAGGAGCTTGTGAGGACAGGTAAGTGTTTTTTTTTCTATCTGGTGTGTAGCATGTGTGGGAGGGAGGGAATATGTGACAAGTGTGTGGATCCTCCAACCTGTGTATGTTTTTTGTCATCCACAGATGTGCAGGAGGGTGCTGGGCCATCTGGCCAGTCCGCACCATCCCCCGGACATCAGGCTGATGCAGACCCCCAGGAAAGCCAGGAGTCCTCTGTGCAGGGGAGTGGCCACAGCTCTCCTCATGAGGAGTGCCAATGCCAGTGCCAATGAGGTCACGCTCCATTTGGAGGAGTCTAGCCCTCTGGCTGGCACCAGTCAGGCCTCCATCAGGGCTAGCCCCTCCCACTCCTCCCCCAACAGGGCTCCCCCCAAGGGGCTCCCCTTCTCCCAGGCCACAAGCCTCATCTGGAGGCAGGAAGGTGACCCACAAGACCAGGGGGGGTGGCAGAGTTTCTGACGGCAAATCTGCGGAGGGACCAGGCCCTTCAGACCCGCCATCTGGATCAGGTCACCCAGACTTTGGGCCGGATGGAGGACAGCCTGGCCTCCATAAAGGACTCAGTTCAGGACATGGGCTGCAACTCTCTGGCAGTGATAAACTGCTACAATGACCTGCAGACCGCCACAGCAGGCGTGGGTCAGGAGGTGCGTACCCTGACCCAGGCTGTCCAGGACAATACGGCAGCCCTCAATGTGGGCCTCACACGGATTGCCCAGGCCTTGGAGGGCAGGCCGCCAGGTGGGCAAAGACCAGGGGATGCTCCTTGTTCCCCTGATTTCCCCCCCCCATGAGTCTCCCCTGAGGGGACAGTGGCCGGCCCAGGCGTGGGTCACGCCAGCGGCGTTAACTTTTTCTCTTTTTTTGTTTTCAGTGTTTTATTTTTTTATTATTTTTTTACTGTGATTATGATTTGTTTTATGTTTGTGAATGATGTATGATTGTGGGGGTGACATTCCTGCCGGAAAAGGGGTGTCACTCTCAGTTGTGGTGGAGAAGGGATCCCCAGGACCAGGGAGAAGTGATCCCCAGGTCCGTGTGAATGGTGTATGAATGTACAGTGACATAATTGGAGCCTTGGCGTGGCTTGCTGCTCCCAAGTCCTGCATGGTGGGCTTGTGCTAATCCAATTTGATGAGGATGTGATGTGTCTGTGCTAGGAACCACAGTGGTGTGCATGCGTGCATTCTCATTGTGCCATGATTAATGTGTGGGTTTAACATGCAAAGATGCCTAATGCGAGCTGTCTCCTGGCTGCTCGTCCCTCAGAAGACAGGGTAGCCTCGGTCAGGGGGGATTGTCGGGTTTGGGGGTCAGGTCATCACGTAGCTCTATCTCCAGGCCCTTTCTCACGGCGAAGTTGTGCAGCATGCAACATGCAGCGATGATCTGGCACACAAAGTTTGGGGAATACAACAGGGTACCCCCAGACTTATCCATGCATCGGAAACGGGACTTCAGGAGGCCAAAGGTGCGTTCCACCACTCCACAGGTACGTGCGTGTGCTTCATTGTATCTTTCCTCTCCTGGGGTTTGGGGGTTCCGGAATGGAGTCATGAGATGGGGTCCAAGTGCATATGCAGACTCACCTGGAAGGGAAAAGACAGGAGGATGTTAGTCATGCATGTGCCCCTCGTGATGTCTGCATCATGGGGGGGGACAGTCATGCCTGACACCCATGTCACTCACCAACCAGCCAGCTGTCCCCATACATGTTCTGTTCGAATTCCATTGGGATGGGGCTTTGACGGAATATGCAGCCGTCATGGGTGGACCCTGGGTGTTTGGCACGGACGTATGCCATATGAGGCATTGGGCATCGACTATCACCTGTACGTTGATGGAATGCCAATGCTTCCGATTGCGATATATGTGCTCTGTCTCACGGGGGGGCTGTAGTGCCACATGTGTGCAATCAATGGCACACATGTGCAATTCTGTAGAAATCACGCATTGCCTTCACCCGCAGGTCCTCCTGGGTGGGTCTGATGATTTAGGGATAACCTGGTGCACACATCTGCTAATGGAGGATTGTGCCATCCCAGCCACGGCTCCACTTGTACGCTGAAAAGAGCCACTGGCAAGGAAATGGAGTGTTGCCAGTACCTTGACCAGTGGCTGCACTGCATGTGAGCGGTGTGTTGGGCTGGTGATGTCATCCTGCAGGGTTGTGGTTAATTCCAGGATGGCATGAGGGGTGAATCTGAAGATGCGATACACCTCAGAATCAGCCATGCCAAAGACGTCTATGCGTGTGCGGTATATCCTCTCCCGTGCCCTCCTTCTCCTCCTATGTTCCCTCCTCCTTCTGCCAGCATCTAAAGCCAGTAGTATAGCTATGACCATGGATTCCCCTGGCATGTTGGCATACAGATTGTTGTCCTGCAAGTGTGGCTGCTCAGCTCGTCCCTAACGGTGTTGCTTTAGCTGACCTGCACACGTCTGGTGCAAAGTTAAAGCTGCTTTTATAAGGGGTAACTTTAGACCGGACATACGGACATACAGCGTAGCCTGCGCCGGTCAAACATAATTTTGTGGATCGCCGTATCTCCCTCATTTGCATATTTGCATAGCAAAACAATGGTGCGTCTAGCGTATTTTTCTGCCCCACGATGCGCCGGTATAATCTTTTTACGTTGGTCGGAAAAATCTGGTTTTCAGGCGTATCTAGTTTTGGGGATACGGCGCATATTTACACGCGCATCTCGAGATACGACGGCGTAAGTGCTTTGTGAATCTGGCCCTATAACTTTTGCGCAAACCAATCAATAAACGCTTATTGCGATTTTTTTTACGAAAAATATGTATCAGCCTAAACTGATATATATATTTTTGGGGGATAGCAAAAAGTAAAAAAAATATATCAATGTCGCTCTATTTTTGTTTATAGCGGAAAAACTAAAAACCGCAGAGGTGATCAAATACCACCAAAAGAAAGCTCTATTTGTGGGAAAAAAGGACGCCAATTTTGTTTGGGAGCCAAGTCGCATGACCGCGCAATTGTCAGTTAACCACTAAAGACCTGGACCTTTAGGTAGCTAAAGGACCCGGCCAGGTTTTGCGATTCGGCACTGCGTCGCTTTAACAGACAATTGTGCGGTCGTGCGACGTGGCTCCCAAACAAAATTGGCGTCCTTTTTTCCCACAAATAGAGCTTTCTTTTGTTGTTATTTGATCACCTCTGCAGTTTTTATTTTTTTGCGCTTTAAACAAAAATAGAGCGACAATTTTGAAAAAAATCTATATTTTTTACTTTTTGCTATAATAAATATCCCCCAAAAATATATATAAAAAAAAATGTTTCCTCAGTTTAGACCGATATGTATTCTTCTACCTATTTTTGGTAAAAAAAATTGCAATAAGTGTTTATCGGTTGGTTTGCGCAAAATTTATAGCGTTTACAAAATAGGGGATAGTTTTATTGCATTTTTATGATTTTTTTTTTTTACTACTAATGGCGGCGATCAGCGATTTTTTCTGTGACTTGTGACATTATGGCGGACACTTCGGACAATGTTGACACATTTTTGGGACCATTGTCATTTTCACAGCAAAAAATGCATTTAAAATGCATTGTTTACTGTGAAAATTACAATTGCAGTTTGGGAGTTAACCACAAGGGGGCACTGAAGGGGTTATGTATGACCTAATATGTGTTTCTAACTGTAGGGGTGTGTGGCTGTAGGTGTGACGTCATCGATTGTGTATCCCTATAAAAGGGATCACACGATCGATGACGCCGCCACAGTGAAGAACGGGGAAGCTGTGTGTTCGTTCTTCAGCTCCGGGGACCGATCGCGAGACTCCAGCAGCGATCGGATCTGCGTGTCCCGCGGTCCCGGAGCTTCGGACCGGGTCACAGGCTCGCTCTGCGGGCACGCAACCGCGACCCACGGCTGGGTACTAGCACAGGACGTACCTGTAAGTGCATGTGCCCAGCCGTGCCATTCTGCCGACGTAAATGTGCAGGAGGCGGCCCTTAAGTGGTTAATCGCTGAATCGCAAAAAGTGCTCTGTTCTTTGACCAGCAATATGGTCCCGGGCTGAAGTGGTTAATCTGCCTTGAGCTATAATACTTTCTTTTAGATTTGAAAGACAGACCTCACACATATGACATTCCAGACATCTAACTGACTTATTAGGCAAGCAGATAGATGATAGCACACACTGCAAAAAAAGCTTTCTACTCCTCAGAGGTGTGGTTAGGAGTGTAAGGCTTTTTGCATTGTGTGCGGTCATCTATCTGCTTGCCTAATAAATCACTTGTTTGCCTGGAATGTCATAGGTGTGCAGTATCTCTTTTCAGTCTGAATGTTAAAGTGGTTGTAAACCCTTTACAACCACTTTAACCTACAGGTAAGCCTAGATTAAGGCTTATCTGTAGGTACAAGAAATATCTCCTAAACCTACACGGTTTAGGAGATATCTGCAGAAAAGACTGCAGCGCAGGCGCACTGTAGTGTGCCAGTCCTCATTGAGGCCAGACCGGCACTGTCAGCTCCCTCACACATGCACGGGAGTGACATCATGGCGGCTCCGGCCAATCAGAGCCGGGGCCGTGATGCATGGAAGTAATCCCCAGGCAAGATGTCGGCTGCCCGGGCGTTGGAAGAGGACAGCTGCGGGGGCTTCAATGGAGGTATTACATAATGAGCTAGTATGTCATGCATACTAGCTCATTATGCCTTTGACTTGCAGGTGGTGTTGCCCCCCCCCCCCCCCGGGTTTACTTCCTTTTTAAGCGGAGCATGGGTGAACTATTGGACCTCACCACCCAACTGGTCTACAAGACTGAGGGGATTCGAGGTGGCTTCAGTAGTGGTGAAATCTGCCTGTCATTGTATAACCATAACACATTCTTACCAACTAGCCAGCTAACCTAATATAATTATAACACAAACCTATTATCTAGCTAGCCAGCTAACCCTTTTTATTAACTTAAAGTGGTTGTAAAGTCAGGATCCTCAATAACTTGCATCCCCTCTGTTATAACAACATACAAAGTACTGTGAGTCCATTTTTTTTTTAAAATCCTAATTACCTTCTCTCACAGGACCGCTGTGTTGTCACGTGTCCTCCTCTGCTCTCCTTCCCTGATCTAAGGAGAGCAGCGGGAGGGGCTGAGATTCCCCTCTAAGGTCGTCCGGCCAGCAGAGGAAACTCACATGACCACACAGTGGTGCTGTGCAAGAAGGTATTTAGGATTAGAATAAAAAAAAAATGTTTTTTAAATTATTTGTAAGACCCCTTTCACTGAGGCCGCAGCCACTTTAGCGTTAAAGCAACGCTAGTTTTAGCGACGCTTTAGCGCTGGTTAAGTGGCACTATTTGTCCTCTAGCGGGGCGTGTTTAACCCTAAAGAAGGGGCTAAAAGTGCCAGTGTCCTGCCTATTCATTTCAAGGGGCAAGACATTTTGGGAGCTCTAAATACAGTGCTCCCAAACCGCCCCAAAGATGCTGCATGCAGGACTTTTCCTAACATCCCGCAAGCGCACTGCCCCAGTGTGAAAAGTCACACTGAAATGATTGGGAGGCGGTTTTCAAGCACTTTACATTCGCTATTTCTAGTGCTAAAATGCCAGAAAATTGCCTCAGTGTGATAGGGGTCTAAATGTTACTTTCAAGCAACAGGTAAAGGCAGCAGGAGGGGAGGGGAGGGGAGGAGATCGGCTCTCACACACAGGCTTTGGTACTGCTAGGTAGGGAGGGCCTCGGAGCAGAGAGCGAGATGATGGAAACACATCAATTTACCACGGTAGATGAATCAGTACCATGAATTACTGTGGTCAGCACACAGAGGGGAACACATGAACAGGCAAAAACAACCAGGTATTTTATAACATATAAAAAGACAAATTACACTGCAGAAGCACTAATACTATAGATCAAGCCTTAAAGGAACAGAAGTTTTTTTTTTTTCTTTTAGGGTTACAACCAGTTTAATTGAATATAAACGTATCTTTTCCTTCTATTTTTAAGGCTCATTCATTGCAGCAGGAACAATTACTTGCTGTTATATTGTATTATTTGCTGTGTCCCTGCATTGTACTTGCTGTGTCCCTGCATTGTACTCACCTTGATTAACTCAATTCAATGACCAGATTGTACATGGAGGTTGTCAGAACATCTTGAATCCATACTGTTGCAAACAGTAACAGATGTCCCCCTATTCTGAGGAGTAGAGGCATATCTCCATTGTGAAGAGGGCTCCTGGGCAGGATTGTTGGACTTGCAAAAATAAGGAAAATTGTAATCCTTGGTTTGGAAATTGACACCTGCTTAGAGCAAAAAGGTGCCTTTTGTTGTCTAGTGGTTGTATCTGTAGGAGTAGCTTTATGCTTTATTTTTTATGAAGTAGGAGTACCTTTCCCCCCAGTGATTTCCATTAAGAAATTATCATGGGCCATAGCAAAGGGGAGAGATCCCAGTAAACTAATATCCGCATTTTACAATATGCTCTCTACCCCTATAGCCACCAAGATAGCGTTTGCCATAAAACCTCGCTGGGAAAGGGAGGTGGGGATACTGGACGATGAAGAATGGGAGGAGGCTTTGGAGACCTGTAAAACTGTGTCTCCCAGGCTTTCGGACAGGCTGACCCAAATATACATCACTCACAGGGCGTATCTGACCCCAATCCGTGTAGCTAGATATAAACGCACCCAATCTACCCTGTGTGCGATGTGTGCTCAAGAGACGAGGACATTCTTCCATCTCATTTGGGCCTGCCCAAAAATACAGGACCTTTGGAAACAGATCATAACATTCCTTCACGACACAATGGGCACCCCTGTCACCCTGGACCCCAGACAGTGCCTGCTGGGGATTTTCCCCGCAGGTGCAGACAAAATATACCAAAATTTTCCTTCATGAGTCATTGTTCTCGGTCAGAAAGATTATAGCTCGCAAATGGATGAGACAGCTTCCCCCCACTTTCGCAGAATGGAAGGCGGAAATCAATTTGACTACCTTATAAGAAATGTGTGTATATTAATAGAGCCTGCCCGGACAAATATTATAAAATTTGGGATCGTTGGCTGAACGAGTCTACAACCTGCGATTAGCCTTGCCTCGTCCATGGTTTATAGTTTTCCGAACCTCACCTGACATCTCATTTTTACTATCCGTTGTCATAAAACGGGGTTGTGTAGACCTGGAAGGGGATAGACTGGTTATCGTACTGCACATGCAAAGCTTGTAATGATTGTATGACAATGCTGTTAATGTGAGACCTTGTTATACTATGTACCCACGAATTACTGATTGTTTTCTGTATGCAACTTTACTCAATAAACATTTTGTTTGATTAATAAATGATCATGGAATTTCCCAATTAGGCATGTCCTATCAAAAGGTATGCATAAAAGATGCTTTTTGCAAGCAGGTTCAGCAATTTTTTTAAAGGGGGTTGTAACGTTAAAAGGTTTTTTTATCTTAATGCATTCTATGCATTAAGATAAAAAGCATTCTGTGGGTAGCAGTCTCTTTCAGCCCCCCTGATACTTACCTGAGCCCCCTCTCTGTCCAGCGATGTCCATGAGTTGCTGAGACACAGCAGTGGCACCATTGGCTCCCGCTACTGTCAATTAAAGTCAGCTAGCCAATCATGAGTGAGGGGGGTGGGGTCGAACTTCAGGTCCGTGTCTGAATCGACACACAAAGCTACAGCTCGGCTCAGGTGCCCCCATAGCAAGCTGCCTGCTGTGGGGGCACTCAGAGTGTCAAAAGGAGTGTCTGGGCTGCTCTGTGCAAATGCACTGCACAGAGCAGGTAAGTATAACATAACAAAAAAAGAAAACAAGACTTTACAATCACTTTAAGCACAAAATCTTGAGCATATGCATAAAGGACATTTTAGAGACTTGACTAAATAGATTCTGTCAAGAATCAACACAATATGGTTGCGGACATCAGCTGCTACCTCATCCTCCAGAGTTTAGATAGGAGTAGGAAAAAAATGCCATATTTAAATTGATCAAGTTGAGAAACTTTAGAGACAAAACAGCAGATGGTACCTCAATGTAGTGACTAACTCCCAAATTCTATACCTATAATCCACACTAGAGGCTAAACACCCCCCGGTTCGGTTCACGCCAGAACTCTCGAACATTGCAAAAGTTCAGACACAAACGGTGAACCCCATTGAAATCTATGGGACTCGAACAGGAAAAAGTCCCCATTTTGAAGGCATATATTGGCCATAAAAAGGGTATGGGGGCCCGGCTACTGCCCTGGGGGACATGTGGCAATGCTAATTTTTTTTAAAAAAAAGATTGTTTTTAAAGGAGCAGTGATTTTAATGATGCTTAAACACTTAAGCCCCGAACCATATTGCTGGTCAAAGACCAGGCCACTTTTTGGCTATTCGGCACTGCGTCGCTTTAACTGACAATTGCGTGGTCGTGCGACGTGGCTCCCAAACAAAATTGGCGTCCTTTTTTTCCCACAAATAGAGCTTTCTTTTGGTGGTATTTGAACACCTCTGCGGTTTTTATTTTTTGCGCTATAAACAGAAATAGAGCGACAATTTTGAAATAAATGAATATTTTTTACTTTTTGCTATAATAAATATCCCCTAAAAATATATATAAAATATTTTTTCCTCAGTTTAGGCCGATACGTATTCTTCTACATATTTTTCGTAAAAAAAAATTGCAATAAGCATTTATTGATTGGTTTGCGCAAAAGTTATAGCGTTTACAAAATAGGGGATAGTTTTATGGCATTTTTATTAATATTTTTATTTACTAGTAATGGCGGCGATCAGCAATTTATATTGGTACTGTGACATTATGGCGGACACTCCGGACACTTTTGACACATTTTTGGGACCATTGGCATTTTTATAGCGATCAGTGCTATAAAAATGCATTGATTACTATAAAAATGCCACTGGCAGGGAAGGGGTTAACACTAGGGGGCGAGGAAGGGGTTAAGTATGTTCCCTGGGTGTGTTCTAACTGAAGGGGGGGATGGACTGACTTGGGGAAATGACTGATCGCTGTTCATCCATTGTATGAATGGAAAATCAGGCATTTCTCCCCCCTGACATTTCTCTGTAACGAGCGATCGCGGGTGCCTGGCGGTGATTGTGCCCGCCGGACACACGTTTTGGAGTCAGGGGCAAGCGGGGGGCACGTGTGCGCGCCTCCTGCGACAAAAGCGTGCCCCTATTGCTTGCTTAGCGAGATGACGTAGATCTACGTGATCTCGCCTAGCAGAGCCGACCTGCCGCAGTATGACTGGCGGCTGGTCGAAAAGGAGTTAAAGTGAAACAATAAAAATGAAAAAAGGGGGGTTGCTATATGTTTTGCCAAGACAGTCCCATTCACGCCTACCACTGTACTTAGGGATAAGGAGGGTAGATATGTCATGGTGGTGGGGAAATTAAATGAAAGTGAGGTCACCTTTCTATCATACTATGCTCCTAATGTGGGTCAAATGACTTTTTTCCGCACCATGCTTGAGATCATAATGCCTCATGTGGCGGGTCATGTGATCCTGGGAGGAGATAGTAATACCTCGTTGGACCGGGTTCTTGACAAATTGAATCCTGGAAAAGTGATTTTGAAACACGCCTCTAGACAGCGTGGGGCAATGGCACGTCTCCTACATAGTTATGATTTGATTGATGTATGGAGAGACGCCCACCCTACCGATAGAGACTTTACACACTACTCTCATGTACACAAGACGTATTCGCGCATAGATCATGTGTTCACGTTCTCTCCCCTGCTTTCATTTGTCTCGTCCGCAACGATACTCCCCATGTCATGGTCGGATCATTCCTCGGTTCAAGTCGTGTTAACTGATCTTTGGGCTAAATCAAGCCCGCCATCGTGGCGTTTGAACGAGTCACTGCTTAATGACCCTGTCTTTAAAAAAGAGATTGAGCGGGCCATACAACACTATTTTAGAGATAATTCCTCCTCGGTCTCCTCCCCGGTGACGCTATGGGCGGCCCATAAGGCTACCATCCGCGGTACGTTTATACAACTTGCCTCTAAAGTTAAGAGGGAGCGTGAACACACGATTCGTCGGCAGGACGAAGAGTTACGGCGTATTTTGCGTGAACAGAAATCTACCCCACACCTTGATTTTAGATCTCAAATTGATGAAGCGCGTACAGCTCTGAATTTGAGTCTTACTACAAAGGCGGAGAAATATTTAAGGTGGACGCGCCATAGATTTTACTCTTTGGGGGACAAACCGAATAAATTGCTGGCGAGAAAACTAACTCCTAGGCCGTTTAATCCCGCTCTTCCTAAATTGAGATTGAAGAATGGCCAAGTTACCCAGAATCCCCACAAGATACTCCAGGAGTTCTCCACATTTTATTCCCAAAGATCCAGGCAGAGGCATTTTTGAGCAATATACCCATCCCCAAGTTAACTAGTGATCATGTGGACTTGATGGAGGCTGAATTCACTACGGAGGAAATTGTGGCGGCCATTAAATCCCTGAACCCTTCTAAATCGCCAGGTACGGATGGGTTCACTGGACACTATTACCGTAAATATACTGAAATCCTAGCTCCACATCTATGCGCCTTTTTTAATGGGTTGCGAAAAGGTTCCCCTCTCCCACCGCATGAGAATAGGGCATTTATACATGTCATCCCTAAGCCTAATAAAGACCATAGCGATTGTACAAACTATCGCCCGATTTCGCTGATAAATGTCGATCTTAAATTACTGACAAAAATACTGTCCACCCGTGTTAACTTGTTTCTATCACAATATATTCATCCTGACCAGGTGGGGTTTGTACCCCACAGACAGGCCCCGGATCAGACTAGAAGAATTATAGACATCATATCTGCGCTAAATTCGGGCTGGGATGGTGGAGGGCAGAGGGGAGCTTTGCTGCTCTCGTTAGACCTGCAAAAAGCGTTTGATTCACTGTCCTGGGATTACCTTTTTTTTATACTAGAAAGATATGAGTTTGGCCCAAGTTTCCTGACAACACTCCAAACGATATACAGCGCCCCTATTGCAAACTTGCTGGTCAAGGGCTATACGTCTCGGGATATTTACATAAACAGAGGCACCCGACAAGGCTGCCCTTTATCTCCTTTGTTGTTTATCCTGGCTTTGGAGCCCTTGGCAACCAAGATCAGAACACATCCTGATATATTGGGTGTCCATTGTGGAGGGAGGGAGCACAAATGTGCGCTGTTCGCGGACGATATATTGTTGCTCCTCTCCTCTCTGATCACCTCATTGCCTACTTTAAATATAGTACTGGGACATTTTGCGACGTTTACTGGTTTGCGGGTAAATCATTCTAAATCTCAGGCTCTCTGCGTCTCCTTACAACCCCACATAGTTCGAGCTCTGAGTGGACAATATTCCTTTAGTTGGCAGGAGGAGGCCCTTCCTTACTTGGGCATTTATTTAACTCCCACTCTTACTACATTATATCAGAAGAACTATCCCCCATTGTTTCGAAAGTTGTTGGAGGACCTTCAAAGGTGGTCAAACAAACCCCCGTCATGGTTCGGTAGGCTGTATTCGGTCAAGATGACCATTTTACCAAAGGTGTTGTATTTATTCAGGACCCTCCCAATAGCTATAGTTGGTGTGGACCTCGAGAAGTTTCAAGCCAAACTGCTTGACTATATATGGGACCATAGGAGGCCTAGGGTGAACAGGAAAACACTGTACTCTCCTAAATTGGGTGGAGGTTTGGGCATGCCAGACCTTCTTAAATATTATCACTCAGCTCAATTGGCCCAGTTGATCCGATTTCATACAGGTCGGTCCAGGCCACTCTGGATGGGGTTGGAATCCTCTCTGAACCCAGACAGAGAGATCAGTCACCTGGTGTGGCTGAGGGGACGGGATAGACCATCTATCTGTGCTATGCCCGCCTTTGTCGTTTTCCCTGAGCCTCTGGGATGGGTTAGCAAAAACATATAGATTTAAATCGCCACACACCCCGATGGCGTCCTTGTTCCACAATCCCCTGTTCACCCCGGGTCTCCGCCCCCAGGACTTCTCTTGGTGGACCAATAAGGGTCTATTGAGGATAGCGGATCTATGCGACCATAAGGGAGCTTTGTCAAAATCGGTTCTACAAGAGAAATATGGCCTTCCGAGTTCTGAATATTTTCGATATGCTCAAATTGCACACTTTTTAGAGACTTTAAATCGCACTTCTGACCTCTCTACATCTACGGCTATGGAACACCTTTGCAGAACTTTTGACAAACACTCCGGTCACATATCATTAATTTATGGTTTATTGTCTTCCAATACCCAAAAGATGGTTTATATGACAAAGTGGGAACAAGATATTGGCACGGAACTGGACATTGTGGAATGGAGTAAACTGGTACAGGGGGCTTTTAAGTCATACATTAACACCTCTTTAATAGAGGCCAATTATAAAGTGCTAATGCGATGGTATATGGTCCCTGCGCGAATCGCTAGTTTTGTCCCGGGGGCGTCTCCGCGGTGCTTCAGAGGGTGCACTGTGGATGGCACTATGTACCACATCTGGTGGACATGCCAAAAAGGTGAGACGATTTTGGATACGCACTTATAACTTTATCTATTCTTTAACTCAGGTTAATCTTGTTAAGTCGCCTCTGCATGCGCTGCTGGGACGCCCGGTGGAGGGAACGTCAAAGCACTTGAGAAAACTGATAGCTTTTGTATTTGTGGCAGCCAGAATTTCCATTGCTAAGTCTTGGAGGTCCCCCACTGTCCCCTTTTATCTGTTGAAGTCTAAATTGTCATGGATTATGGTGAACGAGAGGATGTCGGCCATTTTGAATGACAAGGTTGCGGTTTTTGACAAGGTGTGGGCAGGGGCGTACCTAGAACATTTGGCACCCGGGGCGGATCCAATATCTGGCACCCCCCCCCCCCGGTAAAATGTAAAAACACCCCACTGTGCCCCCTGCATCCTTCAATATCTCTTTGTCACTACTGTGTACCCCCTCTCCACAACTGCACCACGGGACCCCTTTACATTTTACAGCACTCTTGACCCCTTTACATTACACTGCACTTCTGGATCCCTTTACATTACACAGCACCCTGCATCACTGGACCCCTTTAAATTACACAACACCCTGCACCTCTGGACCCCTTTACATTACACATCACCTCTGGACCCCTTTACATTACACAGCACTTCTGGACCCCTTTACATTACACAGCACCCTGCACCTCTGGACCCCTTTACATTACACAGCACCCTGCATCACTAGATCCCTTACATTACACAGCACCCTGCACCTCTGGACCCCTTTACATTACACAGCACCCTGCACCTCTGGACCCCTTTACATTACACAGCACCTTGTATCTCTGGACCCCTTTACATTACACAGCACCCTGCATCTCTGGACCCCTTACATTACACAGCACCCTGCACCTCTTTACATTAAACAGCACCCTGCACCTCTGGACCCCTTTACATTACACACCACCCTGCACCTCTGGATCCCTTTACATTACACAGCACCCTGCATCTCTGGACCCCTTTACATTACACAGCACCTCTGGACCCCTTTACATTACACATCACCTCTGGACCCCTTTACATTACACAGCACTTCTGGACCCCTTTACATTACACAGCACCCTGCACCTCTGGACCCCTTTACATTACACAGCACCCTGCATCACTGGACCCCTTACATTACACAGCACCCTGCACCTCTGGACCCCTTTACATTACACAGCACCCTGCACCTCTGTACCCCTTTACATTACACAGCACCCTGCACCTCTGGACCCCTTTACATTACACAGCACCCTGTATCTCTGGACCCCTTTACATTACACAGCACCCTGCATCTCTGGACCCCTTACATTACACAGCACCCTGCACCTCTTTACATTAAACAGCACCCTGCACCTCTGGACCCCTTTACATTACACAGCACCCTGCACCTCTGGACCCCTTTACATTACACAGCACCCTGCACCTCTGGACCCCTTTACATTACACAGCACCCTGCATCTCTGGACCCCTTTAAATTACACAGCACCCTGCATCTCTGGACCCCTTACATTACACAGCACCCTGCACCTCTGGGCCCCTTTACATTACACAGCACCCTGAATCTCTGGACCCCTTACATTACACAGCACCCTGCACCTCTGGACCCCTTTACATTACACTGCACTTCTGGACCCCTTTACATTACACAGCACCCTGCATCTCTGAACCCCTTTACATTACACTGCACCTCTTGACCCCTTTACATTACACAGCACCCTGCACCTCTGGACCCCTTTACATTACACAGCATCCTGCACCTCTGGAGCCCTTACATTACACAGCACCCTGCATCTCTGGACCCCTTACATTACACACCACCCTGCACCTCTGGACCCCTTTACATTACACTGCACCTCTTGACCCCTTTACATTACACAGCACCCTGCACCTCTGGACCCCTTTACATTGCACAGCATCCTGCACCTCTGGACCCCTTACAGAATACAGAACCCCCTCAGAATACAGAATCCCCCCTCATATACAGAACCACCCCCTACAATACAGAACCCCCCCCACAATACAGAACCCCCCTATACAGATACCACCCGCCTACAATACAGAACACCCCCCCCCCAGAATACAGAACCCCCCCAGAATACAGAACCCCCCCTATACAGATACCACCCCCCTACAATACAGAACTCCCCCCACACAATACAGAACCCCCCTCATATACAGAACCCCCCCCCATACAGATACCACCCCCTACAATACACAACACCCCCCCCACCCACAATACAGAACCCCCCAGAATACAGAACCCCTCTCATATACAGAAACCACCCCCTACAATACAGAACACCCCCCCCCCCCACAATACAAAACCACCCCAGAATACAGAATACCCCCTCATATACAGAACCACCCCCTACAATACAGAACACCCCCCCCCCCCAGAATACAGAACCCCCTATACAGATACCACCCCCTACAATACAGAACACACCCCCCCACAATACAGAACCCCCCCAGAATACAGAACCCCCCTATACAGATACCACCCCCCTACAATACAGAACTCCACCTCCTACAATACAGAACACCCCCCCCCACAATACAGAACCCCCCCTCATGTACAGCACACCCCCCCCTCATATACAGAACACACCCCCCTTACAATAGTGCACACACCCCCCTTGCCTTCAGACCCATAATGCCGTCAGACAGATGATCATCAGCGCGCCGCGTGTTACACTGTCTACACACACAGGCAGCACAGCACAGGGGGAGGCGGCTGCAGCTTCACGCTCCTTGGCGGTGTGACTGTCAGTGTCAGACAGTCACAGCCGTATCTATCAGAGCCGCGGGCGGTCCCGGGTATGGGTACGGCTCGCACGAGTCACACCCCCCCCCCTGAAAAGCCACGCTTCAGCTGTGTCTTACCATAGACTGCCGCTAGCGCTGCCTCCCTGTTACCGTGCGACGCGCCATCATCATGCCGCACGCTAAGTAGTCCTCTTCATTCGCGGAGGGGTTGCGTTGGCCTGACACCCCCCCAGTGTGTGGCACCCGGTGCGGCCCGCCCCCTCCGCCCCATGCTTAGTACGCCTCTGGGTGTGGGATCCCTGGATCGCCTACCTCACGAATATACATTGACCTACATCAACGCAAGGGCTTGCTCTTTTTATTTCCCTTTTTGGTCAAGGTAGGGATGCACCATCCTTTCTTCTTCCCTCTTCTTCTTTCCCTTTCTCTTCCTTTTTATCTTTCCTTCTTTTCTTTCTTCCCCTTTCTCTGCATTTATTGTGTTGCTTCCCATTGTTACAATACTAAATCAGCAATAGTTGGTTATTGTCTGTTGGCCCCTCGGGCCAGATCCTAAGCTGGGTCTGAAGTTATCCGTACAGATAGATAATTGTAGTAGGAGCACTCAAAGACATAAGTTGTGTTAATGTTATATTTCTATCTGCAAAATTTGTATCTGTATGCTAGTCCTCCAGATGATGACTATGATTGTTTTTCCCCTTCCCCTCTTTTTTTGTATACCCTTTTTTTTATTTAGTAAAACTTAATAAAAAATATTGGAAACGAAAAATACAGCAAATGCAGGAAATTTTCCTGTGTGCTTTCATATGACAATTTAAATATTTATCGGCATTACTAATCGGAGCAGGTGGAATGGTACAGCTGACATGTAATACGGGAAAAAATAGACCGTATCCTTAGGCCGCGTACACACGGTCAGACAAAACCGATGAGAATGGACCGAGGTTCAGTTTCATCGGTCCAAACGACCGTGTGTATAGCCCATCGGTCTATTGTCCTTCGGTCCAAAATTTTAAAACATGCTTTAAAATCGACCCGATGGACCGCTGCCTGATCGGTCCAAACCGATGGTTAGTACAGAAAGCATCGGTTCAAAACCTGCGCATGCTTGGAAGCCTTGAACTTCGTTTTATTCAGCACGTCGTGTGTTTGACGTCACCGCGTTCTGACCCGATCGGTTTTTGGAACGATGGTGTGTACACACATCAGACCATCAGACCATCAGGCCACTTCAGCGGTGAACCGATGGAAATGGCCCGTCGGACCATTCTCATCAATTTGGAACGACCGTGTGTACGCGGCCTTATTGTAAAGTCAGCAGTTTAGTTCAGCATAGATTGATATGTATGTGTAAAGAAGGAAGTTCCTTTTATTGATTCACCAACCAACCTCTACACAACCAGTCCAATTGCTTATTAATGATTGCTGATGCTGTTCTCATATGTAAAGATACCACAAGTGCAGGGAATTTTCCTGTGTGCTTTCATATGACAATTTAAATATTTATCAGCATTACTGATCAGGGCAGGTGGAATGGTGCAACTAATATACTTTCAATCCTCAATGCAATGTTTAAATATGATACCTTCTTGGTCTGCTCCTCCTTTATACTACCTTCTCTTCATCCGGGAGAGAATTGCAGCTCGTCCGTGTCACCGCTGCTTCAATCTCTCTACAGCCTCTTGCGATGAGGGTCCGCCGGGAGAGATCTTCAATACCCGGCGACGTACCTTGGAGGGCAGGGGGGGGGAGGCGGGGGAGACGATAGGACTCAATCCCCCCACTTAATCCCGAGCGCCAGTGCCCCTATCCGCTCGCCCGGGTAGTTGCGGGGAGGTCTCGATGCAGTGGCGGGGATATCAGCCGCGGTGTCTCCGCAGCCTCTCACTCCACGGGACAGCCGTGGTTCGTCCTCGTTCCCCGACGCATGCTCCGGCCGGCACTCTCAGGTCCCTCCCTCCCCAAGGCACGTCACGTCTTCACGTGCATGCCATGATCCTGGAATCCACATTTTTAAACACTAAGTTACTTTTGTTTTTTTGGTCTTTTGGAGTTTATATTATATTTATATATTTTTTTGGTGAATTTGTTTATTTATTAGATTTGAATTTGCTGTTGGTTTATTATCTATAGACACACTAATGGGATCAGCACAGTAATATATTTTTCACATGTATAGAACCTGCTGCAGCTAAACGGACATTTATAAAAAGAGAAAAAATTAAATTTAGATAGATTTTCCCTGCAAGCTTTTTTTATTTTGTAAACAACAGATTGGGAAACCAGTCTGTATGATGAGGCCACAATTTAGTGCACTCGGAAGAAGATTCAAAATATTTTAGATAAATTCTGGTGTCTCTTTGGCAGGCTTGGATGGGAAAAAAAAATTGCACATCAGGCCACATCAGTACACTCAGGCCAAGATTAACTTTTTTTTTTTTGCATAAAGTCTGGTGTCTCATTCGCAGACTTTGGATAGAACTAACAGGTGCGGAAAAATTGGGCTTTGGGTGTTGGCGATGCCTTCACATCATAACCCTATAGAGGTACAGTAGGTGCACACGATATTGTGTCAATCTCGCTCCCTTTCTCGGCGAGATTGAGCACCTACGAGCCCCATCGCGGGAGCCAGCGCCGAGCTGGCTTGCCGCGATGGAGACAGAGCCGTCATAGAAGCGACGGGAGATCCGACTTGGATTCCCGCCAATTCTACACGTGTGCGGCGTTTGTTATGAATCCTGAGGGGGAAGTCCCCGCCGGATTTTAAATAAAAATTTGGCATGGGTTCCCCCCTCAGGAGCATACCGGGCCCTTATGTCTGTTATGGGTTGTAAGGAGAGTCCCCCTACAATCCATACCAGACCCGTATCCAAAGCACGCTACCCGGCCAGTCAGGAAAGGAGTGGGGACGAGCGAGCGCCCCCCCCCTCCTGAGCCGTACCGGGCTGCATGCCCTCAACATGGGGGGGTTGGGTGCTCTGGGGCAGACACGTCGCCTCTTCTCGCTTCAATGACGGGTGCGTGGCTTGCATCGGACTTATATAGGCCTCACAGTCCCATCATGCTCTGGTAGGTACCACGTGGGTAGGTATCACATGGGTAGGTACCAGAGCATGATGGGACTGTGAGGCCTATATAAGTCCAATGCAAGCCACGCACCCGTCATTGAAGCGAGAAGAGGCGACGTGTCAGCATCGGGAGAAGAGAAGAAGAGAAGACGTCACAGCACAGCGGCCTGAAGGGAGAAGTAGAAGACGTCACAGAACAGCGGAAGAAGAGGAGAAGACGTCACAGAACAGCGGAAGAAGGAGAAGGCACCGGACAGCGGGAGGAAGAACCGGGGTGCGCCGAGTCAAGAGCGGAGAGCGGCGAACATAGAAGAAGACCCCCCGGAGCGGAGAAGACGTCACAGAAGAGCGGTGAAGACCCCCGGAAATCGGAAGAAGAAGCTCCCCCTGGTAAAAGAGCTAAAGAAGACAGGGGGAGCCTCCGGAGCAGACTAATAAAATATTTTAATACCCTGTGTTTTTTATTTGTGTTTTTACCACTTTTCCTCCAGGTGAATGGGTAGGGGTACGATGTACCCCATATCCATTCACTTAGGGTGGGGGGCCGGTATCTGGGGGCCCCCTTATTAAAGGGGGCTCCCAGATTCCGATAAGCCTCCCGCCCGCATACCCCGACAACCAACGGCCAGGGTTGTCGGGAAGGGGCCCTGTCCTCATCAACATGGGGACAGGGTGCTCTGGGGTGGGGCCCCCCCTGCCCCAGAGCACCCAACCCCCCCCATGTTGAGGGCATGCAGCCCGGTACGGCTCAGGAGGGGGGCCGCTCGCTCGTCCCCACTCCTTTCCTGACCGGCCGGGTAGCGTGCTTTGGATACGGGTCTGGTATGGATTGTAGGGGGACCCCCTACGCCGTTTTTTCGGCGTAGGGGGGCTCTCCTTACAACCCATAACAGACCTAAGGGCCCGGTATGCTCCTGAGGGGGGAACCCATGCCGAATTTTTATTTAAAATCCGGCAGGGACTTCCCCCTCAGGATTCATAACAAACGCCGCACACGTGTAGAATTGGCGGGAATCCAAGTCGGATCTCCCGTCGCTTCTATGACGCGCACGTTCGAATGTGCTGTCACTATTCCAGTGAGTGCGAGATCTCGGCGAGATCTCGGCACCATGTCGCCGAGAATCAGCGCGATGCTGTCGTGCTAAAAACACAATATCACAAACACCTACTGTACGCTTGATAAAAACATCAAGAATTGGCCTTGCTGTAAAAAAAAAAAAATTTACGCCCCTGTCAAACAGGTGCAGGAAAATTGGTCTTTGGGTATTAATTTTGCTCATGAAACCTATACCAAAAAAATACTTTAAGATAAAATCAACACCCACAAATCTAGGCAGCCTAGACAGTCTTGCAGAAATCCGAAATCCCAAAAACATTTAATCATCAAAATCGGCATCAGGGAGCTGCTAATCCAGGATTGATTCATTTTGAAAATATCAGCAGTTCAACGTAGTCTGTAGACAGACATGCTCTTTCATCTGTCACAAAACCTCACCCATTCTAAAAGCACGCTGGATGCAGGGAAGCCCAGCAGCTCAATTGCATACTGGGTTCTGTTTAGTTATCTATTCTCATGACTCAGAAACCCGGTGGATCGTCTACTGGAAAGCTCTCCATGTCTGTTTTCGCCCCTAGAAAATCTTCCACCATTTGATGCAGATGCTGCCGATGGGATGTTAAAACGGACAGCCTTGGGCAATGAGGAATAAAAAATATGCATCACTGTTGCGGCTCCGTACTCCATTGCTCCTCCTTGGACAAACAGAAGCCTCAAAACTAGTTTTTCCATGAGACTATAACCTACCAGTCATGAAAGGTGGTACATAAACTCCTCTTTAAGGTGTCCTCAGGACATTCCCTCCTGTGCTCCCTCTGTGAGGGCAGGATCATTTCAGAAACGTTCCCCCTTTAATGGTGGTGTCATGAATTACCTCGGCCACCAGATGGCGCTAGCGGCGCATCGGCGTGCGCGGGGCGCGCACAATCACGGCAATGGCGCTCGTGCACGCACGTTCACGGTGTTGCGGTGGGCGCGTGCACCGGCGTTAACGGCACACGGGCACGTGCAAGCGTCAATCTGGCGCCAAAATGGGGTACTTAAAGTGTCCTGGGAGCCTGGCCTCTTGCTGTCCGGTCTACAGCGTTTCCTGAGACTATCTGCACCTGTTACCCCTGCTTGATCCAGATCCTGATACCCGGCTTGTTCCTGTTGATCCTGTCTTCCGCCTGCCCTGACCTCGGCTTGCTCTGACCATCCCTTTGCCTCATCCCTGGTACTCTGCTGCCCGCCTGTTGCCGACCCGGCTTGACGACCTCTCTATCATCTTGGCCTTACCTGTGCTGGATTTGCTGGTCCAGCTCCTCACCGTCTTCTGGGACTTGTTTGCTGCCTGAACTACAGGACACCTTCCCCTCCGGCTGTCACTTGCTGTCCCAGTACCGCTGCTTCCGGTCTGCTACCTGCCAGCCTGCACCTGTCATCCAGAGACTCTCTCGGACCCTGCAGAAGCACCATCCGGCCCCTGCATCAGCGTCACTCCTGGCGCTTGTGCGACTCTGCATTCCCATTCCCCCTGTCCACTCTACCAGGGGTCCCGGGATAAGAGGAGTAACGGCTGCCACTTCCTGCACGTCGGGCTCATCCTCCAGGTACGTGACAGTACCGGACAGCCATGTCCGAGCCCGTGCAGGGAGTGGATCCTATGCAGGAACTCTGCCGCCACCTTGAAGGGCTGACCCAGGCCATCCGAACCCTGCAAGAAGGCTACACGCGTTTGGAAAATCGTGTCCAGGCTCTATCTACTCCTGCCACAACTTCTGCGGCTTCCGGGGCATCCGCTTCTCCATCCGTGATCATGCTGCCACCCGAACCCAAAGTCCCTATGCCCAAAAAGGTTCTCGGGAGAGCGTAGCAAATCTCGGGCCTTCCACAATGCTTGCGAACTGTACTTTGCTCTCCAACCACGGACCTTCTCCCTAGAAGCCACTAAAGTGGGTTTCGTCATTTCGCTGCTGTCCGGCGAACCGCAAGCTTGGGCTCATCGCCTCATGGAGAACAAGGATGTGTCACTTGATACTTTAACTACCTTCTTCCAGGCCATGTCCCTGCTGTATGAGGACCCTCATCAGACCGCCACCGCAGAAGCCGCCTTGCACGCCCTGCAACAGGGTCGCAGACCAGCAGAGGATTACGTGTCTGAATTTCACAGATAGAGTTCGGACACAAATTGGAATGACTCGGCCCTCTGCTACCAGTTCCGCCTTTCGCCTTTCTGAACCGCTTAAAGACGAACTGGCCTGGGTAGGGGTCCCAGAGACTTTGGATGCATTGATTAACCTGACCATTCAGATCGATCGCGCTTGAGGGAGCGCAGAACTGGAAGGGCCACTGCCCCATCTGGTCCGGTCTGGATGATGCCACGGGTACCTCCCGTTTCAAATACAGCCCCACCGGTTCCCACAACTTCTTCTGTTCCTGACACCTCAGAACCCATGCAGCTAGGCCTTCTCCGTCCTTCTCTTACACCCGAGGAACGACAACGCCGCAGGGCCAACAACCTGTGCCTGTATTGCGGGGAGGCCGGGCACTACGTGAGGACCTGTCCTGCCAAACTTCGTAAGTGTCTGTCCATGTCATCTGTTCACCTACCTGTTCTTCCAAGCAATTCCACTCACCTGGCTATTCCTGTTTTCTTCCAGCTTCCAGGAGGGACTATTCAAGTCAGCACCATTATTGACTCAGGGGCCTGCAGCTGCTTTTTGGATCAGTCCTTTGCCATCAGACATCAGATCCCTCTTCGCCCCAGGACTATTGGACTTTCCGTTTACTTAGCGGATGGTTCGGTGTTAAGATCTGGACCAGTCACCCGAGAAACCCAACCTCTTGCCACCACCATTGCTGATAACCACCATGAACTGTTATGCCTGGATGTGATTGACTCCCCCGTTTCCTGTCATATTAGGGGTACCGTGGCTTCAAGTTCACAATCCACAGATTGACTGGGCCACGGGCAAGGTCAGCTTCAATTCTCCGTTCTGCCGACAGCACTGCCTGCAGGTGCCATCTCCACTCTCTGTCCTTACTCTGCATGGACTCTGACATTAAGACCCGTCAATCTGTTCCAGAAACCTACCACGACTATCTGGATGTTTTCAGCAAGAAAGGGGCTGAGACCCTTCCACCACACAGGGCCTACGATTGCCCCATCAAACTCCTTCCAGGTGCCGAAGTTCCCTTCGGTAGGATCTTCCCCTTGACAGGACTTGAACTTTAAACTTTAAAGACCTACATCGATGACAGCCTGAGGAAGGGGTTCATCCGTCCGTCCACGTCACCCGCGGGAGCAGTCATCTTTTTCGTTGAAAAGAAAGACTATTCCCTTCGCCCCTGTGTGGACTACCAGGAACTCAATAAAATAACTATTAAAGCGGAGCTCCACCCTAAAGTGAAACTCGCGCTGATCGGAACCCGCCCCCCCTCCGGTGTCACATTTGACACCTTTCAGGGGGGAGGGGGGTGCAGATACCTGTCTAAAGACAGGTAATTGCACCCACTTCCGGCCACACGTCTCGGGCAAAAGACAGGTTTTTCCAGACTTCCCGTCTGTCCCCCGTTGTGTGCTGGGAACACTCGGCTCCCAGCACACAGCGTGTGAGCCAATCGGCGGGCGCAGCGCGACTCGCGCATGCACCATAGGGAACCGGGTAGTGAAGCCGGAGCGCTTCACTTCCTGGTCCCCTAACTGAGGATGGTGGGGGGAGCAGCAGAGAGACGAGCGATCGCTCATCCTCTGCTGCGGACGTTGCTGGACTCCAGGACAGGTAAGTGTCCTAATATTAAAAGTCAGCAGCTGCAGTATTTGTAGCTGCTGGCTTTTAATATTTTTTTTTAATGGCACATCCGCTTTAAGAACCGGTACCCTCTTCCCTTGGTACCTGAACTGTTTCAACGTCTTGGATCAGCGGTCATCTTTACCAAATTAGACCTCCGCGGGGCCTACAACCTGGTCCGCATACGTGAAGGGGATGAGTGGAAGACCGCTTTCCGTACCCGTTTCGGGCACTTCGAATATTTAGTCATGCCCTTCGGGCTCTGCAATGCCCCAGCAACGTTCCAACACTTTGTGAACGACATTTTTAGAGACTATCTGGACCTCTTTGTTATCGTCTATCTGGATGATATCCTAATCTTCTCCCCTTCCCTGGAAAAACACCGAGTACACGTCAGGAATGTGCTTGAGTGACTCTGAACTCATGGACTGTACGCAAAATAAATGCGATAAATGCGAGTTCAAGCTCCCAGGTATACAGTTCCTGGGACTTATAATTTCCGTAAAGGGCGTTGAGATGGACCCCCAGAAGGTTTCCGCAATTCTTGACTGGCCAGCGCCTACAGACAAAAAGGGCGTTCAGCGCTTCGTCGGGTTTGCAAATTTTTATAGGAAGTTCATCAGAGCCTTCTCCAACATCATTGCTCCTATAACGGACTTGACTAAACAGACTGCTCGGTTCCGTTGGACAGAAGCCCAAACAGCCTTTGAAACTTTAAAGGACTTGTTCACTTCGGCATTCTTTCTCAGACATCCCGACGCAAGCTTGCCCTACATTCTCGAGGTGGATGCATCTGAAACAGCGGTTGGGGCAGTTCTCTCTCAAAGGCAGGGCCCCAAGGCTCTGTTACATCCCGTCGCTTACTTTTCCCGTAAGTTATCAGAAGCTGAAAGAAACTATGATGTTGGGGACCGAGAGCTGTTGGCAATAAAGGCCGCTCTGGAGGAGTGGCGGTACCTCCTGGAGGGTGCAGCGCACCCAATTTTGATTTACACGGACCACAAAAACCTAGAGTATTTGAAGGTGGCCAAGAGACTTAAACCACGCCAGGCCAGGTGGGCACTTTTTTTTACGAGATTCTCCTTTCATATCACGTACAGGCCAGAGTCAAAAAACACCAGTTCGGAGTCTCTCAACCCCCCGGATACCATCTTGTCGTCAGGGAACTTTTTGTTATTACAAAGGGACTTGTTGTCCCAAATCAGGCAAGCCTCTGCTGGAATTCCTCCTTCATCTGGTCCGGAGCTACAGTCCAGGGACGGTTTGCTATGGCATCAAGACAAGATCGTTGTGCCTGAGGGCCTACGAATTAGTGTCCTGGGCTCTTGTCACGACCACGAGCTGGCTGGTCACTTCGGGGTACAAAAAACTTCAGAACTTTTGCAACGCACCTTTTGGTGGCCCCAACTTCTGAAGGACTGTAAGGACTATGTGGAGTCATGCACTACGTGCATTCGAAACAAGGGGAGCAAGCTCAGAGCCTGGGGACTCCTTAAACCATTACCAGTGCCAGAAAGACCATGGAGAATGATCTCCATGGACTTCATTGTGGAACTTCCCCCGTCAGAGGGCTTTACCACTATCTTTGTGGTAGTGGACAGGCTCTCAAAGATGGCACATTTCATTCCCTTGAAGGGCACACCCTCTGCCCTGGAAACGGCAAAGTTTTCATCAGGGAGATTGTTAGGCTCCACTGCATCCCTGCGGACATCGTGTCCGATCGAGGGGTGCAGTTCACTTCCAGGTTCTGGAGGGCACTCTGCAGTAGTCTCAAGATCGGCTTGTCTTTTTCATCAGCGTACCACCCACAGTCAAATGGGCAGACGGAGAGAACGAACCAGACGCTTGAACAGTATCTCCGCTGCTTCTCGTCCTTCTCTCAAGAAGATTGGGTGTCCCCGCTACCCTTGGCGGAGTTCGCTTATAATAATTCCATTCACTCTGCCACCAAACAGTCTCCCTTTTATGCCAACTACGGTTTCCATCCATTGTTCCTGTCCAATTCTGTTCCGGAAAATACGGTACCCGCCGTCCAGGAGACTTTAAAAAATTTTTACACAAATAACAGGATCCTGCAGGAGACAATGACTAAAACATGGGAACACAATAAGGAGATCTTTGACAAGAGAAGAAGAGGGGAACTCAACCTAGAGCCCGGAACCAAAGTTTATTTGTCCACTCTAAATTTAAGGCTTGCATGCCCCACGAAAAAACTAGGTCCTAAGTTCGTGGGTTCCTTTCCTGTTAAGAGGAAGATAAATGAGGTAGCCTACGAACTTGACTCACCGGAAACCTTCCGAATTCATCCGGTCTTCCATGTTGCTTTGCTCAAACCAGATGTTCCTGACCCCTTTCCTGAACGGGATACTGGTCCTCCAGAACCAGTATAATGCTGCATACACACCATCACTTTATGTGATGAAAAAAAACGACACTTTCTGTGAAGTAAAAAATGACGTTTTTGAAACTTCAATTTTCAAAGACGAAGTTGCCTACACACCATCGTTTTTCTCACAATGTTCTTGCAAAGTGAGGTTACGTTCCACCACGTTTTACCATTGAAGCTCGCTTCTGGGCATGCGTGGATGAAAAAACGTCTTAGAAAACGACGTTTTTTGCTACACACGGTCAATTTCTGTGAAGTAAAAAGTGCACTTTTGAAAAACGACACATAAAATTGAAGCATGCTTCAATTTTTTTTGGTCGTTTTTTACAAGACATAAAACGACGTTTTTCCCCACACACAGTCAATTAAAGTGACGTTTTTAAAAACGTCATTTTTTTTCATCACATAAAGTGATGGTGTGTACGGGGCATTAGTCAATGGTGAGGAGGAATACGAGGTGGAATCCATCCTGGACTGCAGGAAAAGACACAACCAAATTCAGTTCCTCGTTAAATGGAAAGGGTATGGGCCAGAGAAAAATTCATGGGAACCGGAGGACAACATACACGCTGAAAGGCTAATCCAGTCATTTAAAGACTCTCATCCACTGG
Source organism: Rana temporaria (assembly GCF_905171775.1). Lineage (NCBI taxonomy): Eukaryota > Metazoa > Chordata > Amphibia > Anura > Ranidae > Rana > Rana temporaria. The sequence continues at coordinate 177,638,178 of NC_053493.1, forward strand.
AGATGTCCCGGTTGGGCATCCGGAGGCTGCTCATTGGAGGGGGGCAATGTCATGAATTACCTCGGTCACCAGATGGCGCTAGCGGCGCATCGGGGCGCGCACAATCGCGGCAATGGCGCGCGTTCACGGTGCTGCAGCGGGCACGGGCGGCTTTGATGTATGTCTTCCTCTGCTTCAATGACTCCAAAACTTCCAGAATCATCCTTCTCTTCCCTCTCCTCTTGTGTGTTCTGTGGCATCACAATAATAGTGTCTGCATAAAGCGAGCCTTGAGAGGAAAGGAAGTCCTCCTCTTTCTCCTGCTGCTCTGCCATGTTCTTAATGCCATGCAGAGTATGATCCAGCAGGAATGTAAGAGAGATTGTGTCACTGATGCACGCATTGTCAAGGCTCGCCATTCTTGTCGCCTCCTCAAATGATGACAGTACAGTGCATGCATCCTTTATCAGCAGCCATTGCTGTAGGGAAAAAATCTGAGATGTCCTGAGCCTGTCCTTGTATCATACTCACACAGGTACTTGTTGACGGCCCTCTGCTGCATGTGCAGCCTCTGCAGCATTGTCAAAGTTGAGTTCCACCTGGTGAGCAGGTCACAAATCTGACATCTGTGTATGACCACCTGAAATGGCTACAGACTCTTCTGGCCTGCCTTCTTGCAAATCTGGGTACCTGTTTAAGATACACCGCACCACCATGTCCCTGTCCATGCTTGCTGGACCACGCAACAGCAGTAAGGTGGACCTTGTGGCTGACTGCCTTGCCAAAGGATGCTAAAATATTGCCTTCCACGTGAAGGTAAAGAGCTGGAATGGCCTTACGTGCAAAAAACTATTGACTGGAAACCTGTCATTGTGGAACAGCACATTCTGCAAATTCACAGAAGGGAGCAGAATCCACCAGACTGAAAGACAGGAGTTGTACGGCCAGCAATTTGGACAAGCTGGAATTTGGACGCTGGGCATGTGGCTGGCAGGGAGTGTATTTTCTTGTTTTCAATGTAGCAGCTGGGGCAGAGAAATTTGCCTGCTATACTCTACAGCTGGTGGTGTGCTGCTGGCAGATGTGTTGCAAGGACCTGTGACACCCTTTGCTATACCATCATCCCTGTCAGTGGAGGCTGCTGAGAAGTCATGAGATATAGCAGGGGTAGATATGAGAGGTGAGAAGTGAGGAGAAGAATTGTGTCCCTTGTGTTTGGCTTTCAGGTGCTCTTGCCAACGGGCTGAGTGGTGAGGGGTTAAATGGCTTCTCAAGCATGTGGTACCCAAACGGCTAGTGTTTTTGCCGCGCTTGATCTGCTTGCAGCAGAGATTGCAAATTGCAACAATTAGATCGGCTGCACGTGTGCTAAAAAAGGCCCACAGAGAGAGCTGTGGGAAGTGGGCTGGGAGATAACAGCTCCACAATCTGATGGAATAGATTGCTGCTCTCTACTCTTCCCATGATGGCTGCCTCTGGAGGAATACTGCCCGCGTTGGGATTGATTCTCCCCCTCACTTTCCTTCCCCTCTTCTCCCCGGCAACCCAAGTCATGTCAGTGACCTCATCATCATCATCTCCTCCATCCTCATCATCACTGGAGCCAACTTGGCAATACGCTGGTTATCAGTGTTCTCCCCTCTCTGTAGGCTCATGTTACTTCCTTCCTCTATCTCAGAATCAACATCAGAATCAAGTAATGTCTGTACATCCTCAAGTAGCAAGTAGCTGATGCTGTGTTCAAATAATTCAGCTGACTCCTCCATGCATGATGCTGGGTCTATGGCAGGAGTAGCTGTGGACAAGGAGGCAGAATAAGCCGATTTGGCAGCTGCGGTGGACTGTGCACTATTTTTTTTGTGTCATAGACAATAAGGAGGATGAGGAATTTAGTAAGCCAGTCCACCACCTCCTTTTACATGCTGTGGCTGGATAGCATGGGCAATATCACAGAGACAAAGGTGCCCTGCCTGAGGACAGACCACACCCACCTTTGCCTATGGATACAGAGCCTGCTGGTCCCCTCATAGTGGCATGGAACATCTGCCTCTCCTTTTTGGCCTCCCAGAGATGATGGGGAGAGGCTTATTACCCTCATTTATTAGATACTGGGAAATGTGTAATTGGATGAGCCATGACTAAGCACTGAATTAGTGTGAAATGCGTCGGCTGTCCCTCTTCCCCATTTTTTGGCTGTATTCTGTGATGCATGTCCAGTGATTTTACCAATAAAGACAGCTTTTGAAGTTCCTTTGGAGTACAGCTGTCCATCCCTTCTGAAATTCTACGTTTGCTGGCCCCCTCATAGTGGCATGGAACATCTGCCTCTCCTTTTTGGCCTCCAGAGATGATGGGGAGAGGCTTATTACCCACATTTAATAGATACTGGGAAATGTGTAATTGTATGCACTTTATTCAATAAAAAGTGGTGTTTGGTGCACTTTAAATTGAGGACTGACACTGACAGAAAAGCTATAAAAATAAAGTATCGTAGTCAGAAAAACTACGGCTGATAATTAAAAAAAAGGGGGGCAGGCAGGGGACAATAACAAATAAAACATTCAGCAACCACAAAAAAAATAAAAGGGTATACAGCACTAAATGTTATGTAAAGCTGTGTTAAACACTGCACTACACTAACACTATACTCACAGACTATACTAACACTAAACTAAAACTCTACACTCAGAGTCAAAATACCTGAACACACTAACTGCTATAAGCAAACTGAGCCCTGCTCTATCTATCTCCACTTCAACACACTACAAAATATTTTTATTGTTAGTTACCTTTTATATTGTGGGGTGGGACTATGAGCACTGAGCCGTTATGGGAGAAAGTCATCATCACTTTGTCCAATCAGGGCTGTGACAGTGCTAATTGGCAAATCCTTGCACTTGGCCGGTCAGGTGCAAGGCTTCATCCAAATGGTGCCCTAGAATGCACTGTAAAGAGCGCAATGCATTGTGGGGAGATCAGCGGGCATCCCTGCAGTGAACCCAGAGCACAGGGTTCCCTGTTGCTTTCTTTCTTCAGTGCTTTACAGCTGCTGGATGCCTCTGCACTGCTCTCTACCACTGTGCGGAGGATGGACACATGCCACAGATGAGGACTCCTGATTTTATCATATTTTTTAACAGTCAACGATCTTGTAAGTGTTTTTAAACTTTTTTGCACTTTATTACATTTTGCATAGTGCACTTACAGGTGCCTTTCATTTAATGTTTATATTTTCAGAGATGTTTCTCCTCTAACCAAAGTACTGCCAGAAGTGCCATCAGGTAGCTGGTCAGACCAGATAGCTGGTCAGAGGAATGATTAGTGATGACACTGATCATCTCTCTGACCAGCTATCCACCTCCACCAGAGCGCCCTTATCTCCTCTCTGTTTTGAACACCCCACCAAACTATCCGCAAATTTGGGTGTTCACCAAACGGGTGAACAGGAGATGTTCGGGCCACGTTTTTGCACGGCTCGAACTGTTTGCCCAACACTAACCCACACATTGTGAGTTGTGTTACTAAAAAGCTAGGAACCAGTGTTAGACAGGGAAACTCAGAGAGTTTCTAACTGGTTCCTAACCATATCTGCGATGCTGGGGCTACGAGAGGTCCAGCATTTGCCAGTCACAGTAGGCCTAACCCCAAAGGAGTCTTCAGCGTCTAGGAACCATAGAAATGGACCATAGCCTGGATCTGTATAGCACCCTTTGGCTAACTACATACATTGAACTATGTGCCAAGGTGATCACCTAATGCAGGAATCAGTGCCCAAAGTGAACATTACATGCAAACAGGACCGGTGCAAGGATTTTTGCCAACTCAGGTGAAGGTGCATTTTGCCCCCCCCCCGACACGCACACACGCACACAACAGCAGTGGAAGTAAAAAAAAGTGTGGTGTGCAATATAGTACTTACATTACACAGTGGCGCAGCATACCAGCAGCTATAGAGGAATACAACACATGCCAGCAATAGTACACTATACTATAATGTATTACTGCTGGGATATGATGTTGTCAGAACATTTGGGGTAAAAGAATACATATAAGATCGCACATTTTATATGTTTCATAGTGTTCCACATTCATATATATGTTTAGCAGAAGCGACACCATTTTGTGTCTTAAGTTGACTCATAGTTCAAAAACCTGTGAATAAGGCTGTGTTACCAGAAGGACTTTGTCTCACAGGGGGGTTTATAAACCTTGCCTGTGCCATTTCCCAGGTCATATCTCTTTGGGTTTGACACTTATAAGATAAGGGAATGATGAGGAATTCTGGTTTCATGGGAGATGAAAGGGTCTGATGAGCACAAGCTGTTACAAGCTACATAGTGTGGTCTTTATATATTGAGGCCATGAGGCTTATTCACAATCCCGGTGGAATAATATACTGTATCTTAAATAGTATTGTGTCTTTATAATGCCAGAACAATTTATGTGCATTAGTAGTTTATATAGTATAACTCGTTAATACATAGACATTACTGGGGTCCCAGGTATAAGATCCTATAATAACTTCAAAGTATTAGACTGCTTTGATCACATTCCGGCATTAGTTTAAAGGAACTTTCCAAGGCATGTGTGCTGATCATAAAACCTTCTCAATCATAAATTTAGGGGATGCCGAAATGTCTAGGTTTGTTGTTATTTTGTTTGACATATAAAACAATTTATGATGCTATACCAGGATTCAAGTCACAGGGGGTCGTAAGTCATGATTAACTCTGAATGACCTTAAAATTGTCATGGAAGCATGAATCAGATGTACAAAACAGATAAATAAAAAGGCCAGTATGGTGGCCTGAGTTTATGGGAGGAGCCCGGAGGGTATTTAAGCAGCCCACTCACACATGCTCTTTGTTGGTTCAGTGTGCGGTACTACACGTCACTGGGCCGACTCTTCCCAGCTCACCTCATGTCCGTGAGTCTGTGCATTCAATCGCATTCAACATCGCAAGCGCTTTGCGGCTTCTCCCTTCATGGTCTTTGCCGGCGGTTCCCGCTTACTTCGCAGGTAGGATTCAAATCTTTTCGTATCTTGTGCAATCTTGCAATTCGTTATGCTTCCTATCCTGCATCCCTTTTGGGAAAAAATCTGCTTCTGAGTTACTTTTGCTCATGTTTCAACATCATTTGGCTCAGGCGTAGTACATTTGTAACTTCCTTCTGCTACACATACGATTCATTTGTAAATCCATTTGGAGATTGACATGTGTTTGTATGGGTTCTTTGGCAGATTGAGGTGGTAATTGGACTCACATGGTGCCTTGTCTGCACTTGATTAGCCTGGGGGGATGGGTGGTTGGTAGGTGTTCGGTTTCAAAGCAAGGGGTAGCATACATTCTACAACCAATTTGTATCAGATTTGTTCAATACTCCTTACTATCAATTTGTAGCGGATTCATTTCATGCATTTTACAACCATTTTGTATCAGATACATTGCATACTTTCTACCATTGTCATTCATTGTTTCCCCATGTCGTGTGTTTTAGTTCCCGCAGCGGAACTTACGAATTGCTTGTACACGGCTCTTCTCTCTCATTTATTTACCAAAGTTATTGCCTGTGTGTCACGCATGGCGCCACACCACACTCTTCGGATGTGTTGCACATCCACTCCAGTCTAAAGCAAACCCAGTCGCACGTTCATTGTCCCAGGTAGGATTCGTTAGCTTGTTTGTCATGTCAAATTGGTGGCCACTCATGGTGTCACCCGTACCATATGTTTGGTTCCCGCAGTGGAGCTTACAAAGCATTGATACGCACTTCTCGTGTTCTATTTTCTACACCAAACCTCAGTCCGCCGCAAACTCACTCGCATGGCCCACTGTCGCAAGTAAGATTTGTTATTACATTCTTTATGTCTTATCAATTTGCTACCATTTGTTGTCTCCCATATCGTTCATAAGTGGCCCCTGCAGAACCTACGATTCAAACAGGCGTTGTCCTTCTACCTTATACTGCTTGCTTAAGGTACAAACAAACCAGGTGTTTCTATCCTCTCTCAGTAACCCAATTCTTATTGATTGAGACCTTGCAACCATGCAAATCATCTCAGCAGTCTGATACCCTTGCAACACATGACCCTTACAAAATGCAAAATGCAAAAAAAAACAAAAAACGCAAAAAGGAAAAAAAAATATAAAACGCAAAAAAAAAAAAAAAAAAAAAAAACAATTGCCGCCACTTAATCTCAGTCCAGCAACCTGACACATGTTGAGACCGTTGCAACGACGCAAAATTCGTCTCCACAGCCTGACACCCTTGTTGAGACCCTTGCAAACGCAATACCGTTTTAGCAGCCCCACACTCATGGAGACTCTTGCAAGCACACAAAATTGTCTCAGCAGCCTGACACCCTTGTTAAGACCCTTGCAAACGCAATACCGTCTCAGCAGCCCCACACTCATGGAGACTCTTGGAAAGCACGCAAAATTCGTCTCTGCAGCCTGACACCCTTGTTGAGACCCTTGCAAACGCAATACCGTCTCAGCAGCCCCACACTCATGGAGACTCTTGCAAGCACACAAAATTGTCTCAGCAGCCTGACACCCTTGTTAAGACCCTTGCAACACATGACCCTTACAAAACGCAAAAAAAAAATAAAAAATGCAAAAAAAAAAACGCAAGAAGAAATATAAAAAGTGCAAAAAAAAAAATTGTCACCACACAATCTCGGCCCAGCAACCTGACACCTGTTGAGACCATTGCAACCATGCAAAATCGTCTCAGCAGCCTCACACCATTGTTGAGACCCTTGCAAACGCAATACCGTCTCAGCAGCCCTACACTCATCAAGACTCTTGCAACCACGCAATACCATCTCAGTAGCCTCACACCATTGTTGAGACCCATGCAAACGCAATACCATCTCAGCAGCCCCACACTCATCGAGACCCTTGCAACCACGCAATAACGTCTCAGCAGCCCCACACTCATCGAGACCCTTGCAACCACGCAATACCGTCTCAGCAGCCTTACACCATAGTTAAGACCCTTGCAAACGCAATACCGTCTCAGCAGCCCAACACTCATCAAGGCCCTTGCAACCACGGAATACCGTCTCAGCAGCCTCACACCATAGTTCAGACCCTTGCAAACGCAATACCGTCTCAGAAGCGCCACACTCATCGAGACCCTTGCAACCACGCAATACTGTCTTGAGCAACCTCCCACTCGTCAAAGACCTTTGTGACCATGCAGTCTCACCCCAGCAACCTGGCATTCATTGAGACCCTTGCAGCCAGACAAATCATCTTTGGCCTCATGTACACTGCTGTTGGTTAAAAAAAAAAATGGGTTCAGACGGATGTTCAGAGGCATTCGAAACGCATTCGAAACGCCAATGCCTGTAACAGCTTGTAAACACTGCCAGATGCGGTAACTCATGTTTACCAGCGTTTCATTTACAGTCGTTTTCATAAAAAAATTTAAATAAAGGGGAATATTGTCTCAGCAACTTGACACTCATTTGAGACCCTTGCTAAATGTAATATCATCTCAGCTACCTCACACCCGTCTAGACCTTTGCAACCACACAATCTCATCTCAGCAACCTGACACCCGTTCAGACCTTTGCAGCCATACAAAGTCGTGGCAACCACACAATGCCATCTCAAAACAAACCTCATAATCATCGCGACCTTTGCAACCAAGCAATATCGTCTCAGCAAACCAGACTGAGACCCTTGCAAACACGCAATGCCGTCTCAAAACAAACCTTCATACTCAAGGCCCCTGCAACCACACAATATCGTTCCCAGCAACCTGACACTCACTGACACCCTTGCAACCGCACAATATTGTCTGCAGTAGTATAAAACACTTTGCGGCAGGCACCTACGTGCAAACCCGAATACAAACTAAACTTGCAAACACACCTCAGTGACAATCAGCCACACAAACACACAGTGGCACCCAGTTGGCCATTCATCTTCAGTGGCACGCGGGCCACTCATCTTTTCTCTGTGTTTTTTCCCTGCGGTTAGTTCAGGTTTTCATCCAGCACCAGCGAGTGCACGTTGGCCTGCGAGTGCATGTATATCGCCTTGTTGAGCACCTGTGTATTGTCTTGATTTTCTCACACCAATGCAAGATCCAGTCCAAGTTCTCAAACTAGACCAAGCATCAGTAGCAGACTTAGCTATGTGGGACAACTTCCCCACCTGATAGAACAGCATTTCAATCTTCATCCCGGCAGTGTCAGCCGAGCCACCAAAGGCTTTTGCAGCCATTTTTAGGCCGCCACTGGTTCTCCAAAACTTGGCCCCCAGAAATTCTCTTAAATTTTTGCTTCACCCAGTCTTCATCACACCTCGTGCTGCACCCCATCGTGGCAGCTGCCCAGGTCTGGGACCACACTTGAACAGGACAGACACTGTTCGACACCACAGACAATCAGGCCACAGCCGACATCATGAATTAAGGTAGATCTAAATCACTCCCCATCACTTCCTGCGCAGGCTTGCGCAGCTGTCACTCCGTCACCAGTTAATATCTTATGTAGACCTTTTCCAGGCAAATGCAAAAAGCAGCTGATGCGCTTTCCTATTCCAACCTTGGAATGGATGTTTTTTCCAGCAAGAGCCTGGAGCCGACCCAACAACTATCCCTGTCCCACCATGGACATTGCTGACGATGGACTGAAGTCACATCTCACCAACGCAATCCAACTTATTAACCACTCATTGGCACGCAACACACTGAAGGCCTATCGCACTGCTTGGAACACTAATCGCAAATTTTTGGCCCCTTGCCCCGGAGCAGCAATAGGCAACGTTGGACACATCCTAGCCTTCTTATCGTATTGCCACATGCAGCTGACCATTTCTCAATACTATCACGCCATATCTAGATGGCTTCCAGCATTTCCTGTCCCTGCAGGACCCCAGTAAACCGTCAGTATTCTCGAGCCCATGCAGTCAAGTCCCTCCTACAGGGCATACAGAAGCACCAACCTGTAGTCAGTGGCAAGCGCCTACCTTTCAAGAGTCCCTTCTTAGGGACATGTCTAAAATCCTTACTCGTTCCCTGTTTAGGGCTTTGCCCAGACTAGTCACCCAAACAGCCATCTACCAGGCCTTCTACGGTTCCCTACAACCTAGTGAATTTAGTCAGCGGCTCCGGCAGTCACACACTGCTCTGACGCCACCCGACTCGCTTTCGAACCACTACACTCTCACAGTCTGCAAACGCAACAAACCAGCCCCTGGGGTTGACATCAACCTGTTTCAGACTGACAACGCCTGACGCCCAGTGACGGTGCTCGACCCACTACTGCTCCATCTACCCAGCCAATCTGATGGTAGCTCGTTGCTACCCTTTCTAAACCAGCTCCCTGAGTGTCAGCCAGTGTGTCAAGCATGTCAGAATCCTCCTAAGTAACTTGGGCTTCAAACCCCAGTCAGTTCTCTGGACATTATTTCCGAATTGGAGCAGCCTCAGTTGCCTCCCAACAGGGAGTACCAGACCACGTAATCAAGATACCAGGCTGATGGAAGTCTCCTTGTTTTGCCACATACATCCCAAATCCTCATGAAGGAATGGCACAAGCCTTTACCAAGCTGGCTCAATAATTACAAGAAATCAATATAAACTATTTCCCTATCTGAGTCTTTTGCCCCCTTTTCTTGGCATACTGACCAGACCACCAAGGCACACTTCAGGTCTATTTATGTTGTAAGTCTTGTCGCGTGTTTATGTGATCCACATCTCTCTCGGTCAGAGGGTAACGACCATAAATGAATAAGAGGATCTTTATTGGAAACCAAACAGCAAGGTCAAAGTCCACGCTGACGATCGTAATCGCCAGAAGAGACGTCCAACGGTGCCAGGGTCGATAGCCAGGGAAGAACGTCAGCCAAGCCGGAGTCTGTAGCCAGAGACGGGGTGAAACGAAGCCGGGAATCAGGAACCAGAAGGAACGTCTGTAGCCGGGTCGGTAACCAGGAACAAGCAGCACGATCACAGGAGGGGTAACAGACAAGAGGCCCAAGCAAGGAAATGCTGCAGCTGCCGTCATATATATATGCAGAGCAGCCAGCTCCTCCCAGTGGGAAGGAGGAGCCGCAGAGTGAGGCAGGTTACAAGAACCCCATGAAGCAAGATGGCCGCCAGCACATGTCAGTGATGAGAAGCCTGCAAAGAGGTAAGACCATGACAGTACCTCCCCCTCAAGGGCCCCTCCTCCGCGGCGCAAAATACAGTTTCTGGGGAAAGCGCACGTGGAAGGCTCGGAGGAGGGCAGGAGCATGGACATCTGCGGAAGGAACCCAGGAACGCTCCTCTGGACCATACCCACGCCAGTGGACCAAGAACTGCAACCGGCCATGGACCAAGCGTGAGTCCAGGATATTGCTCACCTCGTATTCTTCATGATCGCCCACCTGGACAGGACGAGGCCGAGGAACCGAGGTGGTGAAACGATTGCATATTAGTGGTTTCAACAGGGAAACGTGAAACACATTAGAAACCCGCATACCCGGTGGAAGCGCGAGAGCATAGGCAACTGGGTTCACCCTGCGGAGCACACGGAAGGGACCAACAAAGCGAGGAGCCAGCTTAGGAGTAGGCACTCGGAGGTTGAGATTGTGAGTGGACAACCATACACGATCTCCGACCTGGTAGGAAGGAGCAGGCAACCATCTGCGATCAGCCTGGAGATTCTGGCGCTGCGCAGAGACCCCGAGGGACCTCTGGATCTGTACCCATGAAGCACGTAGGGCAGAAAGGTGGTTCTCCACAGCCAGAACATCTTGGGGAGAGAATGACTCTGGTAATACGGCAGGTTGGAATCCATAATTGGCCATGAAGGGAATCATCCCAGAGGAAGAGTTAACCGCCGTGTTCCTGGCAAACTCAGCCCAAGGCAGAAGGTCAACCCAATCGTCCTGATGATCGGAGACATGGCAACAAATGAATTGCTCCAGGGCTTGATTGGATCGCTCTGCGGCCCCATTGGACTGAGGGTGGCAAGCCGAAGAGAAGGAGAGTCGAATACCCAACTGAGAGCAAAAAGCACGCCAGAACCTGGACACAAACTGACTCCCTCGATCCGAAACTATCTCTTTAGGCAAACCCTGCAACCGGAAGACCTCCCTGGCGAAAACCGTGGCCAACTCCTGTGCAGTGGGTAACTTCTTGAATGGGACACAGTGGCACATTTTGGAGAACCGATCCACAATCATGAGAATGACCGTATGGCCTCGGGACACCGGAAGGTCCACAATGAAGTCCATCCCCAGGTGTGACCATGGGCGCTCCCCATTGGGAATGGGCTGTAGAAGTCCCAACGGAAGGTGCCGGGGGGATTTATTCTGGGCACAAACAGAGCATGCCGCTACATATGCGGCAATGTCAGACCGCAGAAAAGGCCACCAGAACAAACGTGAGACAGCCCAGGACAGCTGATTCTTTCCAGGATGCCCCGCGGTCTTGGAGTTATGGTAGGGTCGCAACAACCGGGTATGCAACTCCTCAGGCACGAAACATCTACCATTGGGTCTCCCAGAGGGAGCACCGGATTGGGCCACCAGAATCTGCTCTCCAAGGGGAGAGGTCAAGCCGGTGCGGATGGCGGCCAGGATCTGATTTGGAGGTATGACTGAAGTCGGTATCGAATGCTCCCTGGACAGCTCGGAGAACTGACGTGATAAGGCATCCGCCCTGACGTTCTTGGAACTGGGTAAGTAGGAAACCACGTAATTAAAGCGTGACAGGAACAGAGCCCATCTGGCCTGACGGGGTGTCAATCTCTTGGCCTCCGAACGGTACGTCAGATTCTTGTGGTCCGTCAGGATGAGAACCGGAACCACAGAACCCTCGAGCAAGTGCCTCCATTCTTTGAGAGCCTGCACGATAGCCAACAGCTCTCTGTCACCAATCTGGTAGTTGCACTCCACGGGCGACAGTTTCCTGGAGTAGAACCCACAGGGAAGCAGAGGACCCTCTGGTGTCCGACGCTGAGACAGAAGGGCGCCTACTCCCGTCTCAGACGCATCCACCTCAGGGACGAAGGGCAACCCAGGATTGGGATGAGACAGTATGGGAGCCGAAGCAAAGGCTGATTTTAGAGCCTCAAAAGCCAGGATGGCCTCGGCCGGCCAATCATGGGAATTACTGCCCTTCCTGGTCAGATCCGTGAGAGGATTGGCCAGCATGGAGAAGTCCCTGATGAACTTCAAATAATAATTGGCGAAGCGCAAAAAGCGCTGCAGGGAACGAAGACCAGTGGGCTGTGGCCATTGTAGGACTGCCGAAACCTTCTCAGGGTCCATGGAGAACCCCTCCGCGGAAATGATGTAACCTAAGAAGGTTACCTGGGACCGGTGAAATTCGCATTTCTCGAGCTTACAGAAAAGCTTGTTCTCTCGTAACCGTTGCAACACTCGCTTGACATCCGAAATGTGGGCCTCCATGGATTCAGAGTAAACCAAGATATCGTCCAAATAGACCACTACACACTGCTGCAACAGGTCACAAAAAACATCATTGATAAATTCCTGAAAGACTGCGGGCGCATTGCACAACCCACAGGGCATAACCAGGGATTCGTAATGACCGGTCCTGGTGTTGAACGCGGTCATCCACTCATCATCCTCCCTGATCCTTACAAGGTTATATGCAGCCCTCAGGTCGAGTTTGGTAAAGACCGTGGCCCCCTTGAGACGGTCGAACAACTTGGAAATCAACGGAATCGGGTATGCATTCTTAATCCTGATACAATTTAGGCCCCTATAGTCGATGCAAGGCCTCAATTCTCCACCCCTCTTTTTTACAAAGAAAAATCCAGCCCCCGCTGGGGAAGAGAATTTGCGAATGTGCCCCCGGGAAAGCGCCTCCCTCACGTACTCCTCCATGGCTTCATTCTCAGCAACCGACAGTGGATATACCCTGCCACAAGGAGGAATGGCACCAGGTTGTAAATCTATGGCACAATCGTATGGGCGGTGCGGAGGCAGAGCACCCGCGCGCACCTTATCGAATACATCTAGGTACTCCCTGTATTCAGAAGGCAACACGAAGTCCGAGGAGGCACACAACACCTTGACAGGCCCATGGATGCAACTAGCCCCACACTGTGGGGACCACGAGAGGATCTCGGCCGATCTCCAATCGAAAGTCAGATTATGCCTCTGGAGCCAGGGGTACCCCAAGACCACCGAGTAGTGAAGAGACAAAATGACTTGAAGGCAGACCGACTCCCTGTGAACAGCCCCAATGGCTATCTCCACTGGAAGGGTCTCATGAGTCACCTGCGGCGGCTGAAGGGGTCTGCCGTCAATCGCCTCAAGAACCAGCGGAGAAGCTCGAACCTGCAGAGGAATGGAGTTTGCGGCAGCAAATCTACTGTCGATGAAAAGGCCACCAGCACCAGAATCCACCAACGCCTGGGCCGCCACTGAGCCCCCGGCCCAGGAGAGGACAACGGTGAGCAGTGGTTTCTCAGCACGGAAAACCGGGGACGAGGAAACTCCACCCAAGATCTGTCCCCGACAGGATCTCAGGTGCGAGCGTTTCCCGGACGGTTCGGACATGACAACCGAAAATGCCCACTCAGACCGCAGTACATGCAACGACCCTCACGTATCCGAAGTGCCCTCTCCCCCTCAGACAGGCGAGCAAACCCCAGTTGCATGGGCTCACCCCCAGACACGTCAACCCCAGGAGGCGTGGGAGGAGAGGGAGGAACGGGTGGGAAAGCAAACGTAGGCGCCAATCTGTTGGGAGGCCTCCGCAGCCTCTCCTTAAAGAAAGGTCTCTCCCTGAGTCTGGTGTAAATCAATATCAGGAAAGAAATGAGAGCCTCGAGCCTAGGTCTTTAGCCGCAATCTCATCTTTCAAGGTGTCAGAGAGACCATGGGAGAAGGCCGCCACCAGGGCCTCATTATTCCAGCCCACCTCTGCTGCCAGGGTACGAAACTCAATGGCGTATTCGGCTACCGATCGTGAACCCTGTCTGAAGGACATGAGGAGCTTCGCAGCAGAGGCAGAGTGAGCCGGCACATCGAAAGCCCTCCGAAGAGAAGCAACAAAACCGTAAAACTCAGCAACCACCGGATTGTTGTTCTCCCAGAAAAGGACTTGCCCAGGCCAAGGCCTTGTCCGAGAACAGCGAGATCAGGAAGCCCACCTTCGATCTCTCAGTAGGGAAGGCATGCGGCAGCAACTCAAAATAAATGCCCACTTGGTTAAGGAAGCCTTGGCACTTCCCAGTGGGAAGGAGGAGCCGCAGAGTTAGGCAGGTTACAAGAACCCCATGAAGCAAGATGGCCGCCAGCACATGTCAGTGATGAGAAGCCTGCAAAGAGGTAAGACCATGACAAAAATTAGGAATTATTAGACACCACTGCCCCCTACAGGTTAATATCGGCATGGTTCAAGATAGTCACCCACCAAAACATATTATCATGTGACATTGCCAGTCATGTGATAGGGGAATACACACCCACTTCTTTGGGGAGATAAAAAGTGATTACTCAGGACAGAAGGTTCTCTGAGAAAAGCTTGGTGGGAGCGAGATGGCTGGAGCTGATCCCTGGAGGGCTGATGGCTGGAGCTGCTTTGATCTCGGATCTCTGAAGGAAGCTGGAAGGCAGAGAGTGACCGCAAACATGTAAAGGGTTCACAGAGAATCCTTCATCAGGATTCTCACTTTACCAGTATGTAAGAGTTCTGCTTGAGAAGGGAAAGTATGATCTTACATCCTCTATGCAATAGGTAGTTTAAACAGATACCAACTGTGGCCACTCTATTATCTTAGCAAGTGTTAATTGGATCTGGAATATCTTTAACTGCAGCATAAGATTATTCAGAGGCAATTAAAGAAGTAACGCATAGACGTACTGTATATAGATACTTGTTACATATATCGATCACAATATCATTGTGAGTCCTAGTGAATGGCCTAATGTTGGGATATGTTTAAACAGGTGATGCAGTAGAGATAGCCTTGTGTGTTAAAAAGACATTCTTGGCCAAATTACCAAGAACTGTCCACAGGACATCTTGTCCTTGTGTTTTAAGAAGCAGTAGATCTGTTTGTCATTGAGAAGAAATAATACAAGGTCAAGGTTATATCACTAAAAGCTAAAAGGTTTTAAATACGCCAAGATGATTTAAATAAGAGCTATGAATTTACCTTGTCATATGATGTAAATATTATCTAAACATTCAACCATCGCTTATTTCTGATTATAGAAGCATATCATTTATTTGTTTTAACGAATTGTACCTGATTTTAATTTTGCACTATTTAGTTAATAAATATATATGTTTTAAATATTCATTTGTATTGCTTGTCCTCAAAATAGCACGGATAAAAGAATTTTGATATTTTGTATTGTAGGAAAAATCTCCCAAAGATTTACATATTTTCATAAATACAATAATATTTTATAGTTCAGAATAAATATTCTGACGGTATGTGTAGGCTCTACGCCGAGATACGTCAATGGTTCTGACAATGTCTTTCTCTATAGATGGCGTTATTCTGCATTGCGCTGTAAAATACTATTGCTGGGATTTGTAGTCCTCTGTAACTGCTGATATTCTGCACTGTGTTGTATATAATGAACTATTGCTGGGATTTGTAGTCCTCTATAGCTGGTGGTATTCTCTATTGCGCTGTATAATGATTATACTGTGCAATGCAGATTACCACTGACCAGTTATAGAGGAACTACAAATCCCAGCAATAATACATTATACAGCGCAATGGAGAATACCAGCAGCTATAGAGGAACAACAAATTCCAGCAATACATTATATAAAACGCAATGCAGAATACCAGCAGTTACAGAGGACTACAAATCCCAGCAGTGCAGTGTGCCATTTTTTTTAAAACAGGAAACCAAACAGGTCGGTCCCCCTTACCTGTTTCTGACCAATCTGTGCACCGGGCGGCTCCCGTCCCGAGTCCCTCAACAGGTCGCCGTCGCCCTGTTCCATGTTGGCACTGGCGCCGTAATGCATGTGCCCATGTTGCCTTGCACTAGCGCTGGCCCTGCATGCAAACCCCACAAAGTAAAAAAACTGCTAGATAGCCTAGGGCAGCAACCAGTTAAATATTAATAGAAGCTTCATTGAAAAAATTGAATGGTTAAAAAGAAAAAAAATACTTCTTCAGAGCAGAACAGATTTATCACCCAAGGACACTAGTATAAAACTGGAGTCTCACTGAATGAACAGTGAACAGTGAGACAAACTTAACAATTTTTTTGCCAGTATCTAATCATCTGATGGTAGCATGCATACAACCATGGTCTATGAATACAAGTCTTATGTCCTGTAGTGTATGACCAAGATCTTGCAGTTACCATTAGACATGTGCAATTAATTTTGGTCCAAATATAAATTCAAACAAATTTTTGGTTATTTTGAGATTCGGATGTATCCAAATCTCAAAAAAACAGTGTCCCCCCCCACCCACCAATCCATATGAGGCCCTTCGGGGTTTGATATATTTTTTTAACAAGAACGAGACCCCCCCCCCCAAATCATAATAGGCCACATGCCCTCAACATGTGGGGGTGCTTTGGGGCACCTTGATAAGGGCTTCTTCCCCACAACCCTGGCTATCAGAATCTGGAAACCCCCTTTAACAAGGGGCCCAGCCCCCCCTATGTAAATGAGTAGGGGTACCTCTATTAATTCACCAAAAAAAGTGTAAAAAGTAAATAAAAACACAACACAAGTATTTGACAAGTCCTTTATTAAAAAAAAAAAGTCCCCGGAGTAGATCCATCCTAATCAGGATGTCCATCACCATGAAAAAAACCTCCAGTCCCAACAAAGACCCCGCCTACTTGTGACATTGTTGATCTGGGCTTGCTGGGACGAGGACGTCACAAGGGGGTATGCTCACCCGATGACATCATCGGGTGGCCCCCACCCTTTAACTATTTAGGAACTGACAGGCGGCGGAGCTGGCAGATGGTGGGAGCCCCTGATTGGTGCAAAGCCTTTTTTTTTTCTTTGGGGTCGGCTTCTTTAGCTGCTTTTTTTTTTTGCAGTGCCTTGATAAAGTATTCATACCCCTTAAAATTTTCCATATTTTGTCATGTTACAACCAAAAATGTAAATGTATTTTATTGGGATTTTATGTGATAGACCAACACAAAGTGGCACATAATTGTGACGTGGAAGGAAAATGATAAATAGTTTTTCAAAGTTTTTACAAATAAATATCTAAAAAATGTGTGGCATGCCCCCTTTACTTGCCTTCAGAAGTCACCTTATTAGTAAATAGAATCCACCTGTGTGTAATTTAATCTCAGTATAAATACAGCTGGTCAGGGATAAAGTTGTGGAGAAGTTTAAAGCAGGGTTAAGTTATAAAAAAAATCCCCAGCTTTGAACATCTCACGGAGCACTGTTGAGTTGAGTTCAGTTGAGAGGTATCTTAATATAGCACGTCTTACCCCGAAGAGTGCTGACGCGCATAGCAGAGTTCCTGGGAAAAGAGGAACCAGAAGCAGCACAGAGCGGCAGAAAGGGTTCATCATCCAAAAATGGAAACAACAGTAAACCTACTAAGACATGGCCGTCAACCTAAACTGACAGAGCAGGCAAGTAGAGCATTAATCAGAGAAGCAGCCAAGAGACCCATGGTAACTCTGGAGGAGCTGCAGAGATCCACAGCTCAGGTGAGAGAATCTGTCCACAGGACAACTATTAGTCGTGCACTCCACAAATCTGGCCTTTGTAGTAGAGTGACAAGAAGAAAGCCATTGTTGAAAGAAAGCCATAAGAAGTCCCATTTGCAGTTTGCGAGAAGCCATGTGGGGGACACAGCAAACATGTGGAAGAAGGTGCTCTGGTCAGATGAGACGAAAATGTTACTTTTTGGCCTAAAAACAAAACGTTAAAGGCCAGATTCACAGAGATCGGCGTATCTCTGTGCGGGCGTAGCGCATCTCATATGCGCTACGCCGACGTAACCTAGAGAGGCAAGTACAGTATTCACAAAGCACTTGCTCCCTAAGTTGCGTCGGCGTAGCGTAAATGGGGTGGCGTAAGCCCGCCTAATTCAAAGTAGGCAAGTAGTGGGCGTGTTGTATTTAAATTAACCGTTACCCCATGTAAATGCATGGCCGAACGAACGGCGCATGCGCGTGCATGCTCAGAATCACGTCAAATTTACTCCCTAAGATACGCCGGCTCAATGCCTGTGACATGAACGTAACCTACGCCCAGCCCCATTCACGTACAACTTACGTAAATGACGTAAAAATATACGCTTGTTCTGACGTCCATACTTTGCATTAACTGCACCTCATATAGCAGGGGTAAGTTTACTGCCGGACGTAAGCCTTACGTAAACGGCGTAGCTTAATACGACGGGCACAAGTACGTTCGTGAATCGGCGTATCCAGGTCATTTGCATATTTGACGCGTAAATCTACGGAAGCGCCCCTAGCGGCCAGCGTAAATATGCACCTAAGATACGACGGCGTAGGAGACTTACGTCGGTCGTATCTTGGCCAAATTCAGGCGTATCTTGTTCCCTGAATAGGGCGCATAGATATGATGGCGCATCACAGAACTTACGCCGCGTATCAATAGATACGTCGGCGTAAGTCGTCTGTGAATCCGGCCCTATGTGTGAAAACTAACACTGGACACCACCCTGAACACACCATCCCCATAGTAAAACATGGTGGTGGCAGCATTATGTTGTAGGGATGCTTTTCTTCAGCAGGGACAGGAAAGCTGGTCAGAGTTGATGAGAAGATGGATTGAGCCAAATACAGGGCAATCTCAGAAGAAAACCTGTTAGGGACGGCAAAAGACTTTGGACTAGGGCAGAGGTTCACCTTCCAGTATGACAATGACCTTAAACATACAGCCAGAGCTACAATGGAATGGTTTAGATCAAAGCATATCATTCATGTGTTATAAAGGGCCTGGTATGGATTGGGGGGGGCCTCACACTGTTTTGTTCTGCATTTTTCATTATAGGCATTCATTTGTTTACATTTCAGCTGGCAGCAAGGAAACCTGTTGACAGCTGATGAATCGTCGGTTGTTCAGAACGCAGCAGGCGGTTTCACTGTCCACTCCTTAACAACCAGCTATTCTTCACATAGAATTCAAATCGGTTGATCATTTTTTGACTGATCCAAATTTGGAATTCATTAGAAAATGAATAAACAAAATTAAACTAAACTTAACTAATTCCAAAACGAATCAACGAAACAATAATAGTGATATAACGAATCTATCTGAAACAAAACAAAAATAGTTTTCCGTTCTGCACATGTCTAGTAGTCACCTTTTACTGCCTCCAACCTTCTGTTACTGTAAACAACTAGCAGTTCTGTTAGGCCCCATGCACACGAGACGCAGATGCAAACTCATCTAAACACACGTTTTCAAACGCCCGTTTTTGCCGCGTTTGCGCTTATAAGCGTTTGGTTAAGAAACATAAGACCCTCGCTAAGCTCAAAAAACAGTATTATTTAACCATTTCAGCCATTTTTTGAGACCAGAGTGAGTAGCAGCTGAGAGAGCAGCAGTGTACGTGTATTTAGCATGTCACTTGCCACGTCACCTGCCTCAAGTTGTGAATTGTCCACTTTCCACGTCATCGGCCACATCACCTGGCCACGCCACCTGTCACAAGTTGTGGATTGTCCACTGGCCACGTCACCTGCCATGTCACCTGGTCACAAGTTGTGGATTGTCCACTTGCCATGTCACCTGGCCAACTCACCTGGCCACATCACCTGCCACGTCACCTGGCCACAAGTTGTGGATTGTCCACTGGCCATGTCACCTGCCACGTCAACTGGCCACATCACCTGCCACAAGTTGTGGATTGTCCACTTGCCACGTCACCTGCCACAAGTTGTGTATTGTCCACTTGCCACGTCATCTGCCACGTCACGTGACCACGCCACCTGCCACAAGTTGTGGATTGTCCACTTGCCAAGTCACCTGGCCACGTCACCTGCCATGTCACCTGGACACGTCACCTGCCACAAGTTGTGGATTGTCCACTTGCCATGTCACCTGGCCACGTCACCTGCCACGTCACCTGGCCACGTCACCTGCCACAAGTTGTGGATTGTCCACTGGCCACGTCACCTGCCACGTCAACTGGCCACGTCACTAGCCACAAGTTGTGGATTGTCCACTTGCTATGTCACCTGACCACGACACCTGCCACAAGTTGTGGATTGTCCACTTGCTACGTCACCTGCCACAAGTGGATTATCCATTTGCCAAATCACCTGACCACGTCACCTGCCACAAGTTGTGGATTGTCCACATCACCTGTCATGTCACCTGGCCACGTCACCTGCCACAAGTTGTGGATTGTCCACTTGCCATATCACCTGCCACGTCAACTGGCCATGTCACCTGCCACAAGTTGTGGATTGTCCACTTGCTACATCACCTGACCACGACACCTGCCACAAGTTGTGGATTGTCCACTTGCCACATCACCTGCCACAAGTGGATTATCCACTTGCCAAATCACCTGGCCACGTCACCTGCCACAAGTTGTGGATTGTCCACTGGCCTCGTCACCTGACATGTCACCTGCCTCAAGTTGTGGATTGTCCACTTGCCACGTCATCTGGCCACGTCACCTGCCACAAGTTGTGGATTGTCCACTGGCCACATCACCTGCCACGTCAACTGGCCACATCACCTGCCACGTCAACTGGCCACGTCACCTGCCACAAGTTGTGAATTGTCCACTTGCCATGTCACCTGACCACAACACCTGCCACAAGTTGTGGATTGTCCACTTGCCAAATCACCTGGCACAAGTTGTGGATTGTCCACTTGCCAAATCACCTGGCCATGTCACCTGGCCACGTCACCTGCCACATCACCTGGCACGTCACCTGCCACAAGTTGTGAATTGTTCACTTGCCACATCACCTGGCACGTCACTTGCCACATCACCTGCCACAAGTTGTGGATTGTCCACTTGCCACATCACCAGGCCATGTCACCTGGCCACATCACCTGCCACGTCACCTGGCCATGTCACCTGCCACAAGTTGTGAATTGTCCACTTGCCACGTCACCAGGCCATGTCACCTGGCCACATCACCTGCCACGTCACCTGGCCATGTCACCTGCCACAAGTTGTGGATTGTCCAATGGCCACGTCATCTGCCACATCACCTGGCCACGTCACCTACCACAAGTTGTGAATTGTACACTTGCCACGTCACCTGGCCATGTTACCTGCCACAAGTTGTGGATTGCCCACTGGCCACGTGACCTTGCCACGTCACCTGCCACGTCACCTACCACAAGTTGTGGATTGTACACTTGCCACATCACCTGGCCATGTTACCTGCCACAAGTTGTGGATTGTCCACTGGCCACATGACCTGGCCATGTCACCTGCCACATCACCTGGCCACGTCACCTACCACAAGTTGTGGATTGTCCACTTGCCACGTCACCTGGCCATGTCACCTGCCACAAGTTGTGGATTGTCCACTTGCTACATCACCTGACCACGACACCTGCCACAAGTTGTGGATTGTCCACTTGCCACATCACCTGCCACAAGTGGATTATCCACTTGCCAAATCACCTGGCCACGTCACCTGCCACAAGTTGTGGATTGTCCACTGGCCACGTCACCTGCCATGTCACCTGCCTCAAGTTGTGGATTGTCCACTTGCCACGTCATCTGGCCACGTCACCTGCCACAAGTTGTGGATTGTCCACTGGCCACATCACCTGCCACGTCAACTGGCCACATCACCTGCCACGTCAACTGGCCACGTCACCTGCCACAAGTTGTGAATTGTCCACTTGCCATGTCACCTGACCACAACACCTGCCACAAGTTGTGGATTGTCCACTTGCCACGTTACCTGGCCATGTCACCTGGCCACGTTACTTGCCACAAGTTGTGGATTATCCACTTGCCAAATCACCTGGCCACGTCACCTGCCACAAGTTGTGGATTGTCCACTTGCCACATCACCTGCCACAAGTGGATTATCCACTTGCCAAATCACCTGGCCACGTCACCTGCCACAAGTTGTGGATTGTCCACTGGCCACGTCACCTGCCATGTCACCTGCCTCAAGTTGTGGATTGTCCACTTGCCACGTCATCTGGCCACGTCACCTGCCACAAGTTGTGGATTGTCCACTGGCCACACCACCTGCCACGTCAACTGGCCACATCACCTGCCACGTCAACTGGCCACGTCACCTGCCACAAGTTGTGAATTGTCCACTTGCCATGTCACCTGACCACAACACCTGCCACAAGTTGTGGATTGTCCACTTGCCAAATCACCTGGCACAAGTTGTGGATTGTCCACTTGCCAAATCACCTGGCCATGTCACCTGGCCACGTCACCTGCCACATCACCTGGCACGTCACCTGCCACAAGTTGTGGATTGTCCACTTGCCAAATCACCTGGCCATGTCACCTGGCCACATCACCTGGCACATCACTTGCAACGTCACCTGCCACAAGTTGTGGATTGTCCACTTGCCACATCACCAGGCCATGTCACCTGGCCACATCACCTGCCATGTCACCTGCCACAAGTTGTGGATTGTCCACTTGCCACGTCACAAGGCCATGTCACCTGGCCACATCACCTGCCACAAGTTGTGGATTGTCCACTTGCCACATGACCTGGCCACGTGACCTGGCCATGTCACTTGCCACAAGTTGTGGATTGTCTAATGGCCACGTGACCTGGCAACATCATCTGCCACATCACCTACCACAAGTTGTGGATTGTACACTTGCCGCGTCACCTGGCCATGTCACCTGCCACAAGTTGTGGATTGTCCACTGGCCACGTCACCTGCCACATCACCTGGCCACGTCACCTACTACAAGTTGTGGATTGTCCACTTTTGTCCACAATGCAATGCAAGCAATTCATTTTTTTATGTTTTCTTATGGTTTTGCATCATTTTTGAGATTTCTAATGTAAAAAAATAGTTCACCTTTAAAAACGCCTATAGCAAACGTTTTCGCGTTTCAGACGCAAATCGCGGCAAAACGCCGCTAAACGCGGTACCGGCGTTTTGCCGCGATTAGCGTCTGAAACGCGAAAACCTTTGCGTCTGAACCCATTTTTTTGCTTCTGAAAAAACGAGTATAAACGCAATTGCCGAAAAACACAGAAAAACGTGACTGTGTGCCTGGACACATAGGATAACATTGAATGTGTTCAGGGCAGTTGAAAAAGCTGTCCAAATGCCTCTGAACACTTGTTTACCAGCGTCTCGTGTGCATTGGGCCTTAGGCTTCATGTACACATGCTGCTGGTAAACGGACGTTTAGGAGCAGTTTGGCACTTTTTTCAGCTGCCCTTGAACACTCCTCTATGTTATCTTATCAGTACATGTACACAGGATCGTTTATAGTAATTTCTAGACAGTTGAGTTTTGAAGCATTTGAAACTCAAATGCCTGTAACAGCTTGTAAACGCATGTAAACACGGTAACTTGCATAGTGATAAATATTTTTTCAAATAGTCAAAAATGTATTTAACCACTTAAGGACCGGACCAATATGCTGCTAAATGACCCAAGGGGGCTTTAACAGACAAGGGGGCTTTAACAGACAATTGCGCGGTCGTGCGACGTGGCTCCCAAACAAAATTGGCGTCCTTTTTTCCCCACAAATAGAGCAAATAGAGCTTTCTTTTGGTGGTATTTGATCACCTCTGCGGTTTTTATTTTTTGCGCTATAAACAAAAATAGAGCGCCAATTTTTTAAAAAATGCAATATTTTTTACTTTTTGTTATAATAAATATCCCCCCAAAAACATATATAAAATGTGTTTTTTCTTCAGTTTAGGCCGATACGTATTCTTCTATCTATTTTTGGTAAAAAAAAAATCGCAATAAGCGTTTATCGATTGGTTTGTGCAAAATGTATAGCGTTTACAAAATAGGGGATAGTTTTATCTTTTTATTTTTTTTTACTACTAATGGCGGCGGTCAGCGATTTTTTTTGTGACTGCGACATTATGGCGGACACTTCGGACAATTTTGACACATTTTTGGGACCATTGTCATTTTCACAGCAAAAAATGTTTATTGTGAAAATGACAGTTGCAGGGGGTGCTGTAGGAGTTAGGGTTCACCTAGTGTGTGTTTACAACTGTAGGGGGGTGTGGCTGTAGGTCTGACGTCATTGATTGAGTCTCCCTATAAAAGGGATCACTCGATCGATGCCACAGTGAAGCACGGGGAAGCCGTGTTTACATACGGCTCTCCCCGTTCTTCAGCTCCGGGGAGCGATCGCGAGGGGGCGGCTAGAAACGAATAGCCGCGCCCTCGTCCCGAATTGCTCCTGAAGCCACGGGAACTGCTGCATGTACCGGGGGGATCCCGATCGGACCCCCGACCCACGTCTAGGCAGGGACGTACAGGTACGCCAATGTGCCTGTCTGTGCCATTCTGCCGACGAATATGTACATGGGGCGGTCCGGAAGTGGTTAAAAACGCTCCTAAATGCAAATGCAACAAAATGTGGAATATAAATGCGGCAAAACGGACGTTTTTAAACATTGTTTACTATCAAGTTAAATCACTAGTTATGTCAAGTTAAATCACTGACGGGACATTGCATTTTCACTTTATCGGTTGCTGCTGTATTGGATTAATACATATATACAGTATATACACACACTATACGGTATATACACATACATCAACACACATACAGTATATTCACATAGATATACAGTATACACACACAGTAAATTTGCCAAGATTTTGTCAATTGGCTGTTCATACACATACTTTTGCTCTGTCCTCCAACAATGCACGACTTCTGTAGGTCGACACAATTCAGTTCCATGCAGTTTTCAAGAGTTCCACTTTGCCCACAAGTACATACTTTATAACAGCCTACTTCTCCTGACGGTACTTGAATGAGAGTTCCCTGCCGTACAAGAAAGTCAGATGCTTCTCCCAGTTTGCAGCCTATTGAAATTAGTGATACAAAAATAACACGATTATATATAGGTAAGTATATTTGTGAAAAAGTAGACATATATGACATTCTTATTTTGCAGCTCATAAACGTATTCTAGTGGCTTTCAGTCCTATCACAAGTTCTTAGGTTTGCAGGCCGCAAATCCGCCCAATATTAACCATAATACTTTCTTTAAATACAATCAACATGAATAAATGACAAAACACACTAATACAATAATATGGCGTAAAATGGCCTTGGCACTATATTGGTTTAATTATAAATAATAACAAAACATTCACCAAGAAATAATTTACTTATTGAAAATACATCTCCATAAATTAAGGCCCGGATTCAGAAACGAGTTACGACGGCGTATCTCCAGATACGCCGTCGTAACTCTGAGTGTGCGGGGTCGTATCTATGCGCCTGATTCTTAGAATCAGTTACGCATAGATTTCCCTAAGATCCGACCGGCGTAAGTCTCTTAGGCCGTCGTATCTTAGTTGCATATTTAAGCTGGACGCTAGGTGGCGTAAATATGTAAATTAGGTAGATACGCCGATTCAGAAACGTACGTGCGCCCGGCGCATTTTTTTTACGTTGTTTACGTAAGGCTTTTTCCGGCGTATAGTTACCCCTGCTATATGAGGCGTATGTAATGTTAAGTATGGACGTCGGGCCAGTGTCCAATTTTTTACATTTTCGTTGTTTGCGTAAGCCGTTCGCGAATAGGGTTTTGCGTAAGTTACGTTCACGTCGAAAGCATTGACTATTTGCGGCGTAATTTGGAGCATGCGTACTGGGATACATGCGCCGTTCGTTAAAAACGTAATTTACGTAGGGTCACACTGAATTTACATAAAACACGCCAACACCATCCAATTTTGAATTAGGCGGGCTTACGCCGGCCCTTATACGCTACGCCACCGTAACTTCGGGCGCATAATCTTTCTGAATACCATACTCGCCTCACAAAGTTACGGCGGTGTAGCGTATAGGAGATACGCTACGCCCGCCACATTTGTATCTGAATCTGGCCCACCATGTATATAAGGCCCCTTTCACACGTGCGGACCGTATGTCTGCTTTTTCATCCATCTGTTTGCGGGTGAAAAAGGGACATACATTGGTCCCTATGTGATTGCGGGTGTCAGCGGCCAACTAAATCACAGAACTTTCTCTATCTACAAAGTAGAGAGTGTTCTGACTTGCCTGTTCGCCCCCTTCCCCCTCAAGAGGCTTTCTCCACACCACGGAGAAAGCCTCGCATTACGGTGTTGAGTTACAGACAGAAGAACAGGAAGTGAGCATTTCTCAGAAGAAATAAGGACATTTAAAAGCAAAATCGAGGGATGAGGTAAGTGAAGGAGGACTGCACTAAGGTAAAGGAAGCTATTTAGGGGAAAAAAAAATCCTTTACAACTTTACAACAGAAACGAGTTACGACGGCGTATCTTCAGATACGCCGTCGTAACTCTGAGTGTGCGGGGTCGTATCTATGCGCCTGATTCTTAGAATCAGTTACGCATAGATTTCCCTAAGATCTGACCGGCGTAAGTCTCTTACGCTGTCGTATCTTAGTTGCATATTTAAGCTGGACGCTAGGTGGCGTAAATATGTAAATTAGGTAGATACGCCGATTCAGAAACGTACGTGCGCCCGGCGCATTTTTTTACGTTGTTTACGTAAGGCTTTTTCCGGCGTATAGTTACCCCTGCTATATGAGGCGTATGCAATGTTAAGTATGGACGTTGGGCCAGCGTCCAATTTTTTAAATTTTCGTTGTTTGCGTAAGCCGTTCGCGAATAGGGTTTTGCGTAAGTTACGTTCACGTCGAAAGCATTGACTATTTGCGGTGTAATTTGGAGCATGCGTACTGGGATAAAAACATCATTTACGTGGGGTCACACTGAATTTACATAAAACACGCCCACACCATCCAATTTTGAATTAGGCCGGCCCTTATACGCTACGCCACCGTAACTATTAGCAGTGAAGTTTATGGGCTTTTTCTGAACACCCAAAAATCGCGTTCAAAGTGCAGTTTTTTGGTCTAAAAAACGAAAAACGCTCAAAAACATTGCTCGCCAGCATTTTTTTTTGCGTTTTTGATCCATTAAAAAAAAAAACGCTAATAAATGCCATTACAAAAACGTTAAACATTGAAAGACTCCCTGCAAAGCTACTGCCATTTTTATAACATTCTTTTAGCGTCCAGTGTGCATGGAGCCTAAAACATTTTAGGAAGCAGGGGGCAGCCGCAAACCCACAAAGGCAGGCCCAAAGTGTTGTGCCTTCCTTTTAACATTTTCAAATATCAATACATTTATACAGCTGGAACCTTTCATTGTAATTCAACCACCTGATACAGACATAATATAACTGTAGATCAAACATATTTGGATAAATCAAGCCAATACCATTATAATACAGGTTAAATGTTAAATTGTGATTGATATAACTAGAAAATGCATTTCCTGAGGAAAATGCGAGTGGGAATGCTGAATAGCTGAGCCCGCACCAAAGCCATTCACCATAACCACTACACTATCTTTAGGACACACAGCTCCTTTCTCTATCTGCAAAGTAGAGAGTATGCTGACTTCCTGGTCGCCCCTCCCCCCTCAAGAGGTTTCCCCTCCCCCAGGTCAGTGAGGAGGAATATTGCACTGAGGTAAGGAAAGCTATTTATGGAAAGAAATGCCATTACAAACGCTTTTTAATTCACAGACCAATACATGAATTACGCCTTCAAACAAAACGTAATAAATCCACAACCGTACATGCGATCGATACAGCGACTTCACCGTTTGAAAGACACGGCCCTTGTGAACGCATCGATATGAAATTTATGTTGATAAACTTAAAATTGTGGCCATGCCAGCGATTTAGAAAAGAGCGTCTTTGTGTGTTTTGCAGGAACATTTTTAAAATTTTTAACATGACGGTCAATGAGAGTGGTTTTGTCGCTCTTGTCCTTTAGAAGCTCCTGGAACTAAAACTAAAATACGTATCACAAAACTGATCACATTGCCTGAAACCAGACAAGCATACCTACGTTTTGATATATAAATTGTGTATGACAAGTAGATCTTGTGGGCGTGAGAGCAATTTGTTCCCCCTTTTTTTAAAGATAATTTTTTTTTCAAAGATCTCCACTGTAAAGGTCACATGACACACTCTAAATCCCTTCCATAGGGTTACATTATAACCGATTACATTTTCTGAAAAAATCGCTAAACGTAAATTGCGTTTTCACAAAAACCGTAAAAGATATCAATCTGAAAAGTCATGTTTGGATAGCTGAATATTTTGTGACCGCTTTAAAGTTTGTTTGGTGTCTGTAAGTGAAAGTATGAAGGAGCTGAAACTTTTGGCAGAACGTGTGTTTTGAAGCAGGAAAAAGGATGTTCTCATTGACTTCAATGTTAAAAAAAAGTGTCTAAAAGCTTAATATTTTAAAAAGTATAAATAGTACAAAAAAACTTGAAGTCCCATCGTTAGCTGAACGAGATGAACATTTTAAAAGTTGAATGGTCTCAATAGCTGAAAGTATGCAGAAGTTACGCAGAGCCAAAAAACGTACGGAATAAAATTAAAATTAAAATTAAAATTAAAATTAAGAAGAACTAGAAAATGCATTTCCTGAGGAAAATGCGAGTGGGAATGCTGAATTGCTGAGCCCGCACCAAAGCCATTCACCATAACCACTACACTATCTTTAGGACACACAGCTCCTTTCTCTATCTGCAAAGTAGAGAGTATCCTGACTTCCTGGTCGCCCCTCCCCCCTCAGGAGGTTTCCCCTCCCCCCTCAGGAGGTTTTCTCCCCCCCCCAGGTCAGTGAGGAGGACTTCGCTGAGGTAAAGAAAGTCATTTAGGGAAAGAATTACCATTACAAACGCTTTTAATTCACATACCAAATACGTGAAATACGCCTTCAAACAAACCTTAATAAATCCACAACCGTACATGCGATCGATACAGCGACTACACCGTTTGAAAGACACTGCCCTTGTGAACGCAGCGATATGAAATTTATGTTGATAAACTTAAAAATGTGGCCATGTCAGCGATTTAGAAAAGAGCGTGTTTGTGTGTTTTGCAGAAACATTTTTTAGATAATTTAACATGAGAGTCTATGAGAGAAGATTTCAGGCACTTGTCCTTTAGAAGCTCCAGGAACTAAAACTAAAATACGTATCACAAAACTGATCACATTGCCTGAAACCAGACAAGCATACCTACGTTTTGATATATAAATTGTGTATGACAAGTAGATCTTGTGGGCGTGAGAGCAATTTGTTCCCCCTTTTTTTAAAGATCATTTTCTTTTTCAAAGATCTCCACTGTAAAGGTCACATGACACACTCTAAAGCTGCTCCATAGGGTTACATTATAACCGATTGCATTTTCTGAAAAAATCGCTAAACGTAAATTGCGTTTTCACAAAAACCGTAAAAGATATCAATCTGAAAGGTCATGTTTGGATAGCTGAATATTTTGCGACCGCTTTAAAGTTTGTTTGGTGTCTGTAAGTGAAAGTATGAAGGAGCTGAAACTTTTGGCAGAACGTGTGTTTTCAAGCAGGAAAAAGGATGTTCTCATTGACTTCAATGTTAAAAAAAGTGTCTAAAAGCTTAATATTTTAAAAAGTATAAATAGTACAAAAAAACTTGAAGAAGTCCCATCGTTAGCTGAACGAGATGAACATTTTAAAAGTTGAATGGTCTCAATAGCTGAAAGTATGCAGAAGTTACGCAGAGCCAAAAAACTTACGGAATAAAATTAAAATTAAAATTAAGAACTAGAAAATGCATTTCCTGAGGAAAATGCGAGTGGGAATGCTGAATTGCTGAGCCCGCACCAAAGCCATTCACCATAACCACTACAGTATCTTTAGGACACACAGCTCCTTTCTCTATCTGCAAAGTAGAGAGTATCCTGACTTCCTGGTCGCCCCTCCCCCCTCAAGAGGTTTCCCCCCCTCCCCCAGGTCAGTGAGGAGAAATATTGCCCTGAGGTAAGGAAAGCTATTTATGGAAAGAAATACAATTACAAACGCCTTTTATTCACAGACCAAATACATGAATTAAGCCTTCAACAAAACTTAATAAATCCACAACCGTACATGCGATCGATACAGCGACTTCACCGTTTGAAAAACACGGCCCTTGTGAACGCATCGATATGAAATTAATGTTGATAAACTTAAAAATGTGGCCATGTCAGCGATTTAGAAAAGAGCGTCTTTGTGTGTTTTGCAGGAACATTTTTAAAATTTTTAACATGACGGTCAATGAGAGTGGTTTTGTCGCTCTTGTCCTTTAGAAGCTCCTGGAACTAAAACTAAAATACGTATCACAAAACTGATCACATTGCCTGAAACCAGACAAGCATACCTACGTTTTGATATATAAATTGTGTATGACAAGTAGATCTTGTGGGCGTGAGAGCAATTTGTTCGCCCTTTTTTAAAGATAATTTTTGTTTTCAAAGATCTCCACTGTAAAGGTCACATGACACACTCTAAATCCCCTCCATAGGGTTACATTATAACTGATTCCATTTTCTGAAAAAATCGCTAAACGTAAATTGCGTTTTCACAAAAACCGTAAAAGATATCAATCTGAAAAGTCATGTTTGGATAGCTGAATATTTTGTGACCGCTTTAAAGTTTGTTTGGTGTCTGTAAGTGAAAGTATGAAGGAGCTGAAACTTTTGGCAGAACGTGTGTTTTGAAGCAGGAAAAAGGATGTTCTCATTGACTTCAATGTTAAAAAAAAGTGTCTAAAAGCTTAATATTTTAAAAAGTATAAATAGTACAAAAAAACTTGAAGAAGTCCCATCGTTAGCTGAATGAGACGAACATTTTAAAAGTTAAATGGTCTCAATAGCTGAAAGTATGCAGAAGTTACGCAGAGCCAAAAAACGTACGGAATAAAATTAAAATTAAAATTAAGAACTAGAAAATGCATTTCCTGAGGAAAATGCGAGTGGGAATGCTGAATTGCTGAGCCCGCACCAAAGCCATTCACCATAACCACTACAGTATATTTAGGACATACAAGCAGTGTTCCTTCAGTACTTATAAAGCCTAATATCACACAGCTCCTTTCTCTATCTGCAATATAGAGAGTGTCCTGACTTGCCTGGTCGCCCCTCCCCCCTCAAGAGGCTTTCTCCACATGAGGTGGGGGAGGAGGACTGCACTGAGGTAAGGAAAGCTATTTAGGGAATCAAAATACCATTAGAAACGCTTTCATCCACACACAAAATCAGTTATCGTAGCCTTCAAACAAAACGTAATAAATCCACAACCGTACATGCGATCGATACAGCGACTACACCATTTGAAACACAAGGCTTTTGTGAACGCATCGATATGAAATTTATGTTGATAAACTTAAAAATGTGGCCATGTCAGCGATTTAGAAAAGAGCGTCTTTGTGTGTTTTGCAGGAATTTTTTTTAGACTTTTTAACATGACGGTCAATGGGAGGGCGTTTGAGGCACTTGTCCTTTAGAAGCTCCTGGAACTAAAAGTCAAATGCCTATCGCAAAACTGATCACATTGCCTGAAACCAGACAAGCATACCTACGTTTTGATATATAAATTGTGTATGACAAGTAGATCTTGTGGGCGTGAGAGCAATTTGTTCGCCCTTTTTTAAAGATAATTTTTGTTTTCAAAGATCTCCACTCTAAAGGTCACATGACACACTCTAAAACTGCTCCATAGGATTACATTATAACCGATAAAAAAATCACTAAACGTAAATTGCGTTTTCACAAAAACCGTATAAGATATCAATCTAAAAAGTCATGTTTGGATAGCTGAATATTTTGTGACCGCTTTAAAGTTTGTTTGGTGTCTGTAAGTGAAAGTATGAAGGAGCTGAAACTTTTGGCAGAACGTGTGTTTTGAAGCAGGAAAAAGGATGTTCTCATTGACTTCAATGTTAAAAAAAAGTGTCTAAAAGCTTAATATTTTAAAAAGTATAAATAGTAAAAAAAAACTTGAAGAAGTCCCATCGTTAGCTGAACGAGATGAACATTTTAAAAGTTGAATGGTCTCAATAGCTGAAAGTATGCAGAAGTTACGCAGAGCCAAAAAACGTACGGAATAATAAAATTAAAATTAAAACTAGACAATGCATTTCCTGAGGAAAATGCGAGTGGGAATGCTGAATAGCTGAATTGCTGAGCCCGCACAAAAGCCATTCACCATAACCACTACACTATCTTTAGGACATACAAGCAGTGTTCCTTCAGTACTTATAAAGCCTAATATCACACAGCTCCTTTCTCTATCTGCAATATAGAGAGTGTCCTGACTTGACTGGTCGCCCCTACCCCCTCAAGAGGCTTTCTCCACATGAGGTGGGGGAGGAGGACTGCACTGAGGTAAGAAAAGCTGTTTAGGGAATCAAAATACCATTAGAAACGCTTTCATCCACACACAAAATCAGTTATCGAAGCCTTCAAACAAAACGTAATAAATCCACAACCGTACATTCGATCGATACAGCGACTTCACCGTTTGAAAGACACGGCCCTTGTGAACGCATCGATATGAAATTTATGTTGATAAACTTAAAAATGTGGCCATGTCAGCGATTTAGAAAAGAGCGTCTTTGTGTGTTTTGCAGAAACATTTTTTAGACTTTTTAACATGACTCTTGTCCTTAAGAAGCTCCTGGAACTAAAACTAAAATACGTATCACAAAACTGATCACATTGCCTGAAACCAGACAAGCATAGCTACGTTTTGATATATAAATTGTGTATGACAAGTAGATCTTGTGGGCGTGAGAGCAATTTGTTCCCCCTTTTTTTAAAGATAATATTTTTTGTGGATGATCTGCACTCTAAAGGTCACATGACACACTCTAAACCTGCTCCATAGGATTACATTATAACCGATAAAATATCACTAAACGTAAATTGCGTTTTCACAAAAACCGTAAAAGATATCAATCTAAAAAGTCATGTTTGGATAGCTGAATATTTTGTGACCGCTTTAAAGTTTGTTTGGTGTCTGTAAGTGAAAGTATGAAGGAGCTGAAACTTTTGGCAGAACGTGTGTTTTGAAGCGGTAAAAAGCATGTTCTCATTGACTTCAATGTTAAAAAAAAGTGTCTAAAAGCTTAATATTTTAAAAAGTATAAATAGTACAAAAAAAATTGAAGAAGTCCCATCGTTAGCTGAACGAGACGAACATTTTAATAGTTGAATGGTCTCAATAGCTCAAAGTATGCAGAAGTTACGCAGAGCCAAAAAACGTACGGAATAAAGGATAAGAATAAAAAGAACTAGACAATGCATTTCCTGAGGAAAATGCGAGTGGGAATGCTGAATAGCTGAATTGCTGAGCCCGCACAAAAGCCATTCACCATAACCACTACACTATCTTTAGGACATACAAGCAGTGTTCCTTCAGTACTTATAAAGCCTAATATCACACAGCTCCTTTCTCTATCTGCAATATAGAGAGTGTCCTGACTTGACTGGTCGCCCCTCCCCCTCAAGAGGCTTTCTCCACATGAGGTGGGGGAGGAGGACTGCACTGAGGTAAGGAAAGCTATTTAGGGAATCAAAATACCATTAGAAACGCTTTCATCCACACACAAAATCAGTTATCGAAGCCTTCAAACAAAACGTAATAAATCCACAACCGTACATGCGATCGATACAGCGACTTCACCGTTTGAAAGACACGGCCCTTGTGAACGCATCGATATGAAATTTATGTTGATAAACTTAAAAATGTGGCCATGTCAGCGATTTAGAAAAGAGCGTCTTTGTGTGTTTTGCAGAAACATTGTTTAGACTTTTTAACATGACTCTTGTCCTTTAGAAGCTCCTGGAACTAAAACTAAAATACGTATCACAAAACTGATCACATTGCCTGAAAACAGACAAGCATACCTACGTTTTGATATATAAATTGTGTATGAGAAGTAGATCGTGTGGGCGTGAGAGCAATTTGTTCCCCCTTTTTTTAAAGATAATATTTTTTGTGGATGATCTCCACTCTAAAGGTCACATGACACACTCTAAACCTGCTCCATAGGATTACATTATAACCGATAAAAAAATCACTAAACGTAAATTGCGTTTTCACAAAAACCGTAAAAGATATCAATCTGAAAAGTCATGTTTGGATAGCTGAATATTTTGTGACCGCTTTAAAGTTTGTTTGGTGTCTGTAAGTGAAAGTATGAAGGAGCTGAAACTTTTGGCAGAACGTGTGTTTTGAAGCAGGAAAAAGGATGTTCTCATTGACTTCAATGTTAAAAAAAAGTGTCTAAAAGCTTAATATTTTAAAAAGTATAAATAGTACAAAAAAACTTGAAGAAGTCCCATCGTTAGCTAAACGAGATGAACATTTTAAAAGTTGAATGGTCTCAATAGCTGAAAGTATGCAGAAGTTACGCAGAGCCAAAAAACGTACGGAATAAAATTAAAATTAAAATTAAGAATAATAAAAAACGAATATCAATACTGGGAATGCTTATTAAAGCATTCCCACTAACTAGAAAATGCATTCCCTGAGGAAAATGCGAGTGGGAATGCTGAATTGCTGAGCCCGCACCAAAGCCATTCACCATAACCACTACACTATCTTTAGGACACACAGCTCCTTTCTCTATCTGCAAAGTAGAGAGTATGCTGACTTCCTGGTCGCCCCTCCCCCCTCAAGAGGTTTCCCCTCCCCCCAGGTCAGTGAGGAGGAATATTGCACTGAGGTAGAAAGCTATTTATGGAAAGAAATTCCATTACAAACGCCTTTTAATTCACAGACCAATACATTAATTACGCCTCCAAACAAAACGTAATAAATCCACAACCGTACATGCGATCGATACAGCGACTTCACCGTTTGAAAGACACGGCCCTTGTGAACGCATCGATATGAAATTTATGTTGATAAACTTAAAATTGTGGCCATGCCAGCGATTTAGAAAAGAGCGTCTTTGTGTGTTTTGCAGGAAAATTTTTAAAATTTTTAACATGGACGGTCAATGAGAGTGGTTTTGTCACTCTTGTCCTTTAGAAGCTCCTGGAACTAAAACTAAAATACGTATCACAAAACTGATCACATTGCCTGAAACCAGACAAGCATACCTACGTTTTGATATATAAATTGTGTATGACAAGTAGATCTTGTGGGCGTGAGAGCAATTTGTTCGCCCTTTTTTTAAAGATAATTTTTGTTTTCAAAGATCTCCACTCTAAAGGTCACATGACACACTCTAAATCCCTTCCATAGGGTTACATTATAACCGATTCCATTTTCTGAAAAAATCGCTAAACGTAAATTGCGTTTTCACAAAAACCGTAAAAGATATCAATCTGAAAAGTCATGTTTGGATAGCTGAATATTTTGTGACCGCTTTAAAGTTTGTTTGGTGTCTGTAAGTGAAAGTATGAAGGAGCTGAAACTTTTGGCAGAACGTGTGTTTTGAAGCAGGAAAAAGGATGTTCTCATTGACTTCAATGTTAAAAAAAAGTGTCTAAAAGCTTAATATTTTAAAAAGTATAAATAGTACAAAAAAACTTGAAGAAGTCCCATCGTTAGCTGAATGAGACGAACATTTTAAAAGTTAAATGGTCTCAATAGCTGAAAGTATGCAGAAGTTACGCAGAGCCAAAAAACGTACGGAATAAAATTAAAATTAAGAAGAAGAACTAGAAAATGCATTCCCTGAGGAAAATGCGAGTGGGAATGCTGAATAGCTGAGCCCCCACCAAAGCCATTCACCATAACCACTACACTATCTTTAGGACACACAGCTCCTTTCTCTATCTGCAAAGTAGAGAGTATGCTGACTTCCTGGTCGCCCCTCCCCCCTCAAGAGGTTTCCCCTCCCCCCAGGTCAGTGAGGAGGAATATTGCACTGAGGTAGAAAGCTATTTATGGAAAGAAATTCCATTACAAACGCCTTTTAATTCACAGACCAATACATTAATTACGCCTCCAAACAAAACGTAATAAATCCACAACCGTACATGCGATCGATACAGCGACTTCACCGTTTGAAAGACGCGGCCCTTGTGAACGCATCGATATGAAATTTATGTTGATAAACTTAAAATTGTGGCCATGCCAGCGATTTAGAAAAGAGCGTCTTTGTGTGTTTTGCAGGAAAATTTTTAAAATTTTTAACATGGACGGTCAATGAGAGTGGTTTTGTCACTCTTGTCCTTTAGAAGCTCCTGGAACTAAAACTAAAATACGTATCACAAAACTGATCACATTGCCTGAAACCAGACAAGCATACCTACGTTTTGATATATAAATTGTGTATGACAAGTAGATCTTGTGGGCGTGAGAGCAATTTGTTCGCCCTTTTTTTAAAGATAATTTTTGTTTTCAAAGATCTCCACTCTAAAGGTCACATGACACACTCTAAACCTGCTCCATAGGATTACATTATAACCGATAAAAAAATCACTAAACGTAAATTGCGTTTTCACAAAAACCGTATAAGATATCAATCTAAAAAGTCATGTTTGGATAGCTGAATATTTTGTGACCGCTTTAAAGTTTGTTTGGTGTCTGTAAGTGAAAGTATGAAGGAGCTGAAACTTTTGGCAGAACGTGTGTTTTGAAGCAGGAAAAAGGATGTTCTCATTGACTTCAATGTTAAAAAAAAGTGTCTAAAAGCTTAATATTTTAAAAAGTATAAATAGTACAAAAAAACTTGAAGAAGTCCCATCGTTAGCTGAACGAGATGAACATTTTAAAAGTTGAATGGTCTCAATAGCTCAAAGTATGCAGAAGTTACGCAGAGCCAAAAAACGTACGGAATAATAAAATTAAAATTAAAATTAAAATTAAAATTAAGAAGAAGAATAATAAAAAACGAATATCAATACTGGGAATGCTTATTAAAGCATTCCCACTAATAATAAAAAACGAATATCAATACTGGGAATGCTTATTAAAGCATTCCCACTAACTAGACAATGCATTTCCTGAGGAAAATGCGAGTGGGAATGCTGAATTGCTGAGCCCGCACCAAAGCCATTCACCATAACCACTACAGTATATTTAGGACATACAAGCAGTGTTCCTTCAGTACTTATAAAGCCTAATATCACACAGCTCCTTTCTCTATCTGCAATATAGAGAGTGTCCTGACTTGCCTGGTCGCCCCTCCCCCCTCAAGAGGCTTTCTCCACATGAGGTGGGGGAGGAGGACTGCACTGAGGTAAGGAAAGCTATTTAGGGAATCAAAATACCATTAGAAACGTTTTCATCCACACGCAAAATCAGTTATCGTAGTCTTCAAACAAAACGTAATAAATCCACAACCGTACATGCGATCGATACAGCGACTACACCATTTGAAACACAAGGCTTTTGTGAACGCATCGATATGAAATTTATGTTGATAAACTTAAAAATGTGGCCATGTCAGCGATTTAGAAAAGAGCGTCTTTGTGTGTTTTGCAGGAATTTTTTTTAGACTTTTTAACATGACGGTCAATGGGAGGGCGTTTGAGGCACTTGTCCTTTAGAAGCTCCTGGAACTAAAAGTCAAATGCCTATCGCAAAACTGATCACATTACCTGAAACCAGACAAGCATACCTACGTTTTGATATATAAATTGTGTATGACAAGTAGATCTTGTGGGCGTGAGAGCAATTTGTTCGCCCTTTTTTTAAAGATAATTTTTGTTTTCAAAGATCTCCACTCTAAAGGTCACATGACACACTCTAAACCTGCTCCATAGGATTACATTATAACCGATAAAAAAATCAGTAAACGTAAATTGCGTTTTCACAAAAACCGTATAAGATATCAATCTAAAAAGTCATGTTTGGATAGCTGAATATTTTGTGACCGCTTTAAAGTTTGTTTGGTGTCTGTAAGTGAAAGTATGAAGGAGCTGAAACTTTTGGCAGAACGTGTGTTTTGAAGCAGGAAAAAGGATGTTCTCATTGACTTCAATGTTAAAAAAAAGTGTCTAAAAGCTTAATATTTTAAAAAGTATAAATAGTACAAAAAAACTTGAAGAAGTCCCATCGTTAGCTGAACGAGATGAACATTTTAAAAGTTGAATGGTCTCAATAGATGAAAGTATGCAGAAGTTACGCAGAGCCAAAAAACGTACGGAATAAAATTAAAATTAAGAACTAGAAAATGCATTTCCTGAGGAAAATGCGAGTGGGAATGCTGAATAGATGAGCCCGCACCAAAGCCATTCACCATAACCACTACACTATCTTTAGGACACACAGCTCCTTTCTCTATCTGCAAAGTAGAGAGTATGCTGACTTCCTGGTCGCCCCTCCCCCCTCAAGAGGTTTCCCCTCCCCCCAGGTCAGTGAGGAGGAATATTGCACTGAGGTAAGGAAAGCTATTTATGGAAAGAAATTCCATTACAAACGCCTTTTAATTCACAGACCAATACATGAATTACGCCTTCAAACAAAACGTAATAAATCCACAACCGTACATGCGATCGATACAGCGACTTCACCGTTTGAAAGACACGGCCCTTGTGAACGCATCGATATGAAATTTATGTTGATAAACTTAAAAATGTGGCCATGTCAGCGATTTAGAAAAGAGCGTCTTTGTGCGTTTTGCAGAAACATTTTTTAGACTTTTTAACATGACTCTTGTCCTTTAGAAGCTCCTGGAACTAAAACTAAAATACGTATCACAAAACTGATCACATTGCCTGAAACCAGACAAGCATACCTACGTTTTGATATATAAATTGTGTATGACAAGTAGATCTTGTGGGCGTGAGAGCAATTTGTTCGCCCTTTTTTTAAAGATAATTTTTGTTTTCAAAGATCTCCACTCTAAAGGTCACATGACACACTCTAAACCTGCTCCATAGGATTACATTATAACCAATAAAAAAATCACTAAACGTAAATTGCGTTTTCACAAAAACCGTATAAGATATCAATCTAAAAAGTCATGTTTGGATAGCTGAATATTTTGTGACCGCTTTAAAGTTTGTTTGGTGTCTGTAAGTGAAAGTATGAAGGAGCTGAAACTTTTGGCAGAACGTGTGTTTTGAAGCAGGAAAAAGGATGTTCTCATTGACTTCAATGTTAAAAAAAAGTGTCTAAAAGCTTAATATTTTAAAAAGTATAAATAGTACAAAAAAACTTGAAGAAGTCCCATCGTTAGCTGAACGAGATGAACATTTTAAAAGTTGAATGGTCTCAATAGCTGAAAGTATGCAGAAGTTACGCAGAGCCAAAAAACATACGGAATAATAAAATTAAAATTAAAATTAAGAACTAGAAAATGCATTCCCTGAGGAAAATGCGAGTGGGAATGCTGAATTGCTGAGCCCGCACCAAAGCCATTCACCATAACCACTACACTATCTTTAGGACACACAGCTCCTTTCTCTATCTGCAAAGTAGAGAGTATCCTGACTTCCTGGTCGCCCCTCCCCCCTCAGGAGGTTTCCCCTCCCCCCAGGTCAGTGAGGAGGAATATTGCACTGAGGTAGAAAGCTATTTATGGAAAGAAATTCCATTACAAACGCCTTTTAATTCACAGACCAATACATTAATTATGCCTCCAAACAAAACGTAATAAATCCACAACCGTACATGCGATCGATACAGCGACTTCACCGTTTGAAAGACACGGCCCTTGTGAACGCATCGATATGAAATTTATGTTGATAAACTTAAAATTGTGGCCATGCCAGCGATTTAGAAAAGAGCGTCTTTGTGTGTTTTGCAGGAAAATTTTAAATTTTTTTAACATGGACGGTCAATGAGAGTGGTTTTGTCACTCTTGTCCTTTAGAAGCTCCTGGAACTAAAACTAAAATACGTATCACAAAACTGATCACATTGCCTGAAACCAGACAAGCATACCTACGTTTTGATATATAAATTGTGTATGACAAGTAGATCTTGTGGGCGTGAGAGCAATTTGTTCGCCCTTTTTTTAAAGATAATTTTTGTTTTCAAAGATCTCCACTCTAAAGGTCACATGACACACTCTAAATCCCTTCCATAGGGTTACATTATAACCGATTCCATTTTCTGAAAAAATCGCTAAACGTAAATTGCGTTTTCACAAAAACCGTAAAAGATATCAATCTGAAAAGTCATGTTTGGATAGCTGAATATTTTGTGACCGCTTTAAAGTTTGTTTGGTGTCTGTAAGTGAAAGTATGAAGGAGCTGAAACTTTTGGCAGAACGTGTGTTTTGAAGCAGGAAAAAGGATGTTCTCATTGACTTCAATGTTAAAAAAAAGTGTCTAAAAGCTTAATATTTTAAAAAGTATAAATAGTACAAAAAAACTTGAAGAAGTCCCATCGTTAGCTGAATGAGACGAACATTTTAAAAGTTAAATGGTCTCAATAGCTGAAAGTATGCAGAAGTTACGCAGAGCCAAAAAACGTACGGAATAAAATTAAGAAGAAGAATAATAAAAAACGAATATCAATACTGGGAATGCTTATTAAAGCATTCCCACTAACTAGAAAATGCATTCCCTGAGGAAAATGCGAGTGGGAATGCTGAATAGCTGAGCCCCCACCAAAGCCATTCACCATAACCACTACACTATCTTTAGGACACACAGCTCCTTTCTCTATCTGCAAAGTAGAGAGTATGCTGACTTCCTGGTCGCCCCTCCCCCCTCAAGAGGTTTCCCCTCCCCCCAGGTCAGTGAGGAGGAATATTGCACTGAGGTAGAAAGCTATTTATGGAAAGAAATTCCATTACAAACGCCTTTTAATTCACAGACCAATACATTAATTACGCCTCCAAACAAAACGTAATAAATCCACAACCGTACATGCGATCGATACAGCGACTTCACCGTTTGAAAGACGCGGCCCTTGTGAACGCATCGATATGAAATTTATGTTGATAAACTTAAAATTGTGGCCATGCCAGCGATTTAGAAAAGAGCGTCTTTGTGTGTTTTGCAGGAAAATTTTTAAAATTTTTAACATGGACGGTCAATGAGAGTGGTTTTGTCACTCTTGTCCTTTAGAAGCTCCTGGAACTAAAACTAAAATACGTATCACAAAACTGATCACATTGCCTGAAACCAGACAAGCATACCTACGTTTTGATATATAAATTGTGTATGACAAGTAGATCTTGTGGGCGTGAGAGCAATTTGTTCGCCCTTTTTTTAAAGATAATTTTTGTTTTCAAAGATCTCCACTCTAAAGGTCACATGACACACTCTAAACCTGCTCCATAGGATTACATTATAACCGATAAAAAAATCACTAAACGTAAATTGCGTTTTCACAAAAACCGTATAAGATATCAATCTAAAAAGTCATGTTTGGATAGCTGAATATTTTGTGACCGCTTTAAAGTTTGTTTGGTGTCTGTAAGTGAAAGTATGAAGGAGCTGAAACTTTTGGCAGAACGTGTGTTTTGAAGCAGGAAAAAGGATGTTCTCATTGACTTCAATGTTAAAAAAAGTGTCTAAAAGCTTAATATTTTAAAAAGTATAAATAGTACAAAAAAACTTGAAGAAGTCCCATCGTTAGCTGAACGAGATGAACATTTTAAAAGTTGAATGGTCTCAATAGCTCAAAGTATGCAGAAGTTACGCAGAGCCAAAAAACGTACGGAATAATAAAATTAAAATTAAAATTAAAACTAGAAAATGCATTCCCTGAGGAAAATGCGAGTGGGAATGCTGAATTGCTGAGCCCGCACCAAAGCCATTCACCATAACCACTACACTATCTTTAGGACACACAGCTCCTTTCTCTATCTGCAAAGTAGAGAGTATGCTGACTTCCTGGTCGCCCCTCCCCCCTCAAGAGGTTTCCCCTCCCCCCAGGTCAGTGAGGAGGAATATTGCACTGAGGTAGAAAGCTATTTATGGAAAGAAATTCCATTACAAACGCCTTTTAATTCACAGACCAATACATTAATTATGCCTCCAAACAAAACGTAATAAATCCACAACCGTACATGCGATCGATACAGCGACTTCACCGTTTGAAAGACACGGCCCTTGTGAACGCATCGATATGAAATTTATGTTGATAAACTTAAAATTGTGGCCATGCCAGCGATTTAGAAAAGAGCGTCTTTGTGTGTTTTGCAGGAAAATTTTAAATTTTTTTAACATGGACGGTCAATGAGAGTGGTTTTGTCACTCTTGTCCTTTAGAAGCTCCTGGAACTAAAACTAAAATACGTATCACAAAACTGATCACATTGCCTGAAACCAGACAAGCATACCTACGTTTTGATATATAAATTGTGTATGACAAGTAGATCTTGTGGGCGTGAGAGCAATTTGTTCGCCCTTTTTTTAAAGATAATTTTTGTTTTCAAAGATCTCCACTCTAAAGGTCACATGACACACTCTAAATCCCTTCCATAGGGTTACATTATAACCGATTCCATTTTCTGAAAAAATCGCTAAACGTAAATTGCGTTTTCACAAAAACCGTAAAAGATATCAATCTGAAAAGTCATGTTTGGATAGCTGAATATTTTGTGACCGCTTTAAAGTTTGTTTGGTGTCTGTAAGTGAAAGTATGAAGGAGCTGAAACTTTTGGCAGAACGTGTGTTTTGAAGCAGGAAAAAGGATGTTCTCATTGACTTCAATGTTAAAAAAAAGTGTCTAAAAGCTTAATATTTTAAAAAGTATAAATAGTACAAAAAAACTTGAAGAAGTCCCATCGTTAGCTGAATGAGACGAACATTTTAAAAGTTAAATGGTCTCAATAGCTGAAAGTATGCAGAAGTTACGCAGAGCCAAAAAACGTACGGAATAAAATTAAGAAGAAGAATAATAAAAAACGAATATCAATACTGGGAATGCTTATTAAAGCATTCCCACTAATTAAGAAGAAGAATAATAAAAAACGAATATCAATACTGGGAATGCTTATTAAAGCATTCCCACTAATAATAAAAAATGAATATCAATACTGGGAATGCTTATTAAAGCATTCCCACTAATAATAAAAAACGAATATCAATACTGGGAATGCTTATTAAAGCATTCCCACTAATAAAAAACGAATATCAATACTGGGAATGCTTATTAAAGCATTCCCACTAAAAAACGAATATCAATACTGGGAATGCTTATTAAAGCATTCCCACTAATAAAAAACGAATATCAATACTGGGAATGCTTATTAAAGCATTCCCACTAATAATAAAAAACGAATATCAATACTGGGAATGCTTATTAAAGCATTCCCACTAATTATTTAAAAAGTATAAATAGTACAAAAAAACTTGAAGAAGTCCCATCGTTAGCTGAACGAGATGAACATTTTAAAAGTTGAATGGTCTCAATAGCTGAAAGTATGCAGAAGTTACGCAGAGCCAAAAAACGTACGGAATAAAATTAAAATTAAAATTAAGAATAATAAAAAACGAATATCAATACTGGGAATGCTTATTAAAGCATTCCCACTAAATATCAATACTGGGAATGCTTATTAAAGCATTCCCACTAATAATAAAAAACGAATATCAATACTGGGAATGCTTATTAAGCATTCCCACTAATAAAGGAATAGAGGTTGTTCATTTAAAAAAGTGAATGTTCACTTTGCAAAGATAATGTTAGTAAATAAAACCATGTTCACTTTGAATATCCAATCATGTTCTAGCAATTTTTTGTTAAAATTGTAAATCGATTCACCTTATTTTCCAAAATTCACTTTGCCCAAAACTAATGAAAAGCTAAAAGGAATGCAAAGGTACATAGGAGAAAACAACATTAGGTAGGTTAAAGTGATTATAAAACTTTTATTTTTGTTTAAATAAAATAATAAACATGTCATACTTACCTGCTCTGTGCAATGCTTTCGCACAGAGCAGCCTCAATCCTCTTCTTTTGGGGTTCCCTTTCAGTGCTCCTGGGTCCTGCCCTTCAGCGAGTGCCCAGCATAGAAAGGTGCCTTCTATGGGGCACTCTAGAGACACAGAATGTGCAACTCGGCTCCCCCCCACCTCCCTCATCACAGAATTTGATTGACAGCAGTGGGAGCCAATGACTCCTGCAGCTATCAATCTGCCCAGTGAGGAGGGAGAGAGCCTCTACTCTCATGCACAATGCTGGATCGAGATTGGGCTCAGGTAAATATAGGAGGTAGAGCTGGGGTGGAACCTCACATAAAGTTAGAACAGAATGCATAGACTGCACTAAAGTAAAAAACCTTAAGATTTTAAAACCTCTTCAACATTAATGTGATTGTAAACATAAATCATCTTGTAAAACAACCCATTCAGTTTAAAGA
The DNA here is from genome assembly GCF_905171775.1 of Rana temporaria. Classification (NCBI taxonomy): domain Eukaryota; kingdom Metazoa; phylum Chordata; class Amphibia; order Anura; family Ranidae; genus Rana; species Rana temporaria. The sequence goes on from NC_053493.1 coordinate 177,682,351, forward strand.
AATAGAAATAGAGATGAAAAAAATTAAAGGGGCTGTAAACCCTCCTATTTTTTCAACATCTTGCATGAAGGTGAAACAACTTCTGGCAGTCAACGGCCCCCCAAGTTTTACTTACCTGAGCCCTGGAATGTCCCACGACGAGGACAAGCTGTCTTTCTCCCTGGGGTTCTCGGCTCTTGATTGGATAGATTGATAGCAGCGCAGCCATTGGCTCCCGCTGCTGTCAATCAAATCCAATGACGTGGGCACCGGGGGCAGGGGCGAGTCCTGCATTCGGCAGCTATGGATGCCGAATGATGGACTCGGGAGCGCGCCCGCAAGGTAACCCCCTGGGAGAGCGATTCGAGACAATAAAGCCACCAGGGGACCCCAAAAGACGGTGTTTGGGGCCACTCTGTGCAAAACTAATTGCAAAGTGGAGGTAAGTATGACATGTTTGTTATTTAAAAAAATCAACCCTTTAAATGAAAGGCAGAACATTTTGTATAGAGATAAAAAGCGATGGAGTCTACCGGCGGGAGCTTCAAGTCGCGGCAAGCCCCTGACAGGTGGATATACCTGTGGGCAGTTAGCGATGGCCTTCTGAAGCCAGCACCACTAAGGGCAAAATAAGCACTGAATTTCTTGACTAAGTATCCACCCACTTAAAGGGGTAGTTACATGTGTTGTGTATATATGTGTATATGTATATATGTATTTGTGTACATATGTGTATATACATGTATGTGTATTATTAATTGTATTTGGTAGGGGCTGTATATGTTATTGTCCAGGATACTTATGCTCCTAGCCCAAGTGGTGTTTGTTTCCTCTGGTGTTGTTGTCTATGGTCGGTTGTTCTGGGAACCATGGACAGGTCTCCGCCCTTGTGTGGCCAGCCCTCTCGCACAAGGTTGTGCAGATGAAGGGCGGGGGGATGGTATGCACAATGTTTTATTCATTGGGAGGCACTATTGCTATCCTAGTTCCCCCCCCCCTCCTTAGTACTGTCTTCTTTACAGCCAGGCTAGATTAGACCGAGTAAATAAGTCCTTGCCAGGCCGCATCACATTCCTCTGTCAGACAAAGAAGAGGTTCACATTCTTCCGTCAGACAAAGGAGAGGTTCACATTCCTCCGTCAGACAAAGGAGAGGTTCACATTCCTCCGTCAGACAAAAGGAGAGGTTCACATTCCTCTTTTCAAACAATGGAGATGTTCACATTCCTCCTTTCAAACAATGGAGATGTTCACATGTCTCCTTTCAAACAATGGAGATGTTCACATGTCTCCTTTCAAACAATGGAGATGTTCACATGTCTCCTTTCAAACAATGGAGATGTTCACATGTCTCCTTTCAAACAATGGAGATGTTCACATATCTCCTTTCAAACAATGGAGATGTTCACATATCTCCTTTCAAACAATGGAGATGTTCACATTCCTCCTTTCAAACAATGGAGATGTTCAAATCCCTCCTTTCAAACAATAGATATGTTCAAATCCCTCCTTTCAAACAATGGAGATGTTCACATTCCTCCTTTCAAACAATGGAGATGTTCACATTCCTCCTTTCAAACAATGGAGATGTTCACATTCCTCCTTTCAAACAATGGAGACGTTCACATTCCTCCTTCAGCCACCGCTACCGCCGACAGGACAGCGGAGTTCTGACGGGCAAATTCTTGTGTAATCACAGCTATGCCCAGAAGAGACGACAACATTTAGAGTCTCTTGCCAAATGTGTGGTGCAATGGTTCACAAAGGAACTAGGCACATCATACACACAGAGCCAGTCCACCACCTTATCTGGCTCCTTGGCTGAAGAGGCCCAGGAGGATTCCGGCCATTCCCAGCCCTTGGATGCCTCCCCTGATTCCTCGTATAGTGAGATGGAGGGAGATGACTTCACTAGAGGGCTCCGACCACCTTAGTCTCCCCACTAGTTAAAGCAGTTTAAAGAGTCCCTATGTTAGAGGCTATTGCTGCTTCCCCAGAAAAGCAAAGATAATTTTTGAAAGACATCTTTGAGGATTGGAGCAAGGAAAACAAGAAGTTTATGCTGAATACCCCTTCAAAAGATGAAGTAAAATATCTGGAGAATGTTCCCCTTGTCAATGCAGCTCTGATGCGACTAGCCAAACGGGTCATATTGCCGCTAGAGGATACAGTATCCTTCAAGGATGGTCTTAAAAGGAGATAGTTCAAAGGCCTCAGAAAATTATATGGATCGGCCCGGAATGGCTTGGAAGCAGGCTCTAGCCCTTGCGGTTACGCCTAAGGCTATGAAAGCCTGGTTTACTCAGAGAAAGCCACATCGAAGATGCAGTACAGAGCGCTCAAGGGAAGCGCGCTCCTACGGGCCTGTGCAAGATTTCGGGCGTATGGGCAGCCTCATTCTCAGACCACTGGGCGATCAAGACGGTCTCCACAGGTCACACATGATCCTTTACTAGTGTTCCTCCCTACAGATCAATTTATTTTCTGCTACCACGGTCAGAGGTATAGAAATAAGCGCTACAATCCTACATATATTCGCTGATAGTTCTAGGGGTAGTGGTTCCCGGCCCGAAAAACAAAGAATTCCAGGTCATTTACTCCCCTTTCTTCCTAGTCCAAAAGGAAATCGGCTCTTGGTGCCTGGTAATAGATCTAATCTTCTTAATCAAGTTCATAAATCATGAAAATTCAAAATGGAGATCCTTTCTACCATTTGGAAAATCGGGCAACCAGGCGATTGGTTAACCTCGATCGTTTTAAAGGATGCTTATTTTCAGATACCAGTGTCAGAAGGATTCTGCAAATACTTCAGGTTCCAGGTCAGGACAGGAACACCTACAATTCACATGCCTCCCGTTTGGACAGACAACTTCAGCACAAGTCTTTTCAAGACCTTTCTGTCTGTGGTGGCCCTTATCAGAACCTGAGGGGTTCATCTGTACCACTCACTACCTTGTCGATCTCCTGTTTTTATTCCAGGACAGATAGCAGTTGCTAGCTTGCAGGGAACAGGTCACCTCTACTCTGACTGAATTCGGGTGGCTCCTAATCCTGGAGAAGAGTAATCTAGAACCAGTATAGCGTCTGGTATATCTAGGAGCTTCCAGAGGAGAAAATCCCGGTCATCAAAGGGAGATTCTCCCGGGCATTAGGCTCCTCACACCTGGAGGCCTCGCAGTGCCCAAAAAATTGACGGCACAATGGTCGCTGTGGCCCCATGGTCAGTTGGGCGATGTAGAGGCTATGTCCTGTTTAAATAGGACTTCTTCAGCAATAGAGTTCAGGAGTCATCAATTAAATGGTTCATGTAACTACATCAATAAGGAACAGCCTTTTTCTTTTGGCTTCAGCACAAGAATATGCTTACATGCCGTTTCTCTTGTTCCCGTTCATTGGTTAACAGTCACGTCCGATGACAGCAATACCGACTGGGGGCCCACTGCGAGTCGGATTAGGCACGAGGCAAGTGGGACACCCGTCTCTACAATCTGGGTTCGAATATCCTGGAACTTCGGGCAACATGGTGTGACCTTCTGTTCTTCTCTCACCTCCTGAAAGAGAAATGGGTGTTAGTGAAAATGGATAACACCACAGCGGGTTCCATGTGAAAAAGCAAGGGGGCGCCCGGAGCCCCTCCGTACTCCAAGAAGTCAAGCTCTTTATGTTTTGGGCTCAAAAGTTTTTGATCAATATTTCAGCAATCTTTATTCCAGGGGCTCAGAATCTTCAAGCCGGCTTCCTAACCCGCAAATAGTTGGACTACAACAAGCAGTCATATCTGGCACAGCCGTTCCAATGGATCTTATCTCTGGGAGACAATCCCGAAGTTCATCTATTGGCTTTTCCCTTTAACTTTAAAATCAGGTAGTATTACACTCAGACGTTGTAGCCAAGCCTCCGGGGTGGACGCCTTGACAGGTCATTCTAACTTCACAGGGCATATGCCCTCCCTGAACTTCCGAGAATCCTCAAGCTCTTACAGAGACCCCAAGCGGAGGCAGTTGAAATGGTGGCGATAGCGTCTTACTGGCCGAGCAGGTCATGTTTTCCCCTCCTGACCCAGGGGGCTTCTGGGATCCGTTGCCTCTCTCCCTCAGGCCGGATCTCTTTTTTCTCAAGGGGCAATCCTGCACCCGTGTCCGGCTATTCTGCAACTGAGGGTCTGGTTCTTGAGAATGAGAGGCTAGATTTCTCTCGGGTGTGCTTTAGGTGTATCTTCCTTCTTTACGAGTTCAAGAAGATCCTAGCTCAAATAAGATCGGTAGCAAATATGGGCCAAGTTTGTGAATTCTCTTCCTCTGCGGAAAATCAGATATTCTCAGCTTCCTTCAGTCCGGCCTAGATCTATCTTTATCCATCACTTTCCTTAGGGTTTAAGTCTCCGCTTTGTTGGCCTTCTCCGGAACATCATGGGCCGTTCATTCGCTATTCCAGCAGTTTTTGTGGGGTAACGAGACTCAGTCCCAATGAAACCAAGGTTTCCCAAAGGAAATTTGCCTCTTGTCTTTGTCTTGCTAACTACTCTCAACAACACGGAATGTACTTCAATCTCGATCAATGATTTGATTGTAAATTGGCTTTTGATCGTCATCACTTCGGCCTAGAGAGTTTCCGAGATTAGTGCTCTTGGTTGTCAGGAATCCTTTTGACATTCTTTCCGGACTCCATGGCAGACGGAGTTCCCACCCATGAGTATGAATATAAGAATTGGACTAAGAGTCGGCTAGAAACGGAACACAGTACAGCGTGGTGAGCTTAAACTTATAGGTATGGGGTCCTATAGCATTGGAGAGGAGGCGGGGTTAACCCACACGTAGTCTGCCATGGAGTCTATCAGGAAAGGAAAATTACGGTAAGTATTTAGAAATAAATTTTCAGTTTTTTTCCCCTCTCTTATACTTCACATTCCCTCTGTTCTCAGCTGCATAAGGGCATTTGGGTGTAGATCGTTTTCAGTTGAGGTGTTTTACACAATTGATGCAATAAACTTGTAAAAATAGCACCTTAAATTGTTTTCCACTGCAGGATCTTATGTCATGTATGTCAATGCTTTCAAAGGGGATTGAAATTGGTTTAAATGCTTAAGCAGCCCATAGATGACTCTATTTTCTTTCCTTCCACTATGGATGGAAGAAAAGAAAAAACTTCTCTATTCCCCCATCACCACAGTCAGTGTTGGATGGACTTGACTAATGAAAAATAAATTAAATACAATCTAACTCAGACTATCACTTTTAATAAGTTAGAGCAACAGTTTTTTCTACCTTTTGGGGTAAAGGCTTTTCATAAATGAATAATAGCTGGCCATTGTAAACATTCCTTTTAGTATTAAATGGTTTGGTCTTAACCCTATAACTTATACTTTTGCTGGACAGCTTGGTCTGTTATAGTCTGGTGTGTCTGGTGTAAAAAATAGTCTGGTGTGTCTGGTGTGTCAGTCTGGTGTGTCTGGTGTGAAAAATACCAGACTTGTTTGCCGGATCATCAGGTGAAAAGAAAGGAAAAAGCCTAAAAATGAAAACCTAGAAAATTAATGCAGTCACCACATCTAAGAATTGGTAAGCCACAATATAATAGGAGGCAGGCGTGACTTGTGTGACAAATAAACTAGGTTTTGCCTCATTTAAAGTCCCACCTTAGCTTTAGTATAGCAATCTGTTCATTGTGACTTGTGTGACGACATCATGCTGGGAGGGGCCAGGTGCCATCTTGCTAAACTGACAGATCTACACTGTGTATTTGCATGCTGTGAATAGACATTTGTATGTGTCTCTGTTCATTGTGAGTGTTATTCTTTTAGTAAAAAGTCACTGGTAATACTACACTATTGGATCTTCTTTGCATATATCTTGCTTTTGACCACCTTGATTACTTTAAGGGGTCTACCACATTAGGTGAAGAGACACCCGACTGCGCACTGGGCTTCCATGGTGGAAGATTTCTGTTACTGTACAAGATTTACTTTTACTTGTGACATATGAACTGGGGTGGTATTTTTTTTTTTTTACACTTATAATCTAATTGGATAATATACTGTATGGGACTGTTCTTCAGTTCTTTTACATACAGTACAACTAATTGGATGATATATGGGATTGTTTTCACATTTCTTCTGGACACTTACAATCTAATTGGATGATATATGGGACTTGCAACGGAATGACCCGTGACACCCAGAGACTTTTGAAGGATGCCCCCCATCCTTCAAAAGGCCCCCCATCCTTTTGAAGGATGCCCTACTCCTGTGCCAGCGTCACTAATGACTCTTGGGTCTAGGGTCACCCTGTTCCCGCTTTTGGGCATAGGGTGACTGATAAATGATAATTCCTGTTTTGCAGGATATCTTGGAATATTACAAGTTGTTAAAGTCTGACTCCAAATGGAGTGTTTTCATTCAGTGGGGGGACACATGCTTTTGAGGTGTTAATTGCATCTGCTCCTAGACATTCCATTGTGAGATGCTAATTAAGTCTGTAAAGGTCAGATGTCTAGCTTTTAGGTGTTAATTCAGCCTGGCTCCTAAGACCTCTCAGTATGCATGCTAATAACACTGTTTGGTGTGAAAAGTATAAGATGTGGAATGTACTTGTCAACTGTAGTAATTAGGTCATGTTAATTATGTCAGACCGGTGCCAAAACATTTGACATAGGAATGTGTATTATGCAGGTGAATCACTTAATTATCCCCCAGATGTTCCGTCTCCGACAATAACTCCTCTGAATGTCATTATTTAAAAGAATGTGATTGAAGCCCCATTGTGTGATGTGTGGGTGAAGTGTGTCTTTGTTCATTTGATTACTGTACTGTATATAAGAGAGCTAACCATTAAAGGATTGGTTCATTCATTTGACTCAGAACACAGAGCGTATGTCTCGTCTTTCTGAGGGAATTCTTATGGATCGTGTCTGCTGGCTTGTCGGACTGTCGGATAAGCTGTTGTGGGGCGATGGAATGGAAGATCGTAAACGGTGGTGACCGTTACAGGACTGTTCATACTTTTTTTTTTTACAATCTAATTGGACGAATTAAAGAATTGTATTCATATTAAGGAGCGTTTCACTGTTAGTAGGTATACATTTATTGATAACAGTGTTGTGATTGCACTTTTAAGTAATAGCTGCGCTTTCAGGGTTTTTTATTTATTTTTTATGGTAGTGTATTATTTTTAAAAATAATAGCAGGGGCGTTTGTACTAAACTCTTTGCAAAATAACACATTTTTGTTAATAGGTTTATTATTACTTTAAGACCATAAGTTTTTATTATGACCTGTCTGGACCACTGAGAAACATTAGAGCAGGTTCCCCTTTATGGGGACCATCAGGAATGACAAAAATATGTGTAGCGCCTGTGTACTTTCAGTCCAGGTGCTATTTCAAATTTAGAGGGGGATGAGAGAGTTGGTTAGCTCTCATCCAGGTGATTTGTACAAATTGGGCCTGTTCTGGCTGGGTTGTACTGTCGGTTCATTCTGTGTTCCTGGGGTGCTTTTCCACCCCAGGGCGGCAGGTGGCGGCAGTGGAGTCCAGGCCAGAGCACCTTCCTGTCAACAGCCAATCGGAGTTTTTTTTCCCCTCGCGGGGCATGCTGGGGGAGGGTACTTCTTGGGCAGACGCCATTTTGTGGGCTGTTCTGTTCTGGTTCCGGGTGCGGCATCCAACTTCAGGGTGTGCGCACATCACGGGCCTGGCGATATGGCCTACCAGGCCGGGGCGCACGTGCTACGCTGTGTTTCCAGTTCTGGGACATGTTGGCCCGGAGCAACTGAAGCTGTGAAGGGGCCCCAGTGATCGACTGGGTCTCCAATTTCTGTGAGGAAGATCCCAAGCAAGTTGTGCTATTTGGTGGGGAGTCAGTCTGAGGTGAGCCGGAGGCAGGTGATCCAACAGGGTCTAGACAATCCATCGGGGATCGGGGTTGCCGGACACTGAGAAGTCGGATGTTGCAACTTGTCAGTCGGTGACCCAAAAGCAAGAAAGCTACCTGAGGGAGATTCAGGCAATTACATTATTGAGAAGGATTCATTCTGTGTTCCTGGAAATGGAAATTGGAGTGGACACAGGCCCCTTACTCTAGTAAGGGGCCTGTGTCCACTCCAATTTCCATTTTTCACCCAAGTCTGTGGCAGAGACTTGTTCCTTCTCAAGGTTCTGATTGATACCCTGGCTGCCAGGTCGGTGTGAGAGGCCTGTCCAGGGACACTACACCCGCTCCGACTGGAGTGGCGACAAAGCTTAAAGTATCATTGGAAGCAGGATTGTTTACGTCGTTCTTAGGCCTGAATCTGCAATTCTCCTTTTCACCAAACTTTATTCTACCTCGGGCCAGATCCACGTAGATAGGCGTAAATTTATGCAGGCGTAGCGTATCGTAGTTACGCTACGCCGCCGAAACTTTGAGAGGCAAGTGCTGTATTCACAAAGCTACGGCGGCGTAGCGTAAATGTGCCGGCGTAAGCGCGCCTAAATCAAATGAGGAACAGGGGGGCGTGTTTTATGCAAACTAAGCATCACCCCACGTAAATTACCCTTTTTTCGAACGGCGCATGCGTGCATAAATTCACGTTGAATTTTCAAATTAAATTACGCCCGCTCAATGCCTAGACGACGTGAACGTAATTTATGCAAAGCCCTATTCGCGAACGTTTTACGCAAACGACGTAAAACGTAAAAAATTTGACGCTGGCCCGACGTCCATACTTAACATTGCGTACGCCTCATAGAGCAGGGGTAACGTTACGCCGAAAAAAAAGCCTTACGTAAACGACGTAAAAAAATGCGCCGGGCGGACGTACGTTTGAGAATCGGCGTATCTAGCTAATTTGCATACTCTATGCGGAAATCAATGAAAGCGCCACCTAGCGGCCAACGTAAATATGCACCTAAGATCCGACGACGTACTAAGACCTACGTCAGTCGGATCTTGACCACATTCTGGCGTATCTTGTTTTGTGAATACAAAACAAAGATACGCCAGGGCATCGTAGAACTTACGCGGCGGATCTGGCCCAAAACCTGTAAAGTTAAACTTCTAAAAGGTATCTTTAGACCTATGTGTGAACTGGTGTCTTGGCAACTTTGAGGTCTTTCTATAATGAAAACAAAAAATTACCTTGAGCACAGGAATATGGAAGGCATGGTTCTCCAGGAATACATTCTTTTCTGTTCACCTCACACAAATGATTCATTGGACACGGGTTTGGGTTGCATGGATGTGTAACATCCTCTACCTCATTATCCAGTGAACTTGATCCTATGACAGAAAAATAAAAAAGATCTAAGTTAACAAAGCACAATTATTTTATTATTTGTATAAGTAAATGTGCAGATTATGATAAAAGTATATTCTCAACAATGCAGGGGAGTGGAATTTTTCTATTTGTGTCTTTGAGATATCATGTCATCATGTCAAAGAATGTGGTCTGGACATGCTGCTGTGAGGACGCGTTTGCCTCGAGCTCCGGCGCCGACACAACTATTAGCTTCTTTTGCACTCCTAAAACCGCCGCATCTCCGCAATAGCCATGCGAAAGAGGACGGGCAAGTCTCTCCCTAAGGCTGGGCCACAATCGGGCTCCATTAAGAGGTTTTTGGCCGCAGAAACGGGCGAGGGCGAGGATCCAGATGGACTAGACCGCTCTCCACGAGGCACGAACACCGCTGCAGGCTCCGCCTCCCGCCGCAAGTCGGACCCGAGGCACCATTCTCCTGCCTCATCGGCTTGCTCAGACGGTGACGATAGCCCTTCCCGCCGCTCGGAGGTTCGTGTGGACGACCTGCCTACCAGAACTGAGCTGGCTTCTCTATTCCAGGGCCTGGAGAGGACCATAAAGAAAGAACTTTCCGCGGTAAGGGCGGATCTCTCGCAGGTACTGGGTCGTGTGGAGGAGACTGAGCTCCGGCTTGATCGTCACGCTACAGCCATCAGGTCCCTGCAGGCTTCCACTCGGGGCCTTGCTATTGCCCACAGAATGGCTCTTTACAAAATAGAGGACCAGGAGAATAGAAACAGGAGGAATAACATACGCATTAGAGGCCTCCCAGAAGCGACGGGTGATGATGACCTCCTTCCCTCGGTTCGCGGTATCTTCAACGGTCTCTTGGGCCTGGCGGCGGATAATCCGCTTAAGATGGATAGGGTCCATAGGGCCCTGCGTCCCCGTGCTTTGCCTACGGATACTCCCAGGGATGTTATTTGCCGAGTCCACTACTTCGAGGAGAAGGAGCGTATCATGCGGAAGGCCCGCGAAACTGCCTCTCTGGACTTTGATGGAGCTACCCTGTCCTTCTTCCCTGACCTGGCTAAAGAGACTCTAGATCTCCGCAGGGCCCTGCGGCCTTTGACAGAGAAGCTCCGAGAGGCGTCCATTACCTACCGCTGGGGCTTCCCTGCTGCTCTTATCGCCAACAGAGATGGCAGAACGGCCGTTCTGCGGTTCCCGGAGGACCTGGATAAATTCTGCGCTGAAGTTGACATCTCTCCCCCCGAGCTCCCTGGCTGGCAAGATACTATCCCTACTCTGCCGGGCTCTACAGATCCGCAATGGCAGAAAGTTGGCCGCAGGAATCGTCGCTCAGCCACCCCGGGGGCCTCTCCCTCTTTGGGCTGATTTGTGGTGATGTGGTCTTATTTTTGTTTCCTTTTCATTCCTCGACCACGCTTTTTTCTGTTTTTTGTATTTATTTTTTCTTCCCATTTTTTTTGCCCTATGCCCCTGGTGAGACCTTCTTGCTGGTGTCCCCTTCTCTGTTGCGGCCTGGTAAATTAATGCCTGCAGATTCGCAGTAGAGGGCTCTTTTTGCAGTACTAGGCTGCCGGGACTTTAATATGCTGGGGCGGATGGGCAGTAATTTTGGCGCGTTCGCTGCCTGATGCTTGTGTCCCAGCGTCTCCCTCCATTGGGGTCCGGCGCCGCCCTGTCTTCTCGTGCTGCCGCCTCTTCGGGGGTGGTTTGCGTGGGAGGGCCGGGCCGCGTGTGTGACCCTTCATCGCACGGCAGATTTATGCGTGCGCATGTTCTTTCCCTATGTGGGTTATTTTGTCTTGACAAATTGATGCTATGTGTTTTTCTTTATTTAATCTTTTTTTTTTTATCTCTTTATTCTCCCCTTTTTTTCTACCCCTCCTCATTGTCCTCTGTGGGGCCTTCCTCTGCCTCTGGTCTGTCCTGAGAAGTCTTATTTATCGAACCCCATGGCTACGGTGAATTTGCTTTCATTTAATGTACGAAGACTGCATACCCCTGGTAAGAGACATCAATTGTACAGGGAACTGGCTCGCCTGAAGGGGGACATTGTTCTCCTGCAGGAGACTCATCTTACGCACACCACCTCAGTGAAACTTTTCTCCCCTCAATATCCTCTGTGGTATTATAGCCTATCTGATGTTCAGGGGGTAGCCATTGGGTTTCCGCAGGGGTTCCTCTTTTGTGTTAGACGCCATGGTGAGTGATCCTATGGGCCGCTTCCTGTTCCTGAAGGGTAGCATAGGTAGTATGCCTTGTACGATCGCGACCATTTATGCTCCTAATCGTGGCCAGGTTTCTTTTATTTCCAATACCCTTAGAAAATTGACCGACTTTGCTTGTGGTTGCATTCTTCTGGCGGGGGACTTCAATGTCCCGTTGGAACATCATTAGGGACCTCTTGTATTGCATGGAGGCGCCTAGCATTTTTGCGCAAATGTCTGCATGAGGCCCAATTGATGGATGTGTGGAGGATTATGCACCCGGTGAGTGAAAGACTACACACATTTTTCTCACTTGCATACATCCTACTCGAGAATTGATTATTTCCTTATAGACCATCACCACCTATCCCTCCCCACCACTTCGGGCATTGAGTTTTCCCCTATCTCGGATCATGCTCCGATTTCCCTTTCGCTGACAGTCTCTTCTGTGCCGGTTAAAAGCACCAATTGGAAGCTTAATGATAATTTAATCCTTGAGGACATTGATAAAAAGACGGTCGGGGATACACTGGCTCAATATTTTGCGGAAAATGCGGGACCAGAGGTGATGCCAGGAACGCTTTGGGAGGCCCCTAAGGCCTACATCTGGGGTAAATTTATGGAAATGGGAGCTAGGAAAAAGAGGGAGCCCACCCATCAGCAAATGCAATTACTAAGGGAGATTGAAGACCTGGAGCGCCGCCACAAGGCTGGGCTGTCGGTTTTCCAGGTTCTGGTTCGGAAGAGAGAGGAGCTGAGAGACCTCTTTCATTTGGAGCAGAAACAGCGGTACCATGTTTTTGCCCAGGGTTTGCATGAGTGGGGCAACAAGCCTGGTCGGCTGTTGGCGCGCTCGTTGCAACAAAAGAAGTCTGCTACGTTCATCGCCAAAATTAAATCCTCCAATGACTCTCTGGTATACGAAACTTCGGCCATAGCCAAAGAATTTTGTTCGTTCTATCAATCTCTGTACCGTGACCGGCAGGATCTGGAGGATAGGGATGTTAGGGCGCAGCTCATTCTCGATTATCTGGCTCAGGCCGGTTTGCCGGCACTCCCTGCAGACGCATTAGCTACCTTAGATGGCGATTTTTCCGTCTCCGAGATGCGGGTTGCACTGAAGGCTATGGCCAATGGTAAGGCGCCTGGCCCTGATGGCTTTACGGTAGCTTACTATAGGGCTTTTGCAGATCTTCTGCTTCCGCGTTTGACTAACTAAGCCAACGCGATCTCGGGGGACGGATCTTTTCGACCTGAAACACTTCATGCCCACATTACTATCCTCCCTAAGCCTGGTAAGGACCCATGTATCTGCGGTAGTTACCGCCCCATTTCTTTATTGAATCTGGATGCTAAACTCTATGCTAAAGTAATTGCCAACAGGCTTCTCCCTCTCGTCTCCCGATGGGTCTCTGGAGACCAGATGGAATTTATCCCCGGCAGGGAGGCGCGAGATAATTCTCTCTGCACCCTGTCCTTAATAACCCATGTTCGGCGGACCTCCCAGCCCACCCTTCTGCTTTCTACGGACGCGGAAAAAGCGTTCGCTAGGGTGGACTGGGAGTTCCTAATGGCCACGCTTTCCCATCTTGGCGTGGGCCCCTCTCTCCTTTCTCATATCTCAGCCTTGTATGACTCCCCTACTGCCCAGTTACGTATAAATGGAACGTTAAGTGAACCCTTTACACTATATAATGGAACCCCCACCAGGGTTGTCCCCTTTCGCCCATCTTATTTGCCCTCTCACTTGAACCCTTTTTGTCTTCAATTAGGCGCAATCCGAATATCCGGGGAATTATGGTGGGTAATACTGAGCACAAATACGCTGCCAATGCGGACGACATTCTGTTTTATGTGCAACAACCTATTACAACCCTTCCAAATCTAATGGCTGCTTTCGACTCCTTTAGTGCAGTCTCTAATTTTAAGATCAATCTGTCCAAATCAGAGATACTGAACCTAACAGTTCCCCCTCGTATTGTGCCTCATTTGAAAGCATCCTTCCCCTTTAGCTGGCAGGCCCATTCGATGAAATACTTAGGCATTTTTCTCACCGCCAACCCCGCCTCTCTATTTTGCACACATTTTATCCCCCCACTGAACGCGATTAGGTCCGATTTGCAAAGGTGGTCGCAATTAGCACACTCCTGGTTGGGGAGGATTAGTGTGTTGAAAATGAATATTCTGCCCAGATTGCTATTTTTGTTTCAGATGATCCCGTATAGAATTCCTGTGGGATACTTCACGCTATTAAGGTCCCTATTTTGCAAATATGTGTGGAACAGGAGGCGGCCCAGGCTTGCAAGGGACCTACTAGTTAGGCCCAAGAGGGAGGGGGGGCTGGCTTTGCCAGATGTTAAACGATATTTCCAGGCTGTGATCCTGACCAGGATCTCGGACTGGAGGTACCATAAGGAGTCTAAGCTATGGGTGTCGTTGGAAATAGATTTGTGTGGTACAGACCCTTATACTCAAATGTGGATCCCTCAGAAGTTTAGGTCTTTGACCGCTACGGCATCCCCCCTGACGCATTCCACTCTGATGGTGTGGGATTCGATGTGCAGGACTCATGGTTGGCCATACAACTCTCCCCTGATGCCGCTGTCTGGTCATAACTATTTCCCTCCTGGAAATGCACAACCGCAACCTCGGACCTGGTCCTTAGGTTCCGCAACGCTCCTCCATCATGTTGTTTCTTCATCAGGCTTTGCCCCTCTTAGTATTGTAGGGTCTTCTGTAGTTTCGCCTATGGTGTCCTGGAAATACCGTCAATTGGCGGCTTTTGTACGCTCTCTACCACAGCCCCTCAGAGATGGCACAACCCTAACGTTGGTGGAATCTGCATTTGCCGAGGACCGACTGGTAGAGAGGCCCCTCTCCTATTTTTATAAAGCTTTATACTCCCTTTCTGCCTCTGGGACCCCAGCCTTTCTGCTCAGGTGGGAGAAGGATCTTCAAAAGGAACTCTCACCATCCCAAAGAGACACTGTTTTGCTGCTTGCACATACGTCCTCTATTTCATCTAGATATGCAGAAGTTAATTATAAACTGTTAACTAGGTGGCATTATACTCCAGCGGTGCTACACAAGATTGTCCCCTGACACCCCCGCTCTGCTGGCGGGGTTGTGGTGAGAATGCTTCCCATGCACACATATGGTGGTACTGTCCGCTCATTCGCCCATTTTGGTTAACTATTTTACACTGGATGAAGGAAATACAAGGTTTTGAAACTCCGAATGACCCCTGGGTGATATTGCTACATTGTACAGTCGAGCCAATCGGATCATATCAAAAATCACTAACTCCACATCTGCTGAACGCAGCAATGTCCCTTATCCCTCGATTTTGGAAACAGACGGTGGTTGGAAGCGGTTGATCATATTTATCATATGGAGGATCTCACGTATTCTCTTAGGAACAAATCCGATTTGTCACGGAAAATATGGTCCGGTTGGTTCGCCTTTAAGTATAAGTCAGCATATGCTGACATTATGTCTCAACCTGTATGAAACTTTGTGCCTAACTGTCAATTTGATGCGATGTTGTGCCTTGGGGGTTTCTCTAGTTTGAGGTGGCGGACAGGGGCAGAGGAATTTCCCTTACCCCCCCCCCCTCCCCCTTCCTTTTTCTTTCTTCTTTCTCTTCTCCTCCCTTAATCTCCTCTCTACTTTTCTTTCCTATTTTTTACTCTCATTTAAATTTTTATTTATGGTCTAAAGGTTATCAATATCACGTCTGTGTGTCGAGCGAATCAAGGCTTTGGTTTGTTTGCTGTTGAGCGGCACAGGAGGATGCGGGAGCTGATTTTGTTCCGTTATGCTGTTCTCCTTAGTGATCTTGAATGTCCTTCTCGTCAGTATATTTCCATGTCTTTATTGGTGCTTACTGTTGAGTCGCCTTGATCGCCAGTATTAGTACCATTATTATTATTGTTATTATTTTCTGTTATTTTCTATTTTATTTATGTTCTTTTACATTGTATGTTCTCATATATATCTTTTACTCAATAAAAACTTTATTGAACAAAAAAAATCATGTCAAAGAATAAACATGTTAATCTCTTCAGTCCCAAAGTCTGTCGCTCCCTTTTTTGTGTATATTTAAAAACATGTTGGATTCACATCAACATGCCATTACGATATTCATAGGAAAGCTTTGCTAAAGTATCCACAAAGGGAGAAATATATTAGGAATGCTTACATTATGTATGTATGAGTATGTGTTGCTCATGCAATATGTGCAAGTTTCATCCAGTGTGTCAGTTTTAACTGGGTCATTGACTGGGTCAATAAGACCCCACATCTCTCCTCCAGGCTGCAAAGCATGAGATTGTAATTTTTTTTCCCGATCTCATGCTGACAGCCACGATCACGGCTTTGTTTACTTCCGGTACCCGGACGTGACATTATAACGTTGCGCCCGGGCCTCAGACGGTCACAGTCTATCCTTGTCATCCGGCGCCAGCTTATTCGTTCTCCGGGCCCCCTCCCGTCGCCTATAGCAGTTGAACTGCCGCTATGATCATTCTTATGGTGCGCAGAATTGCCGGCTGAAAAGAAGGATATCTGAATGATGCCTGTAGCTGCAGGCATCATTTAGATATCCCCCCCCTAAAGTCCAGGACGTTCTATGAGGTGGTATTGAGGTGGTTAAACCAGCTCCTGGGGAGGATTAAGTGTCATGCACAGACCATTTTTACTCCATAATACAGGCAGTCCACTACTTACATACATCTGACTTACATACGACTCAGAGGAAGACAACAGGAAGTGAGAGAAATAAATTTTCACTCCTGTAAAGCCGGGTTCACACTGGTATGACACAACAGTCATGCCACTGTGATCCGACTTTGCCCTGCGACAACTTCATTGAACGGGGAGCCGACTTTGATCCCAACAACACCAGGCATATTGTGCCTGGTATGAATCTTTAGGGCAAACTTCACACCAAAAAAAAAAAAAAAGCTCTCGAGTCTGGCATGGATTTTAAGGGGAAGCCCCCACGTCCACCAAAAGCCATACCAGGCCCTTATCCGAGCACGCAGGGGACAAGGGTCTCTTCCCGACAACCCTGGCCGTTGGTGGTTGGGCTCTGCAGGTGGCGGGCTTATTGGAATCTGGAAGCCCCCTTTAACAAGGCGCAGTTCTAACCCCTTTTGTCTTGTTCCTATATCTTTGTGCTCCTGCACCAGAACTGCTGCCTTCCCACATTTTTTGTCTATGATAAATGTTCATTTATTTTATTGACCATCCCATTTGACAAGCGCAATTTTTTATTTTGTACTTTAACAAAGAGGCCCCCAGATCCCGGCCCCCCCACCCTATGTGAATGAGTATCGGGTACATTGTACCCCTACCCATTCACCTAAAAAAAAGTGCCAAAAATAAAGGTAGTGCAGGGAGCATTTTCAAAGTCGGACTGACTTGTATCAGACCAGTTAGGGAAACATTGATTTTCACACGTCATGCGACATGAGCTCCCAATGTAGGAGCATTTGTAGTACCAGTGTAAACCCGGCCCAAGAGTTATCATGGGAAAACGGTGTCTCCACTGAAGCTTTATAACCAATTCTTCTTTCCACAACAACCCTTTTTTTTTTTTTTTAATCCAATGAGCAGGGGCACAGAGAGCAAAACAAATGTTACAGGAATGTTAACCCTTCCCTATGCTATCCAAAAACGTAAAAATTTGTTGTGTGGCTGTCACACTTAGAAAATGTACCTGTTCCAACTTACACACAAATTCAACTTAAGAAAACCTACAGAGCCTATCTTCTTTGTATCCTGAGGACTACCTTTATCTAAGTTAACATCTTTGTTTTACTCTTGGATCCTGGTTATCTTTATAATAAACATACAGGTTTTTTTTTTTTATTGCAAATACATTTAGTATTACAAACAGCGTGATTATCCCAGCACCCTTAAAAAATTCTATAAATCACTTACTGATGTTAATAAGCATACTATTTTAAAAAAAATAGTTAATTGAAATAGTCTCTTAAAGTTAAAGGGGCAGATCCACAAAGAGAGTACGCCGGCGTATCTAGTGATACGCCGGCGTACTTTCAAATTTCCCGCGTCGTATCTTTGTTTTGAATCCTCAAAACAAGATACAACGGCATCTGGGTTAGATCCGACAGGCGTACGTCTTCGTACGCCTTCGGATCTTAGATGCAATTCTTCGGCGTCCGCTGGGTGGCGTTCCCGTCGTATTCCGCGTCGAGTATGCAAATTAGAATTGCGCGCCGTTACACTACGCGACATACACTATGCCGCCGTAACTTACGGCGCAAATTCTTTGTGGATTCAAAGATTAAAAAAGTAAGTTACAGCGGCGTAGCGTATCTCACATACGCTGCGCCCATGCAATTGTACGAGGATCTGCCCCAAAGTTTACAGACTTACATAAAAAATTTAATTTGATGAAGCCTGCTATCCCTAGACTTTCTAAACCATGCTTGTGTTGTGCTTGAAACCCATCACCTGATTGGCTGAAAGGACAGGCGATTCTATGGAGGAGGAGGGGGGAGCCACACGGCAGAAGCTGCCGTGATGCAGAAGAAGGGAATTAGGACACAGGAGCCGCTGTCTGTTGCCTGTAGTAGCTTGCTGCCCGCCACCCATAGAAGCCTGTATACCCACCCACTGCACACAACCCAGATGGGGTAAGTGCCAGGGGGGTGGGGAGGTGGTTGTTTGCCAGCCGCCTCTGATGGCCAGCCTTGGCCAGGTTAAATGTTTGTAATTAAATCACTTTTTCCAGTCAGAGGGCCTGATTCAGAAGCTGACAATTATGGTGAACTGTGTCTATCTCCCTTGCCAGCAAAGAACACTTGCTAGATCAGTGGTTCTCAACCTTCCTAGTGCTGTGACCCCTTGATAAAATTTCCCAAGTTGTGGGGACCCCTAACGGTAAAATTATTTTCGTAGTGTAAGTTGTCAGCACCCAAGGCAAAACAAGTAATTTGCGCCCCTAACCCACGGACATTTAGCGCTCCCTGAGTCCCTGCCACTTGTACAGTATTAAAACCCCTTGTGGTACATTTTAGGTTTTACCGCTCTTTCTCTTCGTTCTCATTTATTTCCCTTTTATCCCTCTCTATCCTAATTTCTTGTTTTTTTTCCCCATCCCCCTCTCTAGTCGGCTTTCTCTTATTCTTTCTCTCCCTTTTTCTTTGTTCCTCCCCCTCTTTTCCTCTCCCTTCCATGTTTTCTTTATTTTTATTCCTTCTCCTACTCCTTGGTGGGGGGAATGGAGTGAGTGGTAGTGCTGGTGGGGAGTTGGTATGAGTGGCAATGTTGGGGGGAGTTCTGATCAGCCAAATTAGGTGCTCTTGATCAAGGTCATCTGCTGATCTTAGAACTGTAGTTGGGACTTTTAATGGCAACTCCAATCACAGGTAGTGTTACTCACTGTGTCTCTGACTTTGTGGTGTCTCGTAGCAGTGACACATATGCCGAAATCGGGAGATAGGGTCTCCTCCAGCCCCTCCCACTTCACATTTCTCACCAGTCAGCTGACCTCTAGTCTCTGCCCCCCAGCCATGTCATGAACTAAATGGGTGGCTGCGAAGAGGCTGAGTGGGTGGCCGCGGGCTCCAGGAACAGCCCAGCTGGGCGGCCGCAAAGAGGCAGGGAGAGCGATGTGGGCTTCAGAAACAGCCCAGGAGTCGGTGACCCCTGGCAAATTGTCATTCGACCCCCAAGGGGGTCCCGACCCCAGGTTGAGAACCACTGTGCTAGATAGTGCATCCTGCTTGGGTACATGAACACCGCTAGGTTCAGTGGATGATCTCTGGAAAGCAGGTCAATAAAAATAAACACAACTGTTTACTTTTATTGATCTGCTTTCCAGAGATCATCCACTGAGCCTAGCTGTGTTTATTGTGTTCACTGATACATACATCAGTGAAGAATTGCTCCTACTAAAGCATTTTCCCTGTACTTCAGTTTCGGGCTTTTGTAAAACAAAAGTTATATTAAGAAGTTGAAGAAAATATGAATAAAGGAAATGCTGTGTAGAGATATGCAAAATACATTCTTCCAGTTACTGTATTACATTCATTTACATAGGTGTGCACAGCCTATTGCATTAGGGTGTGCACACCGCAGCTCAAACACCCACACCTTTCTCTGCAGCCTCAGCTGCACTGGACAGTAAATTAATGGGAAGTGCTCTGTGCTGAGCGGCTTCCTGTTCATTCAAAAACTGAAGCATAGTAAACAGTTTACCATGCTTCAGTTATGAATGAACACAGTGAGTGTGTGTTCATTTATAAAAGCAAGAGACCAGTAAATTACATATTTACTAGCCCCTTCCCCCACTCTCCATTCTGAAACATCCCCCCCAGCAGCCAGGGGAAGAGAAAAGGGGGGAAGCCAGCAACACTGCGGGGGGGGGGGGGGTACAACATGAGGGGGAAGCCCAGACAATAGGGGAAATCGGCACCTCACACAGTGATTAGGGTGTGCCCAGACACATCTGGCACACCCCCTGCGCACACCTATGTTCATTTATATTCCAGTAAAGAAATTACTGGATCAGACATAATTTGAAATGTCTTTAGTGGAGCACAGCTATGCAAACTGAAAGTTTCCTACATTCAGGCACAAGAACAAGGAAAAAGGATATCTGCATTCATTCATTTGCATTTAGAAGCAGACCGAGACAGTAAAAATATAAATTCAAATTTTGAACTTTAAAAGTGTTAGGACGAATTTTATATTTTCTCCTAGTTTTTACTTTATATGTTTCCTTACTTATTATTGCTGCACCAAATCACACACAGCTTTATATATTACATTGATTATGAAGGATACGTTTCAGTGTTAATACAAGAATATAGACTGGTACTTACGAAGATACGTTTCCAAAGGAATACAGTCCTCTGTGTCATCAGTGGAAGACAGCATTTCACATATGCTTTCAGCAGTGTGGCCTTCAGGAAATTTGCTGTGATCTCCACACTTTTTTAGTATTTCCACACAATCTGCTCTTTTTGGATGAAATATGCATAATAAGACAATATACTGTACCAGACACATCAGTACATATAGTATACATAAGATTACATACTCAGTATAGTTTGATTTTTTTTTATGTAACAAGACGTAAAAATTATGTTTCCTCTAGTTCACACATTAAAAAACACTCAAAATACACAACACAATCGTATGCTAGGCTACATAGTAATAATGCTGCACACTCCTACTACCCTGTGTTGCCTTCTAGCTTTTCTAATGTCGCCTGAATTCTCCTACCCTTGCCAAGACTGCCTTCCAGCAGCACTTTCCAATGTATATTACTATATTGGATCACAAACACCTATTGCTCTGGCCAGGACCATTGTTCAACAAGGTTAAAGCTGTCATAGAAACCAAATTTACAAAAACTGTCTCTCATAGCATTCTCTTGAATATTATGCAGCTTTCATTGAACTTGTTTCATTAAACATGGAAAATCTTAGAACCCTGTCAGATAACACACACTCTTGTCATTCGTTATGGTTAAATGGCACTACTAAAATATCTAGTCAATATAATACAGCTTAAAATTATTAATAAACAGAAATCCTGCACTTATCCACCATAATAAATCGTGGCTAAAAAATATGTGACCACACCACATCCAAAATCGAAAAGTGAATGTGTATACCAATCCAAATACAAGAGCAGCTACACAGTAAGTCTGAATATGGGACGCAAATTATTAATTTGAAAGTGACTATGTGCCAGTGGCGGTGCGTCCACAGTGGGCGCAGGAGCGCCGCCCCCTCTCCCCTGCACCCGTCACTCAATACATAGATTCATGCATTGCATGAATCTATCTATTGTCGCCGCTGCTGACCACTATTCAGGTGGCTGGCCCCCTGTTGATCGCCAGCCATCTGATTAACAGCGGTGGGTGTGTTTTGGAAGTGTCTTTCAGAGCCAGCGGCTCTGATAGGCTTCCCGATTACAGTCTGTGGGCTGTGCGTTCCCTGGTTAACACTGACACCCGTCTCAGCCGATCAGGTTCACCGGGTCTGGTTACCAGTCACCTGATTGGTTGAAGCGACATCGAGGGCGGGAGAAGACATCAAGGGAGCGTGGAGGAGGATGGCTGACTCAAGAAAAGTAAGTGCCGGGCGGGGGGGGGGGGGCAAACTGGCGGTATTTTTGGCAATCTGGCGGCATTTTACGGGGCAAACTGGCGGCATTTTACTAAGCAAGCTGGCGGCATTTTATAGGGCAAACTGGCAGTATTTGAGGGGGCAAACTGGCGGAAATTGATGGCATACTGGCAACAATTGATGGCACAGTGGCTGCGTTTGATGGCACAGTAGCAACAATTAATGGCACAGTGGCGACAATTGATGGCACAGTGGCTGCGTTTCATGGTACAATGGCTGCGTTTGATGGCACAGTGGCTGCATTTGATGGCACAGTGGTGACAATTGATGGCACAGCGGCTACGTTTGATGGCACAGTGGCGACAATTGATGGCACAGTGGAGACAATTAATGGCACAGTGGCTGCGTTTGATGGCACAGTGGCGACCATGCTTGATGGGCACAGTGAGGCTGCAATTGAGCACCAGGCGCCACTGCTATGTGCCCTTCCCATTCAATTATCACAAATAATATAACAAAACATGGAAACGTGTAGCAAAACAATTTCCGAGTGAGTCCATCAACATGATACATACAGTTTCTTGAAAAAGTATTACAATTTTCCAAATTTTGTCATGTTACAACCAAAAATGTCATTTATTGGGATTTTATGCGATAGACCAACACAAAGTGGCACATAATTGTGAAGTGAAAGGAAAACGATAAATGGTTTTAATTTTTTTTTTTACAAATAAATATGTGAAAAATGTGGCATGCATTTGTATTCAGCCCCCCCTGAGTCAATACTTTGTAGAGCCACCTTTCACTGCAATTACAGCTGCAAGTCTTTTTGGGGGATGTCTCTTTCAGCTTGGCACATCTAGAGAGTGACATTTTTGCCCATTCTTTTTTGAAACATAGCTAAAGCTCTGTCAGATTGGATGGAGAGCATCTGTGAACAGCAATTTTCAAGTCTTGCCACAGATTCTCATTTGAATTTAGGTCTGGATTTTGACTGGGTGTCAGGTCACCTGAGGCCAGGTGACGGATGCACACCATTGGGGTCAGAAGTACACTGCTAAGGTAGTGGACCCTATGGCTGACTGCTGCTGATAGAACTGCTGGGTGGTTCAGGAAAGCAGGCCCACTGGAGCACCAACATGGATCCCACTGGGAGCTAGAGCATAAGATTCCCCAGGGTGCAGAGTCTAAGAGCCAGCAGGTGTTCACTAGAGCCTCTAGTGGCAAGGCAGGCTTGGACAGTACAGTGTTAAATAGTGTATCCTGTAGAGGCTAGGGTAGAGCCACGCTTAGGGAAGATTACTTAACCATGCAGGAGTGAGAGTGCAGGCCCAAGGCTGATTGTCACATACCTGGTAGGAGTCTGATATGATGAGGTCGGCCTCTCTTGTATCTCCAACCCAAGCCCCTACTGAGAGTGGGACAGATGGTGGCTAGGGTCAGGAGGAACACGAGTGCCTGTAGGTGATGCTTGCAGAACTTGCAGATGAAGATGTAGGCTTGGAGACACAGGCAGATCAACAGGCACAGAGCATGGGTAGTGTACGAAGGATCATCTGAAGTTAAGGGGAACTCCAACCAACTTGCAGGTTCTGGGTTAGCAGCTTGCTGGATCCTCCGGAAGGCAGAGGTCAGAGCAATAGCTGGGTTAGGTAACAGGCGGGCAGCAAGGTACAAAGTCAACATCAAGAGCAGGGTCAATGGATAGCCGGGATGAGGAACCAGTAATCAGAGAAGTATCAGACCAGAGGCAGAGTCAGGGAAGGCCAAAGTCAGCAAAGGGAACCAAGCAGAACACACCAGGAATCAGGAAATCAGGACACAGCTGAAGACCAGTCAGCACTGTTTGGGAGTCAGAGTCCCCTTTAAATAGGCACACTCATGCGCATGTACGCCGTCCGTTGAGCATGCACAATAGTGCTCTGGAAAGGCTGCTGTGGCCCGTGCGCAACACGCATGCGCGCCAGTGTTCCGGGAAGCCTGCCGTTGTTCTTGAACGCACGCATGCGCACGTGTGTATACCAGGGGCTGTCTAGTAGTTCTCTTACACTGATACACAGACCAGATGTAAGCAGACAGGGTATGAAGGTATTACTGGCGATTCATGACAGTACCCCTCTTACGAGGCTTCCCCCACCCCTGCTTGGGACCAGGCTTGGAGGGGAACTTCAAATGGAACTTCCTCAGAAGACGAGACGTGAAGATTTCAAATGCAGTAATCCAAGACCTCTCCTCAGGACCAAAACCTTTCCAATCCATGAGATATTGATGACATCTTTACAGAACCAAGAATCCAAAATTTCACTAACCTCGTACTCCTGATCATCCTCAGAGACGGGAGCCAAGGTAGGGAGAGGACGGGAGAACTTATTGAGAACGAAAGTTTCAGAAGGGATACATGAAAGGAGTTTGAGATCCTGAGGCTTTTAGGAATCTGGAGTTTAAAACAAACAGGATTCAGCTTTGAAATTATATTGTAAGGACCAATGAATCTCGGGGCAAATTTCTGAGAAGGAAACCGGAAGTCTGATGTTTCAGGTGGAAAGCCAGACTTTGACTCCTAGCTGAAGAGGAGGCGGCTTAAGCCTGTGACGGTCAGCAAAACCCTTGAATTTGTTGGCAGCTCTCTGGAGGGAATCAAGAACGTCAACTAACATGGAATTAAAAGTTTCCTGAACTGTAGCCAAAGCTGTGATGTTGGAAGAACATACCAAACCATAGTCAAATGACGTCCACAGATGGGATCTCCTATCCTGGGTGGACGTCATATGACGAAAACAAAAAATACAGCGCTCAGGGGTTGGGTAAATATCACTTTATAGTCTTAAAATTGGTACAATGTATATACATGAACTGAAAAAGTAATATGCAGATAGCAAACAGTTATAATAGAATCTAATGAACAGTCCCCAACACTTGTACAGAAGTCGTGTGGTGATAGTGGGATAAAAACCAAAAATCACTTCTGGGAGGATGTTGAGAGAGCTTCCAACTGGTGTACATACGATGGTATGTGGAGGTGATACAATACCTCAGCAGCCATTTGTGTGCCTCTATGCAGGGAGATGTAATCAAGTAGTGGGAGATGACATCCACGCTGGAAGTAAACGTTGGTGCTGTTCACCTGCAGAGGGAGATATTGCTGTGAATCCAAACCAACAGGGAGGCCGATGAGAGCGAGATCTCTCCTCGCGACGAAGATGTAGGGCAGCGGGGAAGATCCTGGATGGGAACCCTTCCTCTTTGTGTGACTCAGCGGAGATCCCGCCCCTCCCTCCTCGCCTTCGACCGACGCGGCGGCGTCCTTGTACTGGCTCGGTGGTTCCCATCCAGGATCTTCCCCGCTGCCCTACATCTTCGTCGCGAGGAGAGATCTCGCTCTCATCGGCCTCCCTGTTGGTTTGGATTCACAGCAATATCTCCCTCTGCAGGTGAACAGCACCAACGTTTACTTCCAGTGTGGATGTCATCTCCCCACTGCTTGATTACATCTCCCTGCATAGAGGCACACAAACGGCTGCTGAGGTATTGTATCACCTCCACATACCATCGTATGTACACCAGTTGGAAGCTCTCTTAACATCCTCCCAGAAGTGATTTTTGTTTTTTATCCCACTATCACCACACGACTTCTGTACAAGTGTTGGGGACTGTTCATTAGATTCTATTATAACTGTTTGCTATCTGCATATTACTTTTTCAGTTCATGTATATACATTGTACCAATTTTAAGACTATAAAGTGATATTTACCCAACCCCTGAGCGCTGTATTTTTTGTTTTAGTGTGTTGCCCATGTTCTCAAGTGGTTGACAGCTGCACGGGAGGGTTTCTGTGTTACCTTTGTTACTACACAGAACACTGTGTATTATCGTTTTTATGGTGTAGCGCTACCAGTGGGATTTTTTCTTGTAGGACGTCATATGACGTCCTCTGCGATCAGCGATTCGTTGTGTCCCTCGGGACACAGCGGTTCCCAGATGGGGGTACTGGAGTGGCGGCGGCGGAGCTTCCAGTGTAGTGTACCGCATTTCATTATGCAGAGCTGCAGCAGCGTTACTGGACTTAGCGAGGAGCCGCGGGAGATCCTTGAACCCCCAGGGACAATTTAAGAAAACACAAGTAATACATACACCGGTACTGTCCTTACAGAAAGGGACAGAAGAGAGGGAACAGGAATCTGGACTAGAACCTGAATCTGAGTCTCTGAACCCCTAGGGGGAGACAAAGTTTATTGGAATAAACAGACATAGCGGGTTATCAAAATACACTTTTTTTTTCCCCACCCCCCTTCACCTCTCTCCTTATTCTCCCCCCCCCCCCTTTTTTTTTGTGGAGAACAAATTGCAGTGGGAGTTAAAGTTATATTATAATAAATAGAAGGACCCTTTGAGGTCGAAGGAGGGGGGGGGGGGTGTATAATTTTTAAGTATAATTTTTGCTTTCCTTTTTTTCTTTTTTTTTGGGGGTGATATGCTCTGGGTTGTTCAAAGTGTGATGTGTATAATGCGTGATAGAAAACCGAGCAGGTTTATTTGAATATTATTATTGAACATTATTATTATTATTGAAAATTATTGAATATGGGACGTAAAGAGATGCAATTGAGGGAACTATATGCACATACAGATAGATAGACCTGTGTTTTTTTTTTTTTTTTTGGGGGGGGGGGGGAAGGGGGTTTGTGCTCCGTTGTGCCTCGTAGGGTTTTTTTTTTCTTCTCGTAGGGTTTTTTCTTTTTTTTTTTTTTTACACATTTACACTAAATTGGAAAAAACATAGGAAGATGCCCCATAATGCACAATAGGGGGGGAGGTCATTATTTGTGTTGTTTGAGAGGGCAGGGGATTGAAGCACTAGGGCACACAGATACGGACACGGGGGAGATACTGACATAGACACGGTCACATATTGACATAGAAAGACACACATAAATACACGACCTGAGTGGGGTTTAGTGGGTTGGAGGGGTATTGTAATTATCTTTGAGCCCGAGAATGGGCTCCTTCATATATTATATATTTTTTTTTGCAATAGTAATATTTTTAAGATGATAAGGATAATAAGGACATAAATAGCACAACTTATGTGTTATATTTGCTCAGGGGTATGCAACAACAACACCGAAGGGGGAGGGAGGGGGGGAGGGGCTGGATGGGGAGGGATAGGGACATGGAGGTATGGCAGAGGGGAGCACCTCCCCCCGCCCCCTTTCTTTTTTTTTTCCACAGGCATATAGATTTAGAACGACTTATAAAGGTGTAGAAGTGTGTAGAAATGAGTATATAATGTGTATATAGACATGCATAATAGGAATGAATAATAAGTCCCGATAACCCCAGGCTTAAGCATATCTAAGTAAGTTGAATTTATGTAAAGTTAGGACATATGGGAACAGGATTGGCACAGATGAGGATCTGGATGAGGAGGAGGTGAGAAGGGGGTGAGGTTGGGGGATAACAGGATACAGGATATAGAGAGACATAAGGAGAGGGGGAGTGGGTGGATGGAGGTTGCCTACTATTCTCTCAGACCACCTCCCCCCTGTCCCCTCTTATAAATACTGTATTTGCTGGCGTATAAGACTACCTTTTACACTTAAAAAAACTGGCCAAAAATCAGGGGTCGTCTTATACGCCGGGTCAGCTGCTCGCATGCCTGCTGGATGTGCGGTAATACTGTATGTAGCTTCGTCTACATACAGTATATACCGCTTAGCCAATCCCAGTGAGCGATGTATTCAAATGAATACAGAGCCTGCTCGGATAGGAGTAACAACCTCTGCCAATATGAGCAGGCTTCATACAGTAGCCTGCTTCGATTGGTTTTGAGAGTCAGAGAGGCATGGGCTAACGATGTTACAGATTCTGCCAATCCAAGCAGGCTTTGTATTCATTAATAAAATACATCGCTCACCGTGATTGGCTCCAATTCCAGCAAGAATGAAAAAGGATATGGCTCCAGCAAGAATGAAGAAGAATATGGCTCCAGAAGGAAGAAATATGAAGCATCGGAAGCCTCGGAAGGGGGGTCGTCTTATACGGTGAGTACAGGCAAAAAATCCCCCAAAAAATGTCAAATTAGGGGGTCGTCTTATACGCCCGGTCGCCTTATACACCGGCAAATATGGTAAATATTTTCTTTCTTTCTACGTCCCTTAGATAGGGACCTTGGGCCAGATTCACAGTGCAAGTACGCTGGCGTAAAGCCATCACATTCTCTTACGGCTTTTCCCGGCGTATAGTTAAAGCTGCTATTTCATGGTGTATAGATAGACTTGCCATGTTAAAGTATGGCCATCGTTCCCGCGTCAAATTTTGAATTTTTTTTTTTGCGTAAGTCGTCCGTGAATAGGAAAGGACGTAACTCACGTCTACGTTCAAAAAATGACGTCGGTGCGACGTCATTTCGCGCAAAGCACAGCGGGAAATTTCAAAATGGAGCATGCGCATTTCAATGGGCGCGGGGACGCACTTCATTTAAATGGATCACGCCCCCTACTCGCCCAATTTGAAATACACGCCGAGAAATACACTACGCCGCCGTAACTTACGGCGCAAAATCTTCCTGGATTCAAAATTCCGCCAGGTAAGATACGGCGGCGTAGCGTATCTCTAATACGCTGCGCTAGGTCAAATGTCTCTGAATCTGGCCCCTAGTGTTTATACTAGAATATACATGAGTGTATGCAGTGAATACACACGAGTATAAGTTCCACTGACACCCCACTTTAAATCCTCGACTCTCTGGAGGGCTCTAAAAGGGGATTGGAGATTGTTCCCCCTTTTTTTTGGGAGAGCACTACAAAATTTACACAACACTCTCCATTAAAGGAGTTCTCTGACCTAAAACTTTTAACCCCCGCTGTGCCGGGCTGTAAAACTATACAAAATAAACTTTCACTTACCTGCCTACGATCCCCCGTTGTTCCGATATCGCCGTCCCGTTCTCCGGTCCCGGTCTCTTCCGCTTCCTGTGTGTCGGTGACTCATAGTGTGCTCAGCCTATCAGCGGCCGCGACGGGACATTGCTGCGGCCGCTGATAGGCTGAGCGCACTATGAGTCACCGACACACAGGAAGCGGAAGAGACCGGGACCGGAGAACGGGACGGCAATATCGGAACAACGGGGGATCGTAGGCAGGTAAGTGAAAGTTTATTTTGTATAGTTTTACAGCCCGGGCACAGCGGGGGTTAAAAGTTTTAGGTCAGAGAACTCAGTGATTCGACGCATGCGTGAACGTATTTACCTTCCAGGGTCGCGCACGTCGCCGCGTCATCGTTGCGGCAACGGAGTGGCCACGTCACCGCGTATGTTTTCCGCGGGTATTTTGATCTGATGGTGTGTACAGCCATCAGATCAAAATCGGGAGCAGAAATGTCCCACTGGAAACGGTTCGGCGGACCGTTTCCAACGGATATCCTCTCGTGTGTACAGGGCCTTACAGGACTTTTCTAAACCTAGAGCTAATCAATTGAGGTTAAACAAAAGTCTCTTAAGAGATAAAGAGGTCCTGGAAGACATGACCAAAGAGATACATTTTTATTTTGATACTAATGACACCCCAGACTGTGACCCAGGAATAATAAGGGAGGAGCATAAAGCGGTTATCAGGGGGGTGTTGATAAAACACGGGTCCAGGATTAAGAAAGAAAGAACAAAACAGCTCAAAGGCCTACTGGAAGATCTAACTTTATTGGAGGAGAAGCATAAACAGAAACGCTCTATATCGGTAGAAAGAGACCTAGCTAGAAAAAGAACACAAATCACAGATATCCTCTATTATAAAGCAAAGGCGGATATACAAAGATGCAGGAAAATCTCATATGAATCAGGAGAAAAATGTGGGAAACTACTAGCCAGAACCCTGAGAGACCAGAAGCTAAGTAACTATATCCCTCAGATTACCACATCTAACAATATTAAGTTGATAAAACCAAGGGACATAGCTCAAGAATTTCAAAAATATTTTCACGCGTTGTACAACCTTCAGAATAGCTCTCCCACAGTAAACCAAATAGAACAATACCTTTCAGACTCACTAATGCCTAAACTTTTGGAAGGAGCGAGGGAAAAACTAGAGGAACCTATTACTAAAGAAGAAAGCGGTGGGAGCGATGAAACTGGGGAAACTGGGGAAAGCGCCGGGTCCGGACGGATTAACAGTACAATATTACAGAACATTACTCCCTTTTTTTTTGGGGGTAGGGGGATCTTAGAAGGCAAGATAATAGGTAGGAGATGCATGTTTTAAGGTAAAATAAGTGCTAAGGGAACCCAGACTGTAGGAGAACAGGAAGGGAAGGAATGTGGGTAATTAGTTAAGGGTTAATATGGAAGTACATATTATGGATTTCTTCTCTTTTATTGGCTTTTTGTTATTGATTAACATAGGGGTATGAAGTATATGTCATATATATATATTAAGTTGTAATGATTGTGACTGGTGTAACATGTAATTGCCTATCTATCAGAAAAATAAAAGAATATTAAACTAAATAAAGAGGACCTGTCATCTAATACCTGTCATCAAGAGTACCTGTCCATCAGGAGTACCCGCCACCAGAGTACCCACCACCAGAGTACCCACCACCTCACCAGAGTATTTGCCACCAGACCAGAGTACCTGCCACCAGAATACCTGCCACCTCACCTGAGTACCCGCCACCAGAGTACCCACCACCAGTCTATCAGGAGTACCTGTCCATCAGGAGTACCCGCCACCAGAGTACCCGCCACCAGAGTACCCACCACCAGAGTACCCGCCACCAGAGTACCCGCCACCAGAGTACCCGCCACCAGAGTACCCGCCACCAAAATACCCACCACCAAAATACCCACCACCAGAGTATATACAGCCACTATGTCCAGAAAGGTGTACACCCCAGAAGAGGCATACCAAATACTCAGTCTGACCGATGAGAGCAATGGGGAGCTCTCACCGCTCAGTTGTGATTCTGGTTCGAAATATGAGCCCCCTGAAGACAGCACATCAGGATCTGAATTAGAGGAAGACGCAGCCCGTCCAAAAAGAAGACAGTCTGAACACCAGGAAGCTACCAGCCGTGCCAACGGCGGTAGACCCCAGGAGGAGAGGCCCAGTACAAGCGCTGCTAGACCCCAGGAGGAAAGGCCCAGTACACGCCAAAGAATTAGGGCCCAAACCCAGCTTCCAGATGGCTTGGCAAACCCATTGTGGCTGCCTTCTACCTCAGGGTCAGCCACGATCTCCCCTTTTACAGCACAGCCAGGTGTGCAGGTCAACACTGCAGGTTTTTCCCAAATGGATTTTTTTATTTATTTTTCCCTGACAAATTGGTTCAAGGCATCATGGGCCAAACCAATCTTTTTGCCCAACAATTCATTGCAACCAACCCCAGCTCCAGCTATGTCCACCCTTTTGAATGGAGATCCCTAACAGCGGTGGAGCTTAGATTGTTTTTAGGCCTAGTGCTTAACATGGGGCTTACAAAAAAAATTAAATGCATAGGTATTGGTCGACCAAACCCATCCACCATATGCCAATTTTTTCATCGACCAGGTCCAGGTCCAGGTCCCGATACGAAATTATATTGCGGTTCCTGCATTTCAGTGACAACTCACAGTGCCCCCCGAAATCACTCAAACTTTGACAAACTATATAAAATTTGCCCCTAATTAATTATTTTTACAAGAAGTTTGCCGAACTTTATGTCCCTGACAAAAACATTTCTGTTGACGAATCTCTGGTGCATTTTACAGGCCAGCTGGGAATCAAGCAATATATCCCCCAGTAAGCGGGCGAGGTACGCCTTGAAGCTCAACAAGCTCTATGAAAGCGCCACAGGTTATGTGCACTCATTCCGCGTGTATGAAGGCAAAGATTCCCAGCTCCAGCCCCCTGAGTGTCCATCATACATGGCACTAAGTGAAAAAAAATTTGGGGAGTTGGCATTCCCACTCCTCCAAAAGGGGTATCATATTTACATGGACAACTATTACACCAGTCTGCCCCTTCTCCGCCACCTATACCTAAAAAAACTCTGGCCTGTGGTAAAACAAAAAAAAAAACAGAAAGGGCTTCCCACAACGTCTTGTCACCACAACCATTCAAAGGGGGGAATCAACAAGCTTGAGGAACGAGGAAGTGTTAACTGTGAAGTGGAGGGATAGAAAAGATGTGTACATCATGTCCACCATCCACGATGACACCTTGGTGTAACTTCACAGAAGATGCAGTACCGTTCGCAAGCCTTCCTGTATCAATGAGTACAATAAATTAATGGGGGGGGATTTAAATGATCAAATGTTGCAGCCCTACCTTTCAACCCGAAAATCCCTCTTCTGGTACAAAAAAGTTGCAATTTACTTTTTTCATTTGGCCCTTTTAAATTTTTTTTGATCATCCACCAAAAATCAACAGAAAGACCCAACACCTTCATAAGGTTTATTGAAGACATTGTCACCGCCCTGATCTACCAACAAGTATCCCCCCAGAAAGAATTCACTCAGGTTGTGTCAGCAGACTGCATAAGTGCCATTTTCCGGACCCAATTTGGGTGTGCACCAAAGGAGGAATTAGGAAAGACACCAGCTTCCATTGTCCCGACTGTCCCTCCCAACCTGGCCTTTGCATTGGAGAATGCTTCAAGCGATATGACACTCTCGAAAACTATTAACCCATATTTCTAATACTGCCATTTCCCCGTTTTCAATTTCTGTCCTGAATATTTCCCTGCCTCAACCAACCATATCCTTGTCTTCCATGTGAACTGACCCTGGCCTGTTTCTTGACTATGCCTCTGCCTACCGTCTGCATTGTTTATTCACCATGGTTCTGCCTTTCACATGAACTGACCCTGGACTGTATCGACTGTGCCTCTGCCTATCGTTTATTTCTGCCTTTTACCTGCACTGACCTTGGCCTGTTGACCATGTTTTTGCCTTCCCCCATGGACTGATCTTTAACCCTGCTACACAGGGGTCTCACATATGTCAGAGGCTCCAGAATAGTGTTCTGAGTTTAGAAAAACTGTTTTTGGTTTTCTGTGTTCCCAGAACAGGGTCTGATTGTCCGGAGGCTTCAAAGCGATTTGGGTGGGATAAGCCTCTACCTCTGTCCCCATTCTTTCCTGACCGATGCCCTAAGCTTGATGGTCCTTCCTGCTCCCTGGACAAATACTCTGGCTGTGCTGACCATAACTCTGCCTGCTGCATGTACTAAATATGGACAATATTCCTGCCTGTTGCATGGATGATCCTTTGATCATTTTGCTGCTGCTGACCACATCCCTGCCTGCTATCTGGACCAATGCTTTGGCTGTGCTGACAACATCTCTACCTGTACTGACTATTCCTGCCTGCTATTTTGCGGTCGCTGTCCACGTTCCTGCCTGCTGCCTGGACCGATGTTCTCCTCTGTGGACCACTGCACTACTAAAACCGCAGGTAATCTTTTCTTTACCCTTTGCTCAGCAGAATGTATTTTGGTTTGTAATTGGTATGTACAGTACTATGCTATGTGTTAGAAATATGAAGGGCCTTTAACATAGTGATAGGTTGGCAGGAATTGTGTGTAATTTGTGCTCCTAGAACACCTGACAGTGCTACTTGGATGTTGGGCCTTTGTATGTGGCCAGGCGGTGTAAAAGTCTCACACATGTGGTATCGCCATACTCAGGAGGAGTAGCAGAATGTATTTTGGGGTGTCCTTTTTGCTATGTACATGCTGTGTGTTGGAAATATCTTATAAATGGACGACATTGTGTAAAAAAAAATGCGTTTTAATTTTTTTTCACATTTTCCAAAAACTTCTGGAAAAAAAATTAACCGATCTTTTTTGTTTATATTGCAAAAAATAAACTCAGCAGTGATTAAATATCACCAAAAGAAAGCTCTGTTTGTGAGAAAAAAATGATAAAAATTTGGTTTGGGTACAATGAATGAGTAATTGCCATTCAAAGTGTGAGAGCGCTGAAAGCTAAAAATTGGTCTGGGAAGGAAGGGTGTATAAAAGCCCTGTATTGAAGTGGTTACAGTCTATGGGTCCAGAACTTGAAAAATACATGACCGTGCAATTGTCATTCAAAGTCTGACAGCACTGAAAACTGAAAATTGGCCTGGGCAGGAAGGGAGTGAAAGTGCCCAGTACCACTATCTATCTCAAGAAAGTGATATAAACAATACAGTGTTGCCTTTTTTTATAATTATTTATTTATTTGTGACTTTGCATATTGCATACATTAGTCTAAACACACGGTGCATCCGGTCATAATAACATAGTTGCCATAAGCCAGTAAGTAGAAGATATTGAAAAAAACAAAACAAAGAACAAAAGCTGAGCAAAGCAGATTTAAAATAATAATTTAAGTACAGTGTTGTATGATAGAGTAATTGTCAGCCAAACTATCACTGCATTGTAAACAGAAAAATAACCTGGTAATGAATGGGTATTACAGGCAAATGAAGATATACAAAATATATATATGACCTCTCAAGTATGACAGAATCAAGCTTAACAATGTTTTTCACATGGGCCAAGTGGCATTAAATCATTGTTTTCAAGTGTGGGCGAATATAATTATTTTTATTTGCAATGGGTAGTAACAAAAACATAGTACATGTTTGAGGGATAGTGGAGAATTTATTAATCTATTGAGGACAGTGAAATTAGAGGAAGATTGTATCATGGTGACAGTGGATATCAATTTATATACAGTATAGTATTTATTGATCAAAGTGAATCTAAATTGAAGAAAATCCAAATTGGGATTATACTAGAGTTTTTGCATTTAGCTATACAGAACGACTATTTCTGGTATCTGTTGGAAAAGTTTTCTATGTGCATTGTGTGACTATTTATAAAAATGTAAAATGGAGTCCAGTTTCTGTAATGGCTTCTAAGGACACGTTGCTTTAGCTCTTGTTCTATTGTTTGTTTTACTTCCTTAAATCAAACGTTGTAAAGAGACACTGTGATTGGCAATAAAGCTGTTTGCGTCATGAGCCACCAGTGGTCTTTAAGCCAATAGTACACTTTCTGTTGACCATATAAGAAGGTCATACACCTCGTGTCTGTATGGGACTTTTTGCTTTTTCACGTAGCATGTAGACTTCCATCCAGTTATACCGGTGTAACTGAAATAAAGCTATCTTGCTTCTGGAACACTTGAAGTTTGACTGATCACAGGGGAAGAATTATCCTATCATTTTGGTCCTTCGAGCCGGGACCAATGCGTGAAGCCCGGGTCCAATGGTTCTGATCGATCAGAAATCGGTGAGTATCGGATCTCAAAACTCACTGAGAAAATAAGTCCCCCCACTTAACATTAGTGGTCAAATAGGGGCCGATTGCTACCAGGACCCGGATTCAACCATCTGGTTCCGAACCTGCCGTGATCCAGTCCTTCTATTGTGTTTTGGAGGTAAGATACTTTAAATTACATTTTTTTTCTCTCTCTCTCTAAGTCTATTCTTTTTTTTCTCTTTTTCTCTGCTTGATTCCACTGATGAGTTGTGATGACAGACATTGAGACTGATTGTATAATATCTTAATAGTCCGATGTCACAGGCATTTGGGGCGTTGCCTGAGGTAAAAATGGACGTCGCCTGCTGTCCGGGACAGATAAAAAAAAAAAAGATTTGAAGGGTATACCGAATGTCGTAGGTTACGGACCCGACAATTTAAGCGCTACAAGTAGCTGAGTTATCTAAATAGATTGCGAGGCCGACTGTTTTCTTGGTGATCACTTTTTTCTCTTTTTATCTCTTTCAAATGGTTAACCTTGCTAACTTTACCTTTTGTTTGAACAACAGTACTGCTGCACACACAGGTTTAACTATTTTTTGTTTTTCCCCATAGTGTGGGGTGTTTTGATATTTATTTTGTTTCCCCTGTATTCTTATTGTTATCGTGGCCAAGGATTGCTACACCAGTGATTTACAAATTATTGGAAACCCCAATTAATGCTAACAACAGGGACGTTTTTTGTTAAGGCAGTGTCTGCAATCTGGTGTTTAAACACTGGGCTCGCTCACCCCCCCCCATTCAGACATTGCTAAGTACACTTGCTCTTTTGTGTGTGTGTGTGTGCACGTGTGAATTTAGACCAGGTCATTTTTTTTTCTCTCTTCTTTTTTGTTTGTTTTGTTTGTTTGTTTGTTTTTTGTCTGTGTTTGTTTTAAACAAACTGTGCTTCTAAAAAAAAAAAAAAAGAGGGGAACCTAATGCACAAGGTGATAAGAAATGTATGCATAACAAAGACCCTAAAATTGTGATATACTGTGCTAAAAGGAAAAGAAAATGTGTTTTTAGAATAATTTAACTGTAAAAGGTTGCCAGAATTTGGTGACAAACGCTTAAATTGTTAAGATCAGAGAAGGTGTAAGTTAGAAATGGCGGCATGTTGGCTTGTGGACAAAGAGGATAATTTAATTTGTAGCACCCAGAGACCACCTCCTTATAATGGTCCTCCCCCTCAGGTGCAAGCCACTGCCCAGAGTACCACCCTCCCTGTGACATCCACCCCTGTCAGAGGAACCGCCTCTGAACAAGACCCTGACCCTACTTCCTTAATCTCTCCAGATAGCAGCATGATCTCGGAGCTGAACAGATCAATCCTTGAAACTTTAACTGACGCCATAACCTATACACTAGGCGCCCCTGCAGGTGCCAAGAGATCAAGTAAACCTCCTATTAGGTATGGTGTAGATGATGGTGAAGTATACCCTTTGATAGAAGTCCAAAACCCCAGGGGAGGACAGGCTGACGGGTTGGGAGGACAGCATCCCCTGACAATGACTGTTTTCAGGCCATGGACTGATTAGGTCCAGCAGAATTTATTGAAAACATAAAGGGATTACGGAACAGTTACAAGTTGAACAGGGTGGAGGTAGAGAGAGTCCTGAGGAGAGTGCTGGGATCAGATTGGGCTTCCGTAAAGGGGGATTGGGACCCTTGCGGCCTAGCAGATGGACAGGGGCGAAGAGATCCATTACCTCCAGATAGCCCCAGACTTAGGAAACAGGTTGACTGCATTACTGAATAGATGTCAGCTTAGATGGATTCAAAGGACTGATTGGCAGAAAATAAATATGACAGTACAAGAAGACAAAAAGAGTGTCAGTGACTACCTAAATAAACTACGAGAGGTTTTTAAAGTGTTCTTCGGGCTCCCCGAAGCTGAGGATGTGAATAGTGCATATCAGCAACAGCTAAAAATAGCTTTTGTAAATGGATTAAAACAGGATCATAAGGATTACATTGTTAAAAATATGGTTATTTACGGAACTGCATCAGTTCTAGATGTTTTACAATATGCTAAACATTCAGAGAAGTATCTGAAAACAATGGGAAACAAATGTGAAAGTAAAGGTTTTTGTGCAAAGTGTTGAAGGAGATGAGGATGTAGAGGAGTACACTGCCGAGGCGGAAACAGAGGAGTCCCATAGAAGGAAGCAGAGGAGGGTATTGCCTCTGTAATAGATACATTTTTACAAACAGGGGTGGTTATTCTGTGTCCTGACAGCCCCTGTAACACCCCTCTTTTCCCTGTTAAGAAGGCTCCGCCTTCCACAGGCTGGAGAATGGTACAGGATTTACAAGCTGTTAACCAGGCAGTTATACCAAGAGCTCCTATGGTACCAGATCCACACACTTTATTGAATGATTTGGATCCAGGGAATGAATTCTTCTCTGTGATTGATATCAGTAATGTTTTTTTTAGTTTTCCAGTGCACCCCGACCATCAATTTTGGTTTGCCTTCACTTACCGGGGGAAAAGGTATACCTTCACGAGGTTGCCCCAGAGCTATTGTGAGTCCCCCACCATCTTTTCACAGGCAATGTCCACAAACTTGGCTCAATTTGTGCCCCTAGGGGGAAGCCAGCTCCTCCTCTATGAAGACACAGTCTAGTGGCGTCTCCCTCAGAGGAGGTTTGTAGGACTGACACAATGGCTCTGTTGTATTTTCTCCATGATCAAGGGCATAAGGTAAATAACACTAAAACTCTAGTTGTGGCAACAGCAGGTCAAATACTTAGGGTATAATATCTCAAAAGAAGGTCGACACCTGGATGAAGCGAGAATTCGAATCCTCCTACAGGTGTCGAGACCAAAAAACAAATGATGTATTTTTTGGGCATGAGTAATTTTTGTACGGTTTGGATCCCCGGGTATTCAATATTGACCGCCCCGTTGGTCCATGCCTTACATGGTAACCCCATGGCCCCACAGGATGCTTTTAAATGGAGTGAGGAAACAGAGATGGCTTTTACTGACCTAAAACAAGTCCTTTCTAGTTCATCAGTGCTAGCCTTAACGGAATATGACAAACCTTTTTCAAACAAACAGTAGATTTAAGGGAAGGTCACATGACATCAGTACTTACACAGTCACATGGTGAGCGCCAGAGGCCAATTGCTTACTATTCTACAAAACTAGACAGTGTAACTAGAGCACTTCCACCCTGTGTACAGGCAGTGGTAGCTGCAGCCGAAGCAGTTAAGGCCTCAGCATCTATAGTGCTATATCACCTGCTGACACTCATAGTACCTCATGCAGTATCTGTTATTCTTTTACAACAAAAGATATCACATGTGAGCCCGGCACGACACCTTTCCTGTATGACGATACTCTTGACACAACTTCACTTAACAATACAGAGGTGTACTACATTAAACCCATCCACACTACTACCACTCCCTACTGATGGCCATAAACATAACTGTACTGTTGCCATCGCTGAAAAGGTACTGCCTCAAAGTGATTTGAAAAATGTACCTTTATCTAATCCTGACATGATGCTTTTTGTTGATGGCTCCAGTAGGAAAAATCCAGATGGTACAAATGCAACTGGATATTCAGTGGTGACACAGGATGAAATCTTGGAAGCTAGGCCTTTACCAAAACATTATTCAGCACAAGTAGCAGAACTTGTAGCACTGACAAGAGCATGCATAATTACAAAAGGAACATCTGTAACCATATACACAGATAGTCAATATGCATTTTCAACTGTACATGTTTTTGCACAACAATGGAAAAAAAGGGGAATGGTGACCTCTAGTGGTAAGCCAATTTCACACACAGACTTCATTCTAGAACTTCTAGATGCAAAACAGTTACCAAAAGAGCTTGTAATATGCAAATGTCAAGCACACACAAAACATACAGACTCCATCTCGGAGGGAAATAAGAGAGCAGATGAAGCGGCTAAAATAGCGGCACAAGAAACACATCAAATAATGACAGAACTGGAAATCATAGAGATAGATCATACAGTCCTTACTGATATGCAGCAGAATGCTCCCCCCAGGGAGAAACAATATTGGAAAACAAAAGGTTGCACATTGATAGAGAACATTTACACATCACCTGAAGGAAAACCAGTATTGCCAAAATCCCTATTTAGGTATGCAGCAGTGTTGACACATGGAGTAACTCATGTGTCAAACAGGGGGATGACTGAGATGTTAAATAAGGTATGTACGGCCTATGGTTTTACAAACTATTCAAAAACTTTTTGTTCTCAATGCATTATATGTGCAAAACACAATGCTCAGGGAGGTATAAGACCACGAAAAGGAAAGTTCCCCACACCGCAATATCCATTCCAACACATTTGTATGGATTTTATTGAATTGGACAAATGTGAAAGGAAAAACTATTGTCTGGTAATAATAGATGCTTTGACCAAATGGGTGGAGGTATTCCCGACAGGAAGTGCGGACGCACAGACTGTAGCCAAAGCATTACTAAGAGATATAATTCCTAGGTTTGGAATCCCTGAAAAGATCTACAGCAACAATGGATCCCATTTTGTAAATAAAACTATACAACATTTGACAGAAGTGATGGGTATCCAAGTAAAAAACCATTGCGCCTACCACCCCCAATCGGCTGGATTGGTGGAGAGACACAATGGAATCCTGAAAAATAAACTGAGAAAAGCTATGGAAGAAACAGGTAAAAATTGGATGTACTGCCTACCATTAGCTGTGACTAGCATGCATATTTCACCCACACAGGAAGGTTTGAGTCCATTTGAAATGATACATGGGAGGCCATATAGAATACCCTTACTACTAAATGAAACACCAGTTGAAGAATCTGAACGTACCTTAGCAGAATATATGTCTAACTTGTTGAAACAGAAACAAATTAATGAGGTCTGTTCTATTCCAGAAGGTCCAATCCAAGGAGAAGAGAAAATCCATATTGGAGACTGGGTCCTAATAAAAGTAATAAAAAGGAAACATTGGCACTTGCCTAAGTGGGAGGGGCCATATCAGGTTCTTCTTACCACTCCCACTGCAATAAGGATTGCAGAGAGGTCTACCTGGACTCACCAGTCCCATTGCAAAAAGGTTTTACAGGCAGAGCAGGGTCAGTTGGCGGCAGAGCTCTGGTAAAGTCCGGCTACAAAGGGAGGTTCTGCACAAGGTGGGGCTTATCTCAAACCGGTGAAGAACTCCATTACCTTACCCCCAGGGCTCTGTAGCTGGTTAGGATGGAAGGGACAGTAATTATCTTGGGTCTACTGGTGACTCTAGGTGAGACGTCTATACGTGGAGGCAGAAACTGGAAAGAGAAGGAACCTCTAGAATGGGCAAGTACGGGGAAGGCCTTGAACTTAACCTTCATAGAAGAAGTAACTAGTACCATTTTAGTTGATTTTTGCCAAATGGTGGACTGTGGGGACTTAACTGAAGCAAGAAGGCTCCAATGGGCAGATAAATATGTTTGTTATATTCCAAGTGGAACTGACTGTTCAGTATGGAACCAGGTCCTGTGGACCACAGCACACCAAGATTGGGGGTACAACATTCTAGGCATAAATGGTTTAAAAGAAAGACTTACCATAACAAAGGCAGCCAATTCTCCCTGTACCCATGGCAGAGATTGCAATCAATTGCTGATAACATTAAAAGAACCTCAAAAAAAGGATCAACGGTTATATTCTATGGGAGCAGATCCTTTAGGTACATTTTTCCTCGAGGTATTACCACCCAATAAAACCAAACAGGAAAAGGTAGACACAGAAGAGAAAGAAGAAGGCCATAAACCTAACAGTAGAAGATGCCATAGCTTTGGAGACGGGTTACCAAGAAAAAAAAAATGAGTGGTTAGAATGGTTGAGGTACACAGTTAAAGCTCTAAAAAAAAAGGAAACTGTTTTGTTTGTGCTGGAGCTAGACCACATTTAGCGACGGTCCCTTTTCCTCTAGATTACAATACAGATCCAGAAGGTTTAAAATGTATGTTGCGGTTATATAATAAGAGTTATAAACCAGAAACAAATTCTACCTGTCACACATTGAGTTTGTTGTTTCCCCCAGTGCAGGGCCTCAGATACCTCCAGCGGTTGCTACGTATCCGGGCAATTTTACTTGTTTTACACTCCCAGGGAACAGTAGCGCGGTGGATCTTGGGTCACTACCTGATGACTGCTGTATGGAGAGGATTAACAAGGAACATGGTGACTGGGTGGAACATGACATTCAGAGAGCTGATGTCTGGTGGATGTGTGGGGATAAGAAACTGCGAGCTAGGGTCCCGGCCAATGCCCAAGGGGATTGTGGTATGCCCCTGAGAATCCTGTCAGAACACCCGTGGACTAAGAGTCACAAACGGTATCGAAGGGACACCTCTCTCAAAGGGTCATTTGACTTCCATATCTACATAGATGAGATTGGAGTTCCTCGAGGGGTGCCGAATGAGTTTAAGGCCAGGAGTCAGGTAACGGCTGGGTTTGAGTCTCTTTTTCTGGTGGGTGACTATAGATAAAAATGTTGACTGGATTAACTATATATACTACAACCAACAATGATTTGTAAACTATACCAGGGACGCTGTAAAAGGTCTAGCAGAACAGCTGGGCCCCACCTCTCTAATGGCATGGCAGAACCAAATGGCTTTAGATATGATCTTAGCTGAAAGAGGAGGGGTATGCAAAATGTTTGGTAGCATGTGTTGTACCTTTATCCCTAATAATACAGCTCCTGGAGGGACTGTGACCAAAGCCCTGGAAGGACTAACTGCTCTATCGAATGAATTAGCAGAGAATTCAGGTATTAATGATCCATTCAAAAACTGGCTTGAAGGATGGTTTGGTAAATGGACTGGACTTATCGCATCATGTTTGATCTCAATTGCTGTGGCTTTGGCAGTTCTGGTCACTTGCGGATGTTGCTGCATTCCCTGTGTTTGAGGACTTTCACAAAAAGTGATCGAAACTGCAATCTCAAGAACAATGTATCAAGCACTTCCTACCTCCGAGGAGACATGTGTGGACGTTGAAGTTCAACTTAATGACATATAGCCCGAAAGTGCATAAAACACAGGGACTATCATCGAAATGTGTTGAGATAAAATAGCCACACAAGAGGAGGGAATGTTGGAAAAGTTTTCTATGTGCATTGTGTGACTATTTATAAAAATGTAAAATGGAGTCCAGTTTCTGTAATGGCTTCTAAGGACACGTTGCTTTAGCTCTTGTTCTATTGTTTGTTTTACTTCCTTAAATCAAACGTTGTAAAGAGACACTGTGATTGGCAATAAAGCTGTTTGCGTCATGAGCCACCAGTGGTCTTTAAGCCAATAGTACACTTTCTGTTGACCATATAAGAAGGTCATACACCTCGTGTCTGTATGGGACTTTTTGCTTTTTCACGTAGCATGTAGACTTCCATCCAGTTATACCGGTGTAACTGAAATAAAGCTATCTTGCTTCTGGAACACTTGAAGTTTGACTGATCACAGGGGAAGAATTATCCTATCAGTATCAGAATAGATATTTCTTGATCATACATCACGGGACACAGAGCCTTAATTACTTAATGGGTTATGTAGTCACCACAGGTGATTGGACTGGCAAACCAAATTAAAATTGAGTTCCTCCCCTAACCCCTCCCAAATGGAGAGTACCTCAGTTTTTTTGCCAGTGTTTAAGGTGGTTGGTCACGTTCAACATGTGCTAAAAAGAAAGTGCTCTTTTGATGGTCTGTCTGCGGAGACCTAGAAGCTATAACGGGATGCATACCTCGGGCCGATATCAAAATCAAATGAAGAAACAAAGTTTGCCTGTAATGTTTGCCTGCGGAGGTCTGGGCTCTGGGATCCAGACTTTGGTGTACTAATACAACTGTGGCACGAAATGTTTCTGGCAGAGTCTTCTACAGGTCCAGGTATGAGGTTTCTCTAATGGAACCCTTGATAAACCTGAAGGTTGGCACAACTTGCCCGCCGTGATGGGTGAAATCTGGAACTACTTCCTGCAGCGTGGATAAGGTAAGAAGAGGATAATTTAAAGTTTTATATTTATTTTCTGTAAGTAGGATGTCTTTCCTGGTTTTCGCCACTGGAGGGAGTAAGTGCATACCTGGTGTATTCTTACATAGCCATCCAGGAACAAGCTCAGTGAAGTTGGTCAATTTAAACACCACTCACCTCCATCCGCTGCAGGCACTGCCACACAAACGCATACAGGGGTCCCCAATGATGCCCCCAGTAATCTCTCCCCCCTTTTCCTCATTCTCCTGGGCGCCTCCATGACAGCGGTGCGCGATGGGAGCGCTCTTTTAGCTGTCTTAGTGAGACATGAATAGGGGGAGGGCCGTGGTTGCCAGTGCCCCTGCGCAAACATGGAAACACCTGTGTGCATGCGCCAAGAGGCTGGTTTAAAAGCCCAGCACACCAGAAGCCTTCTGTAAACCGGTATGGACACAGAGCTTTGGGCTGTAAGCATCCCTGTGGATTGAACCAGGCTCCTACTCGGCATCAGGTTGTGT
This sequence comes from Rana temporaria, assembly GCF_905171775.1. Classification (NCBI taxonomy): domain Eukaryota; kingdom Metazoa; phylum Chordata; class Amphibia; order Anura; family Ranidae; genus Rana; species Rana temporaria. The sequence continues at coordinate 177,725,657 of NC_053493.1, forward strand.
AGTGAGCTGATATTTTGTGTATTGTAAGCCTATAGCACAACAGTGATTGCATTTATTTTGTGGATAGTACCTTTGCTTCACAGTAAGGACTATGTCCCAGAGAGAGGTTCAAGGGCTAGTAAAAGAGTCAGAAAATCCCAGCCTAGGATTAAGCATTCTGAGCTTGCCTGCAGTTTTCCACTGTGACGGATCTCAGATACCCCAGGTGGGCACATCCGCCAGACCTGTTTCTCCTGTCCTCCAAATGCACCCGCGGCCTGCCGATTCGCCATAACCAGCCCTTAACCCCTCAATCACGAGACAATCCACACAGGTGTTGAGGGTTAAACATGCAGAGCTTAAACTGTTTATTAAATTCCAAGACATACAGTTTTACACACAGTTAGGGACACTCCCCTTAGCCTTGTCTAAGAGGGGAGGGGGACAAGGAACAACCAATGGGAACTGAACATTTGTACATTGAAACAGGCTACAGATAAACCTAATGAGATTATGGTAAGCAGGAAGTCTCTCAATACACACCCCCTGCGGAGAGATGCCTCCAGTCCAGACCATTGTCTATGTGTTATGAATCAACACAATTAGACACAGCAACAAGAGGGAGGGATGGGGGGGAGAAGGACTGTAGCATTACATTACATTACATTAACTCAATGCCAGCATGTCCCAGGTCTCCAGCATCTTTTCTGGCCCATAGTCTGTCGGTAGGAGGCCAGCCCCCAGTCCCTTCCAAAACACACAGTGACAGTGGGTTCTGTTACATTTCTCCCCTTTAAAACAGACTAACCAGGTTCCTGACCTTCAACTGGTTTGGACCTGCAATAGTCACAAATTTCCACCCCAGGCAAACAGGAAAAGTAAAAGTACGACTCTGGCGCTGGGGAGCAAAACCACACATACGGTCTCCCGGGAATAAAAACAGCTGCTGCAGAGTGTGAACAGCTGTCTGCACTCCCCTGATCCGGGGCTGGGTTGCCGATATTGGGTGGAGCTGAATAATCCTCTGCCCTGATGCCAGCGCTTCAGCTGGTAGGGAACATAGGCTGGTAGGGCTATGCATTTGGGGAGGAAAATGTACTTGCTTTTCTCCTGGTGTAGTTACCAGCCGCTGAGAAGGTATTTTGCAGGGACTATCTCCCGGATTCTCCATCTCTTTTTCTGATGTTGGGCAGAGACCATCAGCACTCTGTCCTGTAGCTAGCACTTCTGTCAGTGGGACATATACAAAAGTTGGGTACAGCCGCTGGAGAGGGGGAAGGGTTTTCTCCCCTGCCGGTTCTGTGACCAGCCACTGGGGTGACTTCTGACAGGGGCTGTCTCCCAAACCTTCCAAAAACATACTGAGGGCTGGGCAGGGGCCAGCGGACCTCTGCCCCATAGCCAGCGCTTCTGCTGGGGGGATAAACACTAAGGTAGTGTTCAAGTGCTGGGGAAACAGCTCACTGAGGTCCTCCCTCGGACTCCCTGGATCTAACTCTGAGGGTGGGCAGAGGCGAGCGGCACTCTGCCCTGTAGCCAGTGCTTCTGCTGGGGGGATAAACACTGGGGTAGTGTCCAAGTGCTGGGGAAACAGCTCACTGAGATCATCCCTCGGACTCCCTGGATCTAACTCTGAGGGTGGGTAGAGGCCAGCGGCACTCTGCCCCGTAGCCAGCGCTTCTGCTGGGGGGATGAACATTGGGGTAGTGTGCAATTGCTGGGGAGGGAGAATTGCTTCCTCTACTCCAGGTGGGGATATCTGCTATTGGGGCAACAGCTCACGCAGATCCTCTCTCAGACTCTCCGGATCCAACTCTTTTTCTGATGCTGGGCAGATGCCAGGGTCACTCTGCCCTGTAGCCAGCGCTTCTACTGGGGCACCAGATGAGATACTCTGGACTTGCTGCTGATCACCATTTCCCAGCCTTACAGCGCCTGTCTCAACTTCCCTTTCTGAGACCTTCATGCTATTAGCTTGTCTCGCTGCCTGGGGGACCTACGGTGCGTTCCGGCATTCTAGCGCTCGCAGTGCCCTCTGTATCATCGCTGCTTCTTCCATTGCGGTTAGGACGGGAAAATGTAGGGTCACCCCTGGCCCCATTTTCTCCTCATCTTTGTGACTGTCTGCTGTTTCTCCCGGACAGTCCCAGGCAACGGGAGCCATGCCAGGCTGCTGACCACCGTCAAACAGCCGCTTGTAGGCAATCTCGAGCTCCCATTCCTGCTCAACCAGGAACTCCAATTCCTCCAGGTCACATGCCTCTTCGGGGAGGTCAAGCACCTCATCTCGGAAGTCCAGGATGTTTTCCAGCCGCCACTCCTCATCGCTCCCAAAGTCCGGGTCTTTGTACATTTTTTGATGGAGCAGCCCCATGCCGCCATAGCCAACGCCTCTCATGCTGGCTGGTCCTCGTATCGCTCCTCAGCAGCTGCCCAGATCTTGAATCCTGGTGGTGGTTTGGATGTCCTCCAAACGCACCCGCGGCCTGTCAATTCGCCATAACCAGCCCTTAACCCCTCAACCACGAGACAATCCACACAGGTGTTGAGGGTTAAACATGCAGAGCTTAAACTGTTTAAAGTGTTTATTAAATTCCAAGACATACAGTTTTACACACAGTTGGGGACACTCCCCTTAGCCTTGTCTAAGAGTGGAGGGGTACAAGGAACAACCAATGGGAACTGAACATTTGTACATTGAAACAGGCTACAGATAAACCTAATGAGATTATGGTAAGCAGGCAGTCTCTCAATACACACCCCCTGCGGAGAGATGCCTCCAGTCCAGACCATTGTCTATGTGTCATGAATTAACACAATAAGGCCTCGTACACACAGACGGACTGTCCGCCCGGAGTTTTCTGTCTGATTTACATCAAACAGAAATCCGCGCAGACACGGTACGCGGTGAGGTGGCCGTGCCGTCGCCGCGCCGACGTGCGCGGCCCTGGAAGTTCAATGCTTCCACGCATGCGTCGAATCACTTCGACGCATGCGAGGGCTTTCGGCCGATCGGACATATCCGGTGAGTCTGTACAGATGACCGAACATGTCCGACGGACAGGCTTCCAGCGGACATGTTTCTTAGCATGCTAAGAAACATTTGTCCGCTGGAAAACTGTCCGATCCGCTGGAAAATTGTCCGGTCGGACGTACAGACGACCGAACATGTCCACTGAAACTGGTCAGCGGACCAGTTTCAGCGGACATGTTCGGTCGTGTGTACGGGGCCTTAGACACAGCAACAAGAGGGGGAGATGGGGGAGGAGGACTGTAGCATTACATTACATTACATTAACTCAATGCCAGCATGTCCCAGGTCTCCAGTATCTTTTCTGGCCCATAGTCTGTCAATAGGAGGCCAGCCCCCAGTCCCTTCCAAAACACACAGTGACAGTGGGTTCTGTCACAAACACCCCCCTCTGTCAGCCTGATAGCAGCCCCACAGGATGAGCCCCTGTTTGGTTTTGCAGCTTCTCCTATGGCAGCTCCTGTATACGTCACTGAGGACGCTTTAAAAGTTGCTTTGGATGGCTTAGAAGGAAGGATTGCTACTATTATCGCAACCTCCTTGAAAGATAGCAGAAAATGGGGTAGATCCCCTTCATCTACTCTGGCTCTCTCATCAGATGAGCCTTCTGAGGGTGAAAAATCCCTCTCTGGAAATGAGGATCATGTGCAGTCTGAGGACTCAGAGGATGAGAGGATTCCTGCTACCTCTCAGTCGCTAAAAATGCAGGTGCAATATTATGCAGAGATGGTGCTTACAAATTACAAATTGCCTCCTGTTGAAGCTTCTAGGTCCTCTGTTTCCTCTTTGGGATCTCGGAAATCCCTGCAGGCTGCATGCTCCTTTCCAGTTCATCCCTTGCTGGATAAACTGATGTATGAGGACTGGGTTCACCCAGATAAACTGTTTTCTCCTCCTAGGCAGTTTCCCCTTATTTATCCTATGGAGGAAGGCTTCACTAAGAAATGGGGGGTACCTGCTATAGATGCAGATATTTCTTGTGCAAACAAAAACCTGACGTGTCCTATAGACAATGCGCAGCGTTTTAAGGTTCCAACTGATAAAAAGCTGGAATCCCTATTAAAAGCCTCCTCTGATATGGCTGGGGCTGTAGTACAACCTGCAGTTGCAGCCATTGATGTATGTCAGTTTCTCAAGGAACAAATCAAGCGTTTGATTAACGTCCTGCCTACAGAGAAGATTGAGGTTTATGAGGGCCTTCCTAAGGCCTTGTGTTTTGCGATTGATGCGGTTATGGACTCTGTTCAGCAAGCATCCCGCTTGAATCTCCTGCAAGTACACATTCGCAGGTCCCTTTGGTTAAAACATTTGGAGGCCGAGGTTTCTTGCAAGAAATACTTGGCAGCATTCCCCTTTGGGGGAGGACGCCTGTTTGGGGATGACCCGGATAAATACATCCAAAAAATTACCGGAGGCAAGTCTACTCTGTTGCCGGTTAAGAAGAAGTGTAAACGTCCTTCATTTAAACGTTTTCTTTCACCAGCCCCTGGAACCTTATTCTCCAAGCAATGGCGACGGCCTCCCCAGTCTAACACTAGGGGAAAGGCCCAGGGCCAAGCCCAAGGGCAAAAAAGGACTTGGGGTTCAAAGTCTAAACAGACCCCCAAAACTTCCCTATGAAGGAATGCCCCCGCTCAGCCCAGTAGGGGGAAGGCTGCTGCAATTTTCAAACGCCTGGCGGAACGAAGTTCAGGACAAGTGGGTCATCTCCACAGTGTCCTCAGGCTACAAGCTAGAATTTAGAAAACTTCCCCCACCCAGTTTTCTGAGGTCAAGAGTAGCCAAAGATCCAGAAAAAAGAAGGCCTTTACTGTTGGCCTTGAAACACCTGTTGTCCCAAGAGGTAATCATGGAGTTAGCCCCAGAGGATCAGGGATGAGGATTCTATTTAAACCTTTTCACGGTTCCAAAACCAAACAAGGATGTCAGACCTATCCTAGATCTGAAAAGCCTGAATCAGTTTCTGAACATTCGCTCCTTTCGCATGGAGTCTGTCCATTCAGTTGTTTCCACCTTTCAGGGAGGAGAATTTCTGGCATCAATATACATCAGAGATGCATATCTACATGTGCCAATATTCCCCCGCTCACCAAAGATTTCTAAGGTTTGCGTTGGGTCAGCGCTACTTTCAGTTTGTGGCCCTTCCTTTTGAGCTCGCTACAGCACCTCGAGTGTTCACAAAAATACTGGCCCCGGCCCTTGCAAGGCTAAGGGCACGAGGCATAGCAGTAACAGCCTACCTGGATGATCTGTTGATCATAGGTCAGTCCGCCGCACGCTTGGGCCACAATGTGCACAGCACAGTGGAATATTTAGAGTACCTAGGCTGGGTCCTTAACCTGGAAAAATCCTCCTTGCAGCCTCACAGAAGGCTGGAGTATTTGGGCATGATTATAGACATGTCCCAAAGCAAGGTATTACTTCCCAAGCCAAAGGCAAAAGCCATAGGAGACTTGGTCCAAGTGATAAAGGCAATAAGAAGGCCTTCCATCCGTCTATGCATGAGATTATTGGGAAAGATGGTAGCCTCATTCGAGGCTGTCCCTTATGCCCAGTTTCACTGAAGGCCGTTACAGGGCAGAATTCTGTCAGCTTGGAACAAAGATGTTCAGGCCCTGGACGTTTCTATGATCTTATCTCCAAAGGTTTGCCAGTGCCTCAATTGGTGGTTGCTCCCCCAAAATCTGTCAGAAGGAAAATCCTTCACCCCAGTTACCTGGAAAGTGTTGACCACCGACGCCAGCCTTCTTGGCTGGGGGGCAGTTCTAGAAGAAGCATCTGCCCAGGGGAAGTGGTCTGGGGCCGAAAAGCTCCTACCCATCAACATTCTGGAGATTCGGGCAATTCATCTGGCCCTCAAAGTTTGGTCTTAAAGACTGCAGGGTTGGCCTGTTCTGATTCAGTCTGACAATGCTACAGTTGGGGCCTATATCAATCACCAAGGACGCACCAGAAGTCTGGATGCTCAATAGGTGAATCACATCCTGGCCTGGGCAGAAAGGCATACTCCTTGCATATTCATTCCAGGGGTAGAGAATTGGCAGGCAGATCTTTTAAGCCACCAGCAGCTGAGTCCAGGAGAATGGTCTCTACACCCCAACATGTTTCAAATCATATGTCAGAAATGAGGTACCCCAGATGTGGACCTGTTGGCTGGACAGCTTTGTGTCAAGAACAAGAGATCCCTGACAATCTCATGGGACCATTATTCTCTGATTTATGCATTCCCTCCAGTTCCGCTTCTCCCACGATTCCTTCAGAGAGTCAAGAGGGAAAAAGTCAGTGATTTTGGTCGCCCCGGCTTGGCCCAAGAGACCCTGGTACACAGAAATCGTAAAGATGTTTGTAGGAAGACCTTGGGTTCTCCCACTATGCTCAGACCTACTGTCGCAGGGTCTAATATTTCATCCTGCCTTACAAAGTCTAAATTTGATGGTTTGGCTGTTGAGACCCACATTCTGAGGAAACGTGGGCTCTCAGGGCCAGTCCTATCCACTCTGGTTAATGCTAGGAAGCCAGCCTCCAGGCTCATCTACTACAGAATCTGGAAGGCATATGTTTCCTGGTGTGAACCCAGAAAGTGGTATCCTAGGAAGTATGTCATTAACCTGTTCCCTACCGAGTCATTGTAAAATGACGTTGGTGGGAACCCTCTGTCTTTCAGACTGGACGTCAAATGACGTCCTAGCCTTCTCGATGGCCGCCCGGGCACCCGCGATTGCCGCAATCACGGCAGGACCATGGATCTGTGTGTGTAAACACACAGATCCATGTCCTGTCAGCGGTGAGGAGACAGATGTGTGTTCCCAGTACAGAGGAACACACATTGGTCTCCTCCCCTTGTGCGTCCCCTCCCCCTACAGTTAGAACACACTTTAGGGAACATATTTAACCCCTTCAGCGCCACCTAGTGTGCGCCGTCCGTGAACATATCCCAGTGCGCATGCTCCTAATCACGTCGCAAATAGTCAATGCTTTCGACGTGAACGTAATTTACGCAAAGCCCTATTCGCAAACTACGTAAAATTTTCAAAATTCGACACAGGAACGACGTCCATACTTAACAATGGCTATGCCTCATATAGAAGGAGTAACGTTACGCCAGAAACAGCCTTACGCAAAGAATGTAAAAATCCGCCAGGCGCACGTACGTTTCTGAATCGGCGTATCCAGCTCATTTGCATATTCCACACTGAAATCGACGGCAGCGTCACCTACCGGCCAGCGTAAATATGCACCCTAAGATACGGCGGCGTAGGAGACTTACGCCGCTCGTATCTTAGCCTAATTTAAGCGTATCTGGTTTCCAGAATACGCTTAAATTTACGATGGCGTAGATTCAGAGTAACGACGGCGTATCTACTGATACGCCGGCGCAACTCTCTGTGAATCTAGCCCCTTGTGTTTTTTTCAAAATTGTCGCTCTTTTGATTATAGCGCAAAAAAAACCCCAGAGGTGATCAAATACCACCAAAATAAAGCTCTATTTGTGGGAAAAAAGGGTGTCAATTTTGTTTGGGAGCCACGTCGCACGACCACGCAATTGTCATTCAAAGTGTGACAGTGCTGGAAATTTCTATAAATGTATGTTGTCAGATGTCCCCCCAGTGTCGATTTTGCTGTAATGCGCTCAAGTGAGCGTATTCACGCATACAGACGTTGGTGGAAGGCCATTGGCGCAAACACCTTTTCATGGACACAGCAGATTTGCGAGCTCCTTTTAAGGATGTTCATTTATGCCTCAGCAAGGGACTGGCCACTTCTTGTCGACTGCATTAAATGACTCTGAGTGGACAGATCTGCGTACATGGAAACTGTAGCATAACTATACGAAAATTATGGTTATCTGATTCATGATTTACTATGGTTTGCAACATTGGCAACAGTGGTTTGGTTTGCACACGGCTTTGTGCAGTGACCATGCTTTCTGATTCCTTTGTGTCTCACAGAGCATGGTCACTGCCCCCAGCCGTTTGCACACACCACTACTAGCATTGTTTGAATCACATGTCTGTGATTGGTCGTTTTGTGAAGCCACACCTTTTGTTACTGATGTTGACCCTATAAATAAACAAACAGCAGGCTGCTCCAGGTCAGCGATGGCTGGGAGCTATGGATGAGAACAGCTGGTGTGATGGTCTCTTGACTTGAATGGATGGGCAGGGAATGGATAGTGAGTGAACTTATTTAGCTTAAAGATGGCTTATTTCATTAAGACGAAATTAGTGAGATTAGTACAGGACAAAATGGCGGTGTGCTCTGCATATAGCCAATTTTGCCATGACAACTGGCGGGCCAGAATTGGATTGATCATAGCTTCCCCTAGCATCAGATGGGGGGGAAGATTGGATGTACGATCTGACGCATTGGGAAGGCTATGCTTTGAAAAAGAACGTTTTCATCTTTTTGAAATAATGCTTGAAGTGTGTGTATGTGTGTGTGTGATTGTGTGTGATTGTGATTTTGTGTGTGTGATGCTGATTGTATGTGACCATGTGTGTTTCTGATTGTGTATGTGTGTATGTGTGTGACCGTGTGTGATTTTGTACGTTTGTGAAATTGATTGGATGTGTATGACCGTGTGTGATTGTGTGCGTTTGTGAAATCGATTGGATGTGTGTGTGACCAGGTGTGATTGTGTGCGTTTGTGAAATCGATTGGATGTGTGTGTGTCTGTGGATTTGATGGTATATGTGTGATTTTGATCGTGTGTATGCCTGAATGCTGTATGAGTATGATTGAACAGATTGAAGTTATGTGCCCATGGTTTACAGTGAAGCTGTTTGGAAAAGTTACTTTTGTGTGATGTATTGAGCAGCCAGACATGTTCCATTGTGTAAGATAGCTTCTCTTCACATGAGGCTCGGGGGAGGGGTGATTTGTTTGTGGGCCATGCGGCTCAGGGGAGGGGTGACTAGTATTGGATCTCTGTGTTTCTTGACTTTGCAACTTTCAGAACAAAGTTAGATATAAAATTTTTATGATGAATATGGAAACTGTATATTGTAGACGATTCCTCTGTATAGAGGTGGGTTTATTCAGCCTGCAATATGTGCGGCTGAGACTTTTTGTATTTTCTGAATGTCTTGTTCCTGTGTATGGAATGTTCATGTGAGGCTGCGTGCTGTAACAATAAGAAACTGAAGGAGAAATGGATAGATTGTGATTTTTACCTTTGTATGGGACCAAGACACATGTCCCCGTGAGTGTGTGTGTTTTAGTGGGGGGATGGGCAACCAGCATGGCTGTCCCATCATTTTGCAAAGTTGGTAACCCTCTGTAAACAATAGCATACAGGCTGTTTATGTTGGAAGGTTTTAAATGATGTGACCTCACTGTGCATATTTCTTAAATGGCTTGTTATAAAAGGTGATGCCGCGGTTTTTACATGAGCTTTGAGAAAAGAGTGTTTTTGTTTTAATGTTGCGCATGTAACAACATTTTTTTGAATGTGCTGTTTTAGTTGGCAAAAGGTCCGATTTGAAGGAGCCTAAAGTGTGTGTCTTTAGGTTGGTTGTTTTTAGAAATGTTTTTTAATGTTCATTTTTGATGTCCCAATTTTGTCTTTGTGGAGAAAGATTCTAGGCAGGTTTTGAAAACTGCATCTGGCGGCCATCTTGTTTGCTGCCATGGTCGTCGGCGGCCATTTTGGCGGGAACAATTTGTTTGGTCTGTGGGTCGTCTTATAGGAGAAGGTGCAGCCACCTTTCTTTTGGGGTGTGATACCAGGTGACTGTGCAGTGGAATTTCGCAGCCTTTGGGGCAGATTTTGATGTTTAGTGCGAATTGAGTAGCGCGGTCTTTTCTGTGTTGGAATCTGGGGGACGCCATTTTTGTTTTCCCTTGTGTGTGTGTGTGTGTGTAGTACTGTCTGTCCTGTGGTAAAAAAGGTGATTTGGAGGCGCAGTTAAATCGTTTTTTGCAAGCGTAAATGGCGCCATTGTTGCTTGGCTTGTTGTCGGACATTTTGAGATGCAGTTTAAGCACTATCTTTTGAGTAGCGCTTGCGGACACATGCTAGGTAGCCAATGTATAATCAGGATCTGACTAACCTACCAACAAAAAACACAAACTCCTGCGCACAAGTGGGATCCTTGATAATCAGTCAGATGTCTACATACAGTTCTCCTTAAATGTCCAAAAAACCGGAGTGACAGAGGCCTTGCTGCCCTTCATGGATGGGGAAATCCTGATAGAAGACAAAAAGGGAGAAAGAAAGGCGCACCAGCCTCGTGTACTACCGTTTGGCAAATTTATTGGAATAATAAAATAATGAAAACTACTCACAAACAGGGAATGATAAAAGGCTTGTCAAACGATAATTGTAGTTAAAATACCCCTCAAACCACACTCCAGACTGTAGGGGGGGGTGGCGAGGTGCGTTGCTGCTGGCTGACGCGTTTCGAGGTGACAGAGACCTCTTCCTCAGAGCCCAGCAGTGACATGACCATCCACTTCCACTGATTAAATAGGAAAACATGTAGGCCCAGGCACCGCCCACCACCAACCACAGAGACACTCCCAGAGGCCGTCCAGACTCCACCCCCAAACAAAATAAAACAAAAATAAAATAAAAATGAAAATAGAAATGAAAATGAAGAACAAGAAAAAGAAGAAGAAAAGGAAGAAGAAAGATAAATAAATATGAAAATAAAAATGAAAATGAAAATGAAAATAAAATGATAGTAAAATAATAGTAAAATAATAATAATAAAATGATGGTGGTGGTAGCTGGAAGTAATGCCAATGCAGCCGAAGAAAGATGTGCACAGCGACAATGACAACAGTAGTGGTGCCGAAGAAAAGATGTACAAGGTTACATGAAATACACAAACAATGTACATATATAAAGATATATATAAACAAATATATGGTAATGCTCAACCATCACTGTTTGTAGTGACGGTGAAGTGCTAGTAAGATGCATAAGGTGGGGAAGGTGTACTGTAGATCCCACGATAAGGACTACAAAAGCACCCCCTACTCAACATAGTCCACAGTAGAGAGATCACTGATGACAAATGGGAGGGAGATGTACAAAAGGAGAAAAAAACATGAAATACACATGAGGAAGGAGAGAGAGGGAGAGGGAAGGGATGGGCTAAGAACACGTGGACAACTTACATGGATGGCTTACACAAAAACGAGTCAATGGGGCCGATGGGCTAGCATTTCTCCTGCTAGAGAAGCGTCATCGCAACCGAGGTAGCCAAGCAGGAGGCGAAACGATCGGCATGTGCTGTTTTTAATGGAGCGCAAACAGATCCGTCTGCGCTCCACAGGCTGGCGCGCCGTCTTGCCGCGTCATCAGTCGTCGCCTACTTCTCTGACGAATCGTCAGAGGGAAAGCTAGAGACACCAGGGCTCAGATTCCGCCATATTTGCGGAGCCTGAGTGTCGGGAAAGCAAACTACAAATGACAGGAGTGAAGGGAAAGAGAAAAAGAAAATACTAATGATTAGATCAATAGTTAATAAATAAATAAATGAAGAAGGGAGGAGGAGGAGACCGAACAATCTGGACAGACCCCAGCAGAGCACACCCGGTGGCTAGATCAGGGCACCTATCGACACACATGTATATGCCCGCATACAGACATGCTCATTGCACGCTAAATTAAAATGTTATAATAGTATAATACAATAAAAAAATACAAATATAAATATAAATATGAACAGTAAATATATATAGATACAAACATATGCATGTAAAAAGGCAAGGGTCCAGATGAAAGCCTGCAAGGTTACACGAACCAGGAAAAAGAACCATACTTATACACTAATAAACAAAATATTATATTGTATTGGAATTGTAGCAGAAAAATGTGAAAAATGTTACCCTAAATACATAACATATAATAAATAATAAAATAGAATAATATAAATACATCAGTATAATTCTCTCAGGGGTAGGTAATCCCCTTTGCGAGGCTAGATATATAACTCATCAGACCAATCTTGCTGTACACGGGACACCGACTCATCAGTATAGAAGTGGAGGGCGGTCAGAAGGAAGCAAGGGCTAAACATACTATGAGTGAAACCCTGCATGTGTCCGTGCGTATATGCACTCCCGTGTGCACATGCAGGTTCACAGCAAATACATATAAAAAAGGGGCATCTAGTAATTCATTTACTCTTTACTCTTAGCTACAAGTGTAGTGTTAAAAACTGTGGTACCTGCATTTTTATGTGGCATAGGAAAAAGACAGTGGCTGGCCTTGATGGTAAAATCCATCAGTGCAAACAGTTCATCAACTGTGGGACGGAGTTCGTGGTTTATGGAATCATGTGTCCATGTGGTCGCCTCTATGTTGGTCGTACCTCTCGTGCTATGAGAGTGCGTATCGGGGAACACAAGCGCGATATCCTCAATACTAGAGAAAAATATCCAGTACCTAGGCACTTTGTAGAGGCGCACCATGGGGACCCTTCTGGCATGAAAGTTTTTGGCATAGAGTCTATCACGGGTGATCTTGACAGGGGTAGGAGGCACCAGAGGCTTTGCAAACGGGAAGCCTATTGGATTTTCACTCTCGGAAGTTTAGCCCCTGGGGGCCTCAACGAAGATCCCGAAATTCACAAAATCTAGTCAACAATTAAATACTATTAATTATAATTAAAATTTGGCTAAAATACATTTTACATTTTTCATAATATCATAATAGTCGATTGGTCCAGTTCTTGTTCCCATATGCGCCGTCTGTTTAGGTAGTGTTTTTGAGCCCCCCCCCCCCGATTGGCCCCTTTTTAGTATTGATCCATTTTACCCCAAAACACCCTTTCTAGGTGTGTCTTGATATCTATTTTGCATAGACTCCATTTTTAGGTAATGACCACTTTTATACCAATTGCTTTCTATATTTGCATATGTAATTTATTTTGAATACTATTTTTACTACTATTTCTTCTTTTTACAAGAGTTCTAAGAGTAAATGAATTACTAGATGCCCCTTTTTTATATGTATTTGCTGTGAACCTGCATGTGCACACGGGAGTGCATATACGCACGGACACATGCAGGGTTTCACTCATAGTATGTTTAGCCCTTGCTTCCTTCTGACCGCCCTCCACTTCTATACTGATTGAGTCGGTGTCCCGTGTACAGCAAGATTGGTCTGATGAGTTATATATCTAGCCTCGCAAAGGGGATTACCTACCCCTGAGAGAATTATACTGATGTATTTATATTATTCTATTTTATTATTTATTATATGTTATGTATTTAGGGTAACATTTTTCACATTTTTCTGCTACAATTCCAATACAATATAATATTTTGTTTATTAGTGTATAAGTATGGTTCTTTTTCCTGGTTCGTGTAACCTTGCAGGCTTTCATCTGGACCCTTGCCTTTTTACATGCATATGTTTGTATCTATATATATTTACTGTTCATATTTATATTTATATTTGTATTTTTTTATTGTATTATACTATTATAACATTTTAATTTATCGTGCAATGAGCATGTCTGTATGCGGGCATATACATGTGTGTCGATAGGTGCCCTCATCTAGCCACCGGGTGTGCTCTGCTGGGGTCTGTCCAGATTGTTCGGTCTCCTCCTCCTCCCTTCTTCATTTATTTATTTATTAACTATTGATCTAATCATTAGTATTTTCTTTTTCTCTTTCCCTTCACTCCTGTCATTTGTAGTTTGCTTTCCCGACACTCAGGCTCCGCAAATATGGCGGAATCTGAGCCCTGGTGTCTCTAGCTTTCCCTCTGACGATTCGTCAGAGAAGTAGGCGACGACTGATGACGCGGCAAGACGGCGCGCCAGCCTGTGGAGCGCAGACGGATCTGTTTGCGCTCCATTAAAAACAGCACATGCTGATCGTTTCGCCTCCTGCTTGGCTACCTCGGTTGCGATGACGCTTCTCTAGCAGGAGAGATGCTAGCCCATCGGCCCCATTGACTCGTTTTTGTGTAAGCCATCCATGTAAGTTGTCCACGTGTTCTTAGCCCATCCCTTCCCTCTCCCTCTCTCTCCTTCCTCATGTGTATTTCATGTTTTTTTCTCCTTTTGTACATCTCCCTCCCATTTGTCATCAGTGATCTCTCTACTGTGGACTATGTTGAGTAGGGGGTGCTTTTGTAGTCCTTATCGTGGGATCTACAGTACACCTTCCCCACCTTATGCATCTTACTAGCACTTCACCGTCACTACAAACAGTGATGGTTGAGCATTACCATATATTTGTTTATATATATCTTTATATATGTACATTGTTTGTGTATTTCATGTAACCTTGTACATCTTTTCTTCGGCACCACTACTGTTGTCATTGTCGCTGTGCACATCTTTCTTCGGCTGCATTGGCATTACTTCCAGCTACCACCACCATCATTTTATTATTATTATTTTACTATTATTTTACTATCATTTTATTTTCATTTTCATTTTCATTTTTATTTTCATATTTATTTATCTTTCTTCTTCTTCCTTTTCTTCTTCTTTTTCTTGTTCTTCATTTTCATTTCTATTTTCATTTTTATTTTATTTTTGTTTTATTTTGTTTGGGGGTGGAGTCTGGACGGCCTCTGGGAGTGTCTCTGTGGTTGGTGGTGGGCGGTGCCTGGGCCTACATGTTTTCCTATTTAATCAGTGGAAGTGGATGGTCATGTCACTGCTGGGCTCTGAGGAAGAGGTCTCTGTCACCTCGAAACGCGTCAGCCAGCAGCAACGCACCTCGCCACCCCCCCCTACAGTCTGGAGTGTGGTTTGAGGGGTATTTTAACTACAATTATCGTTTGACAAGCCTTTTATCATTCCCTGTTTGTGAGTAGTTTTCATTATTTTATTATTCTAATAAATTTGCCAAACGGTAGTACACGAGGCTGGTGCGCCTTTCTTTCTCCCTTTTTGTCTGACTAACCTACCGGCTGACTTTGCAGTGTAAGAATGGAGGCTTTTGTGTAGAATTTCGTTTTTGGGTGAAAGACTCTGCTTTGCATGCACTGAATTTTGATGGATTGTGGGACTGTCTTTGACTGCGTCTTTGTGCACAGCGATGTGCGTTGTTTTTGGGTTAATGTTTGGGAGTTTCCCTGGGGGCAATTCATTGTGTGGTTTGACATCCAGGGGATATTTATGTAGTCCATGGATTTTTTTTGTGTTGAGACAAGGCAATGAAGCTAGGCTTCCCCCTCCCCTCCCTCTTCCTGTCATTATGTAAATAAACCAGTTTTTCGGGTTTGAGAGCTGAGCATACAACAGGAAGTTGGTGGGAAGAGTTTTGAAGTCTTCTGAAAGATGTGCAATGAGATTTGTGTCCTGAAGGGACAATGGAAAATATTTTGGCGTTTTAAAGGTTTTTGTGAAGTTTTATACTGTAGATGCAGTTTTGGGTATGTGAGAGCAAAAGGGGGGGGGGGGCATCACCATTGTTTTTGTGACATCTAGATGCAGGTAGAAAGAAGCCATAAAATTGTTTTGAAAAGTGGAGGATTTCATGGTGCTTTGTAAGTTGTCTGATGAACACATTTGGGAGGCTTTATATCGTGAGACAGGTCGGGCCATGTAGAATAACCGGAATTGCTGTGGGCGATTGTATTAGCATAAATGTGAGGCCGTGTACAATAATCAGTAATTCCGGGGGTCGGTTATGGTGATAACCGCTCCGAAAATAAAGCGCATGGTACTCTGGACGCAGAGATCACCAAAAAAAGGCTGTGTGCAATAATCGGTAATTCCGGGGTCGGTTATGGTGATAACCGCTCCGAAAATAAAGCGCATGGTACTCTGGACGCAGAGATCACCAAAAAAAGCGATATGAATCGTCATGGGATGTGCCGCCCATGCAGTGCACCAGTCAGACAGCTGCACCGGACATGAGGTCTGGGTTTGGGGCTCCGGACATGAGACCCCTTAAAGAATGACATAGGTGGTCAGAGGTTACAGTAAGGTGTACTTCTTTGGAAGGTACTCTGGTTGGAGGTACGAGACCTTAGAAAAAAAATGATACCTTGGATGTAGTTCAGATGTGGCTTCAGAAATCTGTAATGATGAATGTGGATGGAGGTGTGGTACACGCTTTGGTGACCCTCAGGCCTCGTACACACGACCAGACATGTCCGAT
Organism: Rana temporaria; assembly: GCF_905171775.1. Classification (NCBI taxonomy): domain Eukaryota; kingdom Metazoa; phylum Chordata; class Amphibia; order Anura; family Ranidae; genus Rana; species Rana temporaria. The sequence goes on from NC_053493.1 coordinate 177,741,750, forward strand.
GAAAACAGTCCACGGACCGTTTTCATCGGACATGTCTGCTGGGATCATTTGGTCTGATGTGTGTACACACCATCAGACCAAATTCCCAGCGGACAGAATACACGGTGACGACGCGGTGACGATGCAGTGACGCGACGATGACGATGAACCCGGAAGTTCAATGCTTCCACGCATGCGTCGAATCACTTCAACGCCATGCGCGGGTTCTCGGGCCAGCGGACATGTCCGATGAGTCGTACTGACCATCGGACATGTCCGACGGACAGGCTTCCAGTGGACAAGTTCCTTAGCATGCTAAGAAACTTTTGTCCGCTGGAAACCTGTCCGCTCGGCCAGGAATCCGGTCCGGTAGGCCCTACACACGGACCGGACCAGTTTCAGCAGACATGTTCGGTCATGTGTACGAGGCCTCAGAGGAGAACGTTGTATAGCTGGTCTATGCAAGGCTCTTGAGCTGTTCTCATATTTTCCCCATTGTATTTTTTTCTATTGCTGAAAGAGTGAAGGCAGAATTCCAGCTGGTTTTTGTTTTTTTCATTTTTGTTTTGGAAACTATGAATATCTCCCCCACATTTGTATCTGAATGTTTGTATGTAGTAACGTGAATATGTTCGAATTTACCGCGGCGATCCTCCGACGCGTCACAGCTGTTATATTTTTGTAGGAACGAGAAAAGTAAGGGATACAGAGAGTTTTGTTTGAATTGGTTTTGAAAGAATGTCATTGAAAATTTACAAGAATGTCATTTTTGATTGCCATTCTCTGCAGGATAAATATGAAGGATGGAGTAATGATTTCTGCTTATAAGTATTTTTCAGGTCCAAGGAGTTTTTGTAAGTGTTTATACATAGAGAGCAGGTGTTTTCAGGGGGAGGAGTTACAACATGGTGCCCAGCAGCGTGTTGCTGTAAACTACAGGCATTCCTCTCTCCCCGGGCATCTATGGAAGAGAAGTGCAGTTCAGCGGGAGTAAACCACCCATGTCCCTACCTGCTGCCCATTGCTGTTGCTGCTCATTTTGGTCGGTTGCCACGTATGCTGATCGGTCCTGCTGCGGAGGTGCTGCGTCCAAAGCTCGCTGATTCTCGCCTGTGTGCCTGAGTGTAGCTCCCCCGCTGATCCTTGCTGATCCTCGCTGACCATCCGGAGCTCTACGCCGCTGCTTGGCTCTTGGACCCGCCGGCTTCCCCTAGTCCCCTAGTCAGCTTTCCTGTCCTGGCGCGGCCGTGGAACGGGGAGGAAAGAGTGTCGTAGCACATTTCCCGCAGCTGTCGGCTCTCAACTAGGAGCGCTGAGCCAGGCTCCACGGACACATGCCGCATACAAGCCGAATGCCGCAAATAAGCCTATGCAGCCTGTACAACAAGACTGGAGCACAAGAAGCTGAGCAAACTAGGAGGTGACCAGAGCAGAGCAACTGTCAGGGAACCAACCATGGAAGAGCTGTCAGACGTGCTCTTCACGGACCAGCAAGCGCAGTGCGCATGCGCGCGCAAATGCGCGCAACGCGCATGCGCGCGCAAACGGGCAATAACTCTGCAAATCCTGTATTCTTCACTGCGCATGCGTGTGCGCCAGTACGCACGCAATGCGGGCGGGACTCCTGGCGTCAGTGCCCTATTTAAAGACTTGCTGCAGCAGTTACCAACTGCTGCATGATCGTTAGCCTGTGTGTGTTCCTGAGCCCTTGTTCCTGTGTTCCTGTTTACCCGTTGACGACCCGGCTTGCCTGACCTGACTTCTCCAGTGTATGACCCCGGCTTGTCTTTCGGATTACCCTTATCCTGTTCCTGCCTGATTGTTCCAGTGTATGACCTCGGCTTGCCTTCTGACCTACCCCAACTACATCCTGCTCCCTGTGCATGACTTCCGGCTTGGCTCCTGACTCCGCCCCTGGGTTTCCCTGCGTGCCTACCTCATCTGGTACTTCCGTGGTACCCCTGCCTAACTACGTATCCTGGTGGATAGCTGAGCTTCTACACCTCCTCAGCAAGTCGCAGCTGGCAACCCCTGCATCTCCGGGCACAGCACCCCCTGTCTCACCTCCAGGGGGCGTTCTGCACTCAGTCGCAAGGGAAGCCCTCTCAGCACTTCGGCCTCTGGTAAGGTACGTGACAGTATCATGCAGCCAGAAGTTTCAGAGGCCGACGGAGGTGCTTCCCCGCTTGGGACTTTGTGCCAGCAGGTCGCAGCCCTTACGCAAACAGTGACGTGCCTACAGGACCGCTACTCCCAGCTTGAAAGCGACCCCCCGAATCAAACGATGTTCCCTCCTCCGGAGCCCCGTGTACCCACTCCTGAACATTTCTCAGGTGACCGAAAGAAATTCCGAGCGTTCAAAGTCTCCTGCATCCTGTACCTGACCCTGCAGCCAAGAACTTTTGCCTTAGAAACTGTTAAAGTGGGGTTCGTTATCACTCTGCTGTCTGGGGGACCCCAATCCTGGGCCCATCAGTTATTGGAACGAAAAGACCCCGCCATCAACACTTTGGACTCCTTCTTTAAAGCTATGGCCACCTTATACGATGATCCTCTACGTCCGGCCACCGTGGAGGCAGCTCTCCATGCTCTACGACAAGGACAGCGCCCTGTAGAGGACTATACGGTGGACTTCCGTAACTGGGCTGCAGACACGGGATGGAACAAGGTCGCCCTCAGGCATCAATTCCGCCTGGGCTTGTCTGAACTTAATAAGGACGAACTGGCACGAGTAGAGGCTCCTGCCACCCTGGAGGGGCTCATTCAACTCGCCATTCAACTTGACAGGCGCCTGCGGGAGCGTCTGTCTGAACGTGCCTGCCGGCCCTCTCACTGTCAGTCTACGGCTCCAGACGCTCACGCGCCCTCCTCTTCGGCCACGTTCAATAGGAGGCCTATACAGGTTGGCATGGTTCGCCCTGCCCTGACCCCCAATGAAAGACTTCATCGCCGGCAGGCGAACCTTTGTTTTTACTGCGGAGAGGCCGGACATCTTCGTTCCAACTGTCCAATCCGACCCTGTAGATCTTCTCCCCGCAACCTGCTGCATCTCCGAATTCCGAACCCCTCCTCAACTCACCTGGTTCTCCATGTCGCATTACAGTTGGCAAGTGGGGAGGTCAGATTCCCAGCAATCATCGATTCCGGGGCTTGTAGTTGCTTTTTGGACATTTCCATTGCTAAAGACTACCAAATTCCTCTGCGGAACAAGACACATAAACTTGAGATTCATTTAGCTGATGGATCTCCACCTTGTTCAGGGCCTGTTACCCAAGAGACTTACCCTATATTCACCTCAACTGATTCTGGTCATCAAGAGTTCCTCTGTCTTGATGTTATCTGTTCACCGATGTTTCCTGTGATCCTGGGACTCCCTTGGCTACGGGCACATAGCCCACAGATAGACTGGAGCAAAGGGAGTATCTCCTTCAAATCAAGTTACTGCCGCCAGCACTGCATGAGGCCCGAGCTTATAGTTCATCCCAGTTGTCTCACTGTCCAGCCAGTCTCCACTTCTAACCCAGATGTTCCGTCAGTCTATCATGATTTTCTAGATGTCTTTGACAAAAAGAAGGCCGATACGTTACCACCCCATCGTCCTTACGACTGCCCTATTGAGTTGTTGCCTGGTGCAGAAATCCCCTTTGGGCGAATATTCCCACTTTCAGAGACTGAGCTCGAGACCTTGCGTCAATATATTGACGAAAACCTAGAAAAGAAGTTCATCCGCCCATCTTCCTCTCCAGCCGGTGCCGGGATATTCTTCGTGGAGAAAAAAGATCACACCCTCAGGCCCTGTGTGGATTACCGGGAACTCAATAAAATCACCATCAAGAATCGCTACCCTCTACCTCTCATCCCCGAACTTTTTCAAAGATTCCGTACTGCACGAGTCTTTACGAAACTCGATCTTCGAGGTGCCTACAACCTTGTGCGCATCCGGGAAGGGGACGAATGGAAGACTGCCTTTAGAACCCGTTTTGGACACTTCGAATATCTCGTTATGCCTTTCGGCCTATGTAATGCCCCGGCAACGTTTCAACATTTCGTGAACAACATCTTTAGAGAGTTCCTAGATTACTTTGTTATTGTTTACTTAGATGACATTCTTATTTTTTCTGCTACCTTGGAATTACACAGAACCCATGTCCGGAAGGTACTAGCCACATTAAGGTTGCACGGGCTCTACGCAAAAGCGGAAAAGTGCGAATTTGAAAAATCTTCCATACAGTTCCTGGGTCTAATCATTTCCACGTCCGGAGTCTCCATGGATCCTCAGAAAGTGTCCGCTATTTTGGAATGGTCAGCCCCTATTGATAAGAAGGGCATCCAAAGGTTCATCGGGTTTGCAAACTTCTATAGGAGGTTTATTAAAGACTTTTCTGGCATCATTGCCCCCATTACCCAGCAGACCCGCCAGCATACCCGTTTTCAGTGGACCCAGGAGGCCCAGGAGGCTTTTAGTAAACTAAAGACTCTGTTCACCTCAGCTCCCATCTTACGACACCCGGATCCAACGCTACCTTATGTCCTCGAGGTCGACGCATCAGAAGTTGCCGTAGGGGCCGTCCTGTCTCAACGACAGGGCCCTAAAGCTTTGTTACACCCAATAGCCTTTTTCTCCCGAAAATTGAGCCAGCCGGAAAAGAACTATGACGTGGGGGACCGGGAGTTACTGGCAATAAAAACTGCTTAAGAGGAGTGGCGGTATCTCCTGGAAGGTGCTGCTCATCCCGTCATGGTATTCACAGACCATAAGAATCTCGAGTACCTCAGATCTGCCAAGAGATTAAGACCACGGCAAGCCAGATGGGCTTTATTCTTTTCAAGATTTAATTTTCATCTTACCTATCGCCCGGGGTCCAAGAATGGTAAAGCAGATGCCCTTTCACGCATGTTCCCAGAAACTCCAGAGACTGTCGTTCCTAGCACCATCCTGTCCCCCCAGAATTTTTTGTTGATTCAGCCCGACCTAAAGTCAGCTCTGAAACAAGCCTCTGCTCAATGTCCTGAATCCGAGAGTTCTGCATTCAGAAAACAAGAAGGGCTCCTGTGGCACGGAAATAAGATTTTTGTACCTGAGGGAGCCAGACTTCAGCTTCTCAAGACCCTTCATGAACACCAGCTTGCGGGTCATTTTGGGGTCCATAAGACTTCTGAGTTGATTCAGCGATCCTATTGGTGGCCGGACCTGAGGAAGGATTGCAAGGACTTTGTAAGTTCCTGTACAGTTTGTGCCAGAAGTAAAGGAAGCCGCACGCAAGCCTGGGGTCTGTTAAGACCGCTACCTGTCCCTGACCATCCATGGAAAGCGATATCTATGGATTTCATAGTGGAATTACCCCCCTCTGAAGGGTTTACCACGATCCTGGTGGTGGTCGACCGGCTAACGAAGATGGCCCATTTTTTGCCGTTATTAGGGACCCCCTCGGCCATGGACACGGCACATACATTTATCAAGGAGATTGTGAGATTGCATGGTCTGCCCAGTAGTATTGTATCCGACAGAGGGGTGCAATTTACCTCAAGATTTTGGAAGGCTCTGTGTAAAGCCTTGAACATCGAAATCTGCTTGTCATCCGCTTATCATCCACAAAGTAATGGCCAAACTGAGAGAACCAATCAAACACTAGAGCAATATCTCCGCTGTTTTTCCACCGCCTCTCAGGACAATTGGGTAGCCCTACTTCCATGTGCCGAATTTGCATACAATAATTCGGTACACTCCACCACTAACCAGTCTCCATTTTGGGCAAATTACGGCTTTCATCCGTCCTTTTTGCCCAATACCGTTCCTGAAGCAACGGTGCCTGCCGTACAAGACAGATTAACCTTTCTCCAAGACAATTTACAGATTCTTCAAGAAACTATGCAAAGATCCCAGGAGGACTATAAAAAATACTATGACAGAAAGAGGAAGGAGAATCCGACTTTGGAAGTAGGAGACAAGGTTTGGCTCTCCACTTTGAACCTTAAACTGTCCTGCCCATCCCGGAAACTGGGTCCTAGGTTCATTGGTCCTTTCGAAATTAAGAAAAAAATTAATCCTGTGGCCTTCGAATTATCCCTGCCAAATACCTACAAGATTCATCCAGTCTTTCACGTCTCACTTCTCAAACCAACCATTACCGGTTCCTTTCCTGGAAGAGAAGATCCACCTCCGCCTCCAGTTACAGTGGGTGAGGACACAGAATTCGAAGTGGAAGCCATTTTGGATAGTCGAAAGAGAGGTAGACAAATTCAATATTTAGTAAAATGGAAGGGCTATTCTCTCGAGGAAAGCTCTTGGGAACCTGCAAAGGATGTTCATGCCCCTAAACTGTTGGCTGAATTCTTCAGGAAATATCCAGAGAAGCAAGTACGTCTGGGCATCCGGAGGCTGCCCCTGAGGGGGGGGCACTGTCAGGGAACCAACCATGGAAGAGCTGTCAGACGTGCTCTTCACGGACCAGCAAGCGCAGTGCGCATGCGCGCGCAAATGCGCGCAACGCGCATGCGCGCGCAAACGGGCAATAACTCTGCAAATCCTGTATTCTTCACTGCGCATGCGTGTGCGCCAGTACGCACGCAATGCGGGCGGGACTCCTGGCGTCAGTGCCCTATTTAAAGACTTGCTGCAGCAGTTACCAACTGCTGCATGATCGTTAGCCTGTGTGTGTTCCTGAGCCCTTGTTCCTGTGTTCCTGTTTACCCGTTGACGACCCGGCTTGCCTGACCTGACTTCTCCAGTGTATGACCCCGGCTTGTCTTTCGGATTACCCTTATCCTGTTCCTGCCTGATTGTTCCAGTGTATGACCTCGGCTTGCCTTCTGACCTACCCCAACTACATCCTGCTCCCTGTGCATGACTTCCGGCTTGGCTCCTGACTCCGCCCCTGGGTTTCCCTGCGTGCCTACCTCATCTGGTACTTCCGTGGTACCCCTGCCTAACTACGTATCCTGGTGGATAGCTGAGCTTCTACACCTCCTCAGCAAGTCGCAGCTGGCAACCCCTGCATCTCCGGGCACAGCACCCCCTGTCTCACCTCCAGGGGGCGTTCTGCACTCAGTCGCAAGGGAAGCCCTCTCAGCACTTCGGCCTCTGGTAAGGTACGTGACAGCAACGTTTTGTGGCCGTTGGTCGGTTCTGGCAGAGCAGCGAATCCCGGGTAAGCTTAAGAAGTCCTGCAGCCTCACAGCCTTAAACAGACATTTATCTCCTTATCTCTTTATTTCTTGACCTTGGTAAAGAGGAAGAGCACACAAGAGCCAAATGGGAATATGCAATAGACTGAATAGAGCTGATTAAAAGACTACATATATCCCCATCCCTATCCCTATCATATAGCTCTACTTGAATAGAAACCATCCCCACTATAAAATCTATAAATCCATAAAATCTATCATTGAGTGGGGAGAGACTGATCAGGACCAGGATTGACCAGGACTTGAGGCCTTGAAAGGTTTTGGATGGTTTTGGAGCAACAGCTTGCAACAACAAGGAAGATAGTGGTTCCTCTCTATTGGTTGACCTGCGGTAGATACTATAAATATATTAGGCTCATTTATATTGCCTTATTATTTATTCAATGTACTTATACATAGATGTTTGAGTATATAGCTTAATATAAGGGTCACGTTTGTTGGAGCACAAAAACTTACTTACTCAATACCCAGTTTTATATGCACCTCTGCTTAAATTTTTTAAAGCGGTGGTTCCCCCTTAAAACAAATGTCTAACAATACATTTGGAAGACTGCTTACACTGCGGGTAGGCTGGCTTTTTTTTTTTTTTTTCGTACATACCTCGATATCGCCGTTTCATCCCTCGACTTCCGGGTATGAGTCTTGTGGCGGTGGGCGTTCCTAGTTGATTGACGTTCCTCCGACCGGCGCATACTTGACGTCACGACTTTCTGAAAGAAGCCGAACGTCGCTGCGCAGGCGCCGTATAGAGCCGACTCTATACGGCGCCTGCGCAATGACGTTCGGCTTCTGTCGGAAAGTCGTGACGCGCAGTATGCGCCGGTCGGAGGAACGTCAATCAACTAGGTCCAGCAAGACTCATACCCGGAAGCCGAGGGATGAAACGGCGATATGCGATATGATCGAGGTATGTACGAAAAAAAAAAAAAGCCAGCCTACCCGCAGTGTAAGCAGTCTTCCGAATGTATTGTTAGAAATTTGTTTTAGGGGGAACCACACCTTTAAGTGCAGGGTGGGGAGGTCTCCTCCCCTCCCCCCTTTTTTTTTTGTTGGGAGTTAATAACAGGTTAAATACACTAGGCGACACTGTAAATTTAGATTGGAAGTAAGGAAAGCTAGGAGGAGATAAACACACAGTAGAAAATCCCAAAGAGGCAGGAAAATGAGGAGAAGAGGTGCTAAGACTAACCAAGCAGATAGTGGAAGTGGCAACTCTATAAAAACATATATGGTGCAAGGAAAAACAGATACAGCAGATCAAAGCTCAGAACAAGTAGTAGAAAATATAGAAGGAATAAATTACCAGGCAGAAGAACTGGGAGAAACTATGGACTTGGCAGAAGGGACCCAGCAACAAGACCAACATCAAAAAAATTGAGAAAAATAGATAAGCTTCAGGCACTCCCCACAAAGATATGGTAGAGATGATGGCCCATTTAGAAGGTATGATTAAAAGAGAGTTGGGCGCCACCCGAACGGACATACAAAATGTGTTACAAAGGGTTGAAGAATCAGAAGCCCACCTAGAAGATCACAAACATGTGATTCTGGAGCTACAAGAGAGGGTAGACTCAGATTGGATAGAAATGAGAAATATCAGGTATAGGTTAGAAGATCAAGAGAACCGTAATAGACGCAATAACCTGAGGATACGCGGACTCCTGGAGTCAGTGGGGAATAGTAACTTAGAAACAACAATATGTGAACTGTTTAATAAAACTTTGAAGAGTGAAGTAATAACCCCCTTGTCATTCGAAAGAGTGCACAGAGTACAGAGAATAACAACATCATCAACAGAAACAGCAAGAGATGTAATAGCGAGGTTTTCAAATTTTAAAATTAAACAACAAGTTACACATGGACTGAGGAGCTCCACATCGATTAAATATATCTGAGTTTGTTGTACCGGCGCAAAAAATCAAAGTATTTATTATGTGCTAATATAATTAAAGAATTTGGTCTTCTGCAGTTGTGGTATACTCCACCAGGAGTGACTTTTACACCATAAATATAAAGTGTCACCACCACCTCCTATTGCGCTATGCTCTCACCAGATTCAAAAAGGTAAACTGCATGTGAACATATGATGTACGGTTTCCACTGCTGGTCCCGAACCTCCGCGTTCCAACTCTCTATGGGTTCTTTTTTTGCTCCCAGAAAAAGAAAAGTCCCATATGGTGTAGTACGTTTTGACAGTTTTTATTCATAAAACATTAAAAAAGAAAATTTTGCACTCACATGCTCCTGTGCCCAAGCCGGCACTAGCCTGTCCAGCGTCACTGCTACCTCCCCGGCGTGCGTTCCAAGCCTCAGCCGTGGTGCGTTCCAGGAAGCTTCCTGAGGACGAATTTAAACATTCGAAACGCGTCGAGGCGCGGGGGTACCACACTTTAGTAATACGCCACACGACTCTGACCCCTGTAACGATATCGCACAGGCACTTCCTCCCGCTGGAACGCACCACGGCTGAGGCTTGGAACGCACGCCGGGGAAGTAGCAGTGACGCTGGACAGGCTAGTGCCGGCTTGGGCACAGGAGCATGTGAGTGCAAAATTTTCTTTTTTAATGTTTTATGAATAAAAACTGTCAAAACGTACTACACCATATGGGACTTTTCTTTTTCTGGGAGCAAAAAAAGAACCCATAGAGAGTTGGAACACGGAGGTTCGGGACCAGCAGTGGAAACCGTACATCATATGTTCACATGCAGTTTACCTTTTTGAATCTGGTGAGAGCATAGCGCAATAGGAGGTGGTGGTGACACTTTATATTTACGGTGGAAAAGTCACAAATTTTGTTGCAGCAAGACACAAATTTCTGCACATATTGGAGGCACGCTTTGAGGACTTTGCATTAATGCATGATCGCACTGGACTGTTTCATTTATATTTACATTATTGATTGCTAGCGCATATGCGCTTCTGAGTTTGCAAAGGAAAAAGGGGTTCATTTATTTATATATTTATATATTTTTTTATTATAACGTTTTAAAATAGCCTGTGTATGATTGTCACGTTTAGCTGAATCACACATATTTAGTCATATTTATATTTTAAGGTCAGCGCAGTAGTACAAACACTTTTTTTCATGATTAAATATATGGGAGCCGAGATCATGGTGTTTACAGATCTAGCACAAGACACTCTGGCTCGCAGGAGGGCGTTGAAGCCCCTGTTAAAACAACTACAGGAAAAAAAGATAGCTTATGGATGGGGGTTTCCAGCCTGCCTGACAGCAAAGAACCAGGGAGTCTCGGCTACCCTGCGATTTCCAGAGGATCTGAAGGGTTTTTGTAACAAATTAGATGTGCCAATGCCACAAATAGAAAACTGTGAGAAAAAGCCACCAGAATGGAAGAAATTAAAAGAACAGCAGTGGAAAAAAGCTTAGATTCAAAGTTAGAACAATGAGCAGTAAATTAAGTAAATAAATAAAGAAGCACTATAGGCAGCGGGGTGGGAGAGAGTGGGTGGGAAAGGAGGTGGTTGCTCGGGGGGGGGGACGGTGGAGGTGGGCAATGCCCCTCCGATCGACTGGGACCATCTCTGTAGTAGAGATGAGGCACGAGCGATCAGGAGGTCATATTAGGCCCCCTAGAAAATGCCCCATCCGGTTGGGCGTCGCACACCAAGGCGGCAGCCGGATGGGCCATAACATTGATTTTCAATGTAGGGAGGGAGGGGCAAGGGGAGGGGGTGAGCAAGGGGGTGGGGTTTTGTTTATTTGTTGTGTTATTTTGTGTTGTATTGGTTGCTTGGGCTGATCATGGAAAAATGCAAGTATTGACCTCGGTACCTAGGGCAATAAAGAGTCAGCAATTTAAGCCATACTTATTTAGGGAATGCCTCCTTTAAGGATAGTTACCTACAATGTTAGAGGTCTAAACAGTCCGGGGAAACGCCATAAAATATTGCGGGAATTGAAAGACCTGTCAGCAAACATAGTCTTCCTACAAGAGACTCATTTTAAATATTCATCTAGGGTGGGTCTGAATTCTATAGATTTCCCAATGTGGTTCCATGGGTATTCCACAAATAAGAGATCTAAGGGAGTAGCGGTGGGTTTTGATAGGAATACACCATTTATCTTAAAAGGAATGGAATCAGATCCCGAGGGAAGGTTCCTATGTGTAAAGGGATACTTATTTAATAAAGAATATACACTAGTAAATATATACTGCCCAAATGTCCACCCCAGTTTATTTTAAAAAAATGTATTGAATAAATTGGAACATTTTAGAGAAGGGGAAGTAATTATGGGAGGAGGCCTGAATTTTGTCTTCGACCCGAGTTTGGATACCCAGCCTGTCTCTTTCCGGTCGGAGGGAAAACACTTGAGATCTGTTAAACAAAAATTGCATGAGCAACATCTGGTGGAGGCATGGAGAGTCCTGCACCCAAGGGGGAGGGACTTTACATATTACTCCCAGGTACATTCCTCCTATTCAAGGATTGATTATGTCTTCCTAGACCATCAGCTCTTGGAAGGCCTAATAAAGGCAGAAGTGAAATCGATCACCCTCTCGGATCATGCCCCGGTTGTGGTCAGCTTGAAACTTAAAGACATACCGGACAGACAAAGATCCTGGAGGTTGGATGAATCACTTCTATATCATCAGGCTATAGTGGAAGAATTGGAGGGAGATTTGTCTCTCTTCTTCATAGAGAACAATGTAGAGAATATCGCACCAACCGTCATGTGGGAAGCCCATAAGGTTTTCATAAGGGGGAGGCTGATTGCAGAAGGGGCTAAGAGGAAAAAAATTTGGACAGTACAAAAACAAATTATTGTTACAGGAAATCCAGGAGTTGGAACAGATACACAAAAGAGTAAACGATAAAGAAATAATGGCGGAGTTAACGAGAAAGCGGGAAGCTTTAAGAGATACGTTGGAGCAAGAAACTAAACGAGTTTTCATAAGAAGGGCTAGAAAGCAATATAGATTTGGCAACAAATCAGGGAGACTGCTGGCAGAACAAATAAAACCGAGAAGGAACCCAAATTATATAGCAAAAATAAAAAATGTAGTAGGAGAGATGAAACATTCCACTAGGGATATTAATAAAATATTTATGAAGTACTATCAATCATTATATAGAGTAAATGACCTACAGGACCCTGGAGATATACAAGATAGAAAAGATAAGATAAGAGGATATCTGGAACGAATAAAACTACCTGAAATTTCAGAGGAGGATTCAAGAGGACTAGATAAGAAAATCACCAAAGAAATAGAGCAGGCTATTAAAAATAGCAAGGCGGGGGAAAAGTCCCGGCCCAGATGGTTATACTTCTTTATATTTAAAAAAAAAAAAAAAAAAGCCTTAGGTGCCTATATATCTCTCTTAGCAAAAGAGGCAAAAGATCCCACAGTGTGCTCTAGTTTCAGGCCGATATCCTTAATCAATGAAGATATGAAAATCTACGTGAGGATACTGGCTGAGAGACTAAAGCTTTTTATGCCAGAACTCATAGGAGAAGATCAAGCAGGCTTTTTCCCCGGAAGAGAAACGAGAGATAACATTTTAAAAACAGTCCCTCTGATACATGAAGCAAAGAAAAGCAAAAGGCCAGCCCTGTTCCTGTCTATAGACGCCGAGAAGGCCTTCGACAGGCTGGACTGGGATTTTATGGTGCAGACATTATATAAATTCGGTATAGGACCCCGTATGATTAAATGGATAGAGGCTTTATATGCTATACCTATGGCCCAAATTATGGTCAACGGGACCCTTTCAGAAAGGTTTAGGCTATTCAATGGAACTCGTCAGGGTGGCCCACTTTCCCCTTTGCTCTTTGTGCTATCTTTGGAACCTTTCTTAACATCTATAAGAGCAAACCAGGAAATTATAGGTATAGAAGTGGGAGGTCAAGAATACAAAATATCTGCTTTTGCGGATGACATCATGGTATATATAACAAACCCTACGCAAAGCCTCCCAAAAATTATGGAAGAACTGGGAAAATATGGTCAGGTTTCAAACTTAAAGGTAAATATGGAAAAAACTGAAATTTTGAATATTTTGGTCCCAACAAGTGAGAGTAGAGACCTCTGAAAATTATATCCCTTCGGATGGAAACAAAAAGGTCTAAAATACCTGGGAGTATTCTTGTCAAGATCAACTGTAGATTTATATCAAGATAACTACATGCCATTGCTGAATACAATTAAAAATTAGTTGAAAAGATACCCTGTGTAAACTTTGGGGGTCTTTAAGCTCCGCGAGACAAGTGCGTAAAACCGTGTCAGTAAAGCAAAGGGTCTTTATTGGTGACCAAACAAAACAAAATAAAGCTTTTCTTCAGCATCCAAAACGTCACAACAAAAGTCCTGCTTGTTTCCAGCATAAATTAGGAAAAAGTCTTTCTTCAGAAAAACAACCAAAAGAAAGGCACATACGTTTTTAGTAAGAAGTCCTCCAGACCTTCCCTGCAGACACAGCTTCACTTCCAAACTACTCAAAAGTCCTCTCTGAGCAGCTAGCAGACTTCCATCTTGTCCTCACAGGTGCACTCTCCCAACTCACTCACTCCCTCCAGCATCACTTCCTGCTTTAATGGGTGGTTGTCTGTGAGATCTTAACCCCTTGTGCGCTGGCTTCCAGGGTTTAGGAGTGGAGGCTTCATCCCACCCAAATAACACTTTGGAGCCTCCAAAATTCCAGGCCCCAAACTACTTTACTAAGATAGAGAAGACTGCGAGCCAGTCCTCTCTGAATTAGCGCCTGCCTGGAACTTTTCACCCACTTTTGGGTGACCCCCTGAACCTTCTACCTCTATTTAAATGGACCATAGTCCAAACAGTGGTGCCGTATAGCACCCGTCCAGGACCCACCCCCGGTGTCCTGTACATATCCCCCCCCCTCTGCCTCAACGCGGAGGTGTTGGAGGCAACAGTAGACACCATACAATGGACTCGGGAGAGGGCATCGGCATTCTGATGCTGTCTCCCGGGTCTGTGCTCTACCATGAAATTGAACTCCTGGAGAGAAAGGAACCACCTTGTTACCCTGGCATTGGTGTGTTTATTCTGTCTCATCCAGGTAAGCGGAGCATGGTCTGACACCAAGCGGAACTTTCTGCCCAGGAGGAAATATCGCAGGGAGTCTAGAGCCCACTTGATGGCCAGACACTCCCGCTCCACCACCGCATAGTTTCTTTCAGCTGCCGTCAGCTTCCTACTAAGAAAGACCACAGGGTGCTCCTCCCCATTGATTTCCTGAGACAGGACCGCTCCCAACCCTTCGCTTGAAGCATCTGTCTGTACTACAAAATCTTTTGTAAAATCTGGAGCTACAAGCACCGGATCTTGGCACAAAGCTGTCTTAAGCATTTGAAAAGCCGTCTCGGCCTCGGCGTTCCACTTTATCATCACTGACTTTCTGCCTCTGGTCAGGTCGGTCAGTGGTGCAGCAACAGTGGCAAAGTTGGGGACAAACCTCCTATAATAGCCAACTATGCCCAAAAACGCTCTGACCTGCTTCTTGGTTAGGGGACGGGGCCAGTCCTGTATGGCCTCCACCTTACTCATTTGGGGCTTCACCAGCCCTCTACCCACAATATACCCTAGGTATTTTACTTCCTCCATCCCAATGGCACACTTCTCGGGGTTGATGGTGAACCCTCCTCTTCTTAAGGAGTCTACGACTGCCTGAACCCGGGGAAGGTGGGACTCCCAATCAGTGCTGAAGATGACTATGTCATCTAGGTAGACAGAAGCGTACCGTTGGTGTGGACGCAGAGTTTTGTCCATGGCCCTTTGGAACGTGGCCGGGGCTGAGTGTAGACCAAATGGCATCCTCTTATATTGGAAGTGGCCTTCTGGGGTAGAGAAGGCTGTCTTCTCTCTGGCTTCCTTAGTCAGGGGAATCTGCCAGTACCCTTTTGTGAGGTCTAGCGTGGTAATGTACCTGGCAGGCCCCAACCTTTCAATTAGCTCATCTACTCGTGGCATGGGATATGCGTCGAACTTGGAGACTTCATTAAGCTTTCTGAAGTCGTTGCAGAAGCGGAGGGTGCCGTTGGGCTTGGGTACCAACACAATTGGACTTGACCATTCGCTCTGCGACTCTTCAATGACTCCAAGCTCGAACATTCTTTTAACCTCTTCAGACACTGCCACCCTATGAGCTTCTGGAATACGGTAAGGCTTTAACCTGACTTTTACATTGGGCTCGGTCACAATGTCATGCTCGATGACGTTGGTGCGACCGGGCAACTCTGAAAACATATCTCTATTTTTTTGTAGAAACTCTTTTGTTTGCTGGGTTTGAGGTCTAGTCAGGGTAGAAGCAACCTGCACCAAGTCGATCCCTGCATGGTCCCCTGACTGTACCCCTACTACCGCTGACACTTGTTCTCTGTCTCTCCAGGGTTTCAACAAATTGATGTGATAGATCTGGTATGGTTTTCTTTTCCCTGGCTGGTGTACCTTGTAGTCCACCTCACCGACTTTCTCTACTACCTCAAATGGGCCCTGCCATTTGGCCAAGAATTTGCTCTCTACCGTGGGTATTAGAACAGCCACCCGGTCTCCTACTTGGAACTGTCTAATTTTAGCCGACCTGTTATACACTCTTCTTTGGGCATCCTGGGCCTTCTGCATGTGCTCCTTCACCAGTGGCATCACCTTAGCCACCCTCTCTCGCATTTGAGAGATATGCTCTACCACCGTTTTGTGTGGTGAGGACTCACTTTCCCATGTCTCTTTTACCAGATTGAGTAACCCCCGGGGCCTTCGTCCATACACTAATTCAAATGGCGAAAAACCTGTGGATGCTTGCGGGACCTCCCGGATAGCAAATAACAGGGCAGGGAGTAACATATCCCAATCCTTCCCATCTTTCTGGACTACTCTTCTCAACATGGATTTTAGGGTTTTATTGAATCTTTCGACTAGGCCATCGGTCTGTGGGTGGTAGACAGACGTCCGCAACTGCTTAATTTGAAACAATTTGCACAAGTCCGCCATTACCTTTGACATAAAAGGGGTACCCTGGTCTGTCAGGATCTCTTTGGGGAACCCAGTTCGTGAGAACATTTGAAACAACTCCCTGGCAATGGCCTTAGAGGAGGCTTTCCTCAAAGGGACAGCTTCTGGATACCTAGTTGCGTAATCTAGGATGACCAATATGTATTGGTGGCCCCGTGCCGACTTTACCAGGGGTCCCACCAGATCCATAGCGATCCGTTCAAACGGGACTTCGATAATCGGCAAGGGCACCAGAGGGTTTCTATAGTGTGGCACTGGGGCGGTTAACTGACAAATGGGACAAGACGCACAGTATCTTTTAACCTCGGCCTTCAACCCTGGCCAGTAAAACCGGTCGTTTATCCTGGCCTCTGTTTTCTCCGCCCCCAGGTGTCCTCCCAGTGCATCGTTGTGGGCTAGATCGAGGAGCATCCGCCTATACGGTTGGGGAACCAGCAACTGCTCTATAGTTTCCCCTCGGCTCTCAGCCACTCGATACAGTAAGTCCCCCTTCAACGCAAAGTGAGGGAACCTCTGGTCTGCATCTGGCATTTGTGGGACCCCATCAACAACAGAAACCTGCTCTCGAGCATTGACCAAGGCAGGGTCCCGTAATTGGGCGGTACCAAATGCACCTCTGGACACGTCTAGATCTGGATGTACTGGCCTTGAGGATGTTTCCCCTTCATCCTCCTCAACCGGGGAGAGCTCCTCGTCATCCTCCCCCAGCATGACTTGTAATGGGAAGACCTCCCCCACCTCAGAGATCAACCCGGGTTTAAGACCTGGGTCAGGGGCATTATCCTCCACATTAGCATTCCCTGCGACTTCATTATCAATGGTAGGTATTTCTATATCAGAGGGGTGTATTTCAGCTCCGGACCCCTCGGACCCTGTCCCTTCCAGGCCCAGTGCCCCCAGTTCCCCTGGTGGTGCCATTTGCACCTCGTTCCATAGTTCCAGAAATAGTGGACAGTCCCGCCCCACTATGATGTCATGAATTAAACTGTTTACCACCCCGACCTCCTGTGTAACTGAGGCATGGCCATAAGAGACAGTCACCGGAACCAAGGGGTACTCCTTGGTATCCCCATGAATGCATACCACCCGAAGAGTTTTAGTCACTGGTCTAAGCCTCCCAAGTACCCTGGCATGTACTAATGTTACCATGCTACCGGAGTCCAGTAGGGCCCTGGCAGGAAGGTGGTTCACCCACACTTCACACTCAAACCATCCTGCAGCCAGGTCAAGATGAGTGGTACACACACTTCGCACATAGAAGGAGCTTCTCCGACCAGTTCCGCACTCCATAGGCTCCTCCTGCAGTGGGCATTGTGCCCGGGTATGCCCCCAGGACCGACATCGCCAACATTGTATGTCTCCCATCTTTGGTACAGGAACCGACCTCCGTGGTTCTAGGGCAGATGGTGTAAACCTGCGGACGCCAACATCTGGCAAGGCTTCTCTCCTCAGGTTGGTGGCTGGTCTGGGTGTCCTTGGCGTGGGTTCTCGACGCTTGGCAGGCCCAAGCAGGTCCTCCACCACGGTATACCGTTCAACCAGCTCGATCAGCTGGTCAGCATTAGTAGGGTTTCCATGGCTTACCCAGCGCTGTAGGTCATCTTGTAGGGACCGTAGGTACCGGTCCATCACCACTCGTTCCACCATTTGTGGACCTGACAACTTTTCTGGCTGCAGCCATTTTTTAACTAACTGAATTAGTTCATGCATCTGGGACCTGGGTGGTTGGTCCGATTTGTACCGCCAGCGATGCACCCTCTGAGCCCGGACAGCTGTGGTCACTCCCAGGCGGGCCAGGATTTCAGCTTTTAGACGTTCATAGTCTTTGATGTGCTCAGCTGGGAGGTCAAAATAGGCCTTTTGCGGGTCACAAGTGAGAAAAGGCGATATAATGCCGGCCCATTGGTCCCGGGGCCACGCTTCTCTCTCTGCTATCCTTTCAAAGGTGGTAAGAAAGGCTTCCACGTCATCGTTGGGTGTTAGTTTCTGCAAAAAATGGCTGGCTCTAAGAGACACTGGGTTGCTAACGGCAACGACCGCTTGCGCTTGTCCCTGAGCCAGCTGCTGTACGGCCTCCTGCAAGGCAGCCACCTGTGCTTGAGTGGACTCCTGCTGGGCCGTAAACTGGGCGGATAGCAGCCGTGTATTTTCCTGCTGCGCAGCTATAGCCTGTGCCAGGGCCTGCTGCTGCTGAGCCATCGCTTCCTCATGGCGACGGTTTGACTCTGCTGACGATTGCTGCTGGGCCACAGTGGCTTGCTGCTGGGTCACAGTGGCTTGTGCCAAAGCCTTAACGACCTCCTCCATGCCTTTGTCTGCTGTTTGTAACGCCTGGGCTGACTTCACCCAAGACATGCCATAAGTATACTGTCTCTTTAAATGTCAGTTTTAAACGGTTTTTGCGCCTGCAAATGCACTTTGCCCGCATTCGCCACCAATTGTAAACTTTGGGGGTCTTTAAGCTCCGCGAGACAAGTGCGTAAAACCGTGTCAGTAAAGCAAAGGGTCTTTATTGGTGACCAAACAAAACAAAATAAAGCTTTTCTTCAGCATCCAAAACGTCACAACAAAAGTCCTGCTTGTTTCCAGCATAAATTAGGAAAAAGTCTTTCTTCAGAAAAACAACCAAAAGAAAGGCACATACGTTTTTAGTAAGAAGTCCTCCAGACCTTCCCTGCAGACACAGCTTCACTTCCAAACTACTCAAAAGTCCTCTCTGAGCAGCTAGCAGACTTCCATCTTGTCCTCACAGGTGCACTCTCCCAACTCACTCACTCTCTCCAGCATCACTTCCTGCTTTAATGGGTGGTTGTCTGTGAGATCTTAACCCATTGTGCGCTGGCTTCCAGGGTTTAGGAGTGGAGGCTTCATCCCACCCAAATAACACTTTGGAGCCTCCAAAATTCCAGGCCCCAAACTACTTTACTAAGATAGAGAAGACTGCGAGCCAGTCCTCTCTGAATTAGCGCCTGCCTGGAACTTTTCACCCACTTTTGGGTGACCCCCTGAACCTTCTACCTCTATTTAAATGGACCATAGTCCAAACAGTGGTGCCGTATAGCACCCGTCCAGGACCCACCCCCGGTGTCCTGTACACCTGCTAATAGACTATCATGGTTCGGCAGGATAAGTGTGGTCAAAATGATGATTCTCCCTAAGGCTCTATACATATTTCAAAGCTTGCCAATAAATATCCCAAGAGCTTATTTTAAAACTCTGAGATCGGTAATACAGAAAATTGTGTGGAACAATAAAAGCAATCGCATTGCCTTCCGGACACTAACTAGATAAAAAGAGAAGGGAGAAGTATGCCTCCCAGATCTGGAAAAATATCATGAGGCAGCAATAGTACGGAGGGTAATGGATTGGACCTTAGTCCCCCAGCAGAAAAAATGGGTAGAACTGGAGGCAAAAATGTGCAACTCCGAGTTAGGGCAGACCATTTGGATTCCAAAACAGTTTAGAGGTGTCATGGTCTTACCTCTTTGCAGGCTTCTCATAACTGACATGTGCTGGCGGCCATCTTGCTTCATGGGGTTCTTGTAACCTGCCTCACTCTGCGGCTCCTCCTTCCCACTGGGAGGAGCTGGCTGCTCTGCATATATATATATATGACGGCAGCTGCAGCATTTCCTTGCTTGGGCCTCTCGTCTGTTACCCCTCCTGTGATCGTGCTGCTTGTTCTTGGTTACCGACCCGGCTACGGACGTTCCTTCTGGTTCCTGATCCCCGGCTTCGTTTCACCCCGTCTCTGGCTACAGACTCCGGCTTGGCTGACGTTCTTCCCTGGCTATCGACCCTGGCACTGTTGGACGACTCTTCTGGCGATTACGATCGTCAGCGTGGACTTTGACCTTGCTGTTTGGTTTCCAATAAAGATCCTCTTATTCATTTATCTGTTTTGTACGTCTGATTCATGCTTCCATGACAAGAGGTCCCTTGGAAGAAGCGGCTTCGATTACGCTAGAGGCTTTAAGAACGTGGGATAAGTTAATTAAAAATATACAAGGTAAATATTAGGGTTGTCCCGATACCACTTTTTTAGGACTGAGTACAAGTACCGATACTTTTTTTCAAGTACTCGCCGATACCGAATACCGATACTTTTTTTAAAATATGTCCCCCCACAAATGCAGTCATGTCCCCCCACAAATGCAGCCATGTCCCCCCACAAATGCAGCCATGTCCCCCCACAGATGCAGCCATGTCCACCCATATATGCAACCATGTCCCCCCCATATCCAGCCATGTCCCCCCCATATCCAGCCATGTCCCCCCAAATGCAGCCATGTCCCCCCATATGCAGCCATGTCCCCCCATATCCAGCCATGTCCCCCCCATATCCAGCCATGTCCCCCCCATATCCAGCCATGTCCCCCCCATATCCAGCCATGTCCCCCCCATATGCAGCCATGTCCCCCCATATCCAGCCATGTCCCCCCCATATCCAGCCATGTCCCCCCCCATATGCAGCCATGTCCCCCCCATATGCAGCCATGTCCCCCCCATATGCAGCCATGTCCCCCCCCATATCCAGCCATGTCCCCCCCATATCCAGCCATGTCCCCCTTACCTACATGCTGCCGCGCCGCCGCTTGGTTAATACGGGCGGGGAACATTACAGCTTTCATTTGAATAGCTGTAGTGTTTTGCTCCGCGCTGCGTATAGACACTCCCCCTTGCTCGGGATTGGACAGTTCACTCGAGCAAGGGGGAGTGTCTATACGGAATCGGAATCGGTCCCGATACCGATACTAGTATCGGTATCGGGACAACCCTAGTAAATATAATAGCCCCTTAATGCCCCTAACAGGAAATAAGTATTTTCCTCCAGGGAAAGATAATAAATTATATTTAAAATGGACCACAGCTCCCTATCTGAGACGTCATGAGGGGGAATGTCCTATGTTCATTAAACGAACTACGGGAAAGATATGAGCCCACCCCTTGGGAAACATGGAGATACAAACAGTTGCAGCACTTTGTAGACACCCTTCCAAAACCTCTTCGGGGGGTTGGTAGGTTGAATGCATGGAAAAAACTAGTTGATCAAATGAAGATAGACAAGCATGGAATCTCTACCATTTACAAGTTACTAATGACACATTTAGAACGAGGTGCCGTATGCCCAACGGAGAGCTGGGAATTAGAACTAAACCAGCCACTGCCAGACAGCATGAGAAGTAGAATTTTGGACTATGTCCATTCTACTTCAGTAGAATCACAGATAAAAGAAATTAATTTTAAATTATGAACTAAATGGTATTATGTACCAGCGAAATTAAAAAAGATAAATTCCCAGGAAACACCTCTATGCTGGAGGGAATGTGGGGAGGTGGGAACGCGTGCCCACATTTGGTGGCAGTGTCCGAAGATCCAGGTATACTGGACTCAAATACTAAAGTTAGTTAAAGAGATCAGTGGAATTGAAATTAGCTTGGACCCATGGCAATGTTTGTTTCATGCCACGACTATCCCCAGGAAAAAATATAAAATTACAATTATCCCAATATTATTAAATGCAGCAAAGACATTGATTCCTAAAAGATGGAAAGACAAGCTAGCCCCTCCGATACAAGAGTTGCTAAGGGAGGTAGAAAGGATAAGAATTATGGAGGAGGCAATCCCTCAAGATAAGGAACCAAATAGTCACGATTTGGGAACTTGGGGGGGCTGGGCAAAGTTTAGACAGTCTACGGTTTATATAGGCTACATGAGTAGTGAGGATAGTTTTTAGGTAATATTGGTCTGGTCGGCCCGAGGTATGATTCGGGGCTCCCCCCCCCCCCGAATGGGAGGCATGATGTGTGGGTTTTTTTCCCCTCTCTCTCTTTCCCTCTCTCTCTGGTTTGGAGGAGGGAGAAAATTATGAAGCCACTTAAATTAAAGGGTGAGAAGCACAAATTGCACTTAAATAAAATAGCTTGGGTGGTGTAACGGCTACCCAGGTAGTGAGAGGGTATCAGCCGTTGGAGACGTCCTTTTCCCTAGCAAGTTGCGATATGTAAGTAAAACCGGTATCATTCCATCCCCAAGATCCAGAGAGAGAGAGTCCCCCTTCAAGAACGAGACGCGGCTGCGGTTTGAAGGGTCAAGTAGACTGTTTAATGGCACATTTCACCTAGCTTATATGTGGTTACAAACTGTACAGGAACAATGACAATCTCCATCCCCCCCCCTCACACAGGGGGGGCTTCAATACAGATACTTTGAAATAATGACATTCCCTTGAGCCAATCAGTCTCTAGACGATTTGGCTCCAACCTACATTTAGCATGATTTGATCAGACACCTTCCTTTATCAATAGAATTCAATTAACCTTTAAAACAATTATACACTCACACATAATCCCATCCGCATACACCTGACAGGAGGCTGTTAACTACACAAAGGAGAGTCAATTAGCTATGCAAAGGGAATATTAGCATTTAGCAGTGAAAGAGTCCTTTCTATAATTAACCCGTTGAGCTCAGAATACAATGTGGTAAATCCAATTGTAACAAGTCATGCAGTTCTTTGTAGACCTCACTGCAGGAGGATTATCGATGTCCAGGCAGAATAGTTCATAAGTCTGTTACACTACTCCCCTTTTGTGGAACACTCCGGCAGACCCAGATTGATCCTTTTCGGGTCAACTTGGGGATGTCCGGTCTGCTGTTAGGGAAAAAGTTCAGTTTGCCTGGATAAACCATCCGCATTGCCCTTTGGCTTACCAGGTCGGTAGCTGAGGGTGAAGGTGAATAATGGAATTCAGTTCTGGAACAGTCACTTGCTTTGCTCTCTCAATGGCTCCCAAAACCAGTTGCTGATGCTCTTGGGAGAGATAAGGCACCACCTGGATGCAAATCCCATTTAATCTTTTGACAATTTCCGCCTGTTTGTGCATTTCAATGTTCAAGCCATGGGACATCTCATAATACATGACATAGTGTCGTTGCATCTCTGATTTCTCACTGGCCAACTTGCCACATTCCCATTTCAGACTGTGATATTGTGCCGGATCTACAGTACATGTCGGGGAAGGTAGTCTTACCCGGGTCTCAGCAGCAAGCGAGTTGATTCCAGCAACGCGGGTGGTCACGGGACAAGCAGCAGCAGGTGTAGGTAGATATGCCGAAGTCAGAGGGCCAATGTCGTTGCCCAGCACCACCTCGGCAGGTAGGTTGTCCATGATACCAACTGTGGTCTTTGCTGACCCGGCTCCCCAGTCTAAGTGCACCCAGGCGGTGGGTACGCGAAATACAGCACCCCCTGCGACCCGGATGGCAACTGTGCGAGTAGACACGTTCTCTGGCTTTACCAGATGTTTTTGAATCAGAGTGATAGTAGTCCCAGTATCTCTTAGGCCTTGTGCTACTTGTCCATTCACCCATACCTCCTGACGGTGATGCTGACGGTTATCTGGAGAGGCAGCTTGTATTGGGTCTGCCTCATAAAAAATTCCCAGACATTCCTCCGGGCCCCCCTCGGTCTCCAGGCAGTGAGCCGCAGAGGGACGTGATGGAGTGCCCTCTGTGTTGGGTGTTGTGCGTCTCCAGTTGGTAGTTGTAGCTCTCAGAGGGCAATAACAAGCAATATGTCCCGTGTCGCTGCAGTGATGGCACGTCACCCTAGACGAATCCCGGGGGTAGTTGTTAGGCCCCCGAGGACGTGGTGGTCCTGGTGGGACTGGAGCCTGAAACTCTGGGCGTGGGGTGACGGTTGGAGTACGCGGTTCTACCTTATGAGCCAGCCATGTAGTACCCTGGCTTACTTTCCTTGTTTCCGCGTACTCATCTGCTAGCCGAGCCGCCTCGTTTAAGTTAGCGGGACGGCGATCTCGTATCCAGTCTTGTATGTCTGCGGCCAGGTCTTGGAAGAAATGTTCCATTAGGAACAGCTGCAATACTTCCTCCCCGGTGTTGGCCGTGCACCCTTGGACCCAAAGGGATGCCACCCTTTGTAACCGGTTGGCCCATTCCATGTAGGAGTCCACAGCCTTCTTCTTGGACTCCCGGAAGCGACGGCGGTAGGCTTCTGGAGTATCGGGTTAGCAGCGCCTTTTTAACTTGCTGATATTGTAAAATATCCTCTGCAGCGAGAGCCCGAAAGGCTTCGTTGGCTTTGCCGGACAATTTCCCCGACAAAATAGTGACCCATTGGTCTGGTGGTACCTGGTGTAGTGAGCACTGTCTCTCAAAATCAGCCAAATATCCATCTATTTCCTCCTCACTTTCTACAAAAGCTTTAAATGCAGTGAATGGTATTTTCTTTCCTGTAGCCGCGGGTGGGGGAGTAGGAACTGCATGTGTAATGGGCTGTCTCGCTCTTACCAGTTCCAGTTCTTGTCCCCTCTTCGTTTGTATCTCTTCCCTTGCTTCCCGGAACAGCTGGTTGATTAGTTCCACGGACGTTTCTGGATACAAGGATAATCTCCGCTGCACAATCCCAGTAATTACATCTTCTTCGCTGACAGGTGCAAGGGGCTCTGTTCCTTCCATAGATCCATCCATTTCGTCCAGCTCCAGCAGGTCAGCTATCAGCTCCCTCCGTGGTCTGTTACTGGCACTCCTACCACGACTCTCCAATAGATCTTTTAGTGTGGGTCTTTTTCAGCCTGGCGTACTGCGACTCCATTCAGCACTTGCTCTTTGGATAAAAGGACCATCCCGCTGCTGCCAACCAATGTAACAGCTACCCAGGTAGTGAGAGGGTATAAGCCATTGGACACGTCCTTTTCCCTAGCAAGTTGCGATATGCAAGTAAAACCGGTATCATTCCATCCCCAAGGTCTGGGCATGGTTTCCTGCATGAACAAGGTGGGGGGGCTTGAGCTTATGATACAATTGAACAATTCACACCTATTGAGGATGGAATGTTTCATGTAACTGTTGAAGCTACAAGGAAGTTCTCACAGTCCAAGGGCGATTTCTGGGAATTTACAAGTAAAGATTGTTATACCTGGATCGGGAATACTGGGAATTGGAGTTCAGGCCCATATGGATAAGGTTTGGATCCCTGCAAGGCAGAGCCAGAGCTGTAGCTGAGTGAAGGGTCTGGGAATCTGAGGGGATTTAATTTTTATTTTACAGCGGATCGTGGTTGATGGAAATGGGAATATATATACTCTATGTCGTGATGAGGCAATCCTGTTACCTGATTGGATGCGTGACCAGAGCCCGAACAGATGACTACATCTTCCTTGATGAGACGCCCCGAAGCCGGACCCACGTACAAGACACAGAGGACCCCAGACCAATCTGCGATTACTACAGCTCACCAAGTTGTGTCCTCCTTATGTCATGTCTCCTGAAGAACAGAGTCTACATGTCAAGCTGTGTTTTCCTTTTATGAACTCATATGGACTGTAAGGACTGATTCATTTCCAGGTGTAAAGAAGAAGATCATCGCGGGACACTTGGGAGCATATGACAAAAAAAAGGAAGGACTGTTGTGGAAATTCCTATAAATGTATGTTGTCAGATGTCCCCCCAGTGTCGATTTTGCTGTAATGCGCTCAAGTGAGCGTATTCACGCATACAGACGTTGGTGGAAGGCCATTGGCGCAAACACCTTTTTATGGACACAGCAGATTTGCGAGCTCCTATTAAGGATGTTCATTTATGCCTCAGCAAGGGACTGGCCACTTCTTGTCGACTGGACAGATCTGCGTACATGGAAACTGTAGCATAACTATTCGAAAATTATGGTTATCTGATCCATGATTTAGTATGGTTTGCAACATTGGCAACAGTGGTTTGGTTTGCACACGGCTTTGTGCAGTGACCATGCTTTCTGATTCCTTTGTGTCTCACAGAACATGGTCACTGCTCCCAGCCGTTTTTACACACCACTACTAGCATTGTTTGAAACACATGTCTGTGATTTGTTCTTTTGAAAGTATACAAAATGTCTGATTGGCTGTTTTGTGAAGCCACACCTTTTGTTACTGATGTTGACCCTATAAATGAACAAACAGCAGGCTGCTCCAGGTCAGCGATGGCTGGGAGCTATGGATGAGAACAGCTGGTGTGATGGTCTCTTGACTTGAATGGATGGGCAGGGAATGGATGGTGAGTGAACTTATTTAGCTTAAAGATGGTTTATTTCATTAAGACGAAATTAGTGAGATTAGTACAGGACAAAATGGAGATGTGCCCTGCATATAGCCAATTTTAAAAGATAATATGAATAAAAGCACATTCAGTCCAATAAAAAGTTTGTAGCAGCACCACCATGTGTCAGCAAAACTTCAGTGTGAACACACCACCACCAAACTGAAAGCCGCTTACCAGAACTAGGCATGTAGACAGATTCTATTCAATGGGCTCCACATCAGATTAGCATCAGACTGGGGAGGGATCCAGGGAGCAGATCTCAAATTGCACCACATCGATGATTGAACATATCCTCGGTATATAAATAAAAACGGACCATAAAAATGCATAAGACATGTACTTACAAACATCTCATGATTAAAAGTGTGTATGCCGGCCAGCAATAGGAGAAAAATCCTCCCCATTGAGAACGTCTGTTAATGACGAAATGTCGTCTGGGAAGGCGCACACTGACGTCACTGCGTTCCATCTGAAGGAGGAAGGGCTCCTATTGCCGGCCGGCATACATACACGCTTTTAATCATGAGATCTTGTCAATATTCCTATCGCACACGTTCCTGGAAAGTATGGCTCTTAAAATGGAGGGTGCTGTGTACGCGGCATAACTGTATGTGATGAAGCCAAATTATAGTACATTCATGTCAAGATTAACTCTAATTTTTTTTAGAAAAAGTCTGGTGTCTTTTTTACAGACTTTGGATAGAAGTAACAGGTGTGGAAAAATTTAGCCTTTGGTCTTAGTGGTGCCTTCACACCAACCCTTCACAGTTATCCTTGGCAAACACAGGATTGGACTCTGCTCTTAAAAATGATGTCACACAGGTGTAGAAAAATTGGGACTTGAGTGTTGGTGGTGCCTCCGCACTGTAACCCTTTAGAGGTACTCTTGATGAAAGCAAGAATTGGCCTTGTTGTAAAAACTTTTAATTGTATGCACCTGTCAAAGAGGTGCAGGAAAATTGGGCCTTAAATGTTGGCAGTGCCTGCACATTGTAACCATTCACAGTAACTATTGGGGAGAGAAGGACTGGACCCCAATATAAGCAAATGAAATGTATATGCACTTGTCACACAGCTGCAGAAACATTTGGCCTTGGGTGTTAATTGTGCCAATTATACCAAAAAATAACCTAAAGATAAAATAACTACCCACAAAGCTAGGTAGCCTAGGCAGTCTTGCAGAGAGTCCGGATCTCCAACACATTTCATTAGCAACATCAGCATCAGGGACTTGATAGCTGCTGCTAGTCTAGGACTGATTAATTTTGAGAAATGTCAACCGGTCAAATGAGTCTGTGGACAGATGCACTCTTATGTGTCAAAAAACTTCCGTTAGCACTAAATGCCCATTTGGAAAGCATGCTGGGTGCAGGGCAGCCCAATGGATCGTCTACTAGAAAACTATCCATGTCTGTTTTGGCTAGATAGTCTTTTACCATATGATGCATACACTGCCGATGGGATCTTGAAGCTGACAGCCTTGGGCAACGAGGACTAAAGCATTTTTTAAATGCATTATTTCGGCGGCCCTCTTCTCCACCACTCCTCCTTTGACCAACAGAAGCCTCAAAAATACCTTTTCCATTAGACTGTACCCTACCAGAATCTGGAAAGGTGTTACAAAAACTCCTCTTTAAGGCGTCCTCAATATATTTCATTCTGTGCTCCCTCTGCGAGAGCAGGATGAGTTTCAAGACTTTACCCTTGTAATGGTGGTCAAGGAGGGTTGTCAACCAATAATGACCCTTCTCCTTGATGCCACAAATTCTTGGGTCCTTTCGCAGGGGATGGATTATCTCTGCAAAAGAGATTAAAGGGGTTGTAAAGGAAAAAAAATGTTTTCATAATAAGCATCATTTACCTGCAGACATTCCTCTTTTCACTTCCTCATTGTTTGTTTTTTCTCAGAAGTTTCTCTATTTCTTCTCTGTTCTGTTCACTTCCTGCTTGTCTGATTGTTACTCACCACCGTGAAGGGAGACTTTACTGCGGTGGTCAGTGATGTGCTCGCCCCCACCTGGGAACTACATCTGTGCGGCAGGACGCTCTCTACGTGTTAGGGACTTCAAGGAGGTGTGAATTACTGGGTGTGCTGCAATGCATACTGGGAAATGTAGTTCTTACATGAATGAGCGCCGCAAACCAGGAAGTGAATGAGAGAACAGAAACTAGAACGCCTGAAGATATAGATGAAGGAATTTAATAGGTATTTACTCGTTTTTTAACAGAATCATTACACTATTCTGTCTGTCTACCTTGCAGACATTGGGCCGGATTCAGATAGATTTCTCTATCTATCTGCTGGCATAACGTATCTGTAACTTTGGGCGCAAGTTCCGTATGCAGAATTAACTTTCGCCCTTGGTTACGGCGGTGTAACATATGAGTGGCGGCGTATGCCCGCCTAATTCAAATGGGGATGTTGTGGGCGTGTTTTATTTAAATTTAGGATGACCCCGCGTATTTTAATGTTTTTTGTGAACGGCGTGAAAGAATCCCAGTGCGCATGCTCGAAATTACGCCGCAAAGCCTCATTGGTTTCGACGTGAACGTAACTTACGCAAAGCCCTATTCGCGAACGACTTACGCAAACAACGTAAAATTTTCAAAACTTGGCGCGGGAAAGACGTCCATACTTAATATTAGCTACGCCTCATATAGCAGGGGTAACTTTACGCCGGAAAAAGACTAACCTAAACAATGTAAAAAAATGCGCCGGCCGGACGTACGTTTCTGAATCGGCGTAAATACCTAAATAGCATATTCCTTGCGTAACTCTACGGAAGCGCCACCTAGCGGCCAGCGTAAATATGCAGCCTAAGATACGACGGTGTAAGACACTTACGCCGGTCGGATCTTAGGGAAATCTATGCGCAACTGATTCTCTGAATCAGGCGCATAGATACGACAGCCCGCACTCAGAGATACGACGGCGTATCTGGATATACGCCGTCGTATCTCGTATCTGAATCCGGCCCATTAATTTTAGGCAAACATTTTTTTTCCTTTACAACACCTTTAAGCCCAGATTCACACTGGGCTGCGGGAGTAAAGCCGTGCGAGTTCAGCTGAAATCGGTCCAGTGTGGCGTTGCACCAGTGTGAACCAGAGCTTAGACAGATTTTTGAACAATATTTGAGAGAAATAGGCCTTTTGTATACATAGAAAAACTCGTAGATCTTTCAGTTCAGCTCATGATAAATAGGGGTAAACACAAAAGTGTTGCGTTTATAATTTTGCTCAGTATATATATATAAGAAGGCCAGTATGGTGGCCTGAGTTTATGGGAGGAGCCTGGAGGGTATTTAAGCAGCCCACTCACACATGCTCTTTGTCGGTTCAGTGTGCGGTACTACACATCACTGGGCCGACTCTTCCCAGCTCACCTCATGTCCGTGAGTCTGCGCATTCAATCGCATTCGACATCGCAAGTGCATTGCGGCTTCTCCGCTAAAATGGTCTTCGTCGGCGGTTCCCGCTTACTGTCGCAGGTAGTATTCAAACCTTTTCGTATCATGTGCAATCTTGCAATTCATTATGCTTCCTATCCTGCATCCCTTTTGTAAAAAATCTGCCTCTGAGTTATTGTTGGTCATGTTGGTCCATCTTCCTCCTGCCAAACATACGATTCATTTGTAGCCACTGTCAGTCGTTGTCCGATATCACTCGCCACAGGCTTCACTGGTTATAAAATTCACTGTCCATGGTTGCTGTCTCATCCATTTGGAGATTAGCATGTATTGTTTGTATGGGTTCTTTGGCAGATTGAGGTGGTAATTGGACCACCTGGTGCCTTGTCTGCACTTGATTAGCCTGGGGGGGGTGGGTGGTTGGTAGGTGATTGGTTTCAAAGCAAGGGTTAGCATACACTCTACAACCAATTCGTATCAGATTCGTTCAATACTCCTGACTACCGATTCATATCGGATTCATTTCATGCATTTTACAACCATTTTGTATCAGTCATTTCTCTTTATAACCGATTTGTATCAGATACATTGCATACTTTCTACCGTTGCCATTCGTTGTTTCCCCCATGCCGTGTGTTTTAGTTCCCGCAGCGGAACTTACAAATTGTTTGTACACAGTTCTTCTCTCTCATTTATTTACCAAAGTCATTACCTGTGTGTCATGCATGGCGCCACACCACACTCTTCGGATGTGTTGCACACCCACTCCAGTCCAAAGCAAACCCAGTCGCACGTTCACTATCCCAGGTAGGATTCATTACCTTGTTTGTCATGTCAAATTCGTGGCCACTCGTGGTGTCACCCGTACCATATAATCGGTTCCCGCAGTGGAGCTTACAAATTATTCGTACGCACTTCTCGCGTTCTATTTTCTACACCAAACCTCGTTGTTTTTCCCCCATGCACGGCATCACGCTACACCTTCCCGATATGTTTCACTCCAGCCACAGTCCGCCGCAAACTCACTCGCATGGCCCACTGTCACAAGCAAGATTTGTTATTACATTTTTTATGTCCTATCAATTTGCTACCATTCGTTGTCTCCCATATCCTTCGTTAGTGGCCCCTACAGAACCTTCGAATCAAACGGACGCTGTCCTTCTACCTTATACTGCTCGCTTAAAGGTACAAACAAACCAGGTGTTTCTATCCTTTCTCAGTAACCCAATTATTATTGATTTAGACCTTGCAACCATGCAAATCATCTCAGCAGCCTGACACTCGTGTTAGGACCCTTGCAACACATGACCCTTCCAAAATGCAAAAAAATTAAAATAAATGTGTATATACATAAAAACGCAAAAAGAAAAAAAATATATAAAAACGCAAAAAAATAAATAAACTTTGCCACCACACAATCTCAGCCCAGCAACCTGTTGAGACCATTGCAACCATGCAAAATCGTCTCAGCAGCCTGACACCCTTGTTGAGACCCTTGCAAACGCAATACCGTCTCAGCAGCCCCACACTCATCGAGACCCTTGTAACCACGCAATACCGTCTCGAGCAACCTCCCACTCGTCAAAGACCTTTGTGACCACGCAGTCTCGCCCCAGCAACCTGGCATTCATTGAGACCCTTGCAGCCAGACAAATCGTCTTAGGCCTCAGGTACACTGCTGTTGGTAAACGGACGTTTAGAAACAGTTGGGTGTTTTTCAGCTGCCCCTGATCTCTCCTCTATGTTATCTTATCAGTACATGTACACAGGATCATTTATAGTCGTTTCTAGGCAGTTGAGTTTAGAAACCTTCCCGAAAAAAAAAAAAAAATGGGTTCAGATGGATGTTCAGAGGCATTCGAAACGCCAATGCCTGTAACAGCTTGTAAACACTGCCAGACGTGGTAACTCATGTTTTCCAGCGTTTCATTCACAGTCGTTTTCATAAAAAAAAATCAGGGAATATTGTCTCAGCTACTTGACACTTCATTTGAGACCCTTGCAAAATGTAATATCATCTCAGCTACCTCACACTCATCTAGACCTTTGCAACCACACAATCTCGTCTCAGCAACCTGACACCCATTCAGACCTTTGCAGCTATACAAAGTCGTCTTAGCAACCTGACACTCATTTGAGACCATTGCAAACACAATATTGTCTCAGCAACCTGACACCCGTTCAGACCCTTGCAGCCATACAAAGTCGTCTCAGCAGCCCGACACTCACTTGAGACCATTGCAAAACGCAATATCGTCTCAGCAACCTGACACCCGTTCAGACCTTTGCAGCCATACAAAGTCGTCTCAGCAGCCCGACACTCATTTGAGACCATTGCAAAACACAATATCGTCTCAGCAACCTGACACCCATTCAGACCCTTGCAGCCATACAAAGTCGTCTCAGCAGCCTGACACTCATTTCATTTGAGACCATTGCAAAATGCAACATCGTCTCAGCAACCCCTCACTTGTTGAGACCCTTGCAACCACACAATGCCATCTCAAAACAAACCTCATAATCATCGAGACCTTTGCAACCACGCAATATTGTCTCAGCAAACCTTCATACTCATCGAGGCCCCTGTAACCACACAATATCGTCCCAGCAACCACACAATATTGTCTGCAGTAGTATAAAACACCTTGCGGCATGCACCTACGTGCAAACCCGAATGCAAACTAAACTTGCAAACACACCTCAGTGACAAACAATCAGCCACACAAACACACAGTGGCACCCAGTTGGCCATTCATCTTCAGTGAGCGCGGGCCACTCATCTTTTCTCTGTCTTTTTCCCTGAGGTTAGTTCAGGTTTCCATCCAGCACCAGCGAGGGCACGTTGGTCTGCGAGTGCACGTTGGTCTACGAGTGCATGTATATCGTCTTGTTGAGCACATGTGTATTGTCTTGATTTTCTCACACCAATGCAAGATCCAGTCCAAGTTCTCAAACTAGACCAAGCATCAGTAGCAGACTTGTGGGGCAACTTCCCCACCTGATAGAACAGCATTTCATCCCGGCAGTGTCAGCCGAACCACCACGGGCTTTTGCGGCCATTTTTCGGCCGCCACTGGTTCTCCAAACCTTGGCCCCAGAAATTCTCTTAAATTTCTGCTTCACCCAGTCTTCATCACGCCTCGTGCTGTACCCCATCGTGGCAGCTGCCCAAGTCTGGGGCTACACTTGAACAGGACATTTAGACATGTCCTAGCCTTCATATCGTATTGCCACACACAGCTGACCCTTTCTCACAATACTATCACGCCATATCTAGGCGTCCAGCATTTCCTGTCCCTGCAGGACCCCAGTAAATCGTCAGTATTCTCGAGCCCATGCAGTCAAGTCCCTCCTACAGGGCATACAGAAGCACCAACCTGTAGTCAGTGGCAAGCACCTACCTTTCAAGAGTGTCCTCTTTAGGGACATGTCTAAAATCCTTACTCATTCCCCGTTTAGGGCTTTGCCCAGCCTAGTCACCCAAACAGCCATCTACCAGGGGGATAGGTAGCAGGTACAAAAGCTCCCTGGGATGAGCAGGCACAGACACCAAGTCCATAATACAAGTGACAAACAGTGGGGTGTTTATTGGTGCTATATACAAAGTCTTTTTACAGGTGCTGTACAGTGTGCAGAAAAGCAAAACAAAAGTAATTAATCAAAAGCCTAGCCGTGTCCCGGCTCTAACTATACAATATGCACGCCCTCACTACCAGGCTGAACAAACCTACATGATTAAAAAGTGATCAGCGCTACAGTATATGTGAAAAAACACAATAAAAATATGTAAATGGCTTGGGAGCCAACACTCAGTGAGCTGTGTAGTAATCAGATGGGCTACAGCAGCAAAAACTTCCAAAAAGTGACCCATCGGATGGGCTACAGTAGCCAAATCGTGAAGGTGATTTCCTCAACCGAGAAAATCTGGGGAACAGTGTATCAATAAACAATAAATTAATAAATAATATAAAATATAATTATACAAATTATTGTGCATCAAAATGAAGATTCATACATCCCAACCATTCCGTCTGAGCATCCCTATAGACTCTAGTTATCTGTGTCATTTTGATGCACAATAATTTTTATAATTATATTTTGTATTATTTATTAATTCATTGTTTATTGATACACTGTTCCCCAGATTTTCGCGGTTGAGGAAATCACCTTCACGATTTGGCTACTGTAGCCCATCCGATAGGTCACTTTTTGGAAGTTTTTGCTGCTGTAGCCCATCTGATTACTACACAGCTCACTGAGTGTTGGCTCCCAATCCATTTACATATTTTTATTGTGTTTTTTCCACATATACTGTAGCGCTGATCACTTTTTAATCATATATGTTTACAGTTTTTGTGCACCTTTTAGATTTAGCAACTTCAGTTACTTACATACTCTTT
Source organism: Rana temporaria (assembly GCF_905171775.1). Lineage (NCBI taxonomy): Eukaryota > Metazoa > Chordata > Amphibia > Anura > Ranidae > Rana > Rana temporaria. The sequence goes on from NC_053493.1 coordinate 177,775,814, forward strand.
TTGTTCACGTGGTATACGTTCCATTACTCGCAGTAGCGCAATAGACCCTTTTCTATTATTGAACAAACCTGCAGCTTGTCAGCTTCCACATAGATTGCTTAACAGTTTTGTTTACCAACCTTCTTGCTCTCACAGACCAACACTATCTGTGTGTCCCAGGGCAGAGCAAAGACTGTCTGCACAGATGAGCTTAAATTGGCCTGGGGGAGAGGGCCAACACCCGTACTGGAAAAGAGCTCAGAGATCCCTGAACGTATAAGAGAGGAGCCTGGGAGAGGTGTAAACCCCGAACAGGACTTTTCCAGGCTCTCTCTGGGACGCTCTGCTACACATCCTCCCCCCTTGTTTCAACCCCAGGGTTGGAACACCTGTAGCCCAACAGGAGTGAACACGGGACAGGGCATCTACATTCCCCATTTCAACACCTGGTCTGTGTTTTACCGTGAAGGAGTAATCCTGTAGGGCCAAAAACCACCGGTTCACCCGTCTATTCGTCTCCTTCTTTTGGGCCATCCATTTCAGGGGAGCATGGTCAGTTATCAACTCAAACTGGCGCCCCAACAAGTAGTACCTGAGTGCATTCACGGCCCACTTTATGGCTAAACACTCCTTTTCAATGACTGCATATTTTTTCTCATGGTCATTAAGCTTTCTGCTTAGGTACACCACAGGGTGTTCTTCCCCATTGTTTACCTGTGATAGTACTGCCCCGATACCCACATCAGAGGCATCCGTTTGAACCAAAAAGTCTTTGGCGAAATCGGGGGAGTATAGCACTGGCTGTGCACAAAGAGCTTTTCAGGACTTGGAAAGATTCTATTGGGGACCATTTCACCATTACTTTCCCTTTCGTAAGGTCTGTCAGTGGGGCAGCTATAGTTGCAAAATTTGGGATAAACCTTCTATAATACCCCGCAATGCCAAGAAAAGCCCTGACCTGCTTTTTATTTGCAGGACGTGGCCACTCCTGGATGGCTTCTATTTTATTCACCTGGGGCTTTATGACACCACGGCCAATAGTGTAGCCCAAATACTTGGCTTCCTCTAGACCGATGCCACATTTTTTGGGATTTGCCGTAAATCATTCTTTGAAGAGGGAATCAAGGACAGCCTGGACACGGGGCAAGTGAGACTCCCAGTCAGTGCTATGTACCACTATGTCATCTAGATAGGCTGCTGCATACTGTCGGTGAGGCCTTAGGGTCCTGTCCATAGCCCTCTGAAATGTCGCAGGGGCATTTTGCAACCCAAAAGGCATCCTCTTATATTGAAAGGATCCCTCCGGGGTTACAAATGCAGTCTTCTCTTTGGCGCTAGCAGTCAGGGGTATTTGCCAATACCCTTTTGTCAAGTCCAAAGTGGTCAGATAGTGAGCTTTGCCAAGTCGGTCTATAAGTTCGTCCACTCTGGGCATTGGGTACGTGTCAAACTTTGTCACTGCATTAAGCTTCCTAAAGTCATTGCAGAACCTACAAGTGCCATCCGGTTTTAGGACTAACACGATGGGGCTAGACCAGTCACTATTGGATTCCTCAATGACATCTACCTCCAACATCCTTCTAACTTCATCACTGATGTTCTTTCTCCTCGCTTCAGGAATTCGGTACGGTTGGAGCTTGACACGGACCCCCGGTTCAGTAACAATATCATGCTGAACTGCTGAGGTCGTGCCAGGCAACTCTAAAAATTTCTCTCTATTCCTTATCAGGAACTCTCTAGCTTCCTGTTTTTGGGAACATGACAGGGTGTCTGGAATGTTGACCTCAGGGATCAGAGGGGACTTAATACCTTTAAGCACTACAGGGAGGGACCTCATAGTCAACGCTAGTCTATCCTTCCAGGGCTTTAACAGATTTATGTGGTAAATTTGTTCGGGCTTCCTTTTACCTGGTTGATACACCTTGTAATTGACCTCCCCAACTTTTTCAATTACTTCAAAGGGACCCTGCCACTTAGCCAGGAACTTTCTCTCAACAGTGGGAACCAACACGAGGACCCTGTCACCAGGTGAGAAAACACGGAGTTGGGTCCCCCTGTTGTATATTCTCTGTTGGGCTGCTTGGGCCTGCAGTAAGTGTTCCTTTACCACCGGCATGATTGCTGCAATCCTCTCCTGCATTTGAGCGATATGCTCAATGACACTTTTGTGGGGTGTCTGTTCCCCCTCCCAAGTTTCCTTGGCTATGTCTAAGGCCCCATACACACAAGAGGATTTATCCGCGAATACGGTCCAGCGGACCGTTTCCGCGGATAAATCCTCTCGAGGATTTCAGCGGATTTCTCTGCGATGGAGTGTACTCACCATCGCCTTGAAATCCGCGCCGAAATCCTCTGGCGATGACGTGTCGCGCCGTCGCCGCGATTATGACGCGGCGACGTGCGCGACGCTGTCATATAAGGAATTCCACGCATGCGTTGAATCATTACGACGCATGCGGGGGATCCCTTTCGGACGGATGGATCCGGTGAGTCTATACAGACCAGCGGATCCATCCGTTGGGATGGATTCCAGCAGATAGATTTGTTTAGCATGTCAGCGAATATTTGATCTGCTGGAATCCATCCCAGGGGATAAATATCCGCGGAAACAGATCCGCTGGAGTGTACACACCATAGGATCTATCCGCTGAAACCCATTCGCTGGGATTTTTCAGCGGATGGATTCTATCGTGTGTATGGGGCCTAAGAGTCCTCGAGGATGTCTCCCATAGAGCAGCTCAAATGGAGAGTACCCCGTAGAGGACTGGGGAACCTCCCTGATGGCGAACATCAAGTACAGTATCAGGAAGTCCCAGTTTCTCCCATCCTTGTCCACAACCTTCTTTAACATACTCTTTAATGTCTTATTGAAGCGTTCCACCAAGCCATCCGTTTGAGGATGATACACCGAGGTTCGCAACTGCGTCACCTTAAATAACTTGCACAGCTCCCTAGTTATCCGTGACATTAATGGGGTACCCTGGTCTGTAAGGATTTCTTTAGGGATGCCAACCCGACTGAACACCATAAACAGCTCTTTGGCAATGTTTTTAGCAGACGCGGCGCGTAAGGGAACAGCCTCAGGGTAACGGGTAGCGCAATCCATGATCACGAGGATATGCTGATGACCACGGGCAGATTTGGGGAGCGGACCCACAAGGTCCATGGCAATCCTTTCAAAGGGCACTTCAATAATGGGCAAGGGCACTAAAGGACTTCGGAAGTGAGGCTGTGGGGCTGACATCTGACACACAGGACAGGATTGACAATAATTCTCAATATTTTTCTGTATCCCAGGCCAGTAAAACCTGCGCAACACTCTTTCAGTGATTTTCTCAACCCCTAAATGGCCTCCTAGCAAGTGCCCATGAGAAGTTCCAACACCACCCGCCTGTATGGCCTAGGGACCACCAACTGCTCAACCACTTCATCATTCATTTTACATACATGATACAGTAAATCCTCATTGCTGCAGAAATAAGGAAAACAGGTCATATCCCCTGGTTCGACAGGTACATCATTAATCACCATTACATTTTCCCAGGCCCTGGCAAGGGTAGGGTCTTTTCTCTGCTCAGTACCAAAAATGTTCCTTGTGCACATTAAGGTCAGCAAACTCCAACGTAGGCTCAGAGTCAGCAGACGGCTGTCCAGCTCTACTGGTTGTGGGGACTTCCTCAGGCTCCTCCAGCTCTCCTGCCATAAATGAGAAAGGAAAGCTCGGAGAGCCCTGAGATGAGTCCCCTGAACCCACAATATCAGAAGTAGCCAGGAGCTCTGGCTCTGCGACTGAGTCAGGTACTGCGACCGGGTCGGGACGATCCCACAGTTCCCAAAACTTAAGGAAGTCCCTACCAATGATGGCCTCGTGCACCAAGTGGGGCACAAGTCCGACCGCATGGGACACCGTACCTAAACCAGTTTTAAACTGAACTGTGGCTATAGGATACTCCCGGGTATCCCCATGTACACAGATCACAGCAATTTTTTTAGCATGAAAATTCATAGTTTCAACCATCTCAGCTGTAACCAAAGTAACCAGACTTCCAGAGTCCAGCAAGGCCGTAATAGGCTTATTATTAACAGTCATTTGACACATGTGTTTCCCCACATTTGGCACTGCAGCGCATGAAACAGCAGCAAACATAGACTGCCTTCTAATGGACAGATCACACTGCATTGGTTCATCAGTCAATGGACAGTTTGCTGCAACATGTCCCAGTTCTTGGAAACGAAAACACCTGATGTTTCCCCAGTTCGGTTTGCTGACAGGCAGTGGTTTCCCTTGTTTGGGACGCCAAACTTCAGTCCTGGCACCAAAAATCATCCCCCCTACTTCCTTGCCATGCTTACAACCCACTTCCCCTGGAACAGTCTTACCGGTTGCCTGGGGAGACCGTGGCTTTGGGTGGAAAGTCTGTGCGGCTGTTGGGGTGGTGACCAGGTTCTCAGCAGCAAAGTACCTCTCAACGAGTTCCATCAGGTTATCTGCCGAATTGGGGTCTCCTTGACTCACCCACTTCTGCAGGGGGATTAGCAGTGACCTCAGGAATTGGTCCATGACCACACGCTCCACTATTTGTGGCGCAGACAGGGACTCCGGCTGTAGCCATTTTCGCACCAGGTGGATTAGATCAAACATCTGCGATCTTGGGGGCCTCTCAACTTGGAAGAACCAGCTGTGGACCCATTGTGCTCGAACGGCCAAGGTGACACCGAGTCGCGCCAGAATTTCCCGCTTGACCTTCTCATAGTTTCCCCCTTCTGCCGACTCCAGATCATAGTAGGCCTTCTGCGATTCACCAGACAGTAAGGGGGCAATCAGTCCTGCCCACTTGGTTTTAGGCCAACCTTCCCTCTCAGTGGTCCATTCAAATGTTAACAGGAAGGCCTCTGGGTCATCATCCGTAGTCATCTTGGACAGAAAGCGAGCCACATGGATGGCTGAAGCCTTGCTTCCAATATCCTTGATTTCCGCAGGTGCCCACAGTGCTAGCGTTTCTGCAACCTTAGTCAGGGTTTTCCCATCCGCTTCTGCAGCAGTGGCAAGCTGTTGAAACAGCCTCTGCGATTGCTCCTGTACAGCACCAATCTGCCACTGCGATTGCTCTTGTGCAGCATTAATCTGTTGGTACAGCGCCTTGGTTTGCTCCTGTGCAATAGCATTGGCTTGCTGTTGTGCAGCGTTGGCTTGCTGCAGTGCAGCGTTAGTTTGCTGTTGTGCAGCATTGGGTAACACCATTTGTTTGAGGATTTCCTCCATGTTGTCACTTTAGGTACTGGCCTTTTAAATAGTAACTTACTACTGCTGGTCGCAGCCTCCACCATATGTAAGCTGGGTACAAAAGCTCCCTGGGATGAGCAGGCACAGACACCAAGTCCATAATACAAGTGACAAACAGTGGGGTGTTTATTGCTGCTATATACAAAGTCTTTTTATAGGTGCTGTAAAGTGTGCAGAAAAGCAAAACAAAAGTAATTAAACAAAAGTCTAGCCGTGTCCCGGCTCTAACTTTACAATATGCACGCCCTCACTACCAGGCTGAACAAACCTACAGCTTGTCAGCTTTCACATAGATTGCTTAACAGTTTTGTTTACCAACCTTCTTGCTCTCACAGACCAACACTATCTGTGTGTCTCAGGGCAGAGCAAAGACTGTCTGCATAGGTGAGCTTAAATTGGCCTGGGGGAGAGGGCCAACACCCGTACTGGATCAGAGCTCAGAGATCCCTGAACGTATACGAGAGGAGCCTGGGAGAGGTGTAAACCCCGAACAGGACTTTTCCAGGCTCTCTCTGGGACGCTCTGCTACAATATATATATAATGTATATATGTAAATATACATAAATAATAGATTACACTTACTTGCAAACTATGCTGCCCCGAGATCTACCATGACAAGGTTTGATCTGCAAAGAACAAGCGATTGCCTTCCACATTTCAGGATGACACTTTCGAATATCTAGAACTGGAATGTTCATAAAAGGCATCTTGATGCTACCTTTCTCCCACAGCTTCATGTCATTCATTGCTCCCTGGTCTGATTGTGCATTGCAGCTCCTAAATAGTTCAATCGGCCTGAAAGAAAAACAAAAAACAATATACATTATACTAATGTTTTTTTTTTATTTTTTATAAATGCCTGCATCCAATGTACTAAGGCTTACTGTATGTGAATACATGGACAAAATAAATATATATGGATAAGCAAATCATATCCTCAAGGTATTTATTATGTACTTGTGGCATGAATTTACTTAAAAGTGTGGTTTGTTATGAAATGTACACTAAGCCAAACTGTAGCTAGCAATAATTGAAATGTAAAATAATATTTTTTGGTCTATCTGACTGCAGTTAGAGATAACTTGTGTACATTATGTAGGAACAAAACTGCATTAAAGTGTTTGTTACCGCAACATTTCATATTTTTGATATGTGCCTGCTGTACCATGTACCTGTATGAAAAAGCCTCCTGTTGTCTTTGTATTGCTTCCTTTGTGTGAAATCCCTGGTGTGACTTGTCCTGACATGCCTCCCCTGCACAGCCTTTCACCAAAAAAGTCAGTGTACTGCTGTGTCTCGTCCACCCAGATCTTATGCAGCTGAGAACAGAGGGAATGTGATCACTTATAAAAAAAAGGGGGGTATTTATTATGTTTTTTTAAAATCTATACATAAATGTTTTGTCTTTCATTTCTAATTTCAACTGAATAGGTTGTTTTACTTGTTTTACAAGGTGAACATTTACAAACACTTTAAGTTTGCATTGATATATTTAAAGGTGACTGTAAAAAAAACAAAGCTGAAGCAAACTATAAAGATATTCCTGCCACACTGACCCCTTTGTTATCCGCACAGGTGGTGGATGTGCCTGCCAAGAAGGAGTCGGATCCCAGCTGTGTAGGAGACCCGGAGGAGACCACCACCTGGCACACTGAGTACCCCAGCCATCTTGGCCTCCAAATCATGAGCCTAGAATAGCGGGCACAGAAGACCCTGAGCCCACGCCCCGGGAAATTCTGTCTGCAGTCACCTCTTGCCCTTTACCCCAGTATGGCATAATCCTAGATATCCAGAGCTACAGGAACTACATAGTTTTACTCTATGGAAAGAGAGGGGGATTTGGTTCTTTACGCAGTTGTATGAGGGGGAGGTGTTAAAAACATTGTCATGGATATGCAATAAAGTCTGGCAGCTTACCTGTCTCCATGTGTTCATTAGAGGCCTGACCCTCTTTCTGGTTGTCTTTTATCACCTTCCTCCCTGTATGGCTCCACCCCAGGCCATCCCAGGAAGCCTATATTAACCACTGCACTGCTAGTCTGCTTTCCTTTTCAACCGCATTGTTAGCTTAAATTCCTGTCTGCAGTGTGCTACGTTTACCTTCCTGTGTACCGTTTTTGGCTAGTCCCTGACTTCTTCTGTTTGCCTGTGACCCTGACCTTTTGCCTGTCCCTCAGTTTCCCTTGTCTGCCTGTTGCCCTGACCTCGGCTTACCCATCACTATCGATTGTCCTGGTTGCTGCTTCCCCTCTCTCCCTGTGGAGCTGGACCTAGGGGATCCCAGGGGTCGCGACCTGGATCCATCTGCAGCGAAGGCCATTCTCACCACTAGAGGCTCTGGTGAACACAAAGCTGGGTCTTAGACTCTGTGCCCTGGGGAATCTTGGGTTCACGCTTCCTCTCTGATTGCAGCAGTCGGCCATAAGGTTCACTACCCTGTGGTGCATCCCTGACCCCAACGGGGTGCACTTGTCACCTGGCCACAGATAACCTGACAAACATATGAACAGTTATGCAAGGAATTCCAGTTAGCCCCTAGGGGCTTTTATCAATATCTCCAACATGCCCTGCAGGCACAGCAAATAACACATTCTTTGGTAGTACCACCACCTTTATTGTTGATGGAAGTCCTCAAGGCTGATAGCCGGGGAGGACTAATATCAAAAATATATGTGGAATTGCTATCCTCAATCCAGGACCATGCCACTTTTAGATGCTGTAGCAAATGGGAAGAAGATATAGGGGACATAGAAGGGGATCAGTGTGACATGGCGCTAGAATCCATCCCTGCGGTATCAGTTTCCGCGTTGCATAAACTGTCACAATTATTTATTTATTTTGCACAGGGCACACTGGTGCAGCTGCACAGGTGGGGAGGAAGAGACTTCCCCCTGTGCCCAAAGTGCAAAGTACACCAGGGGGATTTTATACATCTCATCTGGAGATGTCCAAAGCTTCATCGGTACTGCGAGGAAGTCTACTAGATTGGCTCATGTACCTGTCCCTCTGGATCCCCTGGTGTACTTGCTTGGGGCCAATAACGCTGAAATGTTCCCGAAAAGAATGTATTATTTGTTAACTAGACTGATGTATCTAGCTAGAAAGCTCATTGCACGATATTGGATGGCACCTGAAGTGCCTACAGGGAAGCAATGGATCGCCTATGTCAATTCCCTACTCCTAAAGCCCCGTACACACGACCGAACATGTCTGCTGAAACTGGTCCGCGGACCAGTTTCAGCAGACATGTTCGGTCGTGTGTAGGCCCGAGCGGACAGGATTCCAGCGTACATTTGCTCGCCGGGCCTTTTTCCAGCGGGCAAATATTTCTGAACATGTTTTAAAACATGCCCGCTGGAATCCTGCCCGTCGGACATGTTCGGTCGTCTGTACAGACCTACCGTACATGTCCGAGCGGCCGCCATCCCTCGCATGCGTCGAATGACTTAGACGCATGCGTGGAAGCATTGAACTGGCAGGGCCGCGCACGTCGCCGCGTCATCGTCGCGGCCACGCCCCGCGTATTGTTTACGCGCGGATTTCTGTATGATGGTGAGTACAGCCATCATACAGAAATCCCCGGGCAGACATGTATGGTGAAAACGGTCCGGCGGACCGGTTTCATCGTACATGTTTGCTCGTCTGTACAAGGCCTAAGAGAACGGCTGGTATACAGCTGTAGGAAGGTAGTGGGCAGATTTGATTCTATATGCGCCACCACAATTGGTAAAAGGACAGGCTGTTCCTGCTATTAGGAGGCGCAGCCAACGGTAAGTATGGACGTCGTTCCCGCGTCGCGATTTTCAAATTTTAAGTCGTCCGTGAATGTCGAAGCCAATGACGTCCTTGCGACGTCATTTACCGCAATGCACATCGGGAAAATTTAGGGACGGCGCATGCGCAGTACATTCGGCGCGGGAACGCGCCTAATTTAAATGATCTACGCCCCCTACGGGATCATTTGAATTACGCGCGCTTACACCGGCCCATTTTACGCAATGCCGCCGCAAATTACGGAGCAAGTGCTTCGTGAATACAGCGTTGCTCCTGTAATTTACGGCGGCGTAGCGTAAAAACGATACGCTGCACCGCCCTACCTGAATCTGGCCCACTGATAATATGTAGTATGTGAGCAAATGTTATAAAATGGAATAAAAAGATTTTGATTACATTTTTTATATTTTTTTCTCCTCTAAAACCTAGGTGAGTCTTATGGTCAGGTGCGTCTTATGGAGCGAAAAATACGGTAATACTGTATGTCATGTGGATAGTGAAAAGTTATTTCGCGCTATTAAGGACTACTAATGATCATAACCAAACAAAAAATGAAGTGCAGCAAAACCGAATAGTGTTTACAATACACAAGTGAAATGATAATGGAAGGGGATTCTGCGCAAAACTACACGCTCACAGAAATAAGTGACGGTATGAGTAATAAAATGTGCACAAACCATACACATAAGTACATAAAGAGAACACTGCTCTAAAGTGAAAATCAGGTCAAAATAATAGGGTGCAAAGTGAAAAAAAAATAAAAAAATAATCAAAAAGTGCACAATGTCCCATAAGCAGATATTGTGATGAGCTGCCATGACTGTATGTCATTCCACGTTTGTAGTATGTTTTGTTGTTAAAATAAATACATTTTCCTTTGATCTATAAAATATGAATAAACAAGCAGTACTTTTTTAAATTAGTATTTGTCACAAACACTTTAAAAAATGTATACTTAACTGATTTCCCTCCCGAAACAACCAAATCTATCTTCATTCAATGTAAATTGTAAAAAAAATAAAACATTTAAATAATCAAGCTAAAAATCTTTTTACCGATTATTAAAGTTGGTACAGTAAGTAAGGTTCCGACATCCCAGTTGACACGGTTCTCTTACGTCCGCTAGGCATGTTAGCATTGAAGACTCTGAAGGGTTGTATTCACATTCATTATCAAACTTTTGCCAGTTTTGAGTATTTCCCCAGCTGGTACTGTATAATTTTGTACACAATTCCCTAAAAACAGTAAAAAAAGTTAAAGCAAATTCATTCACCTAGGTAAGCAGTTTAATTGTCTACTCTACATAAAATCTACAACATGTTATCAGTTTCTGTATTTTAATAAATGAACAAGCAAGACTACAGTGCTAGTATATGTAGCAATGCCTAGAAAAAAAATGTCTCTAAAGTGCAGAATGAACTCGACAGTTACTGAGTAAAATATTTTTTTTATCACTGGATGATGGGCAAATAAATGTGTATTTTCTGTACAGCCAACCCTAGTTTTTCTCAGTGTTCTTATTGCTGTGGGGATTTACCATGAAATATAAGGGTGTCTCCTGAAACATACTTGCACACAGGGTCGGACTGGCTTACTGGGATACCGGGAGATTTCCCAGTAGGCTGCCTGCCCTGCGGACAGTTTGAACTACAGCTGCAGCGCAGCGCTTCCCTCCCCTCTTTCTCTCCTACTGCCCTGTGTATAACGCCGCCGGGTCTGTATTCAGCAGCGACACTGTTACAAGGTCCCGCCCCTGGCTCCCGGCTCGTGTGATAGTGTATTGAAGATTTCACCTATCACACGAGCCGGTCTAGGGGGGGGGGCGGGACCTTGTAACAGAGCCGCTGTAGAACACAGACCCGGCGGCTATACACAGGTGGAGAGAGAGACCCAGCTGATACAACTTGGGAGATGTCCGCTGTCTGTGTTATGTACGCAATGGTGAGCCTGTATGGATTGGCACAGTAAGGCTGAATTCACAGGCAGCAATGGTGGGCACAGTGAGAATGAAAACACTGGCACAGGCAGCAATAGTGGGCACAGTAAAGGCTGAATTTGTGGGCACAGGCTGCAATGGTGGGCACAGTAAAAGCTGAATTCATGGGCACAGGCTGCAATGGTGGGCACAGTGAGAATGAAAACACGGGCACAGGCTGCAATGGTGGGCACAGTAAAGGTTGAATTCATGGGCACAGGCTGCAATGGTGGGCACAATAAAGGCTGAATTCACAGGCACAGGCTCAGGACCAGACTGGCCTACTGGGATACCGGGAGATTTCCCGATAGGCTGCCTGCCCTGAGGCCGGATTGAACTATGGCTGCAGCGCAGCACTTCCCTCCCCTCTTTCGCACCTCCTGCCCTGTGTATAACACCGCTGGGTCTGTGTTCGGCAGCGACACTGTTACAAGGTCCCGCCCCCGGCTCCCGGGTCATGTGATAGTAGATTGAAGATTCCGCCTATCAGCCAGTCTAGGGGGGCGGGACCTTGTAACATCGCCGCTGCAGAACACAGACCCGGCGGCTATACACAGGAGCAGAGAGAGAGACCCAGCTGATACAACTTGGGAGATGTCTGCTGTCTGTGTGATGTACGCAATGGTGAGCCTGTATGGTTTGGCACAGTAAGGCTGAATTCATGGGCATAGGCTGCAATGGTGGGCACAGTGAGAATGAAAACACGGGCATAGGCTGCAATGGTGGGCACAGTAAAGGCTGAATTCATGGGCACAGGCTGCAATGGTGGGCACAGTGAGAATGAAAACACGGGCACAGGATGCAATGGTGGGCACGGTAAAGGTTGAATTCACGGGCACAGGTTGCAATAGTGGGTACAGTAAAGGCTGAATTCACGGGCACAGGCTGCAATGGTGGGCACAGTGAGAATGAAAACATGGGCACATGCTGCAATGGTGGGCACAGTAAAGGCTTAATTCAGATGAAACTCAAAGAACTGCTGTCGAAGGGGCGTAGCCAGATGTAGGAGTGGAGTGAGAATGTCAGTTTGTGAGATCCTCCACTCCATACCCCCCTCTCTAAATGAAATTATGCCGGAATAGTATGCCTAGTCTGGGCTCAATTAATCAAACCCCCGTTATTGCCTGCTTCCACTGTTCACTGCCCACTGTCTCCACTGAACACTGTGTGACCCCGTGACCTCCTTGTGAGAGCTCTGCCCTGCATTTAGAATCTTACCCCCGCTGAGGAGCCGAGGGGCTGTTGATCGGAGTGTCTGGGCTTGTGCCTTGCTGTGTAGGGGACCGCCGTGTGCCATTGTCTTGCCCCGCCCTTCGGTATTGGAGGTCCGTAGAGCTGTCAGACTCGGGAGAGGGGGTGCGGACTCCACTGAGCGAAGCGTCGGGGACTCCACAATACACAGAGCCAAGGCCGTCTTTAACATTCATTAGGCCTTGGGCAAAGATTGTATTGGCCCCCCCCCCCAGCTAGACTCAAAATGAGTTTACTGCAGCAGATCAGGCAGCGATTGTGATTGGCTGCCAGAGGTTACAACACATCATTATAGCTCACAGATTAGTTGCTAGAGGTTACAGAACATCATTACTGCTCACTACTTGCTAGAGGTTACTACACATCATAACCTCTCAGTGGAAATTGAAGGTGTGGTCAAACTGCACTAGTATTGAGGGGTAAGGTGGGTGCAGAGTGCAGGGGTGAGGTGGGTGCAGAGTGCAGAGGGAGGTGGGTGCATGCTGAGGTGAGTACAGAGGAAGGTGGGTGCAGGCTAAGGTGGATAGAGAGGGAGGTGGGTGCAGGCTGAGGTGGGTGCAGAGGGAGGTGTGTACAGAGAGAGGTGGGTGCAGGCTGAGGTGGGTACAGAGGGAAGTGGGTGCAAGCTGAGGTGGGTAGAGGAAGGTGGGTGCAGGCTGAGGTGGGTGCAGAGGAAGATGGGTGCAAGCTGAGGTGAGTACAGAGGAAGGTGGGTGCAGGCTGAGATGGGTGCATGCTGAGGTGGGTACAGAGGGAGGTGGGTGCAGGCTGAGGTGGGTACAGAGGGAGGTGGGTGCAGAGTGAGGTGGGTGCAGGCTGAGGTAGGTACAGAGGAAGGTGGGTGCAGGCTGAGGTGGGTACAGAGGAAGGTGGGTGCAGGCTGAGGTGGGTACAGCGGGAGGTGGGTGCAGGCTGAGGTGGGTACAAAGGGAGGTGGGTGCAAGCTGAGGTGGGTACAGGGTGCAGGCTGAGGTGGGTACAGAGGGTACATGGTGCAGGCTGAGGTGGGTACAGAGTGCAGGCTGAGGTGGGTACAGCGGGAGGTGGGTGCAGGCTGAGGTGGGTACAAAGGGAGGTGGGTGCAAGCTGAGGTGGGTACAGAGGGAGGTGGGTGCAGAGGGAGGTGAGTACAGAGGGAGGTGGGTGCAGGCTGAGGTGGGTGCAGAGGGAGGTGGGTACAAAGGAACATGGGTGCAGGCTGAGGTGGGTGCAGAGGAAGATGGGTGAAAGCTGAGGTGAGTACAGAGGAAGGTGGGTGCAGGCTGAGATGGGTGCATGCTGAGGTGGGTACAGAGGGAGGTGGGTGCAGGCTGAGGTGGGTACAGAGGGAGGTGGGTACAGAGGAAGGTGGGTGCAGGCTGAGGTGGGTACAGAGGGAGGTGGGTGCAGGCTGAGGTGGGTACAGAGGAAGGTGGGTGCAGGCTGAGGTGGGTACAGCAGGAGGTGGGTGCAGGCTGAGGTGGGTACAAAGGGAGGTGGGTGCAAGCTGAGGTGGGTACAGAGGGAGGTGGGTACAGAGGGAGGTGGGTGCAGAGTGAGGTGGGTGCAGGCTGAGGTAGGTACAGAGGAAGGTGGGTGCAGGCTGAGGTGGGTACAGAGGAAGGTGGGTGCAGGCTGAGGTGGGTACAAAGGGAGGTGGGTGCAAGCTGAGGTGGGTACAGGGTGCAGGCTGAGGTGGGTACAGAGGGTACAGGGTGCAGGCTGAGGTGGGTACAGAGTGCAGGCTGAGGTGGGTACAGCGGGAGGTGGGTGCAGGCTGAGGTGGGTACAAGGGGAGGTGGGTGCAAGCTGAGGTGGGTACAGAGGGAGGTGGGTGCAGGCTGAGGTGGGTACAGAGGGAGGTGAGTACAGAGGGAGGTGGGTGCAGGCTGAGGTGGGTGCAGAGGGAGGTGGGTACAGGCTGAGGTGGGTGCAGAGGAAGATGGGTGAAAGCTGAGGTGAGTACAGAGGAAGGTGGGTGCAGGCTGAGATGGGTGCATGCTGAGGTGGGTACAGAGGGAGGTGGGTGCAGGCTGAGGTGGGTACAGAGGGAGGTGGGTACAGAGGAAGGTGGGTGCAGGCTGAGGTGGGTACAGAGGGAGGTGGGTGCAGGCTGAGGTGGGTACAGAGGGAGGTGGGTACAGGCTGAGGTGGGTACAGAGGAAGGTGGGTACAGAGGGAGGTGAGTGCAGGCTGAGGTGGGTGCAGGCTGAGGTGGGTACAGAGGGAGGTGGGTACAGAAGAAGGTGGGTACAGAGGAAGGTGGGTACAGAGAAAGGTGGGTACAGAGGAAGGTGGGTACAGAGTGCAGGACTGAGGTGGGTGTACAGAGCTCCACTCAAGGCTCTCCTCCCATAAAGCCCCCCATTCCAGTACAGAGTTTTCCTGCTCTGTCCCAAATGCTACTGACAGCATGTTGTCCTGCGATGTCCGTGCAGCCTACAAGTCCCAGAAGCAGCTTCCTCTCTGTGCAGAGTCCCCGCCCCCTTCCTCCTCTGCTCTCTCTCAGATCAGTGTGTGTATACACGAGGGATGAGAGCGGCCGCAGGGAGAGAAGCGATGTCACTTGGAAATACAGAAGCAGCGTATTTCCAAGTGACGGCAGCGAGCAGCCAGCATGCGACCAGCACCGGAGGTGGCCGAACTCCAAGGCTCAAGGGACGGGCAGTGCAGGGCCCCCCAACAATGACAGGGCCCTAGGCATATGTCCCTTTTGCCCTGTGTTAAAGTTGGCCCTGCACAGAGCCGCATGTGATTCTCACTGGTAATCTCGCAAGATTTCCCGGCCATACGAGATCCTACTAACAGAGTGGGGAACGAAGCTGGTGTGTTGGAGGAGCGCTGTATGAGGCAAACACAGACCACAGGAGGCGTGATTGGGAAGGAGACAACCACCACAGTGCATAAAGTAAAGCAGCCAGGTGACATAGTGGCCCAGATTCAAGAAGCTGTTGCGCGGCGCAATAGCTGTTTTGCTCCCGCGTAGCGAATGCCCCTGATTCAGGAACATCGCTACGCGGACTGCAGCCTAGGAAATTACAGACATAAGCCTCCTTATGCCTTCATATCTCAGGCTGCATTCTTGCGTTGGCCGCTAGGGGGCGCGGCCATTGTGATCGGCGTATAGTATGCAAATTGCATACTACCACCGATTCACAAAAGTTGCGCGGGCCCTGTGCACGCAAGGTACGGAGTTTTCGTACGGCGACTTTAGCGCAAGGCTGCTCCTGCTAATAGTAGGAGCAGCCAATGCTAAAGTATAGCCGCCCTTCCCGCTCGTGAAATTTAAATTTCACGTCGTTTACGTAAGTGATTCGTGAATGGCGCTGGACGCCATTCACGTTCACTTAGAAGCAAATGACGTCCTTGCGACGTCATTTGCCGCAATGCACGTCGGGAAAGTTTCCCGACGGAGCATGCGCTGTTCGCTCGGCGCGGGAGCGCGCCTAATTTAAATGATTCCCACCCCCGGCGGGATCATTTACATTAGGCGCCCTTACGCCGGGCTAATTAGCATAGCGCCCGCGCAATTTACGGAGCTACTGCTCCGTGAATCACGGGCAAATCAAAATATTTGCGTGGGCGCAGAGCAAAAATCGTTGCCCTTTGCCCACGCAAATATTGCGCCGATCTACCTGAATCTGGGCCAGTATCTGTTTCTCTTTACAGTCTTTTCTCCTTAAACCCCTAAATAATAGCCTCTAATTATACTATTGACTGTTTGTCACGGAAGGTCCCCGCACTCAGAACGAATGCTTCCGTCAGATACTGCTTCCCATAGTCTCGACATAGATACCAGATATTTTAGCTGCCTTGTAACACACAACGAGACGAGACTAAGTATGCTAAGTATGGAATCTTTAATAGCATCAAAAACACAATCTCTTATACAGTAAAGAGGAGGTGACCAGAACAATAATTAACATGAGCTAATTGATCTAATCATTTAGCCAGACGAGGTGAGTAGACGCCCCGGCTCTTCATTCATCTGCTGTACAATACACAATCTCTTAAGCGTAAACACAGGACATCTTCACACACACACAATAGAGGCAATTAGCACAAAGAATAGAGAGATAGCTGGAGGTGAGGACATTAACATTTCAACAGTCCGTTACACAGAGGAATGAATCACATCTACAATTAACCCGTTGAGTTCAGAATCAACCAACTTAAAATAGTCCTACAGATCTTGGAATATAATGTGGAAAATAAATACATAATAATCCCATCTCAGGTAGTCCAAGATATCATTGTTCAGGCATTCTATGCCCATAGTGGTCATAGGATGATTTTAGACATAAGAAGGTCTGAGTCTGTGACATTTCTCCCCCATCAAAAGTCGACTAACAAGGTCCCAGACCTTCACCTGTTCTGGACATGCGTTAGTCAGATAAAGTGAACTCACATAGTCTGTCCGTATGACCTCCAATCTTGGCTGCAAGGAGTAGTTGACACCAATAGGTGTGGGGCAGAGGTCATTGACTCTCCGTCCGGCTGCCAGCGGTTCGGCTGGGTGGTTTTCAACATTTCGGGGCTTGGTCTGCTGCTGGGCAGAGGGGCCAACCGCCCCAGCTTCCTGAAGCTGTAGAGACACTGTAGGTGTTAGGCAGGGGCCAGCGGCGCTCTGCCTTTTTGGCAGCACTTCTGCTGGGGACTCCACATCATCCGCTACAGCTAACCATTGGGGAAGGAGGCTGGATTCCTCCACACCCAAACTGTGTAGCTGCCATTGGGGAGGTGAGCTAGCTGCTTCCTTTTCCGTTCCCTCATATGGCTGCTGGGACAACATGTCTGTGGTACTGTCTCCCAGATGCACGGATCTTTGCTGGGGAGGAAAGACCACGTTCTCCACCCTGGCCAACTGTTGGGGAGGGACGATGAACACCTCCTCTCCCTTCTCACCCTGAGCCTCCTGAACTGCCACAGAGGTGGGGCAGAGGTCTTGAACCCTCTGTCCGGTGACCAGCGCTTCAGCTGGGAAAGTTCCTTGCAACTCCACAGATACTGCTGTTGGTGATGGGCAGAGCACAGGGAAGTGTGGCCCTAATAACAGCTCTTCTGCTGGAGGCTCCTCATGTTGTTCTTCCTCAGCAGAAAAGTCTATTAAATCCCCTGTTTCTGCAACTGGTGTCTGGGGATAGAGGTTCACAATCTCCTGTCCATGGAACCCAGAAGATGCTTTAGGTACTGAGCAGAGGTTAGCAGAGCTCGGCCCTGCGGTCAGTACTTCAGCTTTGGGAATGGCAATCTCCAGATTTTCCACTGCCGATTCACTGGCATACTGCTGGACAGGCACATTCATGATCATCCCATGCAGAAACAGAATCATCAAGGCCAGTCAGCACTTGCTGCATCCGCCATAAGACCTCCCGGTCCATAGCTGCAGGGGCAGGTTGGCAAAGCACACTGTTACCCTGCCACATTGCTGATTCTTCAGCCAGGATTTCAGCATTGTCCACTGGTATTTCCTGATAGTCCCAGGCAAAGGGAGCCCAGCCCTGGCGCTGAGCAGAGTCTAGCAGCCGTCTGTAGGCAAATTCCAGCTCCCATTCCTGAACGGCCAGAAACTCCAAATCTTCCTGTAGCCAGTGCACTTCCGAGAGATTCAGTCTTCGCTCTCTGTATTCCATTATGTCCTCCAAACGGCACTCCCGATCGCTCCCAAAGTCGGGGTCCTCGTACATCCTCCAATACAACAATCCCAGGCCATTATAGTCAAAGCCTTCCGTGGGGCTGTCATCCGCTGACCACAGGCACACTTGGGCTACATACCACCGAAGGGCTCTGTAGCTTTTGTCCAACCGCATCTCTGCCCGGATCAGCCTGCTAAACTCCGCTGTCCACTCCTATTTTGGTTGTTCCCCCAATAACAGCATTTGTACTTCATACTGCGACCAGTACCTTACATGGATGGAGGGGAGAGCTTTTCCCTGGTGTTGCTGCTCGAGAGCTAGCGCTTCCTTCCAGAGTTCGCAGTGGATTGAATCGGACCATCCTAGCAGGACCTGCTCTGATACTGGTCCTCTGTGCTGTATCTGCTTCTCTTGCAACCTCCTTCCGAATTCCTTTTCCATGGCGGCTGGTATCTGTACCTCTCCTCTCCTGCTATCCGGACCTTGGATCCAGGTGGAGGATGGATGTCCCCGACTGCAGAAAGCGTCCCGCTGCTAGCCACCACTGTCACGGAAGGTCCCCGCACTCAGAACGAATGCTTCCATCAGATACTGCTTCCCATAGTCTCGACATACCAGATATTTTAGCTGCCTTGTAACACACAATGAGACGAGACTTGTATGTGTGCTAAGTATGGAATCTTTAATAGCATCAAAAACACAATCTCTTATACAGTAAAAAGGAGGTGACCAGAACAATAATTAACATGAGCTAATTGATCTAATCATTTAGCCAGACGAGGTGAGTAGACACCCCGGCTCTTCATTCATCTGCTGTACAATACACAATCTCTTAAGCGTAAACACAGGACATCTTACATCTCACAATAGAGGCAATTAGCACAAAGAATAGAGAGATAGCTGGAGGTGAGGACATTAAAATTTCAACAGTCTGTTACACAGAGGAATGAGTCACATCTACAATTAACCCGTTGAGTTCAGAATCAACCAACTTAAAATAGTCCTACAGATCTTGGAATATAATGTGGAAAATAAATACATAATAATCCCATCTCAGGTAGTCCAAGATATCATTGTTCAGGCATCCTATGCCCCTAGTGGTCATAGGATGATTTTAGACATAAGAAGGTCTGAGTCTGTGACACTGTTCATCATTGAAAATCAGTGACTATTATTGCTATAGTGCTATGGCGAAATAGAGGCGTGTAATACTCTGTAATAACTTGTATAAACTTGGAACAAAGTCGCTCCAGTATAAACTTGGAACAAAGTCGCCCTCTATTATTATGTTCAAGAGGCAAGTTGGAGCCCTTGTTACCCGTTCCATAAAAAATCAGGCAACAGCGTCAGCAATAGCTGTCGGACCTATTGGACCGGGTGGCCCTCGGATGGTTGTCGGATAGGGAGAGGGAGGCAGTGTTGGATCCAATAACAAGTGAAGAAATAAGTAAAGTTATAAAAACATTCCCAGGAGAAAAAGCACCAGGCCCAGATGAAATTCCTGTAGAATTCTATAGAAAATATGACCTCTTCTAGCTCTAAAATTGGCAGAGAGGTATATACAAATGGGCTAAGGAAAGGAATATTACCTGATTCAATGAGACAGGCATTCATAACATTAATACATAAAGAAGGGAAGGATCCAAAAATGTGTTCGTCATATAGACTGATTGAATTATTAAATATAGATTTTAAAATACTAACTAAAATACTAACATTAAGATTACAGCCATTATTAAAAAGTATTATAGATACTGATCAGACAGGATTTATGCCATAGAAAACGACAGATATAAATTTACGTAGATTATTCACAAATATACATGCCCATCACAATTGTGAAGGAACAAGAACGGTGGCCTCCCTAGATATAGAAAAGGCCTTCGACACGATCGAATGGCCTTTTCTTTGGGAGGTACTCAGAAGAATAGGGGTTCCCAGTAATAATTATTAAATGGGTACAAGCAATATATAGAAAACCTATGTCAGCAGTTAAACTAGGGGGGAAGCCGTCACCCTTCTTTCAGTTGCATAGGGGCACAAGACAGGGCTGCCCTCTCCCTCCGACACTTTTTGCAGTAACAATAGAGCCAGTGGCAGAGGCTCTGAGGACCTCACCAGACATCCAGGGACTGCAAGTAGGGGGGTTGGAGGAGAGGGTAGCCCTGTATGCCGATGATATGCTCCTATTTCTAGGACGCAGGTCCATCATTGAAGGGAGCTCTAGAGCTACTGAATGTCTTCACAGGTTTAACAGGACTTAAAGTGAACTGGGATAAATCACTGTTGTTTGCTATTGATCAGGGAGCACAGGATACAGCAACCCCAAACCTTTCACTGAGATGGGTAACAGAATTTAAATATTGGGCATAATAAAATCACGCCAGGCTGAGGAATTAAAAAAATGCAATTTGGATCCAGTGTTGCAGGAATACAGGAAAAAACTAAAGATATGGGAAGCACTTCCGTTGTCTCTTTTGGGGCGTACAAATTTAACAAAAATGAAGATCCTTTCTAGGTTGCTATATTTGTTTAGAAATTTACCACAATGGTTACAAAAAAGTTTTTTTTATACAGATGCAGGGTATTTTATCCTCATTTATATGGCAAAATAAAATAGCTAGGCTAAAATTAAAAACACTCATGCGCCCAGTGGAACAGGGGGGCTGGCATTTCCAGACCTATATAAATATTATCTTTCATTTTGTGGGCTGAAATGTAGGCAAGATTTGACCCCGTCAATGATAACAACAGTAAGGGCATGGAAAGTCGGCATAGCAAGAGAGAGTAATCTAAAAACAGATATATCCCCAAATACACCACTGTGGCGAAACCCCAAATTGGTACACTTATCTTCCATTCAGGACCCTAGAGCATGGACGAAATATGAAGTAAAAAGAATATCACAAGTAATACATGAGGGAAAAATAGCTTAATTTGCAGATATGAGAGGAAAATGGAATGTACTGGAGAATTATTTTTTTAGACATATGCAGATGGTTCATGCACTGACAGCCCAATTCCCTGATGGTATCCCACCACTAATAGAAACAGGCTTAGAACAAATGGTGAGAAAGAGAAAGGAAAAAGGGATGATCTCAATGTTATACTCGTATTTAGGAAAAACAGAACCATCAGATATGAATAAACTATATGAATGTTGGTTGAGAGATGATCCAAAATTGTCATCAGAAAATTGGGGGAAGATATATAAATTCCATTTTCAGATCCTAGTCTCACTTCGAAACAAATTAATCCAATTTAAAATAACACATAGGATCTATTACACACCATATAAGTTGTTTAAAATATTCCCATCAAATTCTCAAAACTGTTGGAGATGTGCAGGTATTCCGGGAAATTTTATACATATATTCTGGACCTGTCCAAAGATAAGGTGGCTTTGGAGAGAGGTTTTGAGAATAATTGATGAAGTGACATTAGTTCAACTCGACCTAGAGGCAGAGATCTGTCTGTTAGGTTAAATAGAGGAAATTAGGGCCACTATAGAAAGAAGAACACAGGTGGGTATGTTGCTCTTCTACGCAAGAAAGGCAATAGTGTTAAATTGGAAGAAAGTGGAAGCCCCCTCGGTGGCGCAATGGAAGAACTTGATAAATAGTAATTTGTCATTGTATAAAGAGACATACTATAATAGAGGAAATGGGGAGAAATATAAGAAAATATGGGCAAATTGGATAGAAAACGTGACAACAGCCTCAGGGTAGAGGGATAGGAAAGTGGGATGGAACTACACCAATGGAAGAAAGGGAAAAAAAGGAGGTAAACGGAAGAAGACACAAATGTGAAGTATGTAAGGGAATGTGGGTATTTATGTGATTTTAATGGAAATATGAAATGTGAAATGTATATTTGTACGTTTGTATATGAGAAAAAATATTAAAGAGATTTAAAAAAAAAAAAACATATGGCGATAGGTATGTTTTGTTCCTTTAAAACTTATCGCTCACTGAGTATATGTTAATTGTATATTGAGGTTTCAGTATTCACATTTTATATAGGGATCATTATAATCCTTTCCTAATATAGCGCATTGTGTATTTTCTTTTACAGAAATGAGCTTGCGGCTTAACCGGCTTAATTTCCTTTAGATCTATAGTCCATATTTCACACAGGTAAGCTTGAATAATAAAGTGCGTGTTCCACCACCACCAGTTGTGCACCGAAACACCAGATAAAATGAACGCTTGCCAAAAGGCAAGCCAAATGATTTTGCGGCTTAACCCAGCCTGGGCCTTTCTCCAGAGGGTTGCGGGGCAGCTCCAAGATGGTCACAATTTGGAGCTCCAGTCTGCATCAAAAGAGAGTGGAGGATGCGCCCTTCCTGATTTCTGAACTCCTCTTTGAGGCAGCAGTCACGCCCCTTTTTGGGCTCCTGTTAGTGTGGCTGGCTGAGTCACTCGCTAAGAGCTCCAACCCTCTGGAGAAAGGCCCAGGCTGGGTTAAGCCGCAAAATCATTTGGCTTGCCTTTTGGCAAGCGTGCATTTTATCTGGTGTTTCGGTGCACAACTGGTGGTGTTGGAACATGCACTTTATTATTAAAGCTTACCAGTGAGAAATATGGACTATATACTGAATTTTCAAGTTGATTTGCACTGTCACTCTATTGGACATTTTTTCTATTTTTTTCTGTATTTTGTATAGTCACCCACTCAGTTGATATCTCAATTGATTTCCAGATTTTACCATATTAATATTTGCTTTATGGTGATATTTAACTTTTGATTGCTTTTATTAGTAAGTTTATCGTCATTCACTCATATTTATATATTTTTAATTTTTCTTTTTGGTTTAATTTAGTGTGGCTACCTCTTTTCCTTCGTATCTCACATTTAGCTGCTGCTATAGTTTTCATTTATTTATTTGAATTTTAGTTGCTTTTTAGCGCGGTATTTCACATTTATAAATTTAAGTGAATACTCTTTGGGGAAAAAAGTGCAAACATTCAAGGTAAGGGAAGTGGTACTACAACGCTACTACTAAATATTGAGCAGGAAAAAAACACACAACAAAAATAACCAAATGGTAAAGCTGCATACAAAAAAAGGTGTACAAAACCAATTACAGTGAAAAAAGATAGTAGTAATGTGCTAATACCAACATTTGTTGCCGTTAGTACAATGTGCAACATGTGCCAAAGATACCAAATATACACCCAAAAATAAGAAGGTATCAATCAAGTGCAATGTGAAGAAAAATATATAATGTGAAACAAAATATATATGAAGCATGACTAAGTCACGTGCCGAGTGACGCAACACGAGGGGGAGGAGCCTAGTGACGCGTTCGACGGACATCTGTTCGTATGAGGAGATCGCTACACTGAGCGGCAGAAAAGGCTATATTTGAAGCTGGTTTTGATCTGGGGTTCCGTGAGTGTATTTGCACACACCGCACAATTGTTCTCCCTTTGACCCGCAATATTTGCACCATATCTTGTTTCCTCTTTTTCATTAACTGTGTCACCTTGAAGCATTAGAGCGTCAGCTGGAGCTAAACAAGCATTGTGAAAACTCCCAGTACACCATAGGATTGTTCCTTCTCAGTCCCAGTCTATTACACTGATCTGTGTCTGGAAGGGGGAGGTGTTTTTGTTTATCAATGACATTTTATTTATGCTTTCTTGTTTTATTTTGCTTCATATATATTTTGTTTCACATTATATATTTTTCTTCATATTGCACTTGATTGATACCTTCTAATTTTTGGGTGTATATTTTGTATCTTTGGCACATGTTGCACATTGTACTAACGGTAACAAATGTTGGTATTAGCGCATTACTACTATCTTTTTTAAACCTTCAAGGTAACCCTCTAAAGTGGTGAAGAGTGTAAAAAATACAAAGGAGGAGCAGCAGGTCAGGAGAGAGATCGGTGGTGACTGGTGACGAAGGTTCAGTAGGCAGGGTGGTCAGTCACATGGGACACACCTTACCAAGCGGTTAGGTCCCTCTTTTAGGGTTTACTGCAGAACGGAACCAGTCCTAAGGACCTGGTCTGGAAAGACCATGGTGTACATTTAATAAACTGTGTTAATTCTTGCATTATCACAGTTCATCTTTCCACTCTCTAGGGCTGGCCATACATTATACAAATTTCTTGTTCAGTTTTCCTTTATATTTACCAAAACCATAGAATATGATGTCAAACCTAAACACGTTCAATTTGTATGCAATCAGGCAGGCCCTTTCACTACATAATTGAAGGTAAATCTATAGGAAATTAAGCAAAAAAAAAAATAGTATAATGTATGGCCAGCTTAACACAGCTCAATGAAAACAAAAAACTGCGCTACAACACAATAGTCTCAAGGCAGCAGCTAACGTGCGAAGTACACAACAAACATAAAAAACAAAAAGCTGCGCCAATACAAAATGTTAAATCAAACCCCTACTTAGAAAAACAGGGATTAGCAGGAAGTCCAAAATAGTCCATAAGCTCATAAGCAGAGGCTAAATGATGTAATTTCTCAGCACTGAAAAACGTTGGTTCCATAAGATTTGCTTAGCACTGAAATTATGGATCTGATCCTCCAATCACCCGGTGACATGCATACATATAGTGAGGTCCCTCCACCGTAAAAGTGAGCCTCTTACCAGATGGTAAGTAACCAGAGCAGTTGGCTATAGCCCAGCCACGGCCTTTGGTTCCCCAGGGATCTCAGGTGAAAGACAGCAGCGTCACGATCGTTTTGATCTCAATCACCAGCTCTCTTCCAACAGTGAGAGGGGAAGAGAGCTGGTGATTGAGATCAAAACGATCTGTTGTGCGGGGGTGTTCTTCCCACCCCTGTGCAGTAGATGGCAGCAGTGGAGTCAAGGTTTGGGTGCTCTTCCCCAGCAGCAAATCAGGAAGGTTGAGCCTTGCTGTGCATGCTGGGGGAGGGTATTTATGGGCCAGATGCCATTGGTTCTGGGTTCTCCTTCGTCCAATGTGGCACCCACCTTTAGTTATAGCCTACCTGGCCGGGGCGTGCGTGCCATACGGTGTTCCTGGTTCCGGGGCCATGTTGGCCTGGAACATCTGAGCAGTGACGGGGACCCAGTGAGTGACTGGGTTCCCACCTTTGAGGATCCCAAGCGGTATTGCTGTTCGGTGGGGAGTCCGTCTGAGGAGCGCCATTGAGAGGCTGACGATCCAAAGGGGCCTCGACAAACCACCGGGGATCAGGGTAGCTGGACACTGAAGGATTGATCACCTGTCAGTCAGTACCTGGACGACATTAAGAAGGAGATCCAGGTGTAATTCACCTAAGGAGGATTGCCTCCGTAATTGCAATCAGAGAGGGCCTGTGGCAGAGGTGTCTCCCTGAGGTTCATTCTAAGGAGGGTCTGTGGCAGAGACTTTATCCTACAAAGGTTCGAGTGATACTCCGGCTGCCAGGTAAGTGAGAGAGGCCTGTCCGGGTACACTAATTCCACGCAAGCAGGAGTGGCGCAGAGAAGTGTTACGTTTGGGAGCAGGACTGTTTCCCTATCACTACGCCTGAATTTGCTATTCTCCTTTCTTCCTTCAACTTTACTTTCTTCACCACAAGATTTATTGTTTTTACCCGGCTGGGTAATAAAGGGCACAGCAAAGAGCACCTGTTGCGGACATTCCTTTACTTCTACTAAATGCACCCCTAGGAATTCGGAAGAGCCACGAGGTAAATGTGCCACCCAAAACAACCAGCAGCTCCTCCAGGGGAAATGCTACATATATATGCGTAACAATCTTTTATATTCCCCTACCATCCCTCCATCCCTTAGCTTAACTTCATCTCCAGGCATATTTCTTTCTCTTTTATGCTAGTTTCACGCTTACGCGGGTGAGGGAATTGCACTTCTTCCTGTGCATGCAACCACCCTCAGCCAAATTCTGTTGCTCTTAACAGATTCACTCTTAATGGCACCCCCACCCTTCTAAAAACGCAGTGAGTTTGTGGGTGCAGGAACGTGTGGGAACATCCCTGCCGCTGCATTTTAACCACTTTCCACCCAGCCACTGCATATGTATGGCCGGGTGAGCACTCTCTCCTTCTGAGTGGACGTTCAGGAACGTCCCTTTAGAAGGAGGGAGATCGCACGTGAGCCTGCGCAGCGGCGCAATCCCGATGCGCTCCTGTCACCCGAACACGGGGGAACCCACGGATCAGCAGGAGGGCTCTATGATTGGCCCTCCTGATCACATGATGGCCGTGTCCAATCACAGCCATCATGTGATGTAAGCAGAGAGCCGGTTGCTAGGCGATCGGCTCTCCTCACACAGTAGTTGTTGGTGGGAGAGGATAGCGGATCGCTGCAGCCGACTGGTGATCGGTGTGTTTTTTACAGCTTTTTACACACTGATCACCAGCCTAGTAACACATAGATTTCCCTAAGATCCGACCAGCGTAAGTGTTTTACACCGTCGTATCTTAGGCTGCATATTTACGCTGGCCGCTAGGTGGCGCTTCCATAGATTTACGTGAGGAATATGCAAATTAGCTAGATACGCCGATTCAGAAACGTACGTCCGGCCGGCGCATTTTTTTATGTCGTTTACGTTAGGCTTTTTTCGGCGTATAGTTACCCCTGCTATATGAGGAGTATCCTATGTTAAGTATGGGCTTCGTTCCTGCGTCGAGTTTTGAAAATTTTACGTCGTTTGCGTAAGTCGTTCGCGAATAGGGCTGGACGTAATTTACGTTCACGTCGAAAGCAATGACAATTTGCGGCGAGATTTCGAGCATGCGCACTGGGATTTTTTCACGAACGGCGCATGCGCCGTTCGTAAAAAAACGTCAAATGCGCGGGGTCACAGGTAATATACATAAAACACGCCCACATCATCCACATTTGAATTAGGCGGGCTTACGCCGCCGTAACTTAGGGCGCAATTTCTTTCTGAATACGGAACTTGCACCCTAATTTACAGCGGCGTAACGTATCTGAGATACGTTACGCCTGCCGACAGATACACCATTGTATCTGAATCTGGGCCATGGAGCGTTATTTCATGTGTTAAATCATATAAAATGTGACAATATATAATTTATAAAGTAATCATTCTGCATAAAATATTTAATGCAAATGTGCTTCAATATAATGAAAATTTATAAAGTGACTAATGCATAAACCACAATATAAACAGTGTTCAAAAAGATGCAAAATGAATTAACATTCAATAAACTTATTATAAATAAGTGCCTTTTGTGACTCTTATGTCCGCTTTTTCATCCATCCGTTTACAGATGAAAGAGGGACATACATTGATTCCCATGAGATAGCGGGTGTCAGCAGATGAACATCCGCTGATACCCGATCTCATCAGATGGAGGAAAATTCTATTTTCCATTTGTCTGCGGATCGGATCGGGTGAACACGGACAGACGTACTGAAAATAAGACATACTGTATAAAATGAAACTTAGCAGGGATGGTGGAAACCCATCCTATAGATATTTGCCATACTGATTAACTTCAAGTGCAATAATTCCAGTGATATGTGATTTTCACATGTAATACACATCAAAATGATAATAAGATATACAAAATTCATTAAACTTAGTAGGGATGGTGGAAACTCCACTACAGATAATTGCAATACAAATTAACTGCAAGTGCAACAACTTTTTAGTTGGGAGGTTTACACCATTATAGCAGTTTGGAATTTTTATTTTTTAGATTGTTACATTTAATTTTATATGTTTTAGTTATTATTATGTACATTTTTTGCACTTGAAGTTCATTTTCCACCACCCTTGCTAAGTCCACATATTTATGGGCCATGCTTTGTACACTGGTGCATAGTCAAGGGGCCATCCCCAAACTGTTCCCACTTAGTTGGGAGTATTAAGTTGTCCAAAATGTCTTGGTATGCTGACGCCTTAAAAATTCCTTTGACTGGAACGAAGTGGCCAAAACCAAGCCCTGACAAACAGCCCCACACCATAATCCCCCCTTCACCAAATGATTTGGACCAGTGCACAAAACAAGGTCCATAAAGACAATGATGAGTGAGTTTGGGGTAGAGGAACTTGACTGGCCTGCACAGAGTCCTGACCTTAACCCGATAGAACACCTTTGGGATGAATTAGAGCGGAGAATGTGAGCCAGGCCTTCTCGTCCAACATCAGTGCCTGACCTCACTGGGAGAATGGTCAAATATTCCCATAGCTGATATGGAGGAAACAGGTCCCAATAATTAAATTGGAAACCTTACAGGAAGCAAAGGACTCGGGTGGCCTGGCAGTAGTACCAAACCCATTTTATTATTTTATGCCGGCTCATCCGGAGTCCTCTGATCCCATTCAGAACATGTCTGGCGATGGCCTTGTGGAGTGCATAGAGGCAGGTGAAATGGGTGCCATGACTCAATACGCCACACTTATACTTATAGATAAAATATGGAACAAAACCAAACAACAACTGCAATACACGGGGTATACAAATTGGTCACGTATCTGGAATAACCGTAACTACCCAGAACTTAACAAGCTACACAACTTTTCCAATAGGTCAAAGAGTGGAGTAAACTATATTCCACAACTGTATTGTGGGGGCATACTCTGAGACTTCCAATCCCTGCACGCAGAATTTGACCTGCCCAATACTTTGTTCCTCCAATATTTACAACTTAGGCACGCTATCATGGTGCAGGCTACGACCTCCACATGGGAGCTCACTAGACCTGTGGTGCTTACACAACCAATTATGTTGTGGTCCAGGAAGGGACACATTTAATCTCTATACAGCTACCTTCTTTGTCATGTCTCTAAGGCAGCCTTTCTCAACCAGTGTGCCGCGGCACACTGGTGTGCCGTCAGAGGTTCTCAGGTGTGCCGCGGGGTCAGTGGAGAGAAGGCTGTCAGATGAGCCTGCTCTCCTGCCGAACTGTGAGAAGCTCTGTCGGCTTAAAAAATGAAAGTAAAGTGCAGAGGAGTGTGCTGTGCTCTTTGCTTCCCCCTAGAGTGCAGTACCCGGCTGAATGAGGAATCTGGAAAGGTACTGAGCTAGAAGCTAGATTCATTTTAAAATGGCTTTATACATGTGTGTGTGTGTGTGTGCATGTGTAGGTATGTGTGTGTGTGTGTGTGTGTGTGTGTGTATGCATGTGTGTGTGTAAGCATATGTGTATGCGTGTGTAAGTATGTATGTGTGTATGTTACTTTTAATCCTGACCCACCCCCCCCCAATCCTGTACCATGAGAGTGGCTTTTGTAGGGCTTGTTTGATAGCAGCAAGGACTGCTGCTCCTCCGAAAAGCAATCCATGCACAGATTGCTTTTCAGAGGCATTTGACAGGCGGTTAAAAGGCATTATGTTGCCTCTTTACCACCTGTTTTAAGCCCGTAAATGCAGCATCACTACACCGCAACCGTGCAATGCACACAGTTGCGGGGTAGTTGCAGTACAGCCACATTCACCCTCGGTATACCTCCAGTTGCAGCCACAGCATGTGAACACCCTCAGCTGCTAAAGGTGGAGAAGTTAGGGGTGGTAAAAACAGCTCAACCATGTGGTTTTACCGCCCCTATGACATGTGATCAAGCCCTTGGTTCACATCTGTGTAGCTGCATGTAGGGCAGTCCATTAATTTCCATACCCACAAAATGCAGGGAAACAAGTCCTCAAATTTTTTTTTTAATTGCACTGCAGCAAAATTACCCCACATTTTCCACTGTTTGGGGGTACCATTAAGAATTAGCACTGGAAAGGTACTGAGCTAGAAGCCATTTCATTTTAAAATGGCTTTATACATGTGTCTGTGTGTGTGTGCACATGTGAGTGTCTGTCTGTGTGTGCGCATGTGTATGTATGTGTGTGTATGCATGTGTGTATGTGTGTGTAAGCATGTGTGTATGCGTGTGTAAGTATGTATGTGTGTATGTTACTTTTAATCCTGCCCCCCCCCCCCCCCCCATTCCTGTACCATGAGAGTGGTACCATTAAAAATTAATGGTACCCCCAAAGAGCAGAGCATTTGTGTGTCATTCTCTTCTTCTTTCTAATGCTAGAATAATGAAGTTGTTTTGCTGCTAATATTCACAAAGTTCTGACAAACTTATTTCTTTATTATTTCTTGTGATCTTCTGAATAATGTTTTTCTTTTTTAAAGCCAGATCTCCATAATATTGTTTACAATTTATTTTTTGAAAGTGGTCTTCCTTCCTTTTTTTATTTTAATCAAGATCTCCTGCTTTTTTTTATTATTTTAAAATTATTTTATAGTGATCTCCATAATTTTTTTTTTGTGTGTCAAGTTACCACAAAAACATTATTATCTTGTATTTTTTAACCTCAATGAGGTTTGTTGGTTTCTCTTGTTAATTTGACATTGTATTTTTAAAATATACCTGCCTACTCACAAACTGTCCCATTTGAAGAAAAAAACATAGGCAAGTATTTGCAGAAAAAAAAATATCCATTTATTATGGGTCATAACAAAAGAAAGAGGAAGGCAACGCTGGAGAAACTGGTGAAATTTGCAAAGCCTTTGGACCCCAGGGCACACATCAACTATTTTAAAATCGAAATTGGTAGCCTGAGGAGTCCATATAATAGGATGCACAATCTGGTCCGGGACTCCGAGAGATCGGGAACAGCAGCAGATGACATATATGTCCCCAGGCTGTGGTCATACAACAGCCTGCGTCTTGTCAGACCAGACTGAACCCAGGCCATCACTTTCTTATCTTCCTTCAACGCTTCCTTCCAGGCTGTGGCTTTGGTGGAGGAGTTGCGCCAGGAGGTGGAGGAGGAGGATGGTCAAAAAATAATAAAAAATAATAATTCTGTCCCCTATTTTGTAGGCGCTATGGGGCAGATCGTCAAAGAAATTACGCAGCGTATCTCTTGATACGCCGCGTAATTTCGAATTTTGCGCATCGTATCTTTGTTTTGGTATCCACAAAACAAGATACAACGGCATCTGTGTTAGATCCGACAGGCGTACGTCTTTGTATGCCGTCGGCTAGGTGGCATTCACGTCGTAATCCGCGTCGAGTATGCAAATTAGCTATTTTCGACGATCCCCGACGATGCCGTCGCATTTTTTTACGTAGTTTCCGTTCGTCTTTTTCTGGCGTATAATTAAATCTGCTATATGGTGGCGTACTCAATGTTAAGTATGGCTGTCATTCCCGCATCTAATTTTAAAAATGTTACGTCGTTTGCGTAAGTCGTCCGTGAATGGGGCTGGACGCCATTTATGTTCACGTTGAAAACAATGACGTCCTTGCGACGTCATTTGGAGCAATGCACCCTGGGAGTTTTTACGGACGGCGCATGCACAGTTCATTCGGCGCGGGGACGTTTCATTTAAATGAAACAATTCCGCTGCGAGAGATACACTACGCCGCTGTAACTTACGGCGCAAATTCGTTGAGGATTCAAACCAAAGCCAGGTAAGTTACAGCGGCGTAGCGTATCTTACATCTGCGCCGGTCGCAGTGTATGTATGTGGATCTTCCCCTATAACTTTTGCGCAAACCAAAAATATGTAGAAGAATACGTATCGGCCTAGACTAAAAAAAAAGTTTTTTTTTTTTTAAATTGGGATATTTATTATAGCAACAATATTGTATTTTTTTTCAAAATTGTCGTCCTTTTTTGTTTATAGCGCAAAAAATAAAAACCGCATAGGTGATTAAATACCACCAAAAGAAAGCTTTATTTGTGGGGAAAAAAGGATGCCAATGTTGTTTGGGAGCCACGTCGCACGACCGCACAATTGTCAGTTAAAGCGACGCAGTGCCGGAAGCTGAAATTTCATCTGGGCAGGAGGGGGGTATATGTGCCCAGTAAGCAAGTGGTTAAAGTGAAAAAAAAAAATCTAAAATTCCTTTAAATATCATACCTGCTGGGTGTCTATAGTAGTGGCACGTGTTTAGAAATGTCCCTGCACAACATGAGATTACTATAAGAAAAAAATAATTTAATACTGCTTGCGGCTTTAATGTAATGTTTGATCCTGACCTCCCTGGGGCCCTAAGCAAAATGACATGGCACATTAAAAATGAGAAGCAGGGGGCGCTGACGACAGTCACATGTCACATTAAAGAAAGTTGAGAAGCGTGGGGAGGGGGTGTTCTGCTGTCGGAAATGACTCAGCCAGCGAGTTTAGAGGGGGCGAAAATGACTTCTCAGCAGGCGGGGCCTCTAGTAATTTGGGGGGCCCTTTGCAGCTTTTCGTGGCCCTAAGCGGCTTGCATAGTGAGCCTATAGGGAGGATCGGCTCTGACAAGACCCTTTGGCCCTATATACTTTGAACAGCAGTATACAGGCGGTGCAAACAAGACAAGGACTGTAGGTTTGTTAAGTAGAATCTGAACCATGTCATACTTTGCTGCTGCATATTGCACAATTTCCTAAAGAGACCCTCAACAAACTAAATGACACTTGTGCCTGGTGATGAGGCCATTGATGTTCCAGTGGTGGCCCGTGAGCCTGTGGCCATACAGGCTTGGCCCCCCAAAGCGCACGTGCTGTGTGGCAACAATAAGTCGATTATTTTAGGGGTGGGGGGGGGGGGCCATTACAATGCCAGATCTTGGCTCAATAAATAATTTTTTGGGGAAAGAAAAATTATAGAAAAAAGGGGGGTTGCCATCCGGGGCCCCCTTTGAACAAATTCTGTGAAGAACTCCTGTTCTCTAAAGGCCTCCATTATTTCTGCAAGTCAAAATTTAGCAAAAAAAAGACTAATGTCAATCAAGCCTTAGCTTTCTCCCCATATCTAACCCACAAACTCATCCACTGATCATAAAGTCCTAAAAATCAAGTTTCGTATCGTCGTATTGCACGACCGTTTTTCCGACGTTTTCTACTGACTGCTGTAGAATAATTATATTAACTTGGCTTTTTATCAAGATCTTTGGTTTACAAGGTTGAAGTCATCATTTAATGACATGGCCTAGCAAAAGACAGATCTTGAAATAGGTTAGGTACGTATAAATGGAGTTTTGTCCAGTTGTCCCGAGGATGTCCAAGATTGACATGGGTTCAGGAGGTCACTGGGTTCACGGCTAAGAATACTCACAGAGTCATGTATCAGAGTAAAAACCAGAAATACTGTCTTCATATGTTTCAAAGTTAAAAGCTACTTTTTGATATTCTTTGTTTAATTATCTAGAGTTTGTGTGAAGTGATATATTTATATATATATATATATATATATATATATATATATATATATATATATATATATATATATATATATATATATTCAATTATGAGTTTATTATGCATTTGTAAGTTTGGTATAGAACTTCTGAATCTTAAAGATATATCTTATGTAAGAATTAGGCATTTAACAGAAGGTCAACCCAATGGTTTTAATAGAAAACAGCTATATGTTGCTGTCAATCAAATCAGCTAGGTCAACTCTCAAGGAGATGCAGATATGGGGATGAAGTTGTACATTCTATTTCTAAAGTTGAACATGACAGAGTTATGGGTGGAGTTGTGAGTTCGCTTTGGTTTAAACCATATTAAGCATCCTTTTGAGAAAGGGCGTTACCATGTATTTAGCTGACATATAGTTTTTATAGTATAAAGAGAGAGTTTCAACTGACATAGGACACACTTACACACTCACCCACCATACGCAACACATACATTTCAAAAGGACAGCAAGGACACTTTGTTTACTTAAGGCCTACACTCAAGCTTACCTCACAAACAGCTGTTCGAAGCTGACACTTCTCACACCACTGAAGCTAGAAGAAGGATCTTTTACTATGCTATCCTTTAAGCTTATACCTAACTAATCTTCTGTTATTACTACATCAAGCTGTATGAAGATTTGAACTTTGTATGTATTTACAAGTTGATGCCAAGTGAGATGCTAATAAAACTCATACTTTGAGTAAGCCCGGCTATTTGAACTTTTGAACGAAACGTCCTGTGAAAGAAGCTATTGACATAACACGTGTCTAATTTAGCTTCCTACATATGGCGAGTCAGCTCATAATTAATCATTTTTCCTGACACCTTGCTACAAGAGGGGGATGAGACCCATTCATGAGTTCTCAAGCCGCAGGAAAACTCCGATTATAGAATCTAGAAAGGACGTTTGCGCTTCATCCTACAAGGACAAAAGGTCCAAGGAACCGAGCCGGCTAAGACGTGAAATTCTACGACTAACGGTGAGTGAAAAAACAAACAAACATAAAACATGGATTTTATTGATGAATTAGTTAGAGACAGTAAGCTAGAATTTAAAGATGTGTCTTCTTATCCAAATGACAGTCATCTTTGGGCTTATATGTACAGAGCATGCTTAGATGCCAATGATCAGATTGACAAATCAAGGTTTACTATGTATAAGCAGCGTAAAAAGATAGCTAACATTTTAAAGTTGGTAAGAATATTTAACAAAATGATTATTAATGTTGATTTACCTGCTAAAAATGTGTGTACTTTAGAGCAGACAGAATGTAACACATTACAGAACACAGGGAAACATGTAAATGTGTCTCAAGATTCTATTGATTGTCCAAATTGTGAGCTTTTTTGCAATTACATAGAGAATCTTGAGCAACAGATTGACTCCAAAACAAATCTTTTGGAAAAACTCAAGAATGACAGTAGATTGACACAGATTGCTGTGTTATCTACAGATGACAAAAAGAAAAAGGGCTCTACATCAAAGCCTCAGCCTTCCTATATTCCTGATAATTCAGAAATAAACGATGATACCGCTGAGGATGAAACAGAAGTTAGAAAGAGAAAATTACTTGATCGTGCAGCAAAATTAAAATTACAAATACATGATCAGTTAATTAAAGTTTTAAAAGACATCCCTGCTTATGATTTAAGAGCGGACGCTTTTCATAACGCAGACATATTTGAGTCCTACACTGACAGATACAACCTTAAAGAAGAACAACGTAATCATATATTTTATCTTTGGTTACCTGCACATTATGCACGACGATTAACGAAGTCACCTATTATTGATGACGTTGGACAGGAGATACACAGTGACAATTCAGACAGACTACGACAATTGTTACTATGCACAACAGGTGA
The DNA here is from genome assembly GCF_905171775.1 of Rana temporaria. Classification (NCBI taxonomy): domain Eukaryota; kingdom Metazoa; phylum Chordata; class Amphibia; order Anura; family Ranidae; genus Rana; species Rana temporaria. The sequence continues at coordinate 177,810,711 of NC_053493.1, forward strand.
GGAGGTACCGTCTATTGAAATATTAGACTCCCTTCAAACTTCAGTTACAGAAAATCCATTTGATTTCATGCATAAATTCTCAAAAGCATACAAGATGGTTTTGGGGGTAGATGATGAAAGCGATTCAGGGATTATTAGAGCATTTACAAAGAAATGTAAATATCTTGATCCAACCTCATTAGCCATTGCACAAGAAAAAGAATCTTTATCAGAAGCGGCAAGTTTCATTGATAAAGTTAGAAGACAAATGAGACAGGGCAATCTTAAATCTAAGATCGCTTTGATCCAAAAAGACACTTTAAAACAGAATAGTCAGACTCCAGCCAAAACAAGCTGGACAGCTCCTAATAGCTATGACAGGTGGAAGCAAGGGAGACAGAGAGAGCCCATCACGTGTTATTATTGCCAGAGACCAGGTCATGCACGTTATCAATGTAAACAATTCTTAAGAGATATGCAGACGAAAGATTCAAGACATATAGGTAAAGAGAATGGACTTATAGCTCTTGAACCTTCTGCTCCTCCTCGTCCAAATATAACTAAATCTTCTTCTCCCTATGCTCCTCTGATAAAGCAAATCAGAGAATTGTCAATCAGCGGTGGCATGAATGAAAAATACCCTCACTCAGCCACTGGTGATTCAAACCCACTATTGCCTACCCCATGACTACAGAATAAAAAGGAAATAAAGTCTCATTATCTAGAATATGTTGCACCAATAAGTCTAGATAAATGTGGACGTCCTTATATCAAAGCAAAATTAAATGGACAAAAACTCAGTTTTCTATGTGATACTGGAGCCGAGGTATCGATTACAGGTGTAAAATTACCTATTTCATCAGATGCAGCAATTTGTACAGTTGTTGGATTTAATGGATCAGGTAGTTCTAAAGCTTCAAAGTGTAAAAAAGTTTCGTTTGAAATTCCTGGACATTTGGATACCGAGATCGATATCTGGTATTCTCAAGGTGCAGAGAATATAATTGGAACAGATATCATTCAACAAAGAGGTTGGATAATTGATCTAGGTAATAGTGTTATCTGGAAAGGTTCCATTAATCGTAAGCCTGTGGTAATTGACCCAGCAGATTACTGTGAAGTCGGCAGCATCTGTTTGGCAGAAGTGGTTGCTGAAGACCATAAATGGCCAGATATTGGTGACAAATCATACAAAAATCTGTGGAGCCAAGGAAAAAATGAGGCAGGTCTATTCAAAGGCATAGAAGTTGATGTGCAAGGGCGGGACCCACCAGCCCAGAAGCAATACAAATTGCCCCCAGAGTCTATTGAACCAGTATCTGTAGTTATAGAAGAGCTTTTGCAACAGGGTATTATCAGAAAAACAAATTCTGTAGCAAACAATCCGTTATGGGTAGTACCTAAACGAGATGACCCTAGTGCTTTCAGACTTCTGGTAGACCTCAGAATGCTGAATAAATACACTCCAAATTGTGCCCCGATAGTCGCAGAAACACCTGATATCATGTCCCAAATTGACGCAAAAGCTAAAGTGTTTTCAGTGATTGATATTGCAAATGTTTTTTTTTCAATAGCTCTGACCAAAAGTTGTCAATACAAGTTTGCATTCTATTTTAAGAACCAGCAGTATACTTTCACTCGTCTTGTTCAAGGCTTACACTTAAGTCCTAGTGTATTCCATCAAGCGCTAGCGAAAGTCTTATCAAAATTTTCTAGGCCAGACTGTATTTTGCAATATGTAGATGACGTCTTGCTTTTTCGGAAAATTAAGCAGAGCATTTGACCCTTCTAGCGGAATTGTTTGATCTGCTGCATGATGCAGGTCTCAAGCTGAATACTCGTAAAGTTCAGCTCATGAAACGCGAGGTTAAGTTTCTCGGTATTCAGATCAGTCCGGGTAAACGACAACCTTTGCAAGAAAGGGTTAATGCTATTGCTGCACTTCCCGTACCAACCACATTTAAAGCTCTGAGACAATTCCTAGGATTAGTGAATTTTTCCCGAGAGTACATCGAGTCGTTTGCAGAGAAAGCAAAAAGTCTGTACTATCTTCTAAAGACCAATGAGGAAAATGGTTTTGGTCCTTGGACAGAAGTACAGCAAAGAGATTTTGAATCTTTGAAAAAAGACTTGCAAACTGCACCAGCCTTAGCAACAGTAGAAAGGCAAGCACCATTTGCTTTGCAGGTGCATACATCTGAAAATGCAATTTCTTCAGTGTTACTTCAATTACAAGGAGGAAATTGGAGGATTTGGGGATATTTCTCCAGACTTTTAACTCCAGTTGAGAGAGGTTTTGACACATGTGTAAAACAATTGGTAGGAGTTCACTATGCAGTGAAGGCAACTGAGTACATTGTAGGATTTAACCAAATTGTCTTACAAACTCCGCATTCCACTTTGAAATTTCTCCTTGAGAAAAATATTCAAGGTGTTTCCAATCAAAGATTTTCACAATGGTTGTTGGCTTTATCACCTAAACAGATCCAGATTGATCATAATGCCAAATATGTACTCCCTCAATTGATGGGATATAATGGATTGGAACATGAGTGTTCATGTGAAGTCCAGGATTCCACTTCTCCTCTGTTTCGCAAAGAAGCAGAGCAGACTGATGAACCAGTGTTTGTAGATGGTTCACGCTATTGCGTTTCAGGAGAATATTTTGCAGGCTATGCGATCTGGTTTCCAAAAAGAGGATATGCCATACAACACAGACTTTCAGGATACTTTTCAGCACAAAAAGCTGAATTGTTAGCAGTAGAGACAGCTCTGACTGTGGCCAATGAAGAGAACAAGGGTCCACTAGCAATCTATAGTGACAGTTCATATGTTGTGCGTTCTCTTACTGACTATTTGCCAATTTGGAAAAGAAGAGGTTTTGTAGACGCATCCAACAAAGTTTTGGCGCATCGAGACACACTTGAATCAATTTTTGCACTAGCAGAGAAAAAACCTTGTGTCTATGCTATTGTGAAGGTACCAGCTCATAGAAAGGACAGTGATGAGCTTAGCATTGGTAACGGGACAACTGATATGTTAGCAAAGGAAGCAGCTGTTGTCGAACAGTCTGAAATTCCAATTGAGCCAGTTTCAGTGGATATAGTCAAAAAGACAGATACACAGATACCCTCTTTTGCAGAAGAACAGAAAAAGGATCAGTCCTTATCTGGTTCTCAGGGGGATGCTAACTTTCCCTTTGTTTGTGAAAATGGGATATTGTGCCATGATTCAAACGGGCATCTGCGTCCTGTATTACCAAAACATTTACAAGGTGAGTTCACAAAATATAATCATGAAAGCTTAGGGCATGTAGGAAAGCAGAGATTGCTAGAAGTTCTCAAAGAAAAGTTTTACTGGGAAAAAATGGAAGAAACTGTAGACAATGTGATTCAATCTTGTCTTATTTGTGCTCAAGTGAATCCCAGACCAAAGGGACAAAAGCCTCCCTTACAAAGAGTTCCTCCAGCTGATGGTCCATGGTCTACATTGCAAATTGACTATATAGGACCATTGCCTACAGGAAAAAACGGGTTCAGGTATGCGCTCACAATCGTAGATGTGTTTTCTAAGTGGGTTGAAATCTTACCTGCTCGTACAGATGATGCATTGACAACTGCAAGATTGTTAATGAATCATGTTTTTCCAACTTGGGGGATCCCAGTGAACCTCAGTTCTGATCGAGGATCGCATTTCACAGGTAAGGTAATGCAAGCAATGTGTAAAATTCTGGGAGTCCAACAAAGATTTCATGTTCCATACCATCCACAATCTGCAGGTATTGTTGAAAGAATGAATAGGACTATCAAATCCAGGATTGCAAAAATGTTATTAGACAAAGGAAATACATGGGTAGATGCTGTACCTTTTGTTCTGATGAGTATCAGAAGTACATCGTCCTCATCTACTCAATACAGTCCATTTGAATTGATGACAGGTAGAAAAATGCCACTTGTGTTCCCACATGAACCATTTTTGTCCACTCCGCAAAAAGAAGCAATTGAGAAAACAAAATGGTTACAGATGTTGCAAGACAATCTGAACGTCATTTTGCCACATGCAGCTTCTCACATGCAGAAAATGATTCCTCCGCATACCTCAAAATTTGAGAAAGGTGAACAAGTCATGATTAAAACTTTTAGGAAAAGCGGACCATGGCAAAGTAATTGGGAAGGTCCTTTTGAGATTTTGGATACACTAGGTGTAATGATACAAGTCCAAAGGCCTCTCAACTCTGTGAAAAATGCACGGAGACAACAAAAAATATGGGTTCACACTGATCAATGCAAATTGTTCATGCCAAGATAATGATATTGCCTTTCATTTACAGATATGGCATCTGATAACCAAACATGGAGGAACACAAAACTCCAAGAAGAAATAAAAGAAAATTGGAAAGCAAGAAAATACACAAAAAGGAGAAAATTCATTATCTCAGGACTCCTTTTTCCATTAATGACATTTTTCTTCATAAAAACTTACTTGACTTTTTCCAGTTCAGCAGAAGATAACAAGACTGAGACCCTGCATAAAAGAGACTTGCAGCTATCCAGAAATAAGAGACACTTTCCAAGATACAGTGACTTTGACACAAGCAATGACATATATGGATACGCTTGCATAGGATATGGGGTAACTTGTTGCATGAGTTTTTACTTTTTCCATAGCAACACCATTGAAATACACGCCAGAATAGAATCCAAGACAAAGTTCACAAAAATGCAAGGATCATATGTACATAGTAATACAACTGGTACATATGAGTGTAATCTAACAGATATGGGATTCTGGGTTATAGTTATAAAAGGAAATGAGACTACAGCTTGGACTGGGGATGTAACTAATGTTAAGGTACATACTCCTTCTGTGGGAGGATCCAAAACTGATATTTGGTTTCAAACACAATATTATTTACAGTTTGTAGATCCTGAACATTTACAAATTACAGGAGATGAAAAAGGAGATGTAACTCGAGTATGGGATTTTCAAATGACAAGAAGTTTAGCTCAAGTCAAAGTGAAGGTGATGATTACTGTTGTGGATTTAATTATTCCAGACATAAAAGTATCGCCACAATCTCTTAAAATAGAAGAAGGAAAGGATAATTTAACTTTGATGTGTACTACGCAAATAGAATTACCTCAGAATTCACTATTAACCTGGAAGAGAAATAGTGAGTTGTTGGGCAGTCTTTTCTATAGCTCAGCTAGCATAATTCGTAAGGGCAATTTTGGTAATTTAGATTGGAAGAATAATAGTTTGATTTTTCATCACACTAATCCAAATCTAAATGACTCAGGTATATATGAGTGTTGCCTATCATTGGAAAATTATCCTATGAAATGTGATATTGCAAATGTTGCAGTTTTATCCCCTGAAAAAACGAAATGTACTAACGGAAAATTTATTCCCGCCAGTCCTTTTCAAATTAATCATTTCCAATCCAGACATCTTTTAAGAGAAGGACGCTTTGTGATTATACTTTGGAAATTTAACATTTCTGAATGGAAAATGTCATCAAGGTATGCTCAATGTCAAGAGTATCTAGTTATTATGGAATTGGGTATTGATAAATGGTTTGGAACTAATAGTAAAAACAACAGCAGGAATAAACGAGGTATTGCAGAAGGAATCCTCGGAGGAATTGGAATTGTTGGAAGTATTACCAATAGTATGGATATTACTACATTAAAATCTGATCTAGAAACATCAGGTTTAGTGGGAAGTAAAAGTATCAAAGTTCAGAGAAATTTAAATCAAATATTAGAAAATATGGTAATGAAGACAGCAACGGTTATAGGTCCATCTATTATCCATTTACAAAATATTACTTTGGATTTAATGAAGAGTGAACAACATTCCCACATAGCCAGAACGTGTCTAGAGATACAGACAGAGTATTCCACCAATTTTAAAATAACAGCTCAAGCATTCCATAGTGGAATAACTCCTCTAGGGGTTTTACAAAGTTTACCTAATGAGTATGTATTTGCGAAGAATCAATGGGTAAATAAATGGGTAGGATGTAATCAGCATGAATGCTTTAGTACCTCAATGATTCCTATAGCTGGGAGAGAACAAATGTTGGTTCCAATTACAGTCTTAGGATTACCAGTAAGTGATACTCAATTGTTATATTATCAATTGCAGTATACAGATTTTGCTTTGGATAGTAATTTTTCAGAACCAGAACAACTTGACCTATCTTCATGTTTACATTTTCAATCTAAAATTATCTGTTTGCCTAAGCAGGACAAAGGAATTTTTCATTCTTGTTTTCATAATCATTCATTATGTACGGCGAGAATAGAAAAAGTAAAAACAGCTTTTGACTTAGTTACTTCAGTAGGTAAAAAGAAGGTTTGTTTTCAAGTTATGACTAGCACTGAAACAGTTAAAGCTTTTTTCCTATCCTGTACACAAACAGAAATCCTGAATCGAGGATTATATTGTATTGAAGGTGACCTTACAGGAATCAGTATAAATGGAATTAGAGTCAATTTGACTAATATTCTTATGAAAGATGTGGGTGCTCTTCCTGTACAATATAATATATCTCAAGTAGATGAATTCCCATGGAAAGAATGGGCAGACATCATACAAAAGGATAAGGGCTTATTAATTGCTTTATCTGAAGAACTTCATAAAGCAGATATAGTATTTAAGCATGAGCAAGGAAAGTTAAAAGTAATAGAACATGAATGGTCAGCGTTATCATCAAATTCTTTCTGGGCGAATTTTAAGAAAACCGTATCAGTTTGGGGAAACACTTCAGTAGCTACTGCAGCAGGAAATATATTATTGCATCCAATAGTTATTATTTTTATTATTATGGTGTTATGCATATTATTTCAAATCTGTATTATGATTAAGATGAAACGATTTTACAAATTAATTAAGAAAGAAATGAAAAAAGGTGAAGAAATTATGACAAGTATTCTTACTCGGAGAATCACATCTGGCTTAACTGATCCGATGGTAAACTGTGGTACATCTGGAGCAACTGATTCAAAATGTGTGTGAAAGGGCCATAAATGAAGTGTGCGTGATTTAGGTAATATAATAAATTATATTCAGGGGGAATTGTAGAATAATTATATTAATTTGGCTTTTTATCAAGATCTTTGGTTTACAAGGTTGAAGTCATCATTTAATGACATGGCCTAGCAAAAGACAGATCTTGAAATAGGTTAGGTACGTATGAATGGAGTTTTGTCCAGTTGTCCCGAGGATGTCCAAGATTGACATGGGTTCAGGAGGTCACTGGGTTCACGGCTAAGAATACTCACAGAGTCATGTATCATAGAGTAAAAACCAGAAATACTGTCTTCATATGTTTCAAAGTTAAAAGCTACTTTTTGATATTCTTTGTTTAATTATCTAGAGTTTGTGTGAAGTGATATATTTATTTATTTATATATATATATATATATATATATATATATATATATATATATATATATATATATATATATATATATATATATATATATATATATATATATATATGTATTCAATTATGAGTTTATTATGCATTTGTAAGTTTGGTATAGAACTTCTGAATCTTAAAGATATATCTTATGTAAGAATTAGGCATTTAACAGAAGGTCAACCCAATGGTTTTAATAGAAAACAGCTATATGTTGCTGTCAATCAAATCAGCTAGGTCAACTCTCAAGGAGATGCAGATATGGGGATGAAGTTGTACATTCTATTTCTAAAGTTGAACATGACAGAGTTATGGGTGGAGTTGTGCGTTCGCTTTGGTTTAAACCATATTAAGCATCCTTTTGAGAAAGGGCGTTACCATGTATTTAGCTGACATATAGTTTTTATAGTATAAAGAGAGAGTTTCAACTGACATAGGACACACTTACACACTCACCCACCATACGCAACACATACATTTCAAAAGGACAGCAAGGACACTTTGTTTACTTAAGGCCTACACTCAAGCTTACCTCACAAACAGCTGTTCGAAGCTGACACTTCTCACACCACTGAAGCTAGAAGAAGGATCTTTTACTATGCTATCCTTTAAGCTTATACCTAACTAATCTTCTGTTATTACTACATCAAGCTGTATGAAGATTTGAACTTTGTATGTATTTACAAGTTGATGCCAAGTGAGATGCTAATAAAACTCATACTTTGAGTAAGCCCGGCTATTTGAACTTTTGAACGAAACGTCCTGTGAAAGAAGCTATTGACATAACACGTGTCTAATTTTGCTTCCTACAACTGCGAACGACGTTCTCATTCACGCAATATCCCTTTATTTACTGCGCATGTGAGAAGCTCCGCACGTTTCCCCGCCCATGACGATCGTTCTAGTGATTGCCACGCCCCTTTTTAGTCGGTCAATGCAAGACGGTGAAGAGTCTTAAGACATGATGGAGGAGAGACAGCAAGCTGCAACCAGGCAGGAGAGAGGCCAGGCACACACCAGGAGGAGCAGGAGGTACAAAGCCACCAACATGAGCTTCGACAAGATGGTGGCTATTCTTAAAAAGGAGGACTACGACGGCAAAAAAGGGCCTTACAAGAACCCCAATAAACTCATGGCCCAGATCATGGAGAAGGTACGGAGGACGGGATTGACTCTGACATCTCGCATCGGTAGGTACATAGATTTCTACCTCCAGCCTCTGGTAAAATTGGTTCCTTCGTATCTGAGGGATACCAAGGATACCATTAAACTACTCGAGGCTGTCCATTATCAGGGAGAAATACTGATGGTAACGGCAGATGTATAAACACATGTATTTCCCATCAACTGGGCTTGGCCGCGGTGGAACTGTTTCTCACACGCAGTCCATCTCTTTCCGCCATCCAGAGGAACTTCATTATGGAGTTACTGGACTTTGCCACAAAGCATAACTACTTCTGGTTTCAGGCTAAATATGCCCCCAGCCTCGCCAACTTGTTTATGGCCCAGTGGGAGGAGGATGTCGTCGATACCTCACAGAGACCCGATTTGGTCCTCTGGGCGCGTTATATCGACGACATCCTCCTCCTTTGGAAAGGCACGAGAGAGTCTCTTGACTCTTTCATGACTTTTCTTAATGACAACGATCGTGGCATCGTTTTGTCATATGAAGTTAGTTCTACTTCAATCCACTTTTTAGATCTAGAGATCTCGGCCATTGATGGCCAGATCGAGTTTAAGACTATCTTTAAGCATACTGACCGGAATGGTTACATTCCGGTCGATAGCCGCCATCACCACCAATGGCTGTGATCCGTTCCTCAGGGTCAATTCCTCCGGATGGAGAGGAACTGTACCAGGAGGGAGGACTTTGTTTCTCAGTGCCAGATTTTAAAAGAAAGATTTTTGGACAAAGGATACAGAGTTCGAGAGTTGGGTGAGGCTATTAACACTGTTTCTAATATAGAAAGGTCATCCCTGCTTGTTGACAAACCTAAGAAAAACAACGACGACAGGTTTAAATGGTCCTTTTTCACTGATTTCTCTGTACAACATAATGACATAAAGAAAATACTCAATAGACACTGGAAGGTGCTTCGCAGTGATAAGATTCTGGGACCTTCCCTACCCGAGAAGGCAGGCATAATTTTCAGGGGAGCAAAATCTGTACAGAGCGATATTGCGCCCAATGTCATAGATCCCCCCAAAAAAGTCGCATTTTTTCCAGAAACGAAAGGATATCATTCCTGTCGTAAGTGCAACACATGCATTGTCAATGTCTTAGGCCGACGGAGGACAGACACATTCACTTCCACCGTGACTAACCGTAGCTATCAGATGAAACAATTTACCACATGCTTCACTAGTTACATAGTGTACCTCATCACATGTCCCTGTAAATTACAATACGTGGGCCGAACCATTCGGAATTTTGCCATTAGAGTTAATGAACATTTGGGTAAGATCAGGGCTGCCCCAAACACACTGTCTCCAGACACTACTTGGAACACCATGCGAAAGACCCCAGAGGCACCTCCTTCCAAGTCATCGACAAATTTGTCCCTCATTGGAGGGGTGACTCTTGCATTAGGGGTGTCTCCCGTTTGGAGACTTTTTGGATACATGAACTCAAGAGCTACAAGCCCCACAGTATGAATGTTGATTGGGATGTCAATTGCTTCATCAACCGGGCGTGAGCTCTTGTGGACATGTATTTAATTTATTTTATTTCAATTTTTTTATTTGTATTGGTTTCATATTCATTCCAGTGCCCCCCTATTTGGATGTGCGTCCATCTATTGGGCGGTTGAGACGCTCAAATCCCATCTAGGTGTGCACTGGTTAATTAATACCTTTATAATCCACACAAGTTTTCCATTTGTATAACTTGATTTCTTACTGATTCATACATCAGTTTTGTCAAAAAACAAATTCTTCTGCCATCATTAGTTTGTTTTCAACCTTTGCTTAGAGGTGTCCCCTGGGGTTGAATTTCTTCAGCCCATAGTGGAACGTTCATTTTTGGAGACACTGGGCCAGATTCACATAGATTAGCGGATCTTTAGATCCGCGTAATCTATGTGATTTACGATCCAACGGCGCACTTTTGCGAGGTTAGTGCAGTATTCACAAAGCACTTACCTCCAAACTTGCGCCGGCGGATCGTAACTACCCCGGCGGAATTCAAATTCCGCGGCTAGGGGGAGTGTACAATTTAAATCAGGCGCGTTCCCACGCCGATTTAACTGCGCATGCGCCGCCGGCGATATTTCCCAGTGCGCATGCTCCAAATGACGTCGCTAGGACGTCATTGTTTTCGGCGGCAACATAAATTCCGGCCATCCGTATTTCCGACCGACTTACGCAAATGACGTAAAAATTTGAAACTCGGCGCGGGAACGACGGCCATACTTAACATCAGCTACCCCTCATATAGCAGGGGTAACTATCCGCCAGAAAAAGCCAAACGCAAACGTCGTAAAAAAAAAGCGACGGGCGGGCGTTCGTTACTGAATCGGCGGTTCTCCTCATTTGCATATCCGACGCGTAAAAAACCGAGGCGACACCTAGCGGGCGGCGGCAGATTGCAGCCTAAGATCCGACGGTGTAAGTCACTTACACCAGTCGGATCTAAGGGAGATCTATGCGTAACTGATTCTTTTTTTTTTTGGAAAATTTCTGTTTATTGAAAATTTTTGGCATAGCAAAAACACACATTCCTTGGTACAGCACCAAGTATACCATTGGTCAACATGACCATGTACATGAAAAACAGAGCCATCGCAGATGGCAATAACCAACAGAACGCCCACCCTCCCTCCCCTCTCTACTCAGTTCCCATCTCCCTGTGAAAAACCTAGCGCGGGGCTCCCATAAAGAAGGATCTCTACCTCGCTTAATGACCGTCCCAGATCCCAGTCCCGATGCACCTGAAATAAATTAATGCAAATACATAATATAGGAGAATTCATAAATTATTTACCATTCCTCACTACCCAACCGTCTGATCAGATTCATACCAGGCCCTCCATACTTTTTCAAATTTTCCCACACACCCCTGAGATAAGTATGTTGCCTTGTAATATGGGAGCATAGCATTCACCAGCCCTTTCCAGAATGTTATCTCTGGGGCCCCCGGGCTCCTCCACTTGAGCAAAATAGATTTCTTCCCATAGAACAGGAGAATGCTGAGTAACGTCCTATGCGCCCTGGACGGGACCACCTCCTCCACCAAGCCCAGCAAACATACACTGATTTCCCTAGGTACAGGTACCCCCAGTACTCCCGCTATACAGGACGTGACCCCAGTCCAAAACTGCTGAATCTGAGGGCAGTCCCAAAACACATGATGTGCGTCTGTTGGCGAAAAAGTACACCGCCAACATTCAGGGGGCACCGACGGATAATTCGATGCCAGCCTAGCCGGGGTATAGTAGATCCTATGCAGGAATTTAAACTGAATTAGCCGATCCCTAGCCGCCACCAGATATTTAAATGGACGATCCCACATGTCATCCCACTCCTCCCCTTGTATGCCAGGGACCTCGGCCGCCCACCGCTCTCTGCATTTTATCAAGGCCTTAGGACTGATTTTGAACAATTCTTTATACATCACCGACAGAGTTTTGGGTAAGTCTTCTGTCATTAGGAGGTCCTCTAATCGAGAAGGAAAGGATGCAACTGTGTGCATCTCAAACTGCGTCTGGAATGCGTGCCTCAATCTCAGATACCGGAAAAATTGTGAATTAGGAAGGTAGTGTTTGGCCTTCAACTGGTCAAACGTTAAAAGTACCCCATCACGCGTAATGTCCTTAAGCAACTTAACCCCCTTAACCGCCCAGCCAGCAGCGTCATCAAAGTTATAAAAATGTTGGAGCTTCGAATTCATCCACAGGGGAGTCGAAGGGGAAACCCCTGTGTAACTAGGACAAGCCAGTTTCTCCACCTCCACCCACGCCTTAACAGTGGCCTTCATAGAGTCTGTCAGTGGGAGGTCCTTACCCGTACCCCGATGTATCGCCAACCGAAGGGACTCATAAGAGCCCAGATGGGCTGCTTCGAGTATGGTAGCCGAATCGCCCGCGTCTGAAATCAACCATCTATGTACAAAAACTAACTGCCCCGCCAAGTAATACTTGCGCCAGTCGGGCAGCGCCAGCCCTCCTTGACCCCACGGCTCCTGCAAAACCTTTAACCCCACCCTAGGTGTCTTGGGTGCCCAGAGAAATGTACTGGTAATACTATCCAGTTTCCGGAAGAAAGACTTCGGTATCCAGACCGGAGCATTCCTCAGAAAATATAAAATAACCGGGAGAATTTTCATCTTTAGGAGATTAACCCTGCCAATCAGAGATAGGGGAAGTTTCTGCCAAGTCTGTGCTTTCTGTTTAAAGAATGTCAAAATGGGTAGTAGGTTAAGAGACATGTAATCCATCACACTCGCCGTTACCTTCACTCCCAGATACGTTATCTGTGTAACCCATTTAAGTGGTAAGTCGGGATTCGCCTTTTCACTGGCCCCCTTATCCAAAGGTAGAATGGACGATTTGCCCCAATTAACTTTCAGCCCTGAGTATGTAGTAAAGGTGTTCATGATACCCAAAGCAGTGACCAACGACTCCCCCGGGTCCCTTAAAAATAACAGGAGGTCGTCCGCGTATAAAGCCAGACCTTCATTTATACTACCCACCCGAATTGCTTTTACGCCCTCCGACGCCCTCAGCGCCAGGAGGGCGTCAGGGCGTCAGGCTCCATCAGGCTCCATCATAAGGGCAAATAAAAAGGGTGATAAGGGGCACCCTTGACTAGTGCCCCTCCCAATAGAAAAATACTCAGAAGTAGACCCCCCCATACGAATGGCTGTCCTAGGTGTACTGTACAATAGCGCAATCCACTGTCTGAAAGAGTGACCAAAACCCATGGACTCCAGAACTGTATGCATAAAATTCCAGTCCACTGAGTCAAAGGCCTTTTCTATATCAATAGAGACTATTACCCTGCAGGCCGAATCAATATTAGGGAGCTGTAAATGCGTAAAGAGTCTTCTCAAGTTAGTATCTGTGGATTTACCCGGCATAAAACCCGTCTGATCTATATCCACCAGGGATGACGCCAGTCTCCTCGCTAAGACTTTCGTCAGAATCTTAAGGTCCATGTTGAGTAAGGCTATGGGTCTATATGACGAGCATTCTAGCGGATCCTTACCTGGCTTGAGCAAGAGAATAATATAGGCATCAAGCATGGAGGCTGGGAGCACTTTTTTCTGCAGACAGCACTCAAATAATGCCGTAAGCCTGGGGGCCAATTGGTCAACATAGGACTTGTAAAAGTCTGCCGGAAAGCCATCCGGACCCGGCGCCTTACAAGGTGGGAAGGCAAAAATCGCCGACACCACCTCCTTGTTTGTAATTTTAGCATCTAGAGCCATACTGTCTTCCTCTGACAATTTGGGAAGGGGTAGACCCCCCAGCAGAGCAGTCAAGGCCGCGTTGTCATAGGGCGGTATCGGGGCATATAGGGCTGAAAAAAATGCCTGGAACTCAGCTAAAACCTCCGTCGGGTCCCCGACCAGATCACCACTACGCCCCCTCACTACCGAAATGTGTTCTATGTGATTTTGGTCCGCCACCAACCTAGCCAAAAGTTTCCCATTCTTGTCCCCTTCAGAAAACAGTGAATTTGCTCTATGTTTAGCCTCTGTATGTGCAAGGTCGTTAAAGTGCATCGAAAGTCTACGCCTAGCCTCCAACAAGGCAGAATAAGTAGTATCAGTCCGGTCTGTAGCATGCACAGACGCACAGTCCCTCTCTCTATCCTGGAGTTCCTGAATGTTCGCATTCTGATCCACCCTGACTCTCTTAATAGCCGTAATAGATTCCCCCCGTATCACTGCCTTAAATGCATCCCAAACCACTAGTGGATCAGCCGAGTCCACGTTCAGGGTCCAATAATTGTCAACTGCTTCAAGTAGGTGATTAGAAACCTGCTCCTCCTGTAACCAGCCCGGAGACAGTCTCCAACTCCTGCCCCCCCCAACCGCTGGGAAGAGCAGGGAGACGGAGAGTGGGTTATGATCCGATAGTCCTCCTGCCAAGTAATCTGCCCCCCCCACATAGGATAGCATAGCCTGGTTCGCAAATGCCAGGTCTATCCTAGCCGATGAGCGATGTGTCTGCGAGAGGTGGGAGTAACAGGTGGAGGTGGGATGTTTAGCTCTCCATATTTCCGATAAACCAGCCATAGAGACCCATGACAACAAGTCCTGTGAACCCCCCCTCCCAGGATTAGACGAGTCCAGATCACTTAGTGTAGCATTAAAATCCCCCATCATCAGAAGGGGCAAATGTGCATGCGGGGTCAGTTTCACAAATAAATCATACAACAGTTGTACATTGAAAGGAGGTGGCACATATACATTAACCAGCAGAATTTTACGATTGGCTATATCCATAACTACTGCCGCATATCGCCCCCCGGATCAGTTATCACCTGGTGGATCTTGCAGGGGAGCGCCTTGCTAATAAGTATAGACACGCCCCTTGCAAATGTGGAATAGGTGGCATGAAATGACTTTTGAATCCAGTGTTTACGTAAGGCCAGAATTCTGTTGCCATCCAGGTGAGTCTCCTGCAAGAGGACCACATGCGGCCGAGCTACTTTCAAGTACTGGAACATCGAGGCCCTTTTAAATTTGCTATTCAGGCCCCGAACATTCCAGGACACAAACTTGATCACATTAGCCATATTCCCCTGTACAAAACATATCCCAGGTGCATCTTGTATAAACCCGGAAATCTAGATCAGGACACAGTAGTAGTATCTGACATGAAGCCCCCGCTAACAGAGGACAGGGAACAGAGTAGCAAGTGTGTAAACCAAACCCCCCTCCCTTCCACCCCAACAACCCACCCCCCCTGCCATTATACCAGAACCAAAAAATAAAAAAGACAAAAGAAAAAGATGAACCTTGAAGCAAAAAGGCTTCAAAAACACCCATCGTCTGGTATGCAGCTTCTAAACCCAAAAACAATTTAACACCCAAAAATCAGATGTTATTGGAAGTTTTTCCGAACGATCTCTTGTCCAACCGTAGAACCTAAAAGTCTTCCTTAATTCCAGAGAGCTCCACACAGACAGGTTTCAACTTGGAGCTACAAAATCAGGGCCTGAGAAAAAGTGTAGGAAGAACAGTACACCACGCCATCTAGTGGCTTCAGGGCTAATAGGCCAGATACGGCACACAGCCTAGCTAGAATGCACAGGAGAGCACCGAGTTCCATCTCTCAACTTAGCAAAGCAATATAGCGAAAGGCCCATCACTAAGGGCATTGAAAACAACAACAAAAAAAGATGGGAGGCCTGCAGCAACAGGTAACAGAAAAAAGCTGTGCAGAGCGGTGCAGAAGGAAAACAAAGCATACAGGACCATTACCTCTGCCACCGTATAAAAAGTGCTGCCCCAAAGTGCTGCTGTCCAGAGCATCCGTAGACTCAAATAAAGGAAAAATAAGAAAAAGGGATATACTCAACAATAGTAAAAAATGGATCATCAAGAGAAAAAAATCTCAATACTCAGTTTGCAGTGGAGGTACTTCAGGGGTTCCTATCCAACCAGTCGCAGGCATCTCTCGGGTTATCAAAAAACTTTACGGTGCCTTGATGTTGAACTCGCAGTTTGCTGGGATAAAGCATGCTGTACTGTATATTTTTCTCACGCAGCCTCCTCTTAACATCATTAAATGAGCGCCGTCGTCTCTGTGTTTCCGCCGAGAAATCAGGAAAAAGCATTATTTTAGCATTCTCATATTTCAGCTCTTGAGCCCTTCTGGATGCTGATAATATCATGTCCCTGTCCCTGTCCCTGTAATTCAGGAACTTCACCAGGAAGGGACGTGGATATTCACCCAGAGGCCTCCTGCCCATGGGCACCCTATGCGCCCGTTCCACCACATATGTCGGGGGTCTCTCCCCCAAATTCAGCAATTGTTTAAAGAAGTCCTCAGCAAAAGTGGTGGACTGTGAGCCCTCTGCCCCCTCCGGCAGCCCCACCACGCGGACATTATTCCTCCTTTGTCTGTCCTCGGCATCATTGGCGCGGTCTTGTAATAGCCTCACCACCTCCTGTAGTTCAGATAGTTGATTGCCCTGCACATGTGTCTCATCTTCCACATTTGAGATCCTCTCCTCTGCCTCTGTCAGCCTCCCCCTAATCTTGTCCAGATCATGCCTTATCAGGGTAAATTCAGTGGTGAGGTGATCTATGCTCACCATGACCGCGGCCTTGCTGGCAGTTATGGCCTCCAGTATCGGACGGGTGATCGCCTCCTGGGCTGCATCCTGATCCGGAGGGACAGGCTGAGGATCCGCCGCACGGATGTCTTGTGCGATCCCCTCGACATGTGCCATCTTCTTAGCAAGCTTCCTTGCACTCTTTGAGGAAGGAGGAATGGGCAAGATGGCGGCGGCGGCTAGGCCCGCGTCAGAGCCTCGTGCAGAGCGGGTCTGGCGTTGGCACTTCGGGGTCTGATTTCCGGATTTCGCCGCCCCCTTTCGCATGACCGGAGGTTCCCCCACCAGAATCAGGGCTGCAACTGCAAGAAAATCGGGCAGAAAAGCTCCTAAAAACTGATGATTTGTCCGGATTACTGTGGAGCTCTCTCAGCACACGTCCTGCCTCGATCACATCCGGACACGCGGCTCATGCGTAACTGATTCTTATGAATCAGTCGCATAGATCCGACCGTCGGATCTCAGAGATACGACGGCGTATCAGGAGATACGCCGTCGTATCTCTTTGTGAATCTGGCCCACTGATTTCATTAGCCAATTGTGGTGACGTCAATGCGCATCACCGCCGCACGTTCAGGTAATGTGGTTGTTTCCACCTGGTCCCTGATTGGCGGTGGGTGCTCTCGCGTCATGGGATGGGCGGACGCATGGGTGACGCTTAGCCGTCACTGCGCCCGTCCATCTAACTCAGTGGGCGGCCATGTTGATGACGCTTCCGTCACCACGCTCGCTCATTGTATTACACGTCGGGCTGTCGACGCCTTTTTCCTCTGATTGGCTGTAGACTTTTGGGCTATTCACCTTTCAGCCCTTCACACCGCATTGGGTAAACATGGGGGTGCGGCTACTCACTGATGACAGCGGTTGGACACTTTCCTCCCCCACGTCACCAGCTCCGCCCCTCAGTCTCCCCTGCTCTTATTGGTTATGCCGTGTGTCCCCATTGCATTGATTCATGCGTGGCTTTGTTTCCCTGATGCTATGCACCGCGCCAGCATGGTTTTTGGGCAAACCTCTTTGTATGGGTTAATGTCATGGGCTTCCTTGTCCATTGGAGAGGCTTTGTGCTACTGCTGGCAGCAGATCACGGCCTCCCTTTGGACATTGTCCACCGGACATGTACGTTTTTTGCCTTACACTGAGATACACGTACTGACATAGCTGGTATATATTTAAACTAGTATCATCTGCATGACATTATTTGTATTGTATATGCCACATATACCTACCTTTATTGATTGTTCATTTATGTCAAACATTGGTATGATAAATCTTGCCTTATATATGTATGTTAAAGCACTCGTTTTGATGCATTATATCCTGTCAAGATTGTCTATTTCCTGTCTCCTCCCTTCCTGGGGAGGAGCTTTGGATTGTTTGTTATATTTAAGTCCAGCAGTGTGGGGGTACAGATACATGCCCCTGTTGATGGCTTTGAGCCGAAACGCATCGGATAACATGCCTAGTACCCCATACTGCCTTTAATATTTTCACGTGATTTTATCGATATATTTTTAAATAAAGCCTTCATTGGTTTTTTGATCTGCGCCATTGGAAGCATTTCCTTTTTTTTGTTTCCATATAACCACACATGCTGTGTTGATTCACGAGCCTGGCCATTCCACCATTGGCCTTTTTCATCTGGGTTCCTGTTCCAGAAGTGAGGTATCTGATCAAGACTGGTTCCACCATCCTAAGCGTAGTGACCATCCCTACAGAGCCATCCGCACAGAGCCTAGGGTCCGTTGTGACCACCATGCCCTATTCGACTCCCTGTTAAGATTAACATACAAGTCCACCACAGCTGGTAAGAGTACCTATTCTCACCGAAGCCTCAGCAACACGTTGTCCAGGAACAGGATTTGGTAATCCCCCAGGTTCTGGGAACGCGTTGCACAGACCCATCTGCAAGGCCTCCCGAAGATGTTTCATCTTTTGCTCCCTCTGCGACGGCAAGATAAGCTCCGCAACCTTACTCTTGTAACATAGATCAAGGAGAGTTGCCAGCCAGTAATGATCCCTCTCCTTGATACCACGAACACGAGGATCCTTACGCAGGCTTTGCAGAATCAGGGAGGCCATGCAGCGTAGGTTTGCTGAGGCATTGGGGGCACAGTCCTCTTGGTCACTGAGGACGGCAGGATCCGCAGCCACCTCATCCCAGCCACGTAAAAGTCCACGGGTTCCTTGGGACTGTAAGTGATCCCTTGAAGACTGCTGCTGCTGAGTGCTAGGCTCCACCTCCATGCTGCTGATACAATTATCCTCCTCCTCCTCCTCCTCCTCCACCTCGTCCTCTTCCTGTGTGCTAGGTGGGCATGCAGGACCACTGTCTGAATAAAGGGGGCCTTGAGAGGTAAGGAAGTCCTCCTCTTCCTCCCTCTGTTATTCCTCAAGGGCCCTGTCCATTATTCCACGTAGTGTGTGCTCCAACAGGTGAATAAGAGGGACAGTCTCACTGATGCATGCACTGTCACTGCTCACCATTCTCGTGGCCTCCTCAAATGGTGACAGGACAGTGCATGCATCAGTGAGACTGTCCCTCTTATTCACCTGTTGGAGCACACACTACGTGGAATAATGGACAGGGCCCTTGAGGAAGAACAGAGGGAGGAAGAGGAGAACTTCCTTACCTCTCAAGGCCCCCTTTATGCACTGTCACTGCTCACCATCCTCGTGGCCTCCTCAAATGGTGACAGGACAGTGCATGCATCCCTGATCAAGGCCCACTGGCATGGGGAAAAAAACCCAAGCTCCCCTGACCCAGTCCTGCTGCCATATTGGCACAGGTACTCATTGATGGCCCTCTGCTGCGTGTGCAGCCGCTGCAGCATGGCCAATGTAGAGTTCCATCTGGTGGGCATGTCACAGGTTAGGCGGTTCTTGGGCAGGTTGTATTCCCTTTGGAGGTCTGTCAGCCAAGCAGTGGCATTGTATGACCTTCAGAAATGCACACAGACTTTCCTGGCCTGCTTCAGGACATCCTGTAAGCCCGGGTACCTGCCCAAGAACTGCTGCACCACCAAATTCAGAACATGAGCAAAACAGGGCACATGGGTGAGTTTTCCCGGTCGCAGGGCAGAGAGGAGGTTGGTGCCATTGTCGCTAACCACCATTCCTGGCTTAAGCTGGCGTGGCATCAACCACCTCTGAGCCTGCCCCTGTAGAGCTGACAGAACCTCAGCCCCAGTGTGGCTCGTCTCCCAAGCACACCAGCTCTAGGACCGCATGGCATCTCTTGGCCTGCATTCCTGCGTAGCCACTTGTACGCCTACGGAGCACGGCTGGTTCAGAGGAAACATCAGCACAGGAAGAGGCCACAGAGGAAGAAGAGGAGGGGTGGAGGAGAGGTGTGTCACAACCAGTAGTAGTGTTTTGGAGGCGTGGTGGCGGAACAACCTCCAACACTACTGTACCTTGCCCTGTGTTCTTCCCAGCTGCCAGCAGAGTCACCCAATGTGCCGTGAAAGAGAGGTAACATCCCTGTCCATGCCTGCTGGACCATGAGTCAGTGGTGATATGCACCTTACCACTGACCGTCCTGTCAAGCGAGGCATGGACATTGCCTTTCACATGCCGGTAGAGAGCGGGAATCGCCTTCCGTGAGAAAAAGTGGCATCTGGGTACTTGCCACTGAGGTACTGCACATTCCACAAACTCACGGAAGGGGGCAGAATCTACCAACTGGAAAGGTAGCAGTTGAAGTGCTAGCAATTTTGCTAAGCTAGCATTCAACCGCTGGGCATGTGGATGGCTGGGAGAGTACTTCTTTCGGCGCTGCAGCAGCTGGGGCAGGGAAATTTGTCTTCTACCATCAGTAGAATTCCCGCATGTACTACTAGGTTGTGACACACCTATTTCTACACCTTCAGTCCTATCAGTGCAGGCTTCAGAGAGGACTGAGGGTCTAGTGGGGTTGGAGCTCCCAGCTGATGAGGGGCTAGGGGAGGTCCGCTTTGTTCTTTGGTGTGGGTCTTTCAGGTATGCTTGCCAACAAACTGCATGGCAGGTTGACATATGTCTAGTCAAGCATGTGGTGCCCAAGCGGGTGATGTTTTGGCCACGCGAGATACGCTTGAGACATATGTTGCAAATAGCAATGGTGCGATCAGATGCACATGTCTCAAAAAAGGCCCACACCAAAGAACTTTTGCAGTACCGTTGAGACACAGCAGCGCCCTGCACAGGCGTAGCTCTGCGATGTAATGCAGTTGGTGTGCTGCCCTTAAGCTGTGCCCTGGAGGGCATCCTGCCTCTTTGGAGATGTGCCTGTGCCTCTTCCTCCTCCTCCTCCTCTTCCTTCTCCTCCCTCCTATCAGGAACCCACGTAGAGTCAGTGACCTCATCATCCCCTCCCTCCTCATCACTGTCGAAAACCTGGCAGTATGCTGCAGCTAGGGGAACATGACTGCCAGATTGCTGTCCCTCTCGGGCACCCGCTCTCTCTGGGCTCACATCAATGCCTTCCTCTATCTGTGTTCTGTCATCGGAGCCTTCAAAACTCTGCGCATCTTCATGTAGCATGTACCCAACACTGTGTTAAAACATTTCGGGGGACTCCTCAGGAGGACATGGTGGGACTAGGGATGGATTGTGTGATGCCATTGTGCAGAGGGAAGAGGACGCCTTGGCAGCTGCTTTGCCAGACAAACTAAGCTCAGCCTGGGTGAGAGATGATGA
Organism: Rana temporaria; assembly: GCF_905171775.1. Lineage (NCBI taxonomy): Eukaryota > Metazoa > Chordata > Amphibia > Anura > Ranidae > Rana > Rana temporaria. Next base: position 177,832,087 of record NC_053493.1, read on the forward strand.
GGAGGATGAGGACGGCTTGGTCATCCACTCTACTAATTTCTCTGCATGTTGAGGCTTAACACGGCCAGCTCCCGAAAAGAAGGACAAGCGTGTGCAACGGCCACGTGCTGAAGAGGATGCACCGTGTCCACCACAAGTGTTGCCTCTAGATGCAGAGCCTGCTTGCTCTTGTGCCTCTCTGCCTCTCTTTGTTGTCCTTCCAGACATTATAATGGCCTGCACAGGACAAAATCAGAAATAAACAGCACATGTGCAGTAAGAGCGACTGCATTTATGTGCAATTAAATTGCCCACTTCCTTTAACAGCAATTGCGTTTATGTGTAAATAAATAGCATACGTTCACTAACAGCAACTGCGTTTATGGACAAAAAAACAGCACACGTGCAGTAAGAGCGACTGCGTTTATGTGCAATTAAATAGCCCACGTGCAGTAACAGCAACTGCGTTTATGTGTAATTAAATAGCCCACGTGCAGTAACAGCTAATGCGTTTATGGGCAAAAAAACAGCAAATGTGCAGTAAGAGCGACTGCGTTTATGGGCAAAAACAAAGCAAAGGTGCAGTAAGAGCGACTGCGTTTATGGACAAAAAAACAGCACACGTGCAGTAAGAGCGACTGTGTTTATGTGCAATTAAATAGCCCACGTGCAGTAACAGCAACTGCGTTTATTTGCAATTAAATAGCCCACGTGCAGTAACAGCTAATGCGTTTATGGGCAAAAAACAGCACACGTGCAGTAAGAGCGACTGCGTTTATGTGCAATTAAATAGCCCACGTGCAGTAACAGCAACTGCGTTTATGTGTAATTAAATAGCCCACGGGCAGTAAGAGCGACTGCGTTTATGGGCAAAAAAACAGCACACGTGCAGTAACAGCGACTGCGTTTATGTGCAATTAAATAGCCCATGTGCAGTAACAGCAACTGCGTTTATTTGCAATTAAATAGCCCACGTGCAGTAACAGCTAATGCGTTTATGGGCAAAAAAAGCAAACGTGCAGTAAGAGCGACTGCGTTTATGGGCAAAAACACAGCAAACGTGCAGTAACAGCGACTGCGTTTATGGGCAAAAAAAATCACACGTGCAGTAACAGCGACTGCGTTTATGTGCAATTAAATAACCCACGTGCAGTAACAGCAACTGCGTTTGTGTAATTAAATAGCCCACGTGCAGTAACAGCTAATGTGTTTATGGGCAAAAAAAACAGCACACGTGCAGTAAGAGCGACTGCGTTTATGTGCAATTAAATAGCCCACGTGCAGTAACAGCAACTGCGTTTATTTGCAATTAAATAGCCCACGTGCAGTAACAGCTAATGCGTTTATGGGGAAAAAAACAGCACACATGCATTAAGAGCGACTGCATTTATATGCAATTAAATAGCCCACGTGCAGTAACAGCAATTGCGTTTATTTGCAATTAAATAGCACACGTCCACTAACACTGAGTACTATTAGGTAGATTCAGGTAGAGTTAGGCCGGCTTATCAGTAGATAAGCCGGCCTAACTCAGAATCTACGCCGCCATATGTTTAAGCGTATGCTCAAACAGAGATATGCTTAAACATATCTATGATACAACGGCTTGCGCCGTCCTATCTTAGATTGCAATTTTTCTGATGGCCGCTAGGTGGCGCTTCCATTGCGGCCGACGTAGATTATGTAAATGAGGGGATAAGCCGATTCACGAACGTACGCCAGACCGACGCAGTACTTTTACGCCGTTTACGTAAGAGATAGGCCGCGTAAAGTTAGAGCTAGGCTCTAGTGGAATAGTAATGTTAAGTATGGCCGCCGTTCCCGCCACAAAATTCTAAATATTTACATTGTTTGCGTAAGTCGACCGCGAATCGGGATTTACGTCATTCACGTCCACATCGAAATCAATAGGCCCGTACGGCGTACTTAGCCGCAATGCACACTGGAAAATGTAGTCGCCCGGCGCATGCGCAGTGACAAAAAACGTCAAAAATGTGAGGTCAAGCCTCATTACCATGAAACACGCCCTCCCCAACCCATTTGAATTAGGCGCTCTTACGCCCGCTCGTTTTAGGCTACACCGCCGTAAATTAGCAGGTAAGTATATTGAGAATCATTATAAACAGGCTACGCTACGCCGCCGTAACTTTCAGCCATTGTACCTGAATCTACCTATATGTTTAGGTTTAAACTAAACTGAATGCAGGCAATACAACACGTTAGAGCACTGCAGCTAGCACAATCTACTGCCTAACAATAGGAATAGCTGATCTAGCTAAGTTATACAGTGTAAAAATATATGTACAACGCTAGGATGTATATATATCCTCTACATACTGTAAATTTAACGAAACTGACTAGCCAGCCTGCTCTATCTATCTATCTGGTAGAAAAGACACTGGGCCATATTCATAGAAGAGTTACGACAGAGTATCTCAGGAAACTCCGTCGTATCTCTCCTTTTTGACCCGCATATCTATGCGAGTGATTCTTAGAATCATTTTCGCATAGATACGCTTAAGATCCGACATGTGTAAGTCACTTACACTGTCGGATCTTAAATGTAATTCGCCGCCGGCCGGTAGATGGCGTTTACGTTCAGGTCTCATTTGTTTATGCAAATGAGCCTGATACGGCGATTCCCGAACGAAATCGCGTCGCGTAACCGTCACTTACGTCGTTTGCGTAAGCGTAAGGTTACCCCTGCTATATGAGGGGTAACCTTACGCCAGTCCCACGTATGCCATGTTAAGTATGGCGTAGGGTCCGCGTCGTCTTTTCCTGTCGGGTACGTTGTTTTCCTAAGTCGTTCTTGAATACGAATTTACGTCAATGACGCACACGTCGGCGTCATTGACGTTTTCCGCCGAGAACTGGAGCATGCGCACTGGGCTATTTTTAGCCCGGCGCATGCGCAGTTCGATCGAAACAGGGGCGCGCTTAATTTAAAAATAAGCCGCCCCCTTTGAAATACGCGGGGATACGCCGGGCCTTTTACACTACGCCTCCACAAACTACGGAGCAAGTGCTTGAGGAATACGGCACTTGCTCCAGTAAGTTGCGGCGGCGTAGTGTAAATAGCTTACGCGAGGCCGCCGCAGAATATTGGAGAATCTGGCCCACTGTGTCTCTCTCTCTCTCTCTCTCTAACTGACTGACTGATCTTCTCTTTAACAAAGTCGGAACACACTACACGAGGCTGCCTTGTAGGCGGCCTTATATAGTGTGGGGCGTGTACTAAACCCCCTGAGCCATAATTGGCCAAAGCCACCCTGGTTCTTCGTTTTTTGCGCGCTGTGATTGGCCAAGCATGCAGGGTCATGGTGCATGCTTGACCAATCATCAGCGCGCAATGCCGCAGTGAATTATGGGCCGTCGCGCGTCACTCGAATTTGGCGCGAACTATTTTGTTCCAAATTCGTCAAACGTACGAACATATGTTCGAGTCGAACACAAAGCTCATCCCTAGTCTCCAAGTCTGATCTTGCCCCTAGGTATTCCTGCGCCATGTAAATCAGACGCTGGCGATTGTTGCTGGAACCGATCATACCTTGTGGTGGCGGAATAAAAAATTGTCTGAACGCATCGGTCAGACGGCCATCTTCTCCACTGCTCTTTCTGTGACTGACCGAAGCCTTAGTAACACGTTGTCTAGGACCAGGAATTTGTAACCTCCCAGGCTCTGGAAACGTGCAAACCTTTCTGAAAGGCCTCCTGAAGATGTTTCATCTTCTGCTCCCTCTGCAATGGCTGGATAAGTTCTGCAACTTTACCCTTGTAACGTAGATCAAGGAGGGTTGCCAGCCAGTAATGATCTCTCTCCTTGATACAAAGAATCCGAGGGTCCTTTCGCAGGCTTTGCAGGAGCAGGGAGGCCATGCAGCGTAGGTTTGCTGAGACATTCGGTCCGAAGTCCTCTGCCACCTCCTCCCAGCCATGTACAAGTTGGGTTTCTGGGGACTGTAAACAATCTCTTGAAGACTGCTGCTGATGCTGAGTGCTAGGCTCCACCTCCATGCTGACACAATCCTCCTCCTCCTCCTCTTTCTGTGTGATCGGCACACTGTGTGGAAAAAGGGGGCCTTGAGTTGAGAGGTAAGGAAGTCCTCCTCTTCCTCCCTGTGCTCTGCCTCAAGTGCCCTGTCCGTTATTCCATGCAGCGTGTGCTCCAACAGGTAGACAAGAGGGACAGTATCACTGATTCATGCACTGTCACTGCTCACCATCCTTGTGGCCTCCTCAAATGGTGACAGGACAGTGCATGCATCCCTTATCATGAGGCACTGGCGTGGCGAAAAAAAAACTAGCTCCCCTGACCCTGTCCTGGTGCCAAAGTCGCACAGGTACTTATTGATGTCCCTCTGCTGCATGTGCAGCCGCTGCAGCAAGTCCAACGTTGAGTACCATCTGGTGGGCATTTCACAGATTAGGCAGTTCTTGGGCAGGTTGTATTCCTTTTGGAGGTCAGACAGCCGAGCACTGGCATTATATGCACACAGACTTTCTTGGCCTACTTCAGGAGATCCTGTAAGCCCGGGTACCTGCACAAGAACTGCTGCACCACCAAGTTAAGGACGTAAGCCAAATAGGGCACATGGGTCAAGTGTCCCTGTCGGAGGGCGGAGAGGAGGTTGGTGCCACTGTCGCAAACCACCATTCCTGGCTGAAGCTGGCGTGGCATCAACCACCTCAGAGCCTGCCCCTGCAGAGCTGACAGAATCTCTGCCCCAGTGTGGCTCCTGTCCCCTAAGCCTAAGCTCCTGTCCCCCCAGCTCAAGCACCACATGGCATCTTTTTGCCTGAGTGCTTGCGTAGTCCCTTGAACGCCTACGGAGCACCGCTGGTTCCGAGGACAAATCTATAGAGGAAGAGGCCATGGAGGAAGAAGAAGAGGAAGGGGTGGAGGAGAGAGGTGTGTCAGAATCACCACTAGTACTTTTGAGGCGTGGTGGCGGAACAAGCTTCAACAATACTGCACCCTTCCCAGCTGCCAGCAGAGTCACTGCCCTGTGAAAGATAGGTAACATCCCTGTCCATGCCTGCTGGACCATGAGTCAGTGGTAATATGCACCTTATCACTGACCACCCTGTCCAGCGAGGCCAAGACATTTCCTTCCACATGCTGGAATCGCCTTCCGTGAAAAAACTTGCCACCTCACATTCCACAAATTCACGAAAGGGGGCAGAGTCTACCAGCTAAACGGGAGCAGTTGGAGTGCTAGCAATTTAGCCAAGCTAGCATTCAGCCGCTGGGCATGGGGATGGCTGGGAGCAAATTTATTTTGCCGGTTTAGCAACTGGGGTAGGTAAATTTGCCTGCTACAATCGGATGTTGGTGTAGCGATAGCCGATTGCCCACTAAGTACTAAGTAAGTACTTGTGGGCAATCGGCTATGGTACTAGTGGTGATTCTGACACACCTTTCACCACACCTAATTCTACACCTTCATTCCTCTCAGTGCAGGTTTCTGAGAGAACTGAAGGTATTGTGGGGTTGGAGATCCCAGCTGATGAGCAAGGAGAGGTCCACCTTGTTCTTTGGTGTGAGTCTTTTAAGTACGCTTGCCAACGGACTGCATGGCAGGTCGACAGGGCCAGACTGGGAGTAAAAACCAGCCCTGGAAAAAATGTCATACCAGCCCCATAGCATTATTATACCAGCCCAACAGCATAACGTCATTATTTTTTCGAAGAGCATATTATTAGCCAGATTCAGTAAGACCTGCCTAACGTTAGGCAGGCGTAGCGTATCTCATATACGCTACGCCACCGTAAGTTAGAGAGGCAAGTGCTGTATTCACAAAGCACTTGCGTCCTAAGTTACGGCGGCATAGCGTAAATGGGCCGGCGTAAGCCCGTCTAATTCAAATTGTGTTGAGGTGGGGGTGTTTTATGTAAATAAACCATGACCCCCCCGTAAATGACGTTTTGAACGAATGGCGCATGCGCCGTCCGTGGACGTATCCCAGTGCGCATGCGTCGGATAGAATGATAAGATACGTCGAACACTGCCTTCTACGTGAACGTAACTTACGCACAGCCCTATTCGCGTACGACTTACGCAAACAATGTACAAAGATACGCTTGTTCCGACGCCCATACTTTGCATGGGCTGCGCCACCTAGAGACCAGCTTTATCTTTACGCCGGCGTATGCCTTCCATAAACGGCGTAACTAATTGCGACGGGCGTACGTATGTTCGTGAATCGGCGTATCTTGCTCATTTGCATATTCGACACGGAAAACAACGGAAGCGCCACCTAGCGGTCAGCGTAAATATGCACCCTAAGATACGACGGCGTAGGAAACGTACACCGCTTGTATCTTAGCCTAATTTAAGCGTATCTGGTTTCCAGAATACGCTTAAATTTACGACGGCGTAGATTCAGAGTTACGACGGCGTATCTACTGATACGCCGGCGTAAATCTCTCTGAATCTAGCTATATATATATATACAGTACAGACCAAAAGTTTGGACACACCTTCTCAAAGCACAGATTTCCACTGGTCTAATGTCCATTCCTTGTGTTTTTTAGCCCAAACAAGTCTCTTCTGCTTGTTGCCTTTCTTTAGCAGTGGTTTCCTAGCAGATATTCTACCATGAAGGCCTGATTCACACAGTCTCCTCTTAACAGTTCTAGAGATGTGTCTGCTGCAAAAGGTGGCTACTTTGAAGAACCTAGAATATTAAATATATTTTCAGTTGTTTCACACTTTTTTGTTATGTATAATTCCACATGTGTTAATTCATAGTTTTGATGCCTTCAGTGTGAATCTACAATTTTCATAGTCATGAAAATAAAAACTCTTTGAATGAGAAAATGTGTTCAAACTTTTGGTCTGTACTGTATATATCAAATGCTCCTTCAGCTGGACAGAATTTTCCTGTGATAAATTGCAGTTGTCACCCTGTGGATCCACAGCACACTCTAGGTGAAAGCCCACCACCACTTATGACAAGCAGCTTACCAGAAGGTTACCAGTATACAGCGGTCGGCTATAACCCAGCCGCGGCCTTTTAGGGGGATCCTACTTCCGGGAATCGTACCACCTTTAGCTTCCGTACGTATGACCAACACCACCATACGATTCATAAGTAAGAGAAGGCAGACATAGTATAGCACCGCAAGATATATATTTTTTTTTTAAAAAAGCAATCCGAAAATTACTCACATGGTTTAAAAGTTAAACAGACGTTTAAAATTTTGTTTGTTGCCGGCCGGCGAACGGGTGAAGCGGAGCCCTTCCTTCTAACGCGATGACGTCACCGCACGTCCTCCCAGACGCGTTTCGTCATTGGACGTTATCAATGGGATAGGGCGTTGCGGTGAGTCATCGCTTATATGGGCTCTAACCTCATCATGAGGTGTGAACAAAGTACAGAAAACACATTATTTTTTCACTCGCTTAGCTTCAATATTTTTAATTAAATAGCTAAGCTAATTTAATATTTCTATAATATTTCTATATGCACATAATATTCACTATTTATTATTTATTTATTTAAATTAGAGAATCTTGCACAGAAATATAAAGTTTTTTTCTCAATGCTCTATCGAGAGTTAGAGCAATACAAATATTTAAGATACATTATGACACTAAGTATTTTATACGTTAACACACATATGATTTATTAATTTTTGTCCGTGATTGGCAGCTATCAATCACTGGGGAGGTACTATTGGTCTTATTTAAAACTTGGGATATAATATGATCTTAATGACATCCCTTTAGAAACCAATAGATGGCGCAGGAGAGAGACAGCAGTGGGATTACTTATTTCATTATGTTTTAGTTTTGTCCCGTTCTGTTTAACTGTTATGTGGGATTCATTTCCTCCATAGTAATCCATGCATACATCGTTTTCTTACGCTGTGTATATATATTTTATGTTTTTATTCTATGAATTTTTTTCTGTCCATTAAGGAACGTGCTCGTCAGTGTCTGGACGTTGCACAGTATGTACCTTTGAACCAGCACTCACCATATCCCTACAGTTATATAGCTAAGGGCAGGTATTGGCATTTTTGCCACTTTCCAAGATGGTGTTTTCTGTACTTTGTTCACACCTCATGATGAGGTTAGAGCCCATATAAGCGATGACTCACCGCAACGCCCTATCCCATTGATAACGTCCAATGACGAAACGCGTCTGGGAGGACGTGCGGTGACGTCATCGCGTTAGAAGGAAGGGCTCCGCTTCACCCGTTCGCCGGCCGGCAACAAACAAAATTTTAAACATCTGTTTAACTTTTAAACCATGTGAGTAATTTTCGGATTGCTTTTTTTAAAAAAATAAATATATCTTGCGGTGCTATACTATGTCTGCCTTCTCTTACTTATGAATCGTATGGTGGTGTTGGTCATACGTACGGAAGCTAAAGGTGGTACGATTCCCGGAAGTAGGATCCCCCTAAAAGGCCGCGGCTGGGTTATAGCCGACCGCTGTATATTGGTAACCTTCTGGTAAGCTGCTTGTCATAAGTGGTGGTGGGCTTTCACCTAGAGTGTGCTGTGGATCCACAGGGTGACAACTGCAATTTATCACAGGAAAATTCTGTCCAGCTGAAGGAGCATTTGGTGTTGGTTATTATCCGGACTCTTGAAAGACGGAAAAAAACTTTTAATCACTCAGTGTGGACTGTCCTATACCATTGCTCACCCCCCTAGGGTTGGAGCAATACCCATATTTTGTGTGGACTGGCTTCACCCAGTCTGGGTTCCATTAGCGCAGCTTACCCCCCTCTTTTTTTTCCATACTTATTTATGTGCATCTGCACATGAGCTGCTGCTTCCCTATTTTTTATTGTGTTAATTTCCACCTGTATTGATAAGCGCAATTTTTCCTTTTGTGTAATTTGTACTGTATATATACGACAGATATAAAAGCACATAGGACTATGTAACGGTCACCACCGTTTACCATATTCCCATTCCATCGCCCACGTCAGCTTATCCGACAAGCCAGCAGACACGATCCATCCCATTTCCCCAGAATAAACGTGACATACGCTCTGTTCTCTGGTTTCAAAATGTATGAACGCTTTTAATGGTATCTTAGCTTTCTTATATACAGTACAAGCATGTTAAAGTTAATCACAGGGACAAAGAAACTCTCCACCCACACATCACACAATGGGGGGGCTTCAATACACCTTCTCTTAGACAATGATATCCAGTTGAGCTAATCATTAGTCATCCCCCAGACGTCCCGTCTCCGCAATTAGCGGAGGTAATTACTACAGCTTGACAAGTCACATTCCACATACAAAACCGTGTCATTAGCATCACACAATGGAATGTCTAGGAGCAGACGCAATTAACACCTCAAAAGCATGTGTCCCCCCATTGAATGAAAACACTCCATTTGGAGTCAGACTTTAACAACCTGTAAAATTCCAAGATATCCTGCAAAACATGAATTATCAGTAATGTCCCATCTCATGTAATTTATAATTAATATTTCTCAGTCACCCTATGCCCAAAAGGGGCACAGGATGACCCTAGACCCAAGAGTCATTAGTGATGCTGGCACAGGAGTACCCCTCATCCTTCAAAAGTCTCTGGGTGTCATGGGTCATTCTATTACATCTCTCCCCTTTCAGGGGGAGACTGACACAGGAGGGAACCCCAAACGGGTTGACTCCGAAGTTAGTCAGGAGTTCCAGTCCTCCAATGCTGGTATCCATACAGTACCCCAAATAAATTGCTCCAAACAGAGCATTACTCATCCAGCCAACCCCTGCCTCTCTCAGAGAACATGCCTGCTGCTGGGGAGAGGCCTGGACTGGCCCTTCTCCCTGAATTCCTTTCAGCCACTGGAGAGAAGACAGGGTGACTGGGCTCAGTCCATCATGCTGTTGGGGATCTGGGCCAACTGGCCCCCATCCCTGGGGTATACCAGTGGAGACTGAAGTCCCATCCACTGGTGGTAGGTGAAAATCCCCCGGTGCTTGCAAAGCAAAGCTGACATCCTCCTGTCCCAGTGACGCACCATTTTCTGGGGTTGTGTCAGTGAAGACTGAAGTCCCATCCACTACCACAGGAACTCCCTCTCCTGCTAGTTGAGAGCAGAGGCTTGTGGCACTCTGCTCTGTTGCCAGCTCTTATGCTGGGTTGCTGTGAGGGGAGACCACAGTCCCATCCCCCAATATCAGCTCAAGCTGTAGTTGTGTGCACCGGTCAGTAGCATCCTGCCCGGCTGCCAGTGATTCAGCTGGGAGTAAAAGCTTTACCACCTCAGCTTGTTGCTGGATAGAGGGGTCAACTGCCCCGGCTCCCTGGAACTCCACACCATCCGCTTCGGCTTTAGGGATGGCAATCTCCATATTTTCCACTGCCGATTCATCAGGTAGGATTTCAGAGCTGTCATCTGAAATTTCCTCATAGTCCCAGGCAACGGGAGCCCCACCCTGCTGCTGAGCAGAGTCTAGCAGCTGTCTGTAGGTGATCTCCAGATCCCATTCCTGAATGGCCAGAAACTCCAAATCTTCCTGCAACCAGTGGCCTTCCGAGACATTAAATTTTTCCTCTCTGTGCTCTATTATGTCCTCCAAGCGCCACTCCCTATCATCCACGAAGTCAGGATCACTGGATATCCTCCAATACAATAGTCCCAGGCCATCATAGTCAAAGCCTTCTGTGGGGCTGTCATCCGCTGACCACGGGCACTCTTGGGCTACATACCACCGGAGGGCTCTGTAGCTCTCGTCCAACCGCATCTCTGCCCGGATCAGCCTGCTTAACTCAGCTGTCCTCCTGCCTCCTGTACTCCTGCTTCGGTTGTTCCCCCAACAACGGCATCCGTGCGTCATACTGTGGCCAGTACCTTACATGGATGGAGGGGAGAACCTTCCCCTGGTGTTGCTGCTCAAGAGCTAGCGCTTCCTTCCAGAGTTGGCAACAAATCACATCCGACCATCCCAGCAGGGCCTCCTCTGATACTGGTCCTTTGTGCTGTATCCGCATCTCTTCTAACCTCCTTCTGAATTCCTCTTCCATGGAGACTGGTATCTGTACCTCTCCTCTCTCTTCAGTTGGTGCTGCTGTGACTTCTGCTGCTGGAGGAGGATTAGCACCATACTGTGCCAGTCCACGTTTAACAGCCCGATCAAAACTTTCTTCCTCGGGTGTCCTGTCTGTCTGTCTTTCAGCTCTATCCATTTTGACAAGTTCTGCAATAATGTCCCTTTTCTTACGGTTGCTGGCCGGTCTGCCCCGGCTCTCCAGTAAGTCCATGAGGGAAGAGAGCTTCAGACGTTCATACTGTGTCTCCATTGTCCTGTGTCCTTGTAGCTGTTCCTCTGGCGATGGAAACATCCCACTGCTGTGCCACCACTGTAACGGTCACCACCGTTTATGATATTCCCATTCCATCGCCCACGTCAGCTTATCCAACAGTCCGACAAGCCAGCAGACACGATCTACCAGAGAACCAGAGAACATACGCTCTGTTCTCTGGTTTCAAAATGTATGAACGCTTTTAATGGTATCTTATCTTTCTTATATACAGTACAAGCATGTGTAAAAACAAAAATAAATCTGCGCTATCCAAATACTTAGCAGCCACAAACAATCCAGTGAAACAAGAAAGCAGTGAAAAAACAGAAAACAATTTTGTGGCGCTAAAAATAATAATAATGATAATGATATGGTACTAATAGTCTGTGTTAACACCAATTGACAGTGTAATCAAATGAAAAAGTCCATATATAATAAATCAATGACAGTAGATAGTTAAAAATAAACTGTTGATGGATGAGTAATCAAGTGAATGGTTCCAAACACCACGGTGAATCAAAGTAAATGATTTGTGAAAATGACCACCACCAGAAGCGGAGGCTTACCAGAGGTATTGAACCCAAATAAGCATACGCTTAAAGGGTCAATACAAGCTGAATGTAAGTTGGTGAAGACCACATCAACCAGATCTGGATATACGATTGGGAGGATACCCTGAAGACATCACGTAAACCAGCACAGAGGGGAATGGCAGCAACTTGGAGGTAATTAGTTTTGCTGAATAAAAAGGACATCAATAAGAAATAGTGCATGGATCTAATACACCTGGGGATTCCCTGTTTGTTAAACCGGGATTTGAGAGAGGAGATCTGCAGTGTTAAGAATCCCCGAGGACTTAAATGAGTGCTGAGGGGAACTGGACACTCCGGTACCCACTTTTTCAGGGTGGGGTGGGGGGGGAGAGGGGGGCACTATCCCGAGGCCCCCCCTGTCCTCTCCATCTCTCCCTACCCAGCCCTGTCCTTTGGTACATTGTGCCTCGTTAGGACCTCTCTTTAGATGGCCCCCTTGGTGTGTTGCGCCCCTTTTTTTTTTTTTTCTTTTCCCCCCTGTCTGCTGCCGGGACCCGAGAGGGCCCTGGGCGGTTATGGGGGAGATGAATGGAGTTTGTCCCCCACCTCCCCTATCCAAACGATAGTGGGGGGGGGAGGAAAATTCTAAACCTCACCCAGAGCGATCTGGACCAAGACATGGTAGTTGGTTCAGGGGTCTTTAATAGACCAAACGGGAGGGCGGGAGGAGGGGAGGGGGGAGGGGGGAAGAGGGGGGAGGGACAGAGGGGGGGGGGAAGAAGCCCTGTCTCACCTGGACAATTAGAAGAGAGCGTAAACCATAGAAGGGAAAATTGCAGACCTAGACCTAGGAAAAAAAAAAACGAAGATGCCAGTAATTAAATGCCTCTCATACAACGTTAAGGGTCTAAACAGCCCATACAAGAGACATAAGGTGCTAAAGGAACTGAAACATTATAGGGCAGATATCGTATTCCTACAAGAGACCCATTTGACAATAGGGTCAAATGTAAGGATGTACTCGCCAGACTTTCCCACTTGGTATTATGGAGATACCATCTCCAAGAGAGCCAGAGGGGTCGCAATAGGGGTAGCCAAGGGGATTAGGTTTGTGCTTACAGATAGACTAACTGACCCAGAAGGGAGATTCCTCTTTCTGAGAGGAAAATTGGAGGAAGAAGAGTATACCCTGGTAAACGTATATGCACCTAACATCTCCCCGATGAAATACATATTGGGAATTTTAGGGAAATTAAAAGACTTCAGTAGGGGAAAGATAATACTAGGAGGAGACCTAAACTTCTGCATGGATCCGAAAGTGGATAAGTCACACCGGACATTAGAAACTCAGGATACACAATTAAGAAAGGCCAAAGCTAGCCTACATAGAAGTCAGCTAGTGGATACATGGAGGATTTTTAATCCTAGTCAGCGAGACTATACATTTTATTCCCAGGTGCATGGTAGTTATTCTCGGATCGACCACATCTTTGTTGATCATAGAATGCTGGAGGGGGTGGTCGAGATGAGAATAGAGCCCATGACGATCTCCGACCATGCGCCCATTAGTATATCTATAAAAATCTCGGGCAATCAAAGGCCCTATCAAAGCTGGAGATTAAATGAGGAACTACTGATTGAGGAGAAAAGCTTAACAAGGGTTAAAAAAGAACTAGAAGAATATTTTAAGATCAATGAGACTGAGGAAATTTCGGCGGCAACCCTATGGGATGCCCACAAGGCAGTGATAAGAGGGGTTCTGATCTCGGAAGGAGCAAGGAGAAAAAAGGAAGCGATCAGTAAAAAAGTAAAATTAATAGACAAGATTTTCAGCCTAGAACAAAAACACAAAAAAGAAGGTAAGCAACGAGATGTATACCTAACCCTTGTCAACAAACGAAATAAGCTTAAAGATCTCATGGATCAGGAAACAAGAAAATAATTCAACTCAATAGCAGGGGAAAGATACAAGTGGGGAAATAAAACAAGCAAACATTTGGCTCGGCTGGTGAAAAAAAAGAAATCAAGGAATTATATTGACAAAATTAAAAATGAAAAAGGAGAGGTTTTCCATACAACAAAAGAAATCGCCAAAACATTTAGATTATACTATGAAAAATTATACTCAGTAGAACAAAAGACTTGGCAGATAGGAGAGAAAGAAAATAAGATCACAACCTTTTTAAAAGAAGCAAGACTCCCAAAAATTAGTCAAATCGATGCCGAGGGGATGGATAGGCCAATCACGGAAAATGAAATCAAGTTAGCATTAACAAACTCAGCCTCAGGTAAAAGCCCAGGCCCAGATGGCTTTACAGCAATGTATTACAAAAAATGTAAAGAGATAAAATACTTACATAGCCTTGGTAGTAGTAACGGCCTCGGGAAGGGGTACAAATTAAGTAAGGAGGCCTCGGAAGCAATTATAACTGTTATCCCGAAAGAAGGCAAAGACTTGGAAGGCTGCTCGGGCTACCGGCCAATATCCTTGCTAAACACGGATATAAAATTGTTCGCAAGGATATTGGCCGGGAGAGTTAAGCAGGAAATGAATAAATTAGTGTATCCAGATCAGACGGGTTTCATTCAGGGACGAGAGGGGAGAGATAACGGTGTAAGAACACTTTTGATAATCCGGAAAATGAGGACAGCGGGGTCCCCAGGTGTACTCCTGTCGATAGACGCAGAGAAAGCGTTCGACAGGGTAGACTGGGGACTCATGCTTTCTACTTTAAAGGAAATGGGGTTTGGCCAGGGGATGATGAACTGGGTGGCCGCCCTTTATCAGTTCCCTTCGGCAAAAATAAAAATAAATGGTAGCTTCTCGCAAACATTTCAAATGAAAAATGGAACGCGGCAGGGGTGTCCATTGTCACCACTGCTGTTTGTGCTGTCAATGGAACCCCTGCTAGCCAAGATTCGCAACAGCCAAAAAATAAAAGGGATCAAAATAGGAGAGGAGGAACATAAACTCGCAGCTTTTGCAGACGACGTCCTCTTCTATTTAACTGAACCCAAAACATCAATTCCAAACCTATTAAGCCTTTGCTATGAATATGGAGAATTTTCAAATTTCAAATTAAATATCACCAAAACGGAGATCATGAGTATAAATGTTAGTAAGACAGAAGAAAAATCCCTGAAAATGAACCATCGTTTCGCCTGGGTCAGCGAACTTAAATATCTTGGGATCTTGTTAGCAAAATCAATTAAAAAAACCTACGCGATAAATTTCATCCCATTGTTAAACGAAATTAAGAAAGAGACAAAAAGGGTGGAAAACAGAGCAATATCATGGATAGGACGAATCAATTATTGCAAAATGATCATCATGCCAAAGGTCCTATATAAATTCCAGATGATCCCCATAGCCCTCCCGAGAACGCTACTCTCAGCCCTTAACAAATTAATCATGAATTTTATATGGAAGAATAAGAAACATAGGATATCTTCTCAAACATTAAGGCAACCAAAAAAAAAGGGTGGACTTGCCGTTCCGGATGTTAAGAGATACTACGATGCGGTGATATTAACAAGAGTGGTGGAGTGGGCCAGAGTCAATAAAGAAAAAAGGTGGGTAAGTTTAGAAAATGAAATATCACAGGCAAGGTTAGATAAGATAATTTGGAATCCCCCCAAATTTAGGACACTGGATATAAACCTACACGAGATAACAAAAAAGGCACTGAAAACATGGGATATAGTATATAAAAAAATTGAGAAAGAATACAACTCACCTCTCATAGCACTGAAAAACAACGATTTTTTTTGCACCGGGTAAGACACAAGTAGGGGGGCATTGGATTAAAAAAGACACTGCACAACTAAGAGATATAATGAGTGAGGGTCACATTAGAACACTGCAGGAGTTAAAACTTAATAAAAATTTAATGGAAATCAATGAGTGGAGGTATCAGCAGCTAAACCATTTTATTCAAGGTCTTCCACACCCTTTGAGGTCAGGAGACCAGTTGTCAGATCTGGAGAAAATCTGTACCACAGAAAGATCCAAAGGTATTGTTTCAAAACTATATAGGATCCTACTGAAGATGGGGGAGCCGGGCATACCTCCATTCATTGAAAAATGGGAAAGGGAATTAGGCACACAGCGGGATAGGACCACAATAGAGAGAATGTTGGCTCTGACTCACTCCTCCGCGGTTGACAGCCGCACGGCGGAAATGTGCTTTAAATGCATTGCCGATTGGTATATGACACCGGATAAATTAAAACAATTTAAAGAGGGGCAGACAGGGGACTGCTGGAGGGGCTGTAGATCACCAGGAAATATGGCACACCTTTGGTGGGGATGCCCTAAGATAAAAGAGTATTGGGAAAATATATTGGGTTGCGTGGAAGAGATCACAAAGAAAAAGATAAAGATGGACCCATGGGTTGTTTTATTTCATGGGGGAGAAGAAGGCATTAAAAGGTACAGGGATTCACTGATACCGCACCTCCTGAACGCCACCAAGAGATTAATTCCTAGAAGGTGGCAAGATCCAGACCCCCCTCTAATGTGGGAATGGATCGACGCGGTCGAAGAAACATACAAAATGGAAGAACTGAAAGAGGGTTTAGAGGGTAATAATATCTTATTAAGCACAAAATGGGAAAATTGGAGGATTTTCAAGAAAACATGGAGTTACGCAGAAAAGCTAAGGGAAGAAATTTAAACGCTCCCTTAGAAGAAAATTAGAAAGACCTATAGGTCTGAAGAGAATGTCTAAGGTGAGACAGGGGGGGGGGGAGGGGTAGGGGTAAGGGGGGGTAAAAATTTGAAATGGTTAATTTTTGGTATTTTTATTTGCTCTTTTGTAAATGGAGTAACATATGGGTTCATATAGGTTTATTTGTATATGTGCATGTTACAATAGCATATGTATAAAAAAAAAAAAAAAAAAATCAGAACAAAAAGGAAAAGGAAATAAAATAAATATATATATATAAAAAAAAAAAAAGAGAAACCCACATAAAGAAAAGCGACACTAATGATGCTAAACCAAAATAGAGATGCAATGGGCTGGTACGCAGAACATGAGCATAAATACGCACTCTATGAGGTAGAGTCTGAAGTGAAAAAAAATAAATAAAGAAATAGTGCATGGCAGCAGCAGAGGGACTCTGCTGCTGCCATGCACTATTTCTTATTGATGTCCTTTTTATTCAGCAAAACTAATTACCTCCAAGTTGCTGCCATTCCCCCCTGTGCTGGTTTACGTGATGACTTCAGGGTATCCTCCCAATCGTATATCCAGATCTGGTTGATGTGGTCTTCACCAACTTACATTCAGCTTGTATTGACCCTTTAAGCGTATGCTTATTTGGGTTCAACACCTCTGGTAAGCCTCCGCTTCTGGTGGTGGTCATTTTCACGAATCATTTACTTTGATTCACCGTGGTGTTTGGAACCATTCACTTGATTACTCATCCATCAACAGTTTATTTTTAACTATCTACTGTCATTGATTTAGTACAAGCATGTGTGACAGGAAGTCAGGTAAATCTGTGGGTGTTGTCACAGACGGGACATACATTTCTGCCTTGTTTAGACAATACACCAATTGTTATTAGGCGTCGGCTGCAAAAGTAGCCAGGAAAAGTTTAAGGGCATTGGAAAACTTCAGCTGTTCAGAATGAGGCAATTAAGGCCTCTATAAGTAATCCAGAGGATTACCACTGATTTGCTGCATCCGGAGGCTTTCTGAGTGAAGGAGAGCAGTAGCTGAAAGTCTTCTGAGGAGGTCATAAAAATCAAAAGACTATTGTTTTTCTGCTGTATGACCAGCAGTGTCTGCCCAGCACTAGGCTGTGCCAGACTCCCTAGATAGGTTCCTGTGTGGTGAAGGTAGACGCCCCAAGTGGCCAGGGTTTATTTTATGTTTGATTTTGTTTATGCTGTTTGGATGCTTGCACTTGTTTCCAGCAAGATGGAAGAATAAACCGAAATCTTTGTTTTCAACCGTCTTCGACTGCCTGTCTGTATAAATTCAGTGTGTAGCGAACCCATCCAGGGGGTCACACACCCCGCTACCAAGCTAACCACTTACACATGGTGGAGTGCCGCGGGCAGTTAAAGTAAACCCAAAATGGAGGAGATACTGGCTATAGCAAATGCAAATCAACAGCAGACGAATGCAGGTTTGCAGCGGAGCCTTGCAGCTCAACAACAGGCTCACGCAGCTCAACAACAGGCTCACCAAGAGAGCATGGCAGCTCAACAAAAGGTTTACCAAGAGAGCATGGCAGCTCAACAACAGGCTCACGCAGCTCAACAACAGGCTCACCAAGAGAGCATGGCAGCTCAACAACAGGTTCACCAAGAGAGCCTTGCAGCTCACCGAGAGAGCATTGCAGGCTTGGAACAGAGACACCAGCAGCAAATGGAGGCCATCGTGAAACAGCTTCAGAGACAGCAGACCGAGGCTGGGAGTCAGGCCAGTAACATACCGACTTTTCGGGTACGACACTTATTGCCAAAGATGACTGCAGATGAGGACCCTAAATTGTTTCTCACCAGCGGAAAGAGAGAGTTGGCCTAAAGAACAGTGGGTTGGACTAGTGGCCCCCCTATTATATGGAGAAGCCCAAAAGGCATATTTTGAATTGGAGCTGCCAGACGCGAAAAACTATGATCGGTTAAAAGAGGAAATATTGGCACGTTTTGGTGTAACCCTGGATGTCTGTGCTCAGCGGGTCCACAATTTGAGTTATCAGCTGAGGAAGCCACCTCGGTCGCAGATGTATGACCTCATCCATTTGGCTAGGAAATGGCTGCAGCCAGAAACTCTGTCCGGACCAAAAATTTTGGAGCGAGTAGTCATGGACAAATTTCTTAGGTCTCTTCCTAACACCCTGCAGAAATGGGTGAACCATGGTGGTCCAGAAACCGCAGACAAACTTGTAGACCTGGTCGAAAGGTACCTAACAACAGAGAATTTGTCCTCTTCCACCAGAGACGCACAGACTTTCCACCCTAAGACCAGACCCTCCCCACCTATAGGTAAGACTGCATCAAGGGATGGGGGTGGAGAGAGGTACCAAGGAGCAACTAGAGGAATTATCGGGACTACTGCTAATGTTTGGCGAGAGCGGCCTGGAAGACCCATCCCACAGGAGAGGACCAGAAGGTTGATTTGTTACCGTTGCCGGGAAGAGGGACATGTAGCAGCGGTTTGCCCAGCGGGTGATGAACCCATGCAGTGTGACTTTCTGACAGAGAGACAACAGTCCCTTTTTGCAACCACATGCACTGCAGTAAAGGGAAATGAGAAACCTTTATATAGAATGTGCTTAGATGGTAAAAATGTTGTGGTATTGTTGGATTCAGGTAGCCTGGTCACCTTAGTGAAAAGTGATCTAGTGGTGGGAAAAACCTTACATCCTAGGAAAATGGCTGTAGTTTGTGTACACGGGGACACTCGAGAATATCCAGTGAATATGGTTTCCTTTGAAACCTCCCTCAGGAACTTGTGTCAACAGGTGGGTTTAGTTCCCAAACTGCCACATGACGCCATTGTGGGAAGGGATTTCCCAAAATTCTGGGAACTCTGGGACTGCCCAGATTCCCCAGTAGGTGGTTCTTCTGAGTCTGAACAATCTACTCAAGAAACCTATAACTGTGAGGATTCTCCTGAGATTCCATTCTCAGTATTAGCAGGGGAAACACCAGTCCCTAGGGAGGAGCCTGCTACCTTAAGACGAGGAACAGCGGCCGATAGGGTTTGATGACCTCTCGGTGCACAGAGAAAATTTTGTCACTGAGCAATTGAGGGACCCCACATTGCTAAGAGCCCGGGAGAATGTAGTGAAGATAGATGGGGAGTTAGTTAACCCTGACGAGAGGGTTGCCCTCCCTTACTTCATTATTGAAAGCGACCTGTTACAGTATATCGAGTGTCACAGAGGATAGAGGACACCATTGAGCAACTGGTAGTGCCTAAACCGTACCGCAAAATGTTTTTGGAACTGGCCCATGGGCACATTCTTGGGGGACATTTGGGAGCAGAAAAAAACAGGGAGAGGATCACCCAGAGGTTTTATTGGCTTGGGATCACTAAAGAAGTGGAATTGTACTGCTCTTCCTGTCCAGTGTGTCAGATTACTGCACCCATGTTACATTTCCGCAGTCCGTTGGTACCCCTGCCCATTATCGAGGTCCCTTTTGAGAGGATCGCAATGGACTTGGTTGGCCCCTTACTGAAGTCCACTAGAGGGCACCAGCACATCTTGGTAATAATGAACTATGCCACCCGTTACCCAGAAGCGATTCCTCTCCGAAACACCTCTGCTAAAACCATTGCCAAAGAGTTGTTTCAGGTTTTCAGCCGTGTGGGTCTTCCTAAGGAAGTTCTTACTGACCAGGGCACCCCGTTTATGTCTAGGGTGACCAAAGAACTTTGTAAACTCCTGAAAGTGACCCAATTACGTACATCAGTATATCACCCTCAAACAGACGGGTTAGTGAAAAAGGTTTAATAAAACCTTAAAACAAATGTTGAGGAAGGTGGTGGATAAAGACAAAAATAATTGGGATTATCTGCTCCCTTATCTGATGTTTGCAATAAGAGAGGTTCCCCAATCGTCCACAGGGTTCTCTCCGTTTGAGCTACTGTATGGGAGGCACCCCCGGGGCCTACTGGACACTGCCAGGGAAACATGGGAGAATGAGAGTTCCCCTCATCGAAGTGTGATTGAACATGTGGCCCAAATGCAAGATAGAATTTCCCAAGTGATGCCGATTGTGAAGGAACATTTAGCCCAAGCCCAATTGGCTCAACAAAGGATTTACAATCGTGGGGCCCAGGTCCGTTCCTTTGCACCTGGTGATAGGGTGTTGGTGCTGGTCCCCACGGTCGAAAGTAAATTCTTAGCCAAATGGCAGGGTCCATATGAAGTGTTGGAAAAAATGGGAGTGGTGAATTATAAAATTAGACAACCGGGAAGACGAAAACCTGAGCATCTCTATCACGTGAACTTGCTAAAACCATGGAAGGATAGAGAGTCCTTGGTCGCTAAGACTACCCGATTTTCTGCTCCATTTAACCTGGCTGTCCCTGAAGTTGGGATAGCGGAGACTCTATCCAAAACTCAGAAACAGGAGGTTAAAGAATTTGTGCTCCGTAATAAGGAGAAGTTTTCAGACCTGCCATGTTGGGTCTCTGGTGTTGAACATGACATTATCACCACACCAGGGGATAAGGTCAAGTTGAAGCCTTATAGAATTCCAGAAGCCCGGCGAGAGGCAATTTGCCAGGAAGTAAAAAAAATGCTTGAGCTGGGGGTGATAAAAGAGTCAAATAGTGATTGGTCCAGTCCCATTGTCTTAGTGCCCAAACCAGATGGAAGTTGGCGGTTTTGTAATGACTTTCGCCGCCTGAATAAAATCACTAAGTTTGACACCTATCCTATGCCCCACATAGATGAACTGATCGATCGCCTAGGCACTGCCCGATACATGACAACGTTAGACCTGACCAAGGGTTATTGGCAAATTCCTATCTCGGAGTCGGCCAGCGAAAAAACAGCATTTGTAACTCCAGACGGATCTTTCCAATATCGGAGGATGCCTTTTGGGTTACAGAATGCTCCCGCCACATTTCAACACACCATGGATAAGACCCTTCGGCCTAATCGAGCTTATGCTGCTGCATACCTCGATGACGTTGTCATCCACAGTGAGGATTGGAAATCACACTTGCCAAAAGTTCAGGTTGTGTTGGGGTATACCATTGGAAGAGGTCTAATCAAGCCCCAAATAAACAAAGTTGAGGCTATTCAGGATTGGCCCCGTCCCACCAACAAGAAACAGGTTCGTCCATTTTTGGGGATCGCGGGCTATTATCGCCGCTTTATCCCCCATTTTGCCTCACAGGCTCCCCTGACCAATTTGACCAAAGGGAAGGAGTCTGTAATGACCAAATGGACTCCCGAAGCAGAAACAGCTTTTCAGGCTTTAAAACAGTAAAACAGGCCTTATGTAGTCAGCCAGTTTTAAATTTGCCTGATTTTTCACAGGACTTTGTGGTTCAGACAGAAGTGTCAAATGTGGGCTTAGGAGCTGTACTGTCTCAGATTATCAAGGTGGGGGGAACACCCTGTTATGTACCTCAGCCGAAAGTTGAAGGCCAATGAGGAGAATTATGCCACCATTGAGAAAGAATGTTTGGCGGTGAAATGGGCTTTGGATTCTCTCCGGTACTACCTCGTGGGTAGACAGTTTGAACTGGTGACGGATCATGCCCCATTGAAGTGGATGGCATAGAACAAAGAGATCAATAGGAGAACAAATAGGTGGTTCCTGGCCCTCCAGGAATTTAGTTTTGTGGTAACGCATCGCCCCGGTGCTAAAATGGGGAATGCAGATAAGTTGTCCCGAGTGCATTCCTGCCTGGCAACCTGTGTCCCAACCCTAGGGTTGAAACAAGAGGGGAGGGTATGTGACAGGAAGTCAGGTAAATCTGTGGGTGTTGTCACAGATGGGACATACATTTCTGCCTTGTTTAGACAATACACCAATTGTTATTAGGCGTCGGCTGCAAAAGGAGCCAGGAAAGTTTTAAGGGTGTTGGAAAACTTCAGCTCTATAAGTAATCC
Source organism: Rana temporaria (assembly GCF_905171775.1). NCBI lineage: Eukaryota > Metazoa > Chordata > Amphibia > Anura > Ranidae > Rana > Rana temporaria. Next base: position 177,854,476 of record NC_053493.1, read on the forward strand.
AGAGGATTACCACTGATTTGCTGCATCCGGAGGCTTTCTGAGTGAAGGAGAGCAGTAGCTGAAAGTCTTCTGAGGAGGTGATTGATTTTTCTGTGTGATAAAAATCAAGACTATTGTTTTTCTGCTGTATGACCAGCAGTGTCTGCCCAGCACTAGGCTGTGCCAGACTCCCTAGATAGGTTCCTGTGTGGTGAAGGTAGATGCCCCAAGTGGCCAGGGTTTATTTTATGTTTGATTTTGTTTATGCTGTTTGGATGTTTGCACTTGTTTCCAGCAAGATGGAAGAATAAACCAAAATCTTTGTTTTCAACCGTCTTCGACTGCCTGTCTGTATAAATTCAGTGTGTAGTGAACCCATCCAGGGGGTCACACACCCTGCTACCGAGCTAACCCCTTACACATGTTAAAGTTAATCACAGGGACAAAAACTTTCCACCCACACATCACACAATGGGGGGGCTTCAATACACCTTCTCTTAGACAATGATATCCAGTTGAGCTAATCATTAGTCATCCCCCAGACATCTCGTCTCCGCAATTAGAGGAGGTAATTACTACAGCTTGACAAGTCACATTCCACATACAAAACCGTGTCATTAGCATCACACAATGGAATGTCTAGGAGCAGATGCAATTAACACCTCAAAAGCATGTGTCCCCCATTGAATGAAAACACTCCATTTGGAGTCAGACTTTAACAACCTGTAAAATTCCAAGATATCCTGCAAACCATGAATTATCAGTAATGTCTAGGGGTGCAACGGATCAAAAAACGTACAGTTCGGATCGTTTCTCGGATCAGAGTCACGGATCGGATAATTTTTCGGATCAACAAAAAAAAATGTTGTAACGTGGCTCAAGCAGTTTCAGCATGTGTTTAAAGCCCTCGTTTTGCACAACCGAATATGGCCTCATGTCTGCACCTAAAAACACAACGATGGCGTTTGTGATGGCTTTAGCCCGGTCTGATTGTGCAACAAGGGGCTGCTTAAATGCTGCGCTGATGAGCGGTTGTTGAGCAGCTTTCGTTTTCATTTTCACTCCTGTCAGTCAAACACCAGGGTGATGTCGCTTCATGCGTGGCCATGCTTGATGTGTTTCCACTGTCATATGGCTTTTTTGTGCCACAGTGCTTACACACCATCACGGTTTTATCCACTAACCTCTTTCCTTCATCATTATATTTGACAGGGAAGCCAAAATGCTCTCATACAGTAGATTTAAATGACGCGGGGTGTTCAAGCTCCTCCGTTCCTCCACTCGCCATGACCATGCTGTGTGTGGACTTTTTTTTCCAGAAATCAATCCACGGATCACACGTGTGCCGTTCGGATCAATATCTTCGGTTCGGATCGTGGATCGATGACAATCATTTGCACCACTAGTAATGTCCCATCTCATGTAATTTATAATTAATATTTCTTAGTCACCCTATGCCCAAAAGGGGCACAGGATGACCCTAGACCCAAGAGTCATTTTAATCGATTAATTTTGATTAATTATAACGCACATACAGATCCAACTACTTTTTAACTGATCTCCTTGCAGGCTGATTCCCAGTGTAGCTACCAACCCCTGGAAAAATGGATAGCAGGATACAAAAAACACACAAAGGCAGCGCTCGGTGGGAATAGCATTAAAACTTTTATAGTCTTCAAGTAGGTAACAAAATAAATATTGCACTGGAGATAAAATCGATGTAGCTACATAAACTGTAAAAATGGTGCGAGTAATACCAAACGGTAGCAAAAGCTGTCATAAAAACATGTAGCTAAGTATGATACTGGTATAAAAATGTGTACAATGATACCACTGCTGAATCCAGATAAGGAGGGGTTAACATCAGTCCATTGGCATATAGATGTCCCGTGAAGGGAAGTATCACAACTCCCAGTGGATGGATGTAGAATCCCAGGTTGATAGAGGGAAGTGTAACAGCCCTTGCGTACTGTGGCAGATGGTAAGGTCCCGCCGGCATGCAGATATAAAGGCACAGCAAAGGAGCCCTTCGACGGTACTCCCTGAAGACCCAGAAGCCGCGGAGAGGTGAGTACCAATCAAAATAATTTTGATCGATCAAAAAAATTAAAGATTATTCGATGAATTAATAGTTAATTTCCACAGCCCTAATTATATATATATATATATATATATATATATATATATATATATATATATAAACAAACAGCAAATTCCAGTTAAAAGTGGTAAAAGTGAAGCCTTCATCAAGGGGGATACCTGTGACTCTGGGAGGGGGGGGCTCTGATGACCAGAGACAACCTTCTGCAGAAAGAATACACTAAGGTAAGGGGGGGTTACTAATATAAGGGGGAACCTTTATATCAGTGCCCCCTTACATTATTGTATTCACTCCCCCCTTACATCAGTGACCCCCCTCCCTCAGACTGGCCTGGCGGTGCTGTCACTGACCTCCTCTCAGGTGCACCACGCAGGGCTCAATCAGTCGGCTCCAGCTTGGTGGCTCTGGTTTTCCTATAGTCTCCTCTCCACAGATCACACAAGTCTGACTTCTCCCATGACCCCCATCCTGGTGGCGCTCCCACTCTTGACACCTCTCCAGACTCCCTCAGAGACTGCAGACATGATATAAGACAAGAGATGGTCAGAGGTTGCAGACATGATACAAGAGATGGTTAGAGGCTACGGCATAGTACAGGAGATGGTCAGAGGTTGCAGACATGGTACAGAAGATGTCAGAGGCTGTGGGCATGGTACAAGAGATGTCAGAGGCTACAGGCATGGTACAGGAGATGTAAGAGGCTACGGGCACGGTACAGGAGATGTCAGAGGGTATGGGCATGGTACAGGAGATGTCAGAGGCTGCAGGCATGGTACAAGAGATGGTTAGAGACTGAGGACATGATACTAAAGATGGTAAGATATGTAGGCATTATACAGGAGATGGTCCGAGACTGCAGACATGGTACAAGAGATTAATGCAGCCTTACTGTGCCCATCATTGCAGCCTCACTGTACCCATCATTGCACCCTCATTGTACCCATCATTGCAGCCTCACTGTACCCATCATTGCAGCCTCACTGCACCCATTAATGCAGCCTAACTGCGCCCATCAACGCAGCCGCACTGTGCCCATCAATGCAGCCTCACTGTGTCCATCAAAGCAGCCTTACTGTACCCATCATTGCAGCCTCACTGTGCCCATCAATGCAGCCTCACTGTGCCCATCAATGCAGCCTCACCGTGCCCATCATTGCAGCCTTACCGTGCCCATCAGTGCAGCCTTAACATGCCCATAATTGGAGCCTTAACGTGCCCACAATTGCAGCCTCACTGTGCCCATAATTACAGCCTCAACGTACTCATCATTGCAGCCTTATTGTGCCTATATTCGCAACCTTACCGTGCCCATATTCGCGGGACCTTTGTCACAGACAGTGCGGCCCAAACTTTTCACACTGAACTCCGTGCCTGCTGTGTGTGAGAGAGGAGGAGGGAGAGGAGCGCTGCAGCCACCGACAGCCACAGCTTAGCTCAAATCGGCCACAGGGCGGGCAGCCTACCAGGAAATATCCTGGTATACCAGTAGGCCAGTCTGGCCCTGCAGGTCAAGCATGTGGTGCCCAAGCGGCTGCTGTTTTGGCCACGCTTGATATGTTGCAAACAGCAATGGTGTGATCCGCTGCACACGTCTCAAAAAAGGCCCACACCAAAGAACTTTTGGAAAAATGTGCTGTCAGCAGAGCCCTGCACATGCGAAGCTCTGCATTATGATACAGTCGGTTGCTGCCCTTAAGCTGGCCACTGGAGGGCATCCTGCCTCGTTGGAGATGTGCCTCCTCTCTATCAGGCACTCACGTAGAGTCAGTGACTGCATCATCCCATCCCTCCTCGTCACGGGAACAAACCTGGCAGTATGCTGCAGCTGGGGGAACATGACTGCCAGTTTGTTGTCCTTCTTGGGCACCCCCTCGCTCTGGGCTAATGTTACTGCCTTCCTCAAGCTGGGTACCATCATCTGAGCCTTCAAAGCGCTGCGCATTCTCCTGAAAATGTACCCAACACTGTGGTCGAACAGTTCGGGGGACTCCTCCGTGCATGATGGTGGGGCTAGGGAAGGAGTAACTGATGGCCTGGAGCGGATCAAATAGGCCACTTTGCCAGCTGCATTGGCAGCCAAGGTACTCTGAGCCTGGGTGACAGAGGATGAGGACGGCTTGGTCATCCACTCTACCAACTCTTCTGCATGTTGTAGCTCAACACAGCCAGCTGCCAAATAAAAGACAAGCGTGCCCCACGGCCACGTGCTGAGGATGCACCATGTCCATGACCAGCACTGTTGGCTGTAGACACAGAGCCTGCTTGCACTCTTTTAGTGGCCTGTGAGCGTCTACCTATCCTTGTTGGCCTTCCAGACATACTGTATTTGATGCATTTGTAATGTATTTGAATAGGTACACCAGGAATGGCCTGCATTCAGGTATAGTCTTGGCTAGACTAGAATGCAGTGGATATGTGTGTAGGCAACAGTATATATTTTATTCACTGCAGATCACTGAATCGCCTGTCTGCCTGAAAGTGTATTTGAATAGGTACACCAGGAATGGCCTGCAGTGAGATGTAGCGGCACAGGATACAGTGTATATATACTGGAGCTAACTGAATCAACTGCCTGCTCAATCTAGCTAACTGAATCGCTTGCCTGCTCAATCTATCTAAATGACATTAAATGACACTCTCGCTCTCTCCGGCGGAACACACTACAGAAGGCCGATGTGCAGGCGGCCTTTTATAGTGTGGGGCGTGTACATAATCCCCTGAGCCATAATTGGCCAAAATTATCTCAAAATGTTTTATTTTTCAGAAAAAAAGTGTTAAACCCAAGCGCATAACCGCCCCCCCCCCAAAAAAAATATATATATACACACACGAAAGTATACACACACAAAGGTATACACACACAAAAGTAAATGTATGTGTTGGGGCACACGTGAAAACGTCAATTGCGATTCACATGTTACATATCGCTGCACATGTCGGAGTGAGAGCAATAATTCTAACACAAGACCTCCTCTGTAACAATAAACTGATACATATAGGGGGCTTTAAAGTGTCGCCGATAGAAAATATAGGGTACTAAACTGATTTTTTAAACATGTGTGCAAGAAACACAAACTGCTCTGGTCTCTAGAGAAGGATCATCTTGATTAGCTGTGTGTGTTTCACTACTTATCACCCACTTTTTACAGTTTATTAAATGTACACGATGTGCAAGACTTTGTAGTCTTTACCTTTGGGCTGAATTGATAAAGCAGTGTGTGGTGAACAGCTGGTGGAGGAAAATCAGTGCTATACACTGTTCCCCTCAAAATTACTCAGTAGTCAGCGACGGAACAGGTGAAAGGACATATCCTTCCGTATATGGGGCCAAATGAAGTGGATTGGCCTCAGACCATGAGGGAGTGCATAAATCACATGAGTGACAGTAACAGCTTGCTTTCCCTCATGCTAACAAGCAAATATGCAGCAGGGTGAGAGGGAGTGAACTTGAAACTCCTTATTGTTGCAGGTCAGATGAGCTTCAGATTTAGAGTGAACGTGAGTTTGACATGAATCAAGCCTGTCCACAGTTTGACAAAAGGATAAACAAACTGACCACACATAGCCCTATTTTTTTAAATAGTGTGCTAGTCCTATATGATAAAAAAATAACTAAATAGATCATCCAGCAGCCTGGCTGGCAAGGAAATTAACCGTGAGTGTGTGCCTCGCCTCGAGTCATATCAGACCCCATGCACTCAACATTGGGAGTGTACCTTGCCATTCCTCTCTTGCAAGGGACTTTTCCTTGTTGATGGGGACAAGGGCCTCATCCTTACATTCTGTACCCCAAAAACGAGGGGGCTTATTGGAATCTGGAAGCCTTGTTTAGAATAAGGGGTCTTCCATACATCCAGGCCACCCTATGGGGGTTATTTACTAAAGGCAAATCCACTTTGCACTACAAGTCGCTGTAGATCCGAGGGGGACATGCAAGGAAAATAAAAAACAGCATTTTAGCTTGCACATGATTGGATAATAAAATCAGGAGAGCTTGCCCTTATTTCATATCTACCCCTCAGATTTACAGCAACTGCACTTCCATGTGCACTTTCAGTGCAATTTTAAGTTAACTTTGTACTTGTAGTTTGCACTTGTAGTGCAAAGTGGGTTTGCCTTTCGTAAATAACCTCCATTGTAAATGAATATGCATAGAATCCTTTGTTACTCATTCACCGGAAAAATGTGTCTGAGCTACGTCTAGGATGAGGCCTAGGTATTCCAGATGAAGGGAAGTCCAATAAATCTGGATAGTCTTTTGGAAGTTTACAGACAAATGTGAAGGTGATGAATCCTACAGTAGAAGGTTGTCTAGGTACCCCATAACCTGGATGCCCTGAATTTAAGCATGAGCACAAGCACGTTTGCATAGGATAGGCCAAATGGCAGTGCAACACATTTTTACTTTACAGCATTTCTTCATACATGCCTAAAACTTTTGCACAGTACTGTATATATTACACAATGCCCCAATTTGGATCTCACAGCAGTGGTTTAAGAAAATAAATGCTATATTCTGAACTTTGATCTGGAAAGGTAGAACCCCAAGCATTAAGCTCTCTGGGCCAAATCCTTAGCCAGGCGGCGTAACTTAACTTTCAGCAGTTAAGTTACACTGACTTAAAGTTTTTACCTAAGTGCCTGATCCTCAAAGCACTTACGTAAAAATTTCAAGCAGTGTAAGTTAAGTGCCGCCGTCGTAAGGCGTTCCTCCTCTCCGGGGGGCGTTTACAATTTAAATGAGGCGCGCTCCCGCGCCGGCCGTACTGCGCATGCGTGTGACGTCATTTTCCCGACGTGCATCGCGCGAACGTAATTGACGCCGGGCGGCTTTGTGGATTGCGACGGGACACTAAAGTTGCGACGGGTGAAAAAAAGACGCGCCGGGAAAACAAATAATTCTAAAAAAAAATGACAGCGTCGCTCGGCATGCATTCCTGAGGGAGAACTCCATGCCAATTTTCAAGGAAAAAAACGGCATGGGTTCCCCCCCCAGGAGCATACCAGGCCCTTAGGTCTGTTATGGGTTGTAAGGAGACCCCCCCTCCGCCGAAAAATTGACGTAGGGGGTCCCCCTACAATCCATACCAGACCCGTATCCAAAGCACGCTACCCGGCCAGCCAGGAAGGGAGTGGGGACAAGCGAGCGCCCCCCCCCCCCTCCTGAGCCGTGCCAGGCCGCATGCCCTCAACATGGGGGGGTTGGGTGCTCTGGGGCAGGGGGGCGCACTGCGGGCCCCCCCACCCCAGAGCACCCTGTCCCCATGTTGATGAGGACAGGACCTCTTCCCGACAACCCTTGCCATTGGTTGTCGGGGTCTGCGGGCGGAGGCTTATCGGAATCTGGGAGTCCCCTTTAATAAGGGGGCCCCCAGATACCGGCCCCCCACCCTAAGTGAATGGATATGGGGTACATCGTACCCCTATCCATTCACCTGGAGGCAAAAAGTAAAAGTTAATAAACACACAACACAAGGCTTTTTAAAATATTTTATTGTTCTGCTCCGGACGCCCCCCCTGTCTTCGTTATTAGCTCAATTACCAGGGGGGGCTTCTTCTTCCACTCTCCGGGGGTCTTCTCCGCTCTCCGGGGGGGGTTTCTTCTTCCGCTCTCCGGGGGGGGGCTTCTCCGGACTCCGGGGGGCTTCTTCCATCTTCTCCCCTCTTCCGCTCTTGACTCGGCGAACCCCGGTTCTTCTGCAGCTCTCCGGTGCCTTCTTCTTCAGCGCTGGCTGCCTGCTATGTTTGTGTGTTAGCTCGATTTCAAACAGGCAGCCGGCGCGGTCTTCTGTGACGTCAGGGTCTTCTGGTCTTCTGTTCTTCCGATGTTGCCTCGTCGCCTGTTGTCGCTGTAATGATGGAAGCGCGCCTTGCATCCCATTTATATAGGCATCACCGTCCCATCATGCTCCGGTAGGTACCCACGTGGTGGGTGCACGTGGGTAGGCACCCACCACGTGGGTACCTACCGGAGCATGATGGGACGGTGATGCCTATATAAATGGGATGCAAGGCGCGCTTCCATCATTACAGCGACAACAGGCGACGAGGCAACATCGGAAGAACAGAAGACCAGAAGACCCTGACGTCACAGAAGACCGCGCCGGCTGCCTGTTTGAAATCGAGCTAACACACAAACATAGCAGGCAGCCAGCGCTGAAGAAGAAGGCACCGGAGAGCTGCAGAAGAACCGGGGTTCGCCGAGTCAAGAGCGGAAGAGGGGAGAAGATGGAAGAAGCCCCCCGGAGTCCGGAGAAGCCCCCCCCCGGAGAGCGGAAGCAGAAACCCCCCCCGGAGAGCGGAGAAGACCCCCGGAGAGTGGAAGAAGAAGCCCCCCCTGGTAAAAGAGCTAATAACGAAGACAGGGGGGGCGTCCGGAGCAGAATAATAAAATATTTTAAAAAGCCTTGTGTTGTGTGTTTATTAACTTTTACTTTTTGCCTCCAGGTGAATGGATAGGGGTACGATGTACCCCATATCCATTCACTTAGGGTGGGGGGCCGGTATCTGGGGGCCCCCTTATTAAAGGGGACTCCCAGATTCCGATAAGCCTCCGCCCGCAGACCCCGACAACCAATGGCAAGGGTTGTCGGGAAGAGGTCCTGTCCTCATCAACAGGACAAGAGCACCCAACCCCCCCATGTTGAGGGCATGCGGCCTGGCACGGCTCAGGAGGGGGGGGGCGCTCGCTCGTCCCCACTCCTTTCCTGGCCGGCCGGGTAGCGTGCTTTGGATACGGGTCTGGTATGGATTGTAGGGGGACCCCCTACGTCAATTTTTCGGCGGAGGGGGGGTCTCCTTACAACCCATAACAGACCTAAGGGCCTGGTATGCTCCTGGGGGGGGAACCCATGCCGGTTTGGAATTTACAAATTGCCGTGGAGTTCTCCCTCGGGAATGCATACCAAATGCCGTCGCTTGAATGGGCCTTTACAAGGTGTGACTAACTTTACACTTTGTAAAAGCAGCCCTAGTTTTACACCAGGCAAACTAACACTTACGGCGAAAAAACTAGGCACAAAAGCTTTGAGGATCGCCCTAAGTGCTAATTTGCATACTAACAGAGGCATTTCGACTCGAAATGCCCCCAGTGGCGGATGCGGTACTGCATCCTAAGATCCGGCAGTGTAAGTCCCTTACAGATGTCGGATCTTCTGCCTAACTTAGGAAAACTGCTTCTGAGGATCAGTTCCAAAGTTAGAACCAGAGATACGACGGCTTACGCCGGAGTATCTCTTTTGTGGATTTGCCCCTCTGTTCTTGAACTGCCTAAAGATGGGGAGGATTGGTGGTCCCCAATGCAAAAACCTTTAGCCTACCAATTACAGCATATGGTGGGATGGAGAGGTTTGAACGGATGACCCTAACCAGCAAATCTTGCTACCAGATCCAGCAATTGTTGAGAAGAAAAAGAAAGTAGAGTTGGCACTGGTCCTTTGGAGCCAGATGCTCCATAAAAGAGACTCCTGGGGCCAGATTTAGATACAATGGCTTAAGTTTAGGCGGGCGTAGCGCATCTCATATGCGCTACGCCGCCGTAACTTAGAGAGGCGAGTACCGGATTCACAAAGAACTTGTGCCCTAAGTTACAGCGGTGTAGCGTAATTCAAAGTAGGCTGGTAGGGGGCGTGTTGTATGGAAATTAATCGTGACCCCACGTAAATGACGTGCCTAACGAACGGCGCATGCTGAGTATCACGTCGAATTTTGTCCGTAAATTACGCCGGCTCAATTCTTAGTCGACGTGAATGTAACCTACGCCCATCCACGACTTACGCAAACGACGTAAAATACGACGCTGTTCCGACGTTCATACCTTAACATGACTTACCCCTGCTTTATGAGGGGTAAAGGTACGCCGGTCGTACGCCTTACGTAAACAGCGTATTTTAATATGCCGGGCGCAAGTACGTTCGTGAATCGGCGTATCTAGCTCATTTGCATATTCAACACGAAAATATACGGAAGAGCCCCTAGCGGCCAGCGTAAATATGCACCCCAAGATACGATGGAGTAAGAGACTTACGCCACTCGTATCTTGGCAACAGTGAGGCGTATCTGATTCTATGAATCAGTCGCATAGATACGACGGCGCACTTTCGGACTTACGACGGCATACATGGAGATACGCCGTTGTAAGTCCTTTGTGAATCTGGCCCCTAGTGTAAGCTGCAGCGTGCAAAATATACACAAGGGGCCAGATTCACAAAGGTTAGCGGATCTTTAGATCCGTGTAACCTATGTGTTTTAAGATCCGCCCTCGCAAGTTTGTGAGGAAAGTGTCAAATTCACAACACACTTACCTCCAAACTTGCGACGGCGGATCCTAACTCCCCCGGCGGAATTCTAATTCCGCGGCTGGGGGAGTGTACTATTTAAATCAGGCGCGCTCCCGCGCCGATTTAAATACGCATGCGCCGTCCGGGGAATTTCCCGACGTGCATTGCTCCCACTGACGTCAATAGGACGTCAGTGGTTGCGACATGAGCGGGACTTGCGACGCGACCAAGCCTCTCCTGCCCCCAGGAAGGCTATGAGGAAGACCAGGGGTGATCCTGATGCCTTTGAGGAAAATCTGGCGAGGGACCAGGCCCGGCAGACCCACCATATGGGTGCTAAAGCGGGTGACCTGCACCGTGTGGCAGAGAGCCTGGCCTCCTCGGCCCAGACCCAGGCTGCCTGCACATTGGCTGTCCAGCAGGCCCTCACACAGCAGGCTGATCAGAGTACTTCCATCTCTGACAGCCTGCAGGATGTGAGTGCCAACTGCACTGCAACATCAGGCCTTGTGGCAGAGGTCAGGAGCCTTGCAGTGGCTGTCCAGGCCAACACTGCTGCCATTGAGGTGGAGGGGAGGAGCCTGGCAGTGGCCTACAGGCTAATTAAGGCGGAGGGGAGGCAGAGGAGGCGCAACCAGCGCCACACCACCACCCGCCAGCTGCGGATGCAGGCGGAGACAAATGCGGTCCTCTAAATGTATTTTCTGAAAACGGGATTACGCTATGTTAAGTTCCTTTATTTCCCTATAAGTGAACACTGAGTGATCAGAGTGGTCTATTGGGAATAAGTGGAGACACCTGCTGAAAGATCATCTTGTAACAATTACATGCCAGCAGTTTAAAGCTCTGGGGTAGAGATATATACATGCTGAAGCGCTGCTTGGTTTACATTTAATCTCACTCATTATGGGTTTTGATTTATATTGACCTTTTGACAATGTATCATAAATGCAGCTATGAAAAAAAATAAAAAATAAAAATAATTAAATAAAATATATATCACAGTGCTGTGCAAACTAAAGTGCTAAAGTGCCTGTGTAAACACTGCTAGGTAAAGAAAATGTGCAAAAGGTAAAATTCCTGTTCCTTTGAAAGATGTGCTGACAATTATTTTTTTACAGTGTAATATAATGTCCTTATAGGAAGTAAACAAATCCAATTGCCAAGTGCTAAGTGATTCACTTGAGAAAAGAGCGCGCAGGTCTGTTCCTGGACTCACACACGCTCTGAAACGCGTCGTGGTCCTCCTCAGCCCCCGTCCAGCTGACGTCACGCACAATAGCAATATACCATCACGGACATAGCCGGCTCCCCCCGGCTCTAAGCGGCTGCTTCCAACCTGGCTCAATGCTTCACTGATTGTCAGCCAAGACCTACACCAGCCTCCCTGACTGCAACATTGTTTTATATGATGTAAGTGCTGGATACTTTTTTATCTTTTAACAATTAAATACAGTATACTCAGAGGCACTTCTTTCCTTATTTTATCTCTTGCGTATTTTGAGCTGGCTTCGCTCCTGGATAGCTGCCCTGATCCACTGTAATCACCTGCACTGGCCACCAACAACAGCCTATAGGCACTCTGCTGGGACTGTTCTCAATATGGACTTATGAACAGTTAGACCATACACGCAGCCGTTGTGGTTTGTCATCTCATTTTAGATATCCTATATATTTTATATGTTTTAGCCCTACAATTGATTGTGTGCGCAGACATCCTGAGCGCTGTACCCCACTGCTATTTTTTCTTAGCCCCTTGGTAGACAAAATTGAAGTGCTACCGTCAACATAGTTGCAATGATGAAAGGACCAGCAATCTATTGGAGATTATATGGGCAATTTCACCCCCCAGAGGCTAGGTATGGCATGACAATCAGGAATAAGGATGTGAGTCATGGAAGTGCAACGATTGGTCGAACATCAGATGGGCGGGCAATGGGAGGGAGTTTGAATGAGTAATGAGTGAATTTTTGTAAAAAAAAGTTTGAAACACAGAGCTCAGGCTATTCTCTGCGACGCAAGTTTGAGTGAGGACCTCGGCTGGTGAAGGCCTCCAGCTTGTGTTTGGGCCTAAGGCCCAGACTGGCCTGGGCCTAAGACATGTGGTCAAAGCCTAGCGTCCCTGTTTGAACATCTGAGCTCAGTCAGTGAGGACATAGCCGAAAGAAAGTGTTAAGTATCTTTCATTATTATTACCAGTATTGGTTTAGGCTGTATGGATAACTGTTGTGAGAATGTGAAGTAGGAACTTTGAAGGAAATAAATACAATAGCCCGGATTCACAAAGCACTTACGCCGACGTATCTCCATATACGCCGCGTAAGTGTAAATATGCGCCGTCGTATCTATGCGTCGGACTTTGAAACCAAGATACGCCTGAAAATAGGCTTCATTCGACCGAAGTAACTTTCCTATGCCGGCGTATCGTGGGCGCATATTTACGCTGGACGTAGGTGGCGCTTCCATTGATTTCCTATTCACATATGCTAATGAGGGAGATACATCAATTCAGAAACGTACTTGCGCCCGGCGCATAATATACGCGGTTTACGCAAGTCGTACGCCCGGCGTAAAGTTATTTCCCATATATGAGGCACAACTCATGCAAAGGTATGGACCAGGGAACACAGCCGTCGTATTTTACGTCGTTTACGTAGTACGTGAATAGGGCTGGATGTAGGTTACGTTCACGTCGTAGGCAGTGATCCGTCGTATCTTAGGGAGTAGTTCCGACCTGATTCTGAGCATGCGCACTGGGATACGTCCACGGGACGGCGCATGCGCCGTTCGTTTTAAGTACTTCTATGGCACTGGGACCATCATTTGCATGGGGTAACGCCTCATTAGCATGGCTCACGCCCACTTCCACCTACGACGGCTTACGCCAAGGGAACTCAGCGCAGTTTGGGAGGCAAGTGCTTTGTGAATTCGGTGCTTGCCTCTCTGAGCGGCGTCGGCGTAGCGTATATTAGATACGCTACGCCGGCATAAATATGCGCCGATGTTTGTGAATCCGGGCCATAGTCTGTAACTAGCAATTGTGTCAGTCTTTATAATTAACATTGTAGCATTAAGCCTATTACACTCTGGTTAGAGGATATTAGCAAACAAGGGACAAAGACACATTAATACATTTATGCGATAGCTATATATATTATAGGTTACAATAGAGAGTATATAATATTATTATAGCGCTTTTTACAGATACTTAGGTAGAAGATAATTATAAAGAACCTAATAAAATGGGAATTGGGTTAAATATAAATAAGTGTTAAAACTTTAAAAATTGGTTTATGAAACAGTTAAGATCTAGATCTATGTTCATGCCTGAGGGCTGGAGAGTATCTAGCTGAAAAATCCATCGGGTTTCATTCTGAGATACTTAAAAAAATATTTTTTTCCCCTCTCCAATGTCCCTTAATCTTATCAATTCCATAAAAGATCATACATGTGGGGTCCCGGTTGTGGTAATCTCTGAAATGTCTGGAAACACTGTGTTTGTTAAACCCGGTTTTGATATTGGTTATGTGTTCCCGTATTCTGATGTGTAACTCTCTTGTGGTTCTGCCCAAATATTGCTTCCGGCACGGACACTCAATGACATAAGTTACATGGGTGCTTTTACATAGTTACATAGTTAGTCAGGTTGAAAAAAGACACAAGTCCATCAAGTTTAACCACAAGAAATAAAACAATAATAATATCGTACAGTCACATATACCCAATTCTATACCCACAGTTGATCCAGAGGAAGGCAAAAAACCCCAGCAAAGCATGATCCAATTTGCTACAGCAGGGGAAAAAATTCCTTCCTGATCCCCCATGAGGCAATCGGATATTCCCCGGATCAACTTTACCTATAAACAGGGCTGGTGCAAGGATTTTTGACACCCTAGGCGAAACCTCATTTTGCCGCCCCCCATAGGCTCCGCCCCCACTGACATTTTTGCGGTGCCTCTTCACCTATTTGTTCAGCCGTGGTCCACAGGCTTGCACCTGTGCCTCTGGACCCGGCCCAAAGACAAATAGTGGATGGCACTGGCTCGCTTCCTCACACAAGCTGTGGCCCACAGGCTAGGACAGTATACAGACAAACTAACTGTGTACAGTAACTGCCAGTCTGTACAAGCGACAGATACACTGACAATGTTTTACAGGCTCCTACTAAAAATAATAATAAATGCACATTTTTGTACCTGCAAAAAGATCTGCATTTATTTTTATTTTTTACAAAGGTGGACTTGAACCTTCACACCTCAGATCGCCCCAATTCCTGTATTTTCAGGTCTCAGATCACCACAATTCTTCCACCTTCACACTTCAGATCACCCCATTAATGTATCACCCTAAATAACTGTTCCCCTCTGCACCCCCCCTCTGTTCCCCTCTGCGACCCCCCTCCGCACCTCTGTTCCCCTCTGCGACCCCCCTCCGCACCTCTGTTCCCCTCTGCGACGCACCTCTGTTCCCCTCTGCGACCCCCCTCCGCACCTCTGTTCCCCTCTGTTCCCCTCTGCGACCCCCCTCCGCACCTCTGTTCCCCTCTGCGACCCCCCTCCACACCTCTGTTCCCCTCTGCGACCCCCCTCCGCACCTCTGCGACCCCCCCTCCGTACCTCTGTTCCCCTCTGCGACCCCCCCTCCGCAACTCTGTTCCCCTCTGTGACCCCCCCTCCGTACCTCTGTTCCCCTCTGCGACCCCCCCTCCGCACCTCTGCGACCCCCCCTCCGTACCTCTGTTCCCCTCTGCGACCCCCCCTCCGCAACTCTGTTCCCCTCTGCAACCCCCCTCCGCAACTCTGTTCCCCTCTGCGACCCCCCCTCCGCAACTCTGTTCCCCTCTGCGACCCCCCCTCCGCAACTCTGTTCCCCTCCGCGACCCCCCCTCCGCAACTCTGTTCCCCTCTGCGACCCCCCCTCCGCAACTCTGTTCCCCTCTGCGACCCCCCCTCCGTACCTCTGTTCCCCTCTGCGACCCCCCCTCCGTACCTCTGTTCCCCTCTGCATGCCCCACACACATGATTTCCTCTCTGTATCCCCCTGCACATCTGTCCCACCCTCCCCACACACACACATATATAGCTGTTCCCCCTCTGTACCCCCCTGCACATCCCCCTCCGCACCTCTGTTCCCCTCTGCACCCCCCCTCCACACCTCTGCATGCCCCACACATCATTTCCTCTCTGTACCCCCCTGCACATCTGTCCCACCCTCCCCACACACACATATAGCTGTTCCCCCTCTGTACCCCCCTGCACGTCTGCACCACCCCTTCCACACCTCTGTTCCCCACTGCACGCCCCACACACTATCATTTCCTCTCTGTACCCCCTGCACGTCTGTCCCCCCTGCACGTCTGTCCCCCCCCCCCCCACACATATATCCGATCCCCCTCTGTAACCCCTCCCACACACATATCTGTACCCCCCTGCATGTCTGCCCCCCCACATATCTGGTCCCCCTCTGTAACCCCTCCCACACATATCTGTACCCCCCTGCATGTCTGCCCCCCCACATATATCTGGTCCCCCTCTGTAACCCCTCCCACACACATCTGTACCCCCCTGCACATCTGCCCCCCACATATATATCTGGTCCCCCTCTGTAACCCCTCCCACACGCATATCTTGCCCCCCCACACATATCTGTACCCCCCCCCCCCGCACGTCTGCCCCCCCCCCCACACATATATCTGTCCCCCCTGTGTATACAGTGCAATGAACTATAAACAGCAGAGTACATTTTTTATTTTATGTGACAGCAGGCTGCAGCACTGAGCTTCCATACCTGAGCCAGCGACGGGTGATGGCTTTACATGAGAGCGGCGCTGCTGCCTGCCTGTCCTCTGTTGTGAGAGATCCCCGAGTGACCAGGAGGAGGGGGGAGCGGATATCGCGGCAAGCCCGTATGCAGGGCTTCCATCTCATCCGCCCCAGCCGGTTCCATCGATCATGCAGCACTTCCGGTCGGCTGCTCCTTGTCCTGGCTCTCTCCCCTCATTGCTAGGGCGGCTCTGCAGAGTGGTCCGGGATGTCCTCACAGGCGCAGTCGCCCCCTAGCCTGGCGGCTGACGCCATAAGGCAGCATGTATTTAAAAAAAGTCAGTGCTGGAGGTCCTTTAATAATCTGAATCCCCAGCGAGTGGCTGGGGATCCGGATTTTGCCGCTCCCCCTACCCTGGCGCTCTAGGCAGCCGCCTGACTTGCCTATGCCTAGCGCCGGCCCTGCCTATAAATGTTAGTACCCAGTTATATTATGTACATTTAGGAAAGAATCCAGGCCTTTCTTAAAGCACTTTACTGAGCTGGCCAGAACCACCTCTGGAGGGAGTCTATTCCACATTTTCACAGCTCTTACTGTGAAGAAACCTTTCCGTATTTGGAGGTGAAATCTCTTTTCCTCTAGACGTAAAGAGTGCCCCCTTGTCCTCAAGCGAACTTCACTTGTTTCCTATTCGTTTTTGCTTACCCTACAAGGTAAGCATGTTCTTCATTTGAAAAATCCTTTGAGGTGCTTGAAGATTTTAATTTGCTTTGGAGGGTCCAGGGCATTATGAACAAGCCGATTTCTTAGATTCAGTGCCCTTCTATAGATTAAAGAGGGTCTAGTGGGAATGATGGTTTTCAATACTTTGTCAGATTGCAAAATAGGCCAGTGTTTTTTTTTAATTATGGTTTCTAGGGATTTGTGCTGTATGTTGTATCCTGTTAAAAATGCCATGTCGATACGTTTAGTTTTTGATATCTTCTTTTTTATGTACCTTGATCATTGCATTTATATTCATTTTCTTCACGTTTTCTTTCAGTGTCTGTAGCTCATTTCTCTTATATCCCTTTTCCACAAACTTGTTTATAATAGTGTCTGCCTGAGCCTGAGTCTCAAAATCATTGATATTATTGCAGTTGCGGTAAATTCTCATTAACTGCCCATTTGGAATGTTGCCTATCCACTGCCTGTGGTGACAGCTGTTTGTTGGTATGTATCCATTACGATCATTTTTTTTTTTTAAAAAGGTCCTAGTATTAATAGTGCTATTGTTTCTGAACAGTTGGGGATCTAGGTAATCTATGGACTGCTTATTCCAAGTTCCCGAGAAAGTCATGCCATATGCATTTTGGTTTATTTCATTAACCACTTGGGATCCGCCTGCCGTCAATTGACGGCTACAGTGCGGATCCCAATCTCCAAACTGCCGTCAATTGACGTCCGCCCCTTAGGGCGGTCCCCGCGCGCGCTCCAGAGCGCGCTGCGGGGAAAATCTGTGTTGGCCGTGTCCCTCGGACACAGCCAATTACAGATCGCCGCGAACGGCCAATCAGAGTGGCCGTTCGCGAGGCGATCTGTGCGGCCAATGAGAGAGGATCTCATATGTAAACATATGAGATCATCTCTCATTGCCGTTTTACACAGAGACAGCGGTGCTGTCTCTGGAGAGGAGACCGATCTGTGTCTCTTGTACATAGAGACACAGATCGGTCACCCCCCCAGTCACCCCCCTCCACCTACAGTTAGAACACTAAGCAGGGATACATTTAACCCCTTCCTCACCCCCTAGTGTTAACCCCTTCAATGCCAGTCACATTTATACTGTAATTAGTGCATATTTATAGCACTGATCGCAGTATAAATGTGAATGGCGCCAAAAATGTGTCCCATTAAAAATCGCAGATCGCCGCCATTTCTAGTAAAAAACAATAATTAAAAAAAAATAATTCTGTCCCCTATTTTGTAAGCGCTATAACTTTTGCGCAAACCAGTCGCTTATTGCGATTTTTTTTTTTTTTTTACCAAAAATATGTAGAAGAATACGTATCGGCCTAAACTGAGAAAAAAAAATGTTTTTTTTTTTTTTTAAATTGGGATATTTATTATAGCAAGAAGTAAAAAATATTGTATTTTTTTCAAAATTGTCTCACTTTTTTGTTTATAGCGCAAAAAATAAAAACCGCACAGGCGATCAAATACCACCAAAAGAAAGCTCTACTTGTGGGGAAAAAAGGACGTCAATTTTGTTTGGGAGCCACGTCGCACGACCGCGCAATTGTTAGTTAAAGCGATGCAGTGCCGAAAGCTGAAATTTCACCTGGGCAGGAGGGGGGTATATGTGCCCAGTAAGCAAGTGGTTAAAGAAACTTTGCAGTTCATCTTCCGATCCACTTCAAACAATGATAATATCATCGATATACCTACGGTATAGCCTCAGGTTCTTCCTTTCTACACTATAGATTTGCTCTTCCTCCCAATGATTTAGAAAGATGTTTGCTACACTGGTTGCATACTTTGCCCCCATCACTACACCTTTGGTTTGCATGAAAAATTCTCCCTTATGCCAAAAATAATTGTGGCTCATGGCTAGCTTTAGCCCCTCACTGATGTATTTAATTTGTTCATCTTTCATATCTGTGTATTTGTATAATGCCCATTCTGCACTCTGTAGTCCATCTTCTTGCACTATATTTGTATATAGGGAATTCACATCTATGGTTACTAATATATAATTTTCCTCCACCTCAAAGTTTTTTAATTCCTCAATTAGCTGTCTACTATGTTTTAAAAAAGACTGTATTTTAGGGACATAATATATAACAGGTGTCCTTGCTGCCTCGGGTGTGAGGAACGTGGCCATCATCAGACCAGCGGATAAGGGGGGGGGGGGGCTGGTCATTCTGAATAAAAAAGATTATGAACTTGAAATTAAGAATCTTCTGAGTGTACCAGACACATATAAAAAGTTGAGAGGAAATCCTAAGGGTGAATATGAGAAGAAACTAAAAATGTCTGTTAAAAAAGGGGCAGATAGGGGCATCCTTACCAAAAAGGAAGCCACGGTCCTCACACCCGAGGCAGCAAGGACACCTGTTATATATTATATCCCTAAAATACATAAAGATCAAAGCAAGTCACCAGGAAGACCAATAATCAGTGGCATAGATTCACTATTCTCTAGATTAGGTGCCTATTTGGATGTTTTTTTACAGCCATTAGTAAAAGAAGGGAAGTCTTTGCCTAGTGAGAAACGCCACAAGTGGGAAAGGTGGAGATGTTCTTTGAGGTCAATAGAAAAACTTCAAATCTCACGTTGCTATGTTCCAGCTTCCATTTTAACTGCTGGCCGGAGAGTAATTCATATTTTCTCTGATGTGTCAGTTGAAACTATTGCTGCAGTAGCCTATTTAAAGACCTCTGCAAAGGAGAATTGCACCGTATTTTTGTTCTAGGCAAGGCAAAACTCACTACCAAACCTGCACATACCATACCAGGACTTAAAGTGGAACTTCAGTAATTATTTCAACTTTCCATCTATTACATTTTCTGCCCTTGTTTTAACTTTTGGATAGTAAAAAAAAATGTGAGTAAATCCCTTATACAATCCACTTTCTGTTTCTTGTCTGGTAAAAAGCATAGGCTTATAAAAACCATGCACAGCTCTCTCTCACTCTTGTGAGAGTTTGCCAGGAAGGGAGGGGGGGTGAGTCATGAGACGGCCAATGAGGGCTGCAGAGCTGGAGGTGTGTCTGTGTAAATCCAGGAAGTGAACAGTCAGTAGCTTCAGCTGCCCACAGTTAAAATGGATGCAGCCAGACTCAGTGGAGAGAGATTTCTGCAGCATATTTGGCAAGTACAGAATCACAGAATATAAAAAATAATATGGAAAGTGGTTGGGGGAAAGTTGAGCAGACTGCAGTTCCTCTTTAAACTCTGTGCAGCTGTGGTAGCAGCACACTCAGAAAAGGTACATATCCGTTGTGTGCAACAAGAGGTATATCAGGAGGAATTCTGGAAAATCAGAAATGGAATTGTCTAAAAACAGTTCACTCTTCGATCTAAGCCCTGTAGTTGACACCAATCAGCTGCTGAGAATTGGAGGCCGTATAGGGAAATCTGACCTATGCAACAAAGAATAGAATCTTATCATACCAGGTCAACATCATGTTGCTACTCTTCTGGTTCATCACCACTATGAACGGGTGCAACACCAAGGCCCGCGGTTTACAGAGGGTGCCATCAGGTCAGCTGGCTTGTGGATTGTCAGTATGAAAAGGTGCGTCTCCTCCCAGATCTTCAGGTGCGTCAAGTGTCACAAGTAAAGAGGAAGACATCAACAGCAACAAATGGCAAGTCTCCCATCTGATCGCCTAAGTACAGATCCACCCTTTACCTATGTTGGAGATATCATCCTTCTAAATAACAAGGAAGTTTGTCTGAATTAATGTTCTATGGGTCTTATAACTAAAGTTATGCCCAGTGATAACAAGGTCTGGAAGGTAGAGGTTAAGGTAACCAAAGGAGGATCGACACAAACCTTTACTCGACCAATTACAAAGTTAGTACTCCTTGTGCCATGTGAGTGACTTATGCAAAGACTAGCCATGCTATTGGCACAGCAGGGAGTACATTGCTACTAACTACAGGTTCTACTTGGAACTTTGGTATTCACCGAAGGTGTCCTATGTCGGATCACTACGTGTTATGCCATCCAGTTGAACTTATGTTTATGTTTGCTTATTGCATGTTTCTTGTTACAGGTTCCAGGACATTTACCAGTATTGGACTTATTATACTATATATATATTGTAACCTGGGGAACAGATAGCCAGTACTCCCTGGGATGAGCAGTCTTTTAGGCACAGATACCAAATCCAGTGAGGTAGTGACAAACTGTGCGCGCATGCACTGTAGACATCGGCGCCCACTTTTTTGCAAATATCTCCTTAACCATGCAGGTTAAGAAGATATTGCAAGCACCTACAGGTAAGCCTTAATGTAGGCTTACCTGTAGGTGCAATTATGCTATAAGGGTATACAACCGCTTTAATGTCTTATTGAAGCTTTCCACCAAGCCATCAGTTTGAGGGTGATACACAGAGGTTCGCAACTGCGTCACCTTAAATAACTTGCATAGCTCCCTAGTTATTTGTGACGTAAATGGGGTGCCTTGGTCTTTAAGGACCTCCTTAGGGATTCCAACATGTAAGGAAACTGCCTCAGGGTAACGGATAGCATAATTCATGATTACAAGAATGTGCTGATGGCCCCTGGCAGACTTAGGGTTGTGGACCCACAAGGTCCATGGCAATCCTTACAAAGGGCACTTCAATAATGGGCAAGGGTACTAAAGGACTTCGGAAGTGGGGTAGTGTGGCTGACATCTGACACACAGGACAGGATTGACAATAATTCTTAATATCTTTCTGTATTCCGGGCCAGTAAAACCTGTGCAACACCCTTTCAGTGGTTTTCTAAACACCTAAATGGCCTCCTAGCAAGTGCCCATGGGCAAGTTCCAACACCACCCATCTGTATTGCTTAGGGATTACCAACTGTTCAACAATTTCATCATTCTTTTTATAGACACAATACAGTAAATCCTCATTGCTGCTGAAATAAGGAAAACAAGGCCTGTCCCCTGGTTCAACAAGTGCATCATTAATCACTATTACATTTTCCCAGGCCCTGGCAAGGGTAGGGTCTTTTCTCTGCTTGGTACCAAAATTTTCCTTGTGCACATTAAGGTCAGCAAACTCCAATGTAGCCTCAGAGTCAGCAGACAGCTCTCCACTTCACCGGTTGTGGGGACTTCCTCAGGCTCCTCCAGCTTCCCCGCCATAATCAAGAAAAAAAAACGGAGAACCCTAAGAGGAGTCCCCTTAACCCACATTGTCGGTGCTGGCCAAGAGTTGCTCTGCCACCAAGTCAGATACTGCCACCGGGTCAGGACGATCCCACAGTTCCCAAAACGTAGGGAAGTCCCTACCAATGATAGCCTTGTGTACCATATGGGGCACAAGTCCGATGTGATGGGTTTCTGTACCTAAGTCAGTTTTAAAGTGAACAGTGCCTATAGGATACTCCCGGGTATGCCTATGTACACAGATCACAGCAACTTTTTTGCATGAAAATTCAGTTTCAACCATCTCAGCTTTAACCAAAGTCACTTGACTTCCAGAGTCCAGCAAGGCCATAATAGGTTTATTATTAACAGTCATTTGGCACATGTGTTTTTCATGCAGCACATGAAACAGCAGCAAACATAGACTGCCTTCTAATAGATATGTCACGCTGCATGGGTTCATCTGTCAACGGACAGTTTGCTGCAACATGTCCCAGTTCTTGATGTTGCCCCAGTTTGGTTTGCTGACAGGCAGTGGCTTCCCTTGTTTGGGACGCCAAACTTCAGTCCTGGCACCAAAAATCCTCCCCCCATCTCCTTGCCATGCTTACCACCCACTTTCCCTGGAACCGTCTTACCGGTTGCCTAGGGAGACCATGGCTTTGGGTGGAAAGTCTATGCACCTGTAGGGGTGGTGACCAGGCTCTCTGCAGCAAAATATCTTTTAACAAACTCCACCAGGTTGTCTGCTGACTAGCCCTAACCGGGCTAAGCAAGCCTACAGTTTGTCAGCTTCCACATAAACTGCTTAACAGCTTTTTACCAACCTTTTGGCCCTCACAGACCAGTGTTGTCTATGTTTCCCAGGCAGAGAGCAAAGGCTGTCTGCCCAGGTGAGCTTAAATTAGCCTGGGGGAAGAGAATCAAGACCCGAACCGGACCATGGATCAGAGATCCCTGAATGAATATGAGTGGAGGCTGGGAGACAAATAAACCCTGAACAGGACTTTTCCCGGCTCTCTCTGGGTCACTCTGCTACAATATATATATATAAATAAATGTGAGTGTGTGTATATGTATATTTTAAGGTTATGAAATCTAAAGATTTCAGACAGGGAGTGTTGTGTTAAACTATGTGATTTATCATCATTTATCTGTGTTCATAACTTACCGTAGTTATCATTGCTCTGTGTCTTTAAGCTGTGTTCTTCTGCCTAAGCTGAGCTCTTTCTCTCACCGTACTTCTGTATATCCCCCTCCCCTTCCTTCTGTTTTAAATAATTCCAATGTATCCTGTCATGGTGTATACATCTTTCCATGTGGCTTACAACATCAACATTTTTCTACCTATGAGTATCCCATATTAAACGGAACATTCGAAAAGCTTCATAGTCTGTCTCCTCAACGTGAGTTTATTCGAGTTAAACTGTCTGAATTAATGCAAGGGATAAATAGATCACCAGGTTGTATAAGCCATATATGCCGCTGGAGATAAAGCTTATGGCCTTGTAGTTGAGTCAAAACAATGACGATATGAAAATCCAGCATGTGAAAAAACTTTTAATGACTGTGCAACCTAAAGATGATAACTCCGGGGGGCGTGGCCGGCATGGCAGACTGATCAGATGTGTTTGCTGAGCTCTGCTTGGGAGAATCCGAAAATATATCCGTATCTGGGGGATAACAACACAAAACCTTGCTCATAGGCTTCATATGCCTTCCAATACTACAGGGGGCCCGAAACGGGGCAAAAGATTTAAGTTCCCAGCTGTGATCGAGGCATCGGAGAGCCCGCTTCCAGAGCTCTGGGGCCAGCCGGGGCGCCTTCACAATATGGTGTCGCAAACTGACCAGGCAGCGAGTGCGGCGGCCTCCCCGCCTGGGATCCCCGAAGTGATGGCGGCTATCTCATCCTGCCAGGCAGCCGTGGCGACCTGTCAGACTATGCTTACCTCCAAGATCGAGGCCTTCCAATTGGACGTGGGGTTGCTGCCACAAGACCTGGACAAGATCCGCTCGCGAGTTACTGCGACCGAACAACGGGTCAGCGACGTGGAGGGCACGGTCTCCAGCCACGAGTCCTCGATCCGGTCGCTCACTACCAAGGTGAGGGCACTAGAATACCGAGCCGAAGACGCCGAGAACCGGAGCAGACGTAATAACATCCGCATCATCGGTCTGCCGGAGGGAGTGGAGGGCCGCAACTCGGCGGCCTTCACTAAGGATCTGTTCCGCTCGCTACTCCCGGCCGCGCGGCTCTCCCCCTACTTTGCTGTTGAGAGGGCCCATCGGGTGCCGCCGAGACCTGGACCAGAGGGTGCCCCCCCTTGTACCTTCAAACTCCGCCTGATGAATTTCAGGGATCGTGATGAGCTCCTCCGGGCAGCGCGGCAGGCGGGCAGACTTCCGTACCGCAATACCAACCTGATGATGTTCCCGGACTACACAATAGAAACCCAGAGGCAAAGGCGATCCTTCGACGGTGTAAAGGCAGCACTCCGAGCAAAGGGATTGTCTACAGCATCCTGTTCCCGGCCAAGCTGCGGGTAGTTGACGGGGAAACCGTCCGGATCTTCACCAGCCCCAAGGTTGCCGGTGCATGGTTGGAGACTCTCCCTCCGTAGGATCAATCGTCTGATAGTCTCATTGCTCTGCTGACGTTCCGGTGCTCGACGAAACTGTGTTACCGTGGAGGGTGAGTGACTCTACGCTGTGCCTGGCTGCTCTGGCCTGCGGGCTGCCAGGACCTCGTCCTTCCAGATGCTCCTGTCCCCAGTGCAGCCTCTGAAGTACAGCCATTACATCCCATTAACCTCACGGCTGCTGAGACACCGGGTCCCCCATTGATTGACTAACTGTCCCGTGTTTTTACTGTTATTTTTTTCTGTTTTTTCTTTGCCCCTATTGACATTTTTTATTATTTTTCCTCCTGCGGCTCCACAGCAGAGGTGCTGCTAAGTGATCGCTTGTACATTAACTGTTCAACCCCGTGGGGACGCTGCTCAGCTTCCCGCAGTAACGTTTTGCGGGTCACGTGGGCGGCCTCCCCCCCTTCTTTTTTTCTTTTACTGCCACGTTTTTGGCGGGGTTTGGCGAACTGCTTTAAGGAGTTCCACGCCTCCTTCACGGTGTGACTACTGGTTTGTTCCTGTTTGGGGATGATGTGCTCTTCTCAGTTGGGAGGGCATGGGGTGGGGGGAGGGGGTTGGAGGGCCGTTGCCTTCCGGGTTTTGGTTACTTATTTTGCACTGTATCTTAGCTCTATAAGGTTGGTCTTTGCATATTCGGCTCAGTCGGGGATGTGTGGGGGTGTCATGTCTGTCCCTCTGAGGGGGTGCTGTGCCTCGTCCTGTTCAGCAGGTCTTTGGGGGCGGGTGCACCCTTGGGGGTGGCAGATCGGCAAGGAATGCTGTCCTTCTTTGAATTTTTATCACATGGAGTATGGCTAATTTTACTGTGATGTCATGGAATGTCAGGGGCCTCAACTCTGCCATTAAGAGGTCCCTAGTGTTTAAGTACATACAGCGTCATGGACCTAAGATATACATACTACAGGAGACTCACTTGATGGGATCCAGGGTTCTGGGTCTGAGGAGGGCTTGGGTTGCTGCACATTATCACTCAACCTACTCCACTTATGCTAGGGGTGTGAGTATCCTGGTGCACCGGTCCCTGCCCTTCCAGCTTCAGGCGGTTAGACTTGACCCTGGGGGTAGGTATGTGATAGTACACGCCTTGATAGCGGGTGCCCCATTTGTTATAGTTGGGATGTATCTGCCTCCCCCTGCGGACCTTACTCTCCTTCACAAGGTGATGCAGATTGTTACACAATACGGGGTGGACAAGGTGCTCCTGGTCGGCGATTTTAATCTAGTTATGTCTGACACAGAGGATAGGCTCCGGCCTTCCCAGTCCCCATCCCCTGGCCTGGCTGCCTGGGCATCTACTTTTGGTATGACGGATCTTTGGCGTCACTTTCACCCTTCTGATACGCAGTTCACGTGCCTGTCCACTACCTTCCGAACGCTGTCTCGCATTGATCTGGCGTTTGCCTCCTCCGGTCTTCTGGGTGGGGTTGTGTCCGCCGAGATTCTATCCCGGGGCATATCTGATCATGCTCCTGTGCTGGTCTCGGCGGGGGCGGCCTCTACGGGAGGCTGGGGGGTCTGGCGGCTCTCGAGGTACTGGATTGCTGACCCGGAGATTCAGGAGGATATGCCGGAGGAAGTTTGTAACTCAGAGGGGCATATATTAAACGCATCGCAGCACGGAAAAGAGGGTCGATGCAGTCTCTTGGGCAGCTGGAGGACCGGGCCATGGTGCAGGAAAGATCCTATGTCCAATCGCCTGATGCGACTAATTACTATGCCTGGCAGCGAACTCTCACTGAGCTCTCTCTCCTAAGAGTTGATCTTACTAAAAAGTCCATGCTGGACAGTGCCCAATGGGTGTTTGAGTTTAAGGACAAAAACGGGAGACTTCTGGCGTGGCTTGCCAGGGGGCAGAACCCCACTACGCACATAGGAAGGGTGAGGGATGAGGACGGAAGTCTACTGACCACCCCAGAGGACATTGACTCTAGGTTTCTCCGCTTTTATCAGGATCTCTATTCCTCTAAGGTGTCCTATGCCCCAGGTGAGCTTTCTGACTATCTTGATAGGATCCCTTTCCCCACGCTTGACATAGATAAGAGTAATGACCTGGATAAAGATATCACTTTGGAGTAGGTACAGACGGCCATGGGCTTCATGCAGGCAGGTAAGGCACCGGGATTGGATGGGTTACCCACGGAATTGTACTCAGAGCATCAAGAGTTATTGGCCCCTAGACTGACTTCACTCTTTGCACAGTTCTTCACTCAGGGGGCCCTACCGAGCTCCATGTCTGAAGCGGTGGTGGTCCTGGTACCTAAACCGGGTAAAGACCCGGAGGAATGTGGATCTTATAGACCCATCTCCCTGATTAACGTGGACGCTAAAATCTTGGCGAAGATTTTGGCCCTGCGACTGGTTACGGTGCTGGAGGACCTGGTGCATCAGGATCAGACGGGGTTCATGCCGGGGAAAGGCACAGATATCAATATCAGGAGACTGTTCCTCAATTTGGACACTCCCCATGACAACAGCGGTGAGCGGGTCATAGCCTCCCTAGATGCCGAGAAGGCTTTTGACTCGGTGGAGTGGGGTTATCTCTGGGAGGTAATGAGGCGCTTCGGGTTCGGGCCCAAGTTCTTGAAATGGCTATCAATGCTATATGCATCCCCCAAAGCTAGAATACGCACGAATAGTGCATTGTCGGAGCTCTTTCCCCTACAGAGGGGCACCAGGCAGGGCTGCCCCTTGTCGCCCAGCTTGTTTGCTCTAGCATTGGAACCCCTGGCGATCCTGATTAGGGAGTCGGTGGAGGTCTGTGGGCTTCGGATTGGCCCCTTGGAGGAGAGGATCTCTCTCTATGCAGACGATGCCCTACTGTATCTACAGGATGCGAACGCCTCCCTGCGGACGGCCTTGCAGATCTTTTCGGACACTTCGCCGGGGTTAGGATTATCTGTGCCAAATCTGTCCTATTCCCACTAGATCCTGGAGGCAGGGGGGACCTCGTCCCCGCTGCTGTGGGTTGAGGAATTTAAATATTTGGGAGTAGTGGTGTCACACAACCTCAGGGATTTCCGCCGTCTCAATCTCCTTCCTGTAGTTAGACGACTTAAGGAACACTGCTCCAGGTGGAGGGATTTGCCTCTTAACCTACTGGGACACAAACATTCTGAAAATGCTCTATTTACCGAGATTTAACTACATCTTTAGGCACTGCCCGGTTAGGCTACCACTCTCCTTCTTCAGGGAAATTGATGCCTATATAGGCTCGTTTCTGTGGAGGGGATCGTCCCCTAGGCTGGCGCGATCCACCTTGCAGCTACCGGTCTGCTGTGGAGGGCTTGCGCTTCCCAATCTCCTGGGCAGCGGTATTGGTGACTGTGAGGTGGTGGTTCGAACAATCCAGGACAAATGCGGCTACCTGTTTAGAGGCGGCAATACTGGGTTCACTTAAAGAACTGGGGAATCTAGTTTACAGAGGGGCCGCGGTGTATCCCTCCCTACCAGAGCCCACCAAGACCACCCTGCTAGTATGGACGGCGGCCCATAGACGACTGGTGCGCCCCGACCATTACTCCCCCTTCTGCCCACTGTGGGGTAATCCTTCTCTTCCTCACTTCAGGACTATCCCAGACCCTCAGTTGTGGGCGGGTTATGGGATTAAGACTCTGCGAGACGTTGTACGCTCGGGTTCACTGATGTCATTCCAGGAGTTAACTGTCAAGTATGGACTTCCGGGGCAAATGCTGTTTAGGTTTTATCAGCTGAGGCACGCTGCTAGGGCGCAATTCCCACAGACTATCACTCTTAAGGCTGACCCCATTGAGGAGCTACTGGCTCAGGAATCTCTTAAAAAGACGATGTCCATGCTCTATATGGCCCTGTTGGAGGTGGACTCTCCCAAGATGAGTGCCCTCTGGGACAGGTGGCACGCTGATATCCCTGATCTTGATAAAGAGGATTGGGAGGAGTGCTTTGAGGACGGGGCTAGGATATTGATCTCGTCTAGGGATAGGCTGGTCCATACCAAATTTATGCATCGTGTCCACTACACACCTCAGAGGCTGCATCGAATATACCCCGACAGGTTCCCGGGCTGTCCTCGCTGTCGGTCCCCGGAGGGCTCATTTCTTCATATGTTCTGGACCTGTCCACTGCTGGTGACCTTCTGGAGGGGGGGTGTTTGAATGTGTCAATATCCGTCTCTCTCTAACCATCCCAGTGTCTCCTGAGCTGGCCCTACTAGGGATCCATGACGATGACCAGCGTCCTCGCTACACTAAGATACTTGTCTCCCTGCTCATGTTTTATGCTAAAAAAGAGATTCTTAAGAAGTGGTCCTCTCCCCAGCCTCCCACGGTGGAGGCCTGGGACTCTTCTGTGAATGCGCTGATACCAATGTATAAGCTGACTTATATCAACAGGGGCTGTCCCCAAAAATTCGATAGAGTCTGGCTCCCATGGACACAACAGTTCTAATGTATATTTTATCTGATATGGGTGGCCTCGCGGCAGATGTGGGGCATGTATGTTGGGTGGGTGGATTGCTGCTATGGCCTGCTACTAGACTGTGGTACATACTAAATACCTGCTTACTTTAGTGACTATGTATGTACTATTCTGTCTGAGCTATGTACACATATTATTTGTTTTCTTATGTCTTCTCAATAAAGACCAACCTGTTTGTTAAAAAAAAAAAGATGATAACTCCACATTTTGACAATGGCATTATTACCCTCTACTGGTCATAATCCTAGTATAAATCATACTATGAATGGCCATCCTAATCCTTAATCAATGCCCTATATCAGTGATGGCGAACCTTTTTGAGCCCGAGTGCCCAAACCGCGACGCAAAACCAACTTATTTCTTTCAAAGTGCCAACACAGAATTAAAACTGTAAATTATGCTTTTGGTTACTATACATTACTGCCCACCATTCAGTTGCTATCGGTTACCATACATTACTGCCCACCATTCGGTTACTATACATTACTGCCCACCATTCGGTTGCTATACATAACTGCCCACCATTCGGTTGCTATACATTACTGCCCACCATTCAGTTGCTATACATTACTGCCCACCATTCAGTTGCTATCGGTTACCATGCATTACTGCCCATTATTCGGTTGCTATACATTACTGCCCACCATTCAGTTGCTATCGGTTACCATACATTACTGCCCATCATTCGGTTACTATACATTACTGCCCACCATTCAGTTGATATTGGTTACCATACATTACTGCCCATAATTCGGTTACTATACATTACTGCCCACCATTCAGTTGCTATACATTACTGCCCACCATTCAGTTGCTATACATTACTGCCCACCATTCAGTTGCTATACATTACTGCCCACCATTCAGTTGCTATCGGTTACCATACATTACTGCCCATCATTCGGTTGCTATACATTACTGCCCACCATTCAGTTGCTATCGGTTACCATACATTACTGCCCATCATTCGGTTACTATACATTACTGCCCACCATTCAGTTGCTATCGGTTACCATACATTACTGCCCATCATTCAGTTGCTAGAGGTTACTGTCAATGATTACCTGCAATTCAGTCCCCTTCTGCAAACTGCTCAGTCCTGCCGTTGCTTTATAAATCACCACCCCCGCTGCTGGCAGAAGGGTGAGGAAGAATGCACACAGCCATGTCTGTGTCTTTGATATCCCTGCTCGTGCTGCTGACCGGAGAAGGGAGGGGGGGCCTGGGGGGGGACATCACAGAAAGCCTGCTCTGCCTCACAGCAGCTCCGGTCCTGACAGAGAAGAAGAAGGCTCTGGAAGTTGGAACATGGTAAGTGCAGGGAACAGCCGAGCAGAGCACACTCCCGGCCGCCTCAATACAGCTCAGCCACGCATTCATCTCTGCCTGCATCTTCTTGTCAAATGTGGCGGGCTGCAGGAGGAGCGCGGGTTACAGCGATACTGATTGGCTGAGAGGCGGTGGTGGGCGGAGCAGTTATTAGAAGTGTGGACGAAACTATTCTATGATTGCGCTCGTCACCCCGGGCGCTTATTGTTTGTGACTCCCACTCGGGCACGTCACCGCTAGCCCACAGAACTATGGGAGATGTAGTTTGCGGGGGCGGTGTGGACGATTCGGTGCTTCACTGTGTGATTTCCTCATTTGATGGCGTGCCCACAGAAAGGGCTCGGAGTGCCAGCAGCGGCACGCGTGCCACGGGTTCACCATCACTGCCCTATATACATAGGTGTGCGCACAGGGTGTGCCAGGTGTGCCCAGGCACACCCTAATCACCCTGTGTAGCACAGATTTCCCCTACTATCCTGCTTCCCCCCCCTCTTTTCCTCCACATAGCTGCCGTCTTCCCTCTTCTCCCCTTTCATCGTCTGTTGCTGCGGAGAGGCTTTAGGCCCCTTTCACACTGCCGGACCACCTGTACGTTCGGCAGACCTGAACGGCCGCTCCATTCTTCTCTATGGAGCGTCGGATGACAGCGGTGACATGTCCGCTGACATCCGATCCGCAAAAAAAATGGATGGATGAGAATACATCGCCGTCCGTCCATGGCGGATCGGATCGGGTGAGATCTAATGAAAATGCACATGCTGTCCGTTTTCATCAGATCTCTCCATAGGAGACAACTGCACTGGACAAGCCCCTCCCCAGAGAGGGGCCTGTCATGACATTGGCCAGCTCAGCTGCAACGGATCCACCTGGTGTGAAAGGGGCCTTAGGATGAGTGGGAAAAGGAGCTGGAAAATATGTAATTTACTGGCCCCTTCCCTTTCTGAATGAACTTTGTAAGTGATCGGTAGTGTGTGTTTGAGCTTTGGCGTGCACACCCTAATGCAATAGGCTGCGCACACCTGTGCCTATATAATATATTAAATTTAGTAATACAGTTTTTTTTACATTGAGCCGGCATAGGTTCTAAGTTATCACTTACCTACATTTCGATGAATTTGCTTTTGAACAACAATGCAGTTTAGCTCCATCAACTCCTGTAGAAGGTGGAGGAGCAATTGTGACCCCAGGATGAACTGAACTTTCTAGAAAGCATTGCCAGAGTGGATCCTGAGGCAAAGGCATGGTTTTACAAGCTGCAATTAAGTTATCAACAATCTCAATCTCAGTTCTTTTAGTCATTAGAATTCTTTTGCAAGCTGTTTGACAAGCATGATCCTCAGCTCTGTCACAGCAGTACAGACCTATAGAGAAAAAATAAAAAGAATAGTAAATATATATATTTTTTTCGAATTAGAATATATCACCATTCCATATTTTGACATACAATTTGAAGATGTAATCTTTATGTGTTTCCTGAGACAGCAAAGTGATGCAGAATAAACACAACCGCAAAACATATGAAGGGGGGTGGGAAATGTAAAGCAACAGGAAGCTTTACAATAGTTGCTAGAGTTAGACATTTCGAACAAAACTATCTATCTTTAGGAGAATATACAGTGTATAACAGCCTTTCTAAAGCCTCATACACACAATGGGGTAGATTCAGAGAGAAGATACGACGGCGTATCTCCTGATACGCAGTCGTATCTTTGAGTCCGGCCGGTCGTATCTATGGGCCTGATTCATAGAATCAGATACGCCTAGATTTGACTAAGATCCGACTGACGTAAGTCTCTTACGCCGTCAGATCTTAACTGCATATTTACGCTGGCCTCTGGGGGCGTGTACGCTGATTTACACCTAGAATATGTAAATCAGCTAGATACGCGAATTCACGAACGTACGCCCGGCCGACGCAGTACATTTACGACATTTCCGTAAGGCTTTTCCCGGCGTATAGTTACCCCTGCTATATGAGGCGTATCCTATGTTAAGTATGGCCGTCGTTCCTGCGTTGAATTTTAAAAAGTTACGTCGTTTGCGTAAGTCATCCGTGAATGGGGCTGGACGTTATTTACGTTCACGTCTAATCCAATGACGCCCTTGCGGAGCAATGCACACTGGGAAATTCCACGGACGGCGCATGCGCCGTTCGGGAAAAACGTCAATCACGTCAGGTCAAGCCTGATTTAAATAACACACGCCCACCTCTTCAGAATTTGAATTAGGCGGGCTTACGCCGGGCTATTTACGCTACACCGCCACAACTTTCTTTTAAGAATACGGCACTTGCCTGTAAAAGTTGCAGCAGCGTAACGTAAATAGGATACGTTACGCCCGCACAAAGAAGCGCCATTCTACCTGAATCTACCCCAATGAGAATATCAGACATATGATCATCAGTTTTTATTTTTTTTCATGCTAGTCATGTTTTAAAAATTAAGAGGCTACTAAAGTTACGAAAATTCTCACACAAAAAAAATACAATTTTGGAAGTCATGTAATGTGTTCTATTTTGTGTTGTAGTGTATTCTTTAGTTTGCGAGTATGTGTGGTCTTGGTGTTCTGTTTTTTTTTTTTGCCCAATAATGTACTGATTAAACAAAAAACATTCGTTCTGGTAATGTTCAAGAATTTTTCTTGTGTTTGTCCCGATGTACTAACGATCAGATTATCGTGCATTCCATTCAAAAGCGGTATTTTTCGTCCAATTTTGTGACTGGGCATAAGTAGTGGTGTAAAGCACTGTCATGTGGAGTTGTGCTCATAAGTGATTTCCTCAAAAAATTGTCTGGTTTGGTGTTTTCCAGTATTTCAGTAACAAAAGTAAACATTTGGCTGCTTTCAGAAGATGAATTATGATTGACTTCTTAAATGTATCCATCGGAAGTGTTGTGGAAGAGAATCCAAGATATCACTAGCACACATGTTTAACCGCTTGCCGGCTGAAAGTTTAAATAACTGTTTAACCACTTACAGACTGTCTGCCGTCGTTATACGTTGGCACTTTGAAGAGGAATATCGTTGTTATGGCAGCAGATAGCTGCCATAACCCCAGTATTCTCTTCAGCGGGCAGTCCTCTTTCATATTTAAGTGGTCTCTGCCGCAAGATCACTTTTATCAGGGACAGGAAGTGCCCCCCCTGACCCGCCGTGCTCCGGAGGTTGCCGCCGGTAGCGATGAAGATGATCAGGTCCTCTCTCCTGATTGGCTGGTTGTCGAGTGAGGGGAAGATGACCCCCACTCGGCTTCATAGCATTGACTGGCGGAAGCGACGTCAAACGTCACTTCTGCCCAATGCTCTTAAAATGTATTTATTTTATTTTTTTTAATTTTTTTTTGCATTTTAGTGTAAATAAGATCTGAGGTATTTTTGACCCCAGATCTCATATTTAAGAGGTTCTGTCGTGCTTTTTTTCTATTACAAGGCATGTTTACATTCCTCATCATATTAGGAATAAAAGTGATCCAATCTTTTTTTTTTTTTTAAAAGGACAGTGTCAAAATAAAAAGTAAAATAAATAATAATAATAAAAAAAAATTAAAGTGCCCCGCCCCGACGAGCGCATACATTAGTGCCTGCATATGAAAACGGTGTGAAGAGTGACAAAAAAAAATGGGCTAACTTTACAGTTTGGCATTGACTTCGCTTTAACTGGCAATTTTGTGTAATTTTTTCCCCCCACAAATAGAGCTTTATTTTGGTGCTATTTGATCACACAAAAAAAGGACAATTTGCTATAATAAATATCTCTAAAAATGTTTTTAAAAAACAAATTTCTTCATCAGTTTAGGCCAATATATATTCTTTTCGATATTTTTGGTAAAAAAAAAAAAATGTGAAAAAAGCGTATATTGATTATTTTGCGCAAACGTTATAGCGTCTACAAACTATGGGAAAGATTTATGGCATTTTTATTATTTTATTTTTTTACTAGTAATGGTGGTGATCTGCGATTTTTAGCGGTATTGCGGCAGACAGAATGGACACTATTGACACATTTTTGGGACCATTGACATTTATACAATGATCAGTGCTATAAAAACGCATTGATTACTGTGTAAATGACACTGGTAGGGAAGGGGTTAACACTAGGGGGCGATGAAGGGGTTAAATGTGTGTTCCCTTAGTATGTTCTAACTGTATGGGGATAAGACTGAGTAGGAGAGGAGACATTTCGCTGTTCCTACTTACTAGGAACAAACGATATGTCTCCTTTCCTCTGACAGCACAGGGATTTGTGACTGCGACCGCCGGCCACACGCATCGGTCGCGTGCCTGCATCCCTCCGGTGGTGTGCGCCCTCTGGCGACTCTTAACCACTTCCAGACCGCCCGGTACAGGAATACGTCGCTACTTTGTTGTTATGATAGCAGCTAGCATCCATAACCCCGGTACACTCTTCAAGAGCGGGCGGTCTGCTTTCAGATACAAGTTGTCTCTGTGGCGGATTCGCCGCAAGATCACTTTTATCGGTGGCGGCAGAGGGCGCCTGCTGCCACTCTCCGGTGCCCTCCGCCGCTTACTGGAGCCGTCGGCAGCGACAGAGGCGATCGGATGTTGTCCCTGCCTGGGTATGGAGACGAGTGAGGGGAAGATGGCCCCCTCCCGTCTCCATATCATTGCAGGGTGGAAGCGACGTCAAAACATCACTTCCGCCCAATGCTCTTAAAGGGACATTTTTTTTTAAATGACATAAAAAATATATATATGTTATTGCATTTTAGTCTTTTTGACCCCAGATCTCATATTTAAGAGGACCTGTCATGTTTTTGTTCTATTACAAGGGATGTTTACATTCTTTAAAAATAAAAAAAAATGTAAGTAAAATAAATAAAGTGTCCCATCCCAATGAGCTCACGCTTGGAAGCGAACGCATACGTGTGTAGCGCCCGCATATGAAAACGGTGTTCAAACCACACATGTGAGGTATCGCTGCGATCGTTAGAGTGAGAGCAATAATTCTAGCCCTATATTTCCTCTGTTACTCAAAAAATGCAACCTGTAGAATTTGTTTAAACGTCACCTATGGGGATTTTTAAGGGTAAAAGTTTGTTGCCATTCCATGAGCGGGCGCAACTTTGAAGTGTGACATGTTGGGTATCAGTTTACTTGGTGTAACATTCTCTTTCACAATATGATAAAAAGTTGGGCTAACTTTACATTTAAGAACAAAAAGGATGTTTGGGCAGCCGTACTCCGGAAAAATCCCTTTAGTTGCCTTTATTGGTAAAATAGAATAAAAAACACACTACAAGCCACAGCAAGAAAAATAGGACACACATCTGAAGCGTTTCGCACTGATACTTAGTACTTAGTACTAAATAAATACTTAAACATAGTGATCACATGGTCCAATAGTGGATTGTATCCAATTAAGTAAATTGGTGAATAGAATCACATGCGTGCATGATTAAAGTGAACAATACACCATTGCATTTAAAATAAAAACAATTGAAAGTGTGCATAGTATACAAAATGTATATGTGAAAAAATCTCCCTACAAAGAAGTATATTGTTAAAAGACCGTAAAGTGTGTGCATTAACCTTTCAATTTTGTATAAAAATAAATGAATGATCATATGAAAATATTATTAGAAAGCTCAACAAACCAAAATATATACTAATGTACATGTGTGTGTATGTATATATATATATATATATATATAGAAATGTGTAAATACTGTTTAAAAAAGTTATCACGTGTGTGTGTGTATATATATATATATATATATATATATATATATATATATATATATATATATATATATATATATATATATATATATATATATATATATATATTGTACAGGACGCCGTGGCTGGGTCCTGGAAGGACGTTATATGTTTGGACTGTGGTGCCTTTAAGGGAATGGAAAGGGTTAATGCACCTGTCTAAGGAAGTAGTTTAAAGCAGACAGGAAGTGCAGGTGAGAGTGAAGGAGTGTAGGAGAGTCTATGCATGGTGAATGGTGGACAAGGAAAGCTGTGGAAGCTATGAAAAGCTGTGAAAGGACTTGGCAGTGTGTTGCCTGAAAGCCTGCTACTGAAGGACTTACCTGCAAGGACTGTTTAACTGCGATAGCAGTTCTGAGCTGTACAAGTCGGTGAGACTGTAATTTCTTTTGTTTTTGCTGCTGCTAAGCCATTTAAGTTTAATAAACCTCAGTTTTGATTTAAAAAGCCTGTGTCCTGCGGTCCCCCAAACATTACAATATATATATATATATATATATATATATATATATATATATATATATATATATATATATATATATATATATAAACATCTATCTAAAGAGATAATTGGTATGGTTGTGCAAGAAAAGAGGGGAGTGACAGTGAAATTAATAATAAAATTAATGGTAAAATTAATGGTGATGCTGCATACAAAAAAGTCGCAGAGATATCTATATTAATTGATTATCTTCCCATGTGAAATTATTAAATTTAACGAGCAACTGCTTGGTGTCGTGGAGAAAGCCTGGGAGGTCAGCGACCAAGGGTTGAAGCTGGCCATCTATCCATTCTCCCAGGCGCTCATTAAGAGAACCAATGCCTGCCACTATAGGTCTGCCAGCGAGGGAACATGTGTCCCTTGTGAACTTTGGATAAGTGGTGGAACACTGGCATAATGGGGCTTAGGGGAATGAATAGATCTTTTTCTTTAGCCAAGAAAATACCAGCTTGGACGGCCCTATCTAAAAGCAAAGACAGTTCTTTGGCTAAGGGGGTGGTAGGATCTGCTGTAAGTTGTTGGTAGGTATCTTTATCCGATAGCTGGCATAGTCAGGGGCGTACCAATAGGGTGGCGGCGGGGGCGGTCCGCCCCAGGTACCACACATTGAAGGGGTGTCAGTGGCCGAGTGACTTCGCTATGTGGGGTGCACTCCATACCCAAGTCGGGTGATACTGTCTAATCATCCCAAGGCATCCCTGCTGGGTCTGGCTGCTCCATTTCCCTTTAGGTGTTTTTTAGAACACCCCCATCGCCGCGGCCGCAATGGACTAGTCCAGATTGTCCATTCGTTTTATTCACTGAATTCCCTCCTGCTAGCTCCGCCTCCACCCACCACTGCAGCCTCAGCCTGTGTCTGTCATCTCTCTCCGCTGGGGCGGCTCGGCTACTGCTTTCACATACAGACACAGGCAGTGAGGCAGGATCAGGAATCAAATCCATCTGGACCTCCCAAGTTACTCCCTAGCAGAGGCTGAGTCTGAGAGCCTGAGGCTGGACAACAGTGGTGAGGGGGGGGTTGGGGGGTGTTGCATGAAGAAGAGCCTGGAGGAGTGTGTCTGCCTGCTCTGCCACCCTGTGTGTGCTGACCTGATTTGGGGGGAGGAGGACCCCCCTGCCATGTGCACAACTAGCACTGTATGTAGTAGCTGACTTGATTTAGGGGGGTGATTGATGTGCCTACCACCCCCTGCCATGTGTACAACTAGCACTGTATGTAGCTGACTTGATTTGTGGGGGGGGTGATTGCTGTGTCCACCACCCCCTGCCATGTGTACTAGCACAGTATGTAGCTGACCTGATTTGGGGGGGGGGGGTGATTGCTGTGTCTGCCACCCCCTGCCATGTGTACTAGCACTGTATGTAGCTGACCTGATTTGGGGGGGGGGGGGTGATTACTGTGTCCGCCACCCCCTGCCATGTGTACTAGCACTGTATGTAGCTGACCTGATTTGGGGGGGGGGGGGGGGTGATTACTGTGTCCGCCACCCCCTGCCATGTGTACTAGCACTGTATGTAGCTGACCTGATTGGGGGGGGGGGGTGATTACTGTTTCTGCCACCCCCTGCCATGTGTACTATCACAGTATGTAGCTGACCTGATTTGGGGGGGGGGGGGGTGATTACTGTGTCCGCCACCCCCTGCCATGTGTACTAGCACTGTATGTAGCTGACCTGATTGGGGGGGGGGGGTGATTGCTGTGTCTGCCACCCCCTGCCATGTGTACTAGCACAGTATGTAGCTGACCTGATTTGGGGGGGTGATTGCTGTGTCCGCCACCCCCTGCCATGTGTACTAGCACAGTATGTAGCTGACCTGATTTGGGGGGGGGGGTGATTGCTGTGTCTGCCACCCCCTGCCATGTGTACTAGCACAGTATGTAGCTGACCTGATTTGGGGGGGGGGGTGATTACTGTGTCCGCCACCCCCTGCCATGTGTACTAGCACTGTATGTAGCTGACCTGATTGGGGGGGGGGGGGGGTGATTACTGTTTCTGCCACCCCCTGCCATGTGTACTATCACAGTATGTAGCTGACCTGATTTGGGGGGGGGGGGGTGATTACTGTGTCCGCCACCCCCTGCCATGTGTACTAGCACTGTATGTAGCTGACCTGATTGGGGGGGGGGGTGATTGCTGTGTCCACCACCCCCTGCCATGTGTACTAGCACTGTATGTAGCTGACCTGATTTGGGGGGGTGATTGCTGTGTCCGTCACCCCCTGCCATGTGTACTAGCACAGTATGTAGCTGACCTGATTTGGGGGGGTGATTGCTGTGTCCACCACCCCCTGCCATGTGTACTAGCACAGTATGTAGCTGACCTGATTTGGGGGGGGGGGGGTGATTACTGTGTCCGCCACCCCCTGCCATGTGTACTAGCACTGTATGTAGCTGACCTGATTTGGGGGGGGGGGGTGATTACTGTGTCCACCACCCCCTGCCATGTGTACTAGCACTGTATGTAGCTGCCCCTGCTCTTTGCCCAAAGCAGCTGTTCCTTGGGCCCCGGGCTGCCCCTCTACATCCCAGATATCTCTCCAGCACTCTGACCCCTCTACACCCTAGATATCCCCTACCTCCTACCTACTTGATGTCTGTTTACCTGCACTGTCTCCATTGTAGGGGCCCCAGAGCATTGCTTTGCCCAGGGGCCCATGATGCTATTAAGACGGCCCTGATTTGGGGGGGGGTGATTACTGTGCCCGCCACCCCCTGCCATGTGTATAGTGTAACACTGTAGCTGACCTGATTGGGAGGGTTGCAGAATGTAGGCATATGCGATTTACAGTGTGCAGAATGTAGACATGTGCGATTTACAGTGTGCAGAATCCAGGCGTTTGCTATGCTATGGTTTTGTTAAAAAAAAAAAAAAGCAGTATTATCTGTTGAGTAAATGTTATAAATAATTGAAATTGGAAAATAAGTTATTAACTTACTTAAACCTATGTTTTTTTTTTTTTTTTTTTTTTTAAGTTGATGTAAAGTTTACAAATTCGTGCAATACATGTTCTTGAAAACATGAAAAAAAATTGTGGGTGTTTTTCCAGGTAAACGTTGGGGGGGGGGGGGGTGCCAGATGTAGGATCCGCCCCGGGTGCCAAATGCTCTAGGTACGCCCCTGGGCATAGTGCTTCGTTCTTGTAACAGAATCTAAAACTACCACCGTACCCCCCTTATCTGCATTCCTAATGACAATGTTCTTATCAGACTCAAAAAAAAATCAAAGCTATTTATTCTGCAGGAGACAAATGATTGGAGACCGTGCCCTTATGACAACTACCGGCGAGGTGAGTAAGGTCCCTCCATACGACTACATGCGAGCATGATTAAATATGCACCTATTCCCTAAGACTTTAAGGCCAATAACAAATAATTTATAAACATAGAATTTATTTGATTTGGTTATAATTGGGGGATTGGATTCATGCGTTGTCCCATCACCATTGCTATTTTACATATTTCCGGAGCCTCGGCCGTGCACATTTATGCATTGGTCTATCTATGGTCGCACATTGTATACATATATGGTTTACAATTAGTCCGCGTATGCATGTGTGTGGTTTATATATCACGCGCGTGATACATACACATGTGCCTAGAATTGAAGCCCGCCTCCATGTGTATACATATGAATTTACATTTCCATGTCCATCAGAGGTTTATCACAATGTCTTTTTCCACACTTCAGTACTGTAATACTAATAATAATAATAATAATAATAATATAATATAACCATATTCTCATGTATGCAACATCATATAATCACATAAACATATATGTTCTACTGTGTATCACTTATATATATGGCACATATTACATATTTTATGTTTTCCTTCTATTCACTATTTTTTTTGTCATTTCACATATGCACGTTCACATGCATATATACAATCAATTAATTATTTTATTGCATATCTCTGCGACTTTTGAATGCATCATCACCATTAATTTTACCATACATTTTTTATTAATTTCACCGTCACTCCCCTCTTTTCTTGCACAACCATACCAATTATCACTTTAGATAGATGTTTATGTATAGTCTATATACACAGTCTTATATATATATATATATATATATATATATATATATATATATACACACACACACACACACACACACACACACACACACACACACACAGTGCCTTGCGAAAGTATTCGGCCCCCTTGAACTTTGTGACCTTTTGCCACATTTCGGGCTTCAAACATAAAGATATAAAACTGTAATTTTTTTTGAAGAATCAACAACAAGTGGGACACAATCATGAAGTGGAACGAAATGTATTGGATATTTCAAACTTTTTTAACAAATAAAAAACAGAAAAATTGGGCGTGCAAAATTATTCAACCCCCTTAAGTTAATATTTTGTAGCGCCACCTTTTGCTGTGATTACAGCTGTAAGTCGCTTGGGGTATGTCTCTATCAGTTTTGCACATCGAGAGACTGACATTTTTGCCCATTCCTCCTTGCAAAACAGCTCGAGCTCAGTGAGGTTGGATGAAGAGCATTTGTGAACAGCAGTTTTCAGTTCTTTCCACAGATTCTCGATTGGATTCAGGTCTGGACTTTGACTTGGCCATTCTAACACCTGGATATGTTTATTTGTGAACCATTCCATTGTAGATTTTGCTTTATGTTTTGGATCATTGTCTTGTTGGAAGACAAATCTCCGTCCCAGTCTCAGGTCTTTTGCAGACTCCATCAGGTTGTCTTCCAGAATGGTCCTGTATTTGGCTCCATCCATCTTCCCTTCAATTAACCATCTTCCCTGTCCCTGCTGAAGAAAAGCAGGCCAAACCATGATACTGCCACCACCATGTTTGACAGTGGGGATGGTGTGTTCAGGGTGATGAGCTGTGTTGCTTTTACGCCAAACATAACGTTTTGCATTGTTGCCAAAAAGTTTGATTTTGGTTTCATCTGACCAGAGCACCTTCTTCCACATGTTTGGAGTGTCTCCCAGGTGGCTTGTGGCAAACTTTAAACAACACTTTTTATGGATATCTTTAATGCCGCGTACACACCATCACTTTATGTGATGAAAAAAAATGACGTTTTTAAAAACGTCACTTTAATTGACCGTGTGTGGGGGAAAACGTCGTTTTATGTCTTCTAAAAAACGACCAAAAAAAATTTAAGCATGCTTCAATTTTATGTGTCGTTTTTCAAAACGTCAACTTTTACTTCACAGAAATTGACCGTGTGTAGTAAAAAACGTCGTTTAAAATGACGTTTTTTCACCCGCGCATGCCCAGAAGCTACTTATGAAGCAAGCTTTAATGGAAAAAGTGGTGAGAACGTAACCTCGCTTTGCTAGAACATTGTGAGAAAAACGATGGTGTGTAGGCAACTTCGTCTTTGAAAATTGAAGTTTCAAAAACGTCATTTTTTACTTCACAGAAAATGTCGTTTTTTTTCATCACATAAAGTGATGGTGTGTACGGGGCATAAGAAATGGCTTTCTTCTTGCCACTCTTCTATAAAGGCCAGATTTGTGCAGTATACGACTGATTGTTGTCCTATGGACAGAGTCTCCCACCTCAGCTTTAGATCTCTGCAGTTCATCCAGAGTGATCATGGGCCTCTTGGCTGCATCTCTGATCAGTCTTCTCCTTGTATGAGCTGAAAGTTTAGAGGGACGGCCAGGTCTTCGTAGATTTGCAGTGGTATGATACTCCTTCC
Source organism: Rana temporaria (assembly GCF_905171775.1). Classification (NCBI taxonomy): domain Eukaryota; kingdom Metazoa; phylum Chordata; class Amphibia; order Anura; family Ranidae; genus Rana; species Rana temporaria. Next base: position 177,896,806 of record NC_053493.1, read on the forward strand.
ATTTCAATATTATCACTTGCACAGTGCTCCTTGGGATGTTTAAAGCTTGGGAAATCTTTTTGTATCCAAATCCGGCTTTAAACTTCTCCACAACAGTATCTCGGACCTGCCTGGTGTGTTCCTTGTTCATCATGATGCTCTCTGCGCTTTAAACAGACCTCTGAGACTATCACAGTGCAGGTGAATTTATACGAAGACAGGTGGATTCTATTTATCATCATTAGTCATTTAGGTCAACATTGGATCATTCAGAGATCCTCACTGAACTTCTGGAGAGAGTTTGCTGCACTGAAAGTAAAGGGGCTGAATAATTTTGCACGACCAATTTTTCAGTTTTTTATTTGTTAAAAAAGTTTGAAATATCTAATAAATTTTGTTCCACTTCATGATTGTGTCCCACTTGCTATGCATACTAGCTCATTATGCCTTTGTCTTGCCAGTGCCACTGTAGCTGTAGAAGTCTTTTGTTGACTATGTCTCATCATCGTGAGATATAAAAATCAATTAAAGTGGACGTAAACCCTAACCATTCACCCGTTTGCGAGCTTATGGTCTATTTAAATATACAAAACAAACTGTTTTGTTATATCTGTTTAAGTGCAAAAAAAATACCTGTTCATCAAGTCAGATTCAGAAGTGCCCTGTGTCTTGTGTGATCTCAAGGAATTTAAATAATTCTACTAGCTGTAATCTTGGGATTTAATAACTACATGTTGTGGAGAATAGCATAGGGGACAATATGAGTAGCTTAGTAAAAGAATAATGGGCATGGCTGACACAAATTCCACAAAAATGCGGTGCCCATACACATGCTGAGTGCATTTCTGGCAGATCAATGAGTACTTTTCTGTACTAGCAGCATCTTTAACGCTATTAAACACTGGAAAATAAGCATGTACAATACTGTAAGCAAGTTGAGATCACTGTAGTAGTACTATAGTGTTTTCCAGCGACATTAGCCACGTACAGTATGTCATACACACAGTTACATTGGTCCGAACTGGACTAATGTAACCAATATATAACATGCCAATACCTGGAATTATTCTTTAAGTGATTCAACCTGCAAGTAATCTCACAACACTGAAATATACAGCATATCAAACTTTGCATGAAGAACAACCAACTTACTGTCAACAGGGTTCCTCATTGGATAAGACTGCGTGTAGTTGTTCACACACTGAACTAACTGAGGGCTAGTGGAAGCACAGAAGTTCTCCACTGCTTTGATTTGTGATGGTCCTGGTGATGAATCTGTGCGAAATATAGCTTGACAATACTCCCGGCAGTTGGTATGCCGACCAGCATAGCTGCAGCATACAGATCCCACTAAAAGAAGCAGAGAAAGTTCAAAATTACTAGGTCTGTTAAACGAATTAAAAAAACATTATACAGATTTGACTCACAGCAACTTAAAATGGTTCTAAAGCCTCAAGGTTTTTAACCTTAATGTATTTGTAGCGCCTGTGTACTTCTCAGTACAGGTGCTATGTCAAATTTTGTTGGGGGATGAGAGAGTTACTTGCGCTTATCCATGTTGATCTGTTAAATTGGGCTGCTGCCGGCCCCTGGGCTGTCCTGTGGTATCATCTGTTCCAAAGATACCTTTCCATCCTTGGATACCAGGTGGCGCCAGAGGGGTCCAGGCGGAGGCGCCTTTCCTCAGCAGCCAATCAGAGGAGTGTTTCCCTCACGAAGCCTGCTGGGGGAGGGTATTTCTGTGGCAGACGCCATTTTGTGGGGTCTTCGCGCGTTCCTGGCTCCGGCACCCACCTTTAGGGTGTGCGCACATCACGGGCCCCAGCGACATGGCCTACCAGGCCGGGGCGCACGTGCTACGCGGAGTTCCTGACTCTGGGCTCTCATGGCCCGGAGCAACTAAGGCTGCAGAGGGGCCCCAGTGACTTACTGGGTCCCCAAATTTTAACCACTTCCATACCAGGCACTTACGCACCTTCCCGCCCAAGCCAATTTTCAGCTTTCAGCGCTGTCACACTTTGAATGGCAATTGCGCGGTCATGCTACACTGTACCCAAACAAAATTGGCGTCCTTTTTTCCCCACAAATAGAGCTTTCTTTTGGTGGTATTTGATCACCTCTGCGATTTTTTTTTTTTTTTTTTTTTGCGCAACAACTAAAAAAAGACTGAACATTTTGAAAAAAAAATAAGTTTTTATTTTTTTCTGTTATTTTTTTTGTAAATAAGTAAGTTTTCTCTTTCAATTACGGGCACTGATATGGCAGCACTGATGGGCACCGATGAGATGGCACTGATGGACATCGATGAGGTAGTACTGACGGGCACATATAAGGTGGCACTGATTGGCGGCGCTGGTATGCGGCACTGATGGGCACTCATAGGCGGCACTGATGGGCACACATAGGCAGCACTGATGGGCACACATAGGCGGCACTGATGGGCACACATAGGCGGCACTGATGGGCACACATAGGCGGCACTGATGGGCACTCATGGGCGGCACTGGGCACTCTAAGGCGGCACAGATGGGCACTCATGGGCAGCACTTATGGGTGGCACTGATGGATACTTATGGGTGGCACAGATGGGCACTGATAGATGGACACTGTGGGGTGGCACTGATGGACACTGTGGGGTGGCACTGATGGACACTGTGGGGTGGCACTGATGGACACTGTGGGGCAGCACTGATTCTCATGTTGCCAGTCAGTGCCCATTTGTGGGCACTAATTGGCATCTGTTTTTTTTTTTAGACTTTTTTTTTCAGGCTTTTCTTTTTTTTGCCCTTCCCTGGTGGTCCAGGGTGGGCTTCCCTGGTGGTCCAGTGTGGCGATCCGAGGGGGGGCTGCGCTGATAAACAATCAGCGTGAACCTCCCCTGTCAGGAGAGCCGCCGATCGGCTCTCCTTTACTCGCGTCAGTCAGATGCGAGTGAGGAAGAGCCATCAACAGCTCTTCCTGTTTACATCGTGATCAGCCGTGATTGGACACGGCTGATCACGTGGTAAAGAGCCTCCGCCGGAGGCTCTTTACCGAGATCGGAGATGCAGGGTGTCAGACTGACACCCCGCATCACCGATCGCCGTGCGGCATGAAATCCTGCAGGACGTCCATGGACGTCCAGTCAGGATTTCAAAACCACTTCCCGGACGTAAATCGGCCATAGGCCGGGCGGGAAGTGGTTAAGGACAAGATACCAAGCGAGTTATGCTGCTCGGTGGGGAGTCGGTCTGAGGTGAACCTGGATACAGGTAATCCAACAGGGCTTAGACGATCCATCGGGGATCTGGGTGGCCGGACACTGACAGGTTGTATGCTGCAAACTGTCAGTCGGTGACCCCAAAGGTAAGGGCCCGGATTCAGAAAGGAGTTACGTCGGCGTATCTCCAGATACGCCGTCGTAACTCCGAATGCGGGCCGTCGCATCTCGGCGCCTGATCATAGAATCAGATACGCCTCAATGTTGCCTAGATACGAGCGGCGTAAGTCTCCTACACCGTCGTATCTTAGGGTGCAATATTTAGGCTGACTGCTAGGGGCGCTTCCCTAGACTTCCGCATAGAATATGCAAATGAGATAGGTACGCCGATTCTGAAACGTACGTCCGCCTGGCGCATTTTTTTTACGTCGTTTACGTAAGGCTTTTTCCAGCGTAAAGTTACCCCTGCTATATGAGGCGTAGCCAATGTTAAGTATGGACGTCGGGCCAGCGTCAAATTTTGCATCGTTTACGTCGTTTGCGTAAGTCGTTCGGGAATAGGGCTGTGCGTAAGTTACGTTCACGTCGAGAGCATTGACTATTTGCGGCGTGATTTCGAGCATGCGCACTGGGATACTTTCACGGATGGCGCATGTGCTGTTCGTTAAGAACGTCAATTACGTGGGGTCATGGCTAATTAGCATACAGCACACCCCCTACCAACCTATTTTGAATTAGGCGGGCTTACGCCGGCCAATATACGCTACGCCGCCGTAACTTTAGGCGCAAGTTCTTTCAGAATACAGGACTTGCCTCCCAAAGATACGGCGGCGTAGCGTATATGAGATACGCTACGCCCGCATAACATTACGCATTTGTATCTGAATCCGGGCCATGAAGTCTACCTGAGGGAAATTCAGGCAAATTATTGACTGGGAGGATTCGCTCTAATATCCATGTTCCTGAGTACTAGGCCTGTGGCAGAGGTCTAATTACTAATTCTAAATCTACTAAAGCCAAGTCAGATGCAAAGACTTGTTCCTTCCCAGAAGCTCTGAGTGACACCCTGGCTGCCAGGCCTGTGAGAGGGACCTGTCCAGGGGGCACTATACCCACTCCGGCTGGAGATGGCGACGAAACAAGAATTATCATTTGAGGCAGGACTGCTTCTGTTATCCATTTTCTGAATCTGCAAAGTTCTCCTTTCACCAACCTTTCTCTATCTACCTCAAGTTGACTATTGGTCATGTTGGACCAGTAATAAAAGCACAGAAAACATCACCCTGCTGTCTGGAAATTCCATCATCATCATCATCTTCATCCCTAGACACATCATAGAGATAACATAATCATGCCGTCCCAATCTAACCAGCGGCTCCTGAGGGGGTAGCGCTACACGTGGGGGCATGTCCGGGATCGGCTGTTACCTCTAGCAACGGAACTGTGAGTTCAATTTTATTGTGGAGAGCAAGGAATTGTCGGGTGTTGACTGTGAGGTGAAGGAGTAGCAGTACCCTGGGCGTACGTGCGGTGAAGCCACGTGCGCCTGCCACGTGTTTTGAGAAGATTTTTTTTTCTTCAAGTGGGAGGAGCTACCCACCCCTGCGTGAGACGTAGGGCGAGGATTCGCACCAAACCAGTAATTGCTGCCCGCCTTCGAGAGAGAGTGCCACGTGTGAGATGTCCACTCCCTCGCTGCTGCCCGCAGCCCCTCAGCGATTGAGGCCCCCGATGTCTGCTCCGGGGGTCTTCACCATGTCTGCTGCCGCCGGAGTACCCCTCACCGATACAGGGATCCAGATGCACACGGAAGGCAAATTTGTGCTCTACACCAGTGGGGGATTGGAGGCCCTTGGACTATCCTGCCCTCGATGTACAGAGCTGGCTGTACAGTTCTTGTATTTGTTCCTATTTGTTCAAAATACAACCACCCACTGAAGCTCCCCGGGAGTATCGGGTGAATTGGATCTCCGGGACTGTAACCGCGGAGATCATTGGTAAGCGACCATGACGAGACGAAAGAAATTGACTGTGTGGCCAGTGTGACGAGCACGCAGGCCGAAGCCGACTGGAGGCCACTACTGCTAATGTGGTCTCGGTATGGCATTCTGTTGCCAGAGAGGGCCCCGCACAGGTTTCCCGCAGCTGCGGTCGAGACCTGACTTCCCGTCTACCGGACTGGCCAAGGGACCCATCGGAGGCTCGTCCTTATCGGGAAGCGGCGATGATCATTGGTCTGAGACGGAGTTCCCGGAGTCCCAAGGCTATGGGGGATTTTGGGCCTTCCCAAGTAGAAGACGGAAGAAACGCTCCGGCCAGAGCGCACCGCGTGGGCCCAGCGCATCGAACCTGAGCATCCCTCAGCTGACCTGGGGAGATGGTGAGTCTGTTCCTGCTCCTACCCTCACCACCCCCATTCCTACTGCAGTACCCGTACTCAGACGGGCACCGTACGCTATTGTGCTGCCGGGGGTTAGGAGACCCGCGCATGCTGCCCAACTTGGCACAGTTGCGGCGTGTTGTGATGCGCAGGGTCGCTGCTGATTACGAATGGGAATACCCGTACGTTCCTCCCGCCATCCTTCTGGAAGTTGACCAGGAACGGGAGAGCTGGGGCCATGATGAGATATGGTTCCGTTTGAATGTACCCAGGCTTGTAAAGAGCACTGACTTTAACCTGAATCCCAGGTTTGAGCGCTGCCTTAAGGAGTGGAGCCTGGGTCGTCACATCTTCCGTGACCGTGTGGTCATGAAGTGTCCAGGAAGAGCAGACCAGGTCTTCTCTGTGACTTCCACTACCGCAAGAGGAGACATTATTTCACTTCCTGACCCACGCTTCTACAAATAGGCCATGCCTATGTTATACAACCTGATGCTTTTAAAGTAGACCTGGACAAGGACCTTTGCCCTCATAAAAGTTTATTTTTGTTTGACCCACCTGATCCACATTTTGGTGCATGTGCAGAACTTCGGGTTTGGGTTATTTCAGACAGTTAGAGTGGGGTCTTGCCGGTTTCTTTGCAGAATCAGAAAATTCTTCAGCAAAACAGATGCCCTACGTTATTTTTTTGTGTGTGTTTTGTGCATCTTGAACTGAACTTGGACTGCCGTGTAGTACCAGCGCACTGACCACAAGGGGCAGTGTTCTGCAACCTTTTTAGCACTACAGCAGAGACAAATTGTGAAAATAGTTAATTTTTTATTACATATATTTCTTGCAACTCAGAAAAAGAAAAAAATGCTTAGCACTTGTTGGTGTCTCCCTGGGAGGAAGGGAAATTTCACACTCGGCCCGAGTGTGCAGTTTCAACTCTGACCTTAGAGATTTTGGCCCGGATTCACAAAGCACTTGCGCCAACGTATCTCCAGATACGCCGCGTAAGTGCAAATATGCGCCGTCGTATATCTTTGCGCCGGACCCACAAACTAAGATACGCCTAAAAATAGGCTTCATCCCACCGACGTAACTTGCCTACGCCGGCGTAGAGTGGGTGCATATTTACGCTGGACGCATCTGGCACTCCCATTGATTTTGTATTCTGGCTGGTTGGTGAGTGACATGGGAGTCAGGCATGCCTGTCCGACCCCATGATGTAGACATCACGAGGGGCACATGCACTACTAACATCCTCCTGTCTTTTCCCTTCCAGGTGACTCTGCATATGCACTTGGGCCCCATCTCCTGACTCTAAGAAAGGGCCTGGAGATTGACATATGTGATGACCTGACCCCCGAACCACACAGTCCCACCCCCTCTGGTGAGGGAACAGCAGTCAGGAGCTGCCTCTTGGAACGCATCTTTGTACGTTAAAAACACACATTCATCATGGCACACTGACAATGCACGCATGCACACCACTGTGGTCCCTAGCTCACACACACCACATCCACCTCACATTGGTTTAGCCCAAGTCCACCATGCAGGACTTGGGAGCAGCAACGCCACGCCAAGGCCCCAATGATGTTGCTGTCCATTCATACCACATTCACACGGTCGTGGGGATAACCTCTCCCCGATTACCCAAGGTGACACGCCTTGCTGACAGGAATGTCACCCACACATTCACTCACCAGGTCACACTGTAGCCTGCACTCCTCACCGTGTGCAGTGACTAAAAAATAAATAAAGGGAATCATGCCATTGTCTGACATGGCATGCCCTTATAGGAGGATGGCACATCCATCTGTGCACGTCTCTCAAAAAAACAATAAAGCTCACAGTCTGAGCGGCATAAATCCTGAGGAGAGTCATTTGCCCTCTCGTGGGCCAGGCCTCGTGCCCAGGGTTCGGCTCCTCAAGAGTCGTGGCGACGACTGGGGTGGGGGGGTGGGGCATCAGGAGGAGGTGCATTGCTCCTGGCAGATGTTGCCTGCCTGCCCTCCAACGCTACAGCAATGCGTGTTAGCATGCTGGTGGCCTCAGCTGCCTGGCGTTGGTCTGGCGCTGGAGGCGCCTGTTCTGCCATCCCTCCGCCTCGATGGCAGCAGTGTTGGCCTGTACCACCACTCCCAGGCTCTTCACCTCCGTCACGAGGTCTGCTGCTGTGGCCTGCAGCTCCCCAATCGCCATGGTATGACGCTCCAGGCTGGCCTGCACATCTGAGCCAAGGTCCCCAGATGGTGAGGGACCCCCTACCATCATGTGGTGATGCATGGCCTCAAGGGTCTCTGTTTGGTCACCCAGACATGTGACCATGGCAGCGCAGTTTGCGCTCACCTCCTGCAGGCAGTCCGAGATCGAGCTGGTATGCTCAGCCTGCTGGGTGAGGCACTGTTGCATAGCGGCTGCGGTGACCTGCACAGCAACTGTGCATTCAGCCTGGGTCTTTGCTGAGGAGGCCAGGCTGTCAGCCACACGGTGCAGGTCACAGGCTAGATCACCCATGTGGCGTGTCTGCCTTGCCTGCTCCCTCTCCAGCCCTTCTTGGAGGGATACAGCTACACCCCTGGTCTTCTGCAAAGCCTTCCTGGGGGATGAAGAGGCTTCTGTTCGTCCGGACGGGGTAGCCCTGGAGGGGGTTCCCCTGGATGGAGTAGCCCTGGAGGGGGTTCCCCTGGATGGGGTAGACCTGGAGGGGGTTCCCCTGGATGGAGTAGCCCTGGAGGGGGTTCCACTGATGGTTGTGGAGGTCTCTGAGGGTCCGGGGAAAATGGAAGCCTCCTCAAAGGCATTCCTCGAGATCAAGAGCCACCGGCTCCTCCATAAACTACCTCTAGAGCAGAGGTGTGGGCATTCCCCTCTACCGATCTTATGTGGCTTCCCAGGGGGTCAGGCTGAGGATGTTCCGGGGATGGCGTGGGTCAGACACCGGCAGCAGATGGCCCAGCTCCCTCCAGCACATCTGTGGATGACACAAAACATTCACATGTTGGTGGACCCACACACTTGTCACATGTTCCCTTGCACCCCCTCACATGCTACACACCGAATGGTGGATAAAACACACTTACCTCTCCTCAAGTCCTGGTCACTGGAGTCAAAGCCCCCCATGCCCTCCACCTGCTCCCGCTCCAGACAGCTGGCGATGACCTCCTCCTCCGGTGTTAACTTTAGAGATGAAGCTGGTCCTCCTCCCGTACCCCTGAGGTGCCTCCTCACCTTGGCCAGCTTCTCCCTGACCCGTTGTCTCATATACATTTTTTTTTGAATGTCGGCGGAGGTCCTGGTCTCATGCCCAAGAGCATTGATCTCCAGGGTGATCTTCTCGTAGATCTCCTTCTTCCTTGCCTTGCTGGTCCTGGTACTCTGTGCACCATGGAGGTAGGCATCATACTGGCCTATTGTTGAGGTCAGGATCGCCCTCTCTTCTGATGAGAAGTTTTTCTTCCTCCTCTCCCTGTCCACCTTAGCATCTGACATGGCTCTGCAAAAGTACTGTGCTCCAGGGGGAAGAAACACAAGCTGGTGTACTTTTGCACCAGACGGGCGTATGGCTGGGCGTATTTATGTGCTCGGCGTAAGCCGGTGGGCCGGCGTATCTTAGGAAGTTGCACCGGCGGAGTTCTGAGCATGCGCATAGGGGTGCTGGGCAGACGTCAGCGTCACGGCGCATGCGCCGTTCATGATAAACCAGGCGTGAAACAATGCACCACGCTCGGACCATCATTTGCATGGGGTCACACCCACTTCCACCTACGCCGGCCTGCGCCTTCGAAATCGATGCCACGCCGACGCAGCTTTGGGAGCACTGGCTTCCTGAATTCCATGCTTGCCTCTCTGCACTGCGTCGGCGTAGCGTAAAGGAGATACATAAATGTGCGCCGATGTCTGTGAATCTCTTATTTCTCACAGGTTATTGACCTACTATCAACGCTGTCGGAGACTGGGGCAGATTAGATAGATAGGAATGTGTATGTCATTATTCTTATTGGAGTGTTGTGTAATTCCTATAGTATTCCAGGAAACTAATATTTGTACCTCAAAGTTATGCATTTGTTTTATTATTTTCTTTCTTTCCTACTTTCTCTATTGCTGTTAAGCAGATTTAGGCTGGCATTCAGGACTGAATGCCTTAGGACACTGGGGACAGTGTCATTTCAAGTGGGGGGAGTGTCTAGCGCCTGTGTACTTCTCAGTACAGGTGTGATGTCAAATTTAGTTGGGGGATGAGAGAGTTACTTCCTCTTATCCATGTTGATCTGTTAAATTGGGCTGCTGCAGACCCTGGGCTGTCCTGTGGTATCATTATGTGTTCCAAAGATACCTTTCCATCTTTGGATACCAGGTGGCGCCAGAGGGGTTCCTCAGCAGCCAGAGGAGTGTTTCCCTCGCGGAGCATGCTGGGGGAGGGTATTTATGTGGCAGACGCCATTTTGTGGGGTCTTTGCGCGTTCCTGGTTCCAGGTGTGGCACCCACCTTTAGGGTGTGCGCACATCACGGGCCCCGGCGATATGGCCTACCAGGCCGGGGCGCACGTGCTACGCGGAGTTCCTGACTCTGGGCTTTCATGGCCCGGAGCAACTAAGGCTGCAGAGGGGCCCCAGTGACTTACTGGGTCCCCACACTTTAACCACTTCCATACCAGACACTTACGCACTTTCCTGACCAAGCCAATTTTCAGCTTTCAGCACTGTCGCACTTTGAATGGCAATTGCGCAGTCATGCTACACTGTACCCAAACAAAATTGGCATCCTTTTTTCCCCACAAATAGAGCTTTCTTTTGGTGGAATTTGATCACCTCTGCGATTTTTTTTTTTTTTTTTTTTTTTTTTTTTTTTTTTTTTTTTTGCGCAACAAACTAAAAAAAGACTGAACATTTTGAAAAAAAAACAAGTTTTTATTTTTTTCTGTTAATTTTTTTGTAAATAAGTAAGTTTTCTCTTTCAATTGCGGGCACTGATATGGCGGCACTGATGGGCACCGATGAGATGGCACTGATGGACATCGATGAGGTAGTACTGACGGGCACAGATGAGGTGGCACTGATTGGCGGCGCTGGTATGCGGCACTGATGGGCACTCATAGGCGGCACTGATGGGCACTCATAGGCGGCACTGATGGGCACTCATAGGCGGCACTGATGGGCACTCATGGGCGGCACTGATGGGCACACATGGGCGGCACTGATGGGCACACATGGGCGGCACTGATGGGCACACATGGGCGGCACTGATGGGCACACATGGGCGGCACTGATGGGCACTCATGGGCGGCACTTATGGGTGGCACTGATGGATACTTATGGGTGGCACAGATAGGCACTGGGCATGGATGGGCACTGTGGGGTGGCACTGATGGACACTGTGGGGCAGCACTGATTTACCCATGTTGCCAGTCAGTGCCCATTTGTGGGCACTGATTGGCATCGTTTTTAATTAATGCTTTTTTTTTTTGCCCCCCTTTTTTTTTTTTTTGCCCTTCCCTGGTGGTCCAGTGTGGCGATCCGAGGGGGAGCTGCGCTGATAAACAATCAGCGCGAACCCCCCCTGTCAGGAGAGCCGCCGATCGGCTCTCCTCTACTCGCGTCTGTCAGACACAAGTGAGGAAGAGCCATCAACGGCTCTTCCTGTTTACATCGTGATCAGCTGTGATTGGACACGGCTGATCACGTGGTAAAGAGCCTCCGCCGGAGGCTCTTTACCGAGATCGGAGATGCAGGGTGTCAGACTGACACCCCGCATCACCGATCGCTGCGCACCCCCACGGGCGCGCGCAGCATGAAATCCTGCAGGACGTCCATGGACGTCCAGTCAGGATTTTAAAACCACTTCCCGCGGTAAATCGGCTATAGGCCGGACGGGAAGTGGTTAAGGACAAGATCCCAAGCGAGTTATGCTGTTCGGTGGGGAGTCGGTCTAAAGTGAACCCGGAGGCAGGTGATCCAACAGGGCTTAGACGATCCATCTGGGATCTGGGTGGCCGGACACTGACATTTTGTATGCTGCAAACAGTCAGTCGGTGACCCCAAAGATAAGAAGTCTACCTGAGGGAGATTCAGGCAAATTATTGACTGGGCGTATTCGCCCCCCTAATATCCATGTTCCTGAGTACTAGGCCCACTGGCGGCTGGTGCTCCATTTTTTTGGGGGGGCGCAAACAAAACCCCAACCAAAACCCCAACCAAACCCCCCCCCCCCCCCCAATGTCACTCACAGACAATGTGACCTGCATTTAGACAGAGGGATAGATTGGATAGGACAGATAGATAGATAGATAGATAGATAGATAGATAGATAGATAGATAGATAATCAGATAGATAGATAATTAGATAGATAGATAGATAATCAGACAGATAGATAGATAATTAGATAGATATATAGATAATTAGATACATAGATAATTAGATAGATATATATAGATAATTAGACAGATAGATAATCAGACAGATAATTAGATAGATATATAGATAATTAGATCGATAGATAATCAGATAGATAATCAGATAGATAGATAATTAGATAGATATATAGATAATCAGACAGATAGATAGATAATTAGATAGATATATAGATAGTCAGACAGATAATTAGATAGATAGATAATCAGATAGATAGATAGATAGATAATTAGATAGATATATAGATAATCAGACAGATAGATAGATAATTAGATAGATATATAGATAATTAGATAGATAGATAATCAGATAGATAGATAATCAGATAGATAGATAGATAGATAATCAGATAGATAGATAATTAGATAGATATATAGATAATCAGACAGATAGATAGATAACTAGATAGATATATAGATAATCAGACAGATAATTAGATAGATAGATAGTCAGACAGATAATTAGATAGATAGATAATCAGATAGATTGAATATCTATCTAATCATCTGTCTGACTATCTATCTATCTATGTGACAGATAATTAGATAGACAGATAGATAGATAGATAGATAGATAGATAGACAGATAATTAGATAGATAGATAGATAGATAGATAATCAGATATATAGATTGAATATCTATCTATCTATCTATCTATCTAATTATCTGTCTATCTATCTATCTATCTATCTATCTATCTATCTGTCTATCTAATTATCTGTCACATAGATAGATAGATAGATAGATAGATAGATAGATAATCAGATATATAGATTGAATATCTATCTAATTATCTGTCTGTCTGACTATCTATCTGACAGATAATAAGATAGATAGATAATTAGACAGATAGATAATTAGATAGATAGATAGATAGATAGATAGATAGACAGACAGATAATTAGATAGATAGATAGATAGATAGATAGATAGATAGATAATCAGACAGATAATTAGATAGATAGATAATCAGACATATAATTAGATAGAGATAGATAGATAGATAGATAGATGGATAATCAGACAGATAATTAGATAGAGATAGATAGATAGATAGATAGATAATCAGACAGATAATTAGATAGAGATAGATCGATAGATAGATAGATAGATAGATAGATAGATAATCAGACAGATAATTAGATAGAGATATAGATAGATAGATAGATAGATAGATAATCAGACAGATAATCGGATAGATAGATAGATAGATAATTAGATAGATAGATAGATAATCAGACAGATAATTAGATAGATAGATAGATAGATAATCAGACAGATAATTAGATAGATAGATAATCAGACAGATAATTAGATAGATAGATAATCAGACAGATAATTAGATAGATATATAGATAATCAGACAGATAGATAGATAATCAGACAGATAAATAGATAGATAGATAGTCAGACAGATAATTAGATAGATAGATAGATAGATAGATAATCAGACAGATAATTAGATAGATAGATAATCAGACAGATAATCAGATAGATAGATAGATAGATAGATAATCAGACAGATAGATAGATAGATAGATAGATAATCAGACAGATAATTAGATAGATAATCAGATAGATAGATAGATAGATAGAGAGAGAGAGAGAGAGAGACACACAGAGGGACAGAGATAGATAGATAATCAGACATATAATTAGATAGATAGATAGATAATCGGACAGATAATTAGATAGATAGATAGATAGATAGATAGATAGATAATCAGACAGATAATTAGATAGATAGATAATCAGACAGATAATTAGATAGATAATTAGATAGATAGATAGATAGATAGTCAGACAGACAGATAATTAGATAGATAGATAATCAGACATATAATTAGATAGAGATAGATAGATAGATAGATAGATAGATAATCAGACAGATAATTAGATAGAGATAGATAGATAGATAGATAATCAGACAGATAATTAGATAGAGATATAGATAGATAGATAATCAGACAGATAATTAGATAGAGATATAGATAGATAGATAATCAGACAGATAATCAGATAGATAGATAGATAATTAGATAGATAGATAATCAGACAGATAATTAGATAGATAGATAGATTATCTATCTATCTAATTATCTGTCTGATTATCTATCTATCTAATTATCTATCTATCTATCTGATTATCTGTCTGATTATCTATCTATCTATCTATCTATCTATCTATCTATATCTATATCTAATTATCTGTCTGATTATCTATCTATCTATCTATCTATCTATCTATCTATCGATCTATCTATCTCTATCTAATTATCTGTCAGATAGATAGATAGATAGATAATCAGACAGATAATTAGATAGAGATAGATAGATAGATTATCTATCTATCTATCTATCTATCTAATTATCTGTCTGATTGATAGATAATCAGACAGATAATTAGATAGATAGATAATCAGGCAGATAGATAGATAGATAGATAGATAGATAATCAGACAGATAATTAGATAGATAGATAATCAGACAGATAATTAGATAGATATATAGATAATCAGACAGATAGATAGATAATTAGATAGATATATAGATAATCAGACAGATAATTAGATAGATAGATATTCAATCTATCTGATTATCTATCTATCTAATCATCTGTCTGACTATCTATCTATCTATGTGACAGATAATTAGATAGATAGATAGATAGATAGATAGATAGATAGATAGATAGATAGATAGATAGACAGATAATTAGATAGATAGATAATCAGATAGATAGACAGATAGATAGATAGATAGTCAGACAGATAATTAGATAGATAATTAGACAGATAGATAGATAATTAGATAGATAGATAGTCAGACAGATAATTAGATAGATAGATAATTAGATAGATAGATAGATAGATAGATAGATAGATAATCAGACAGATAATTAGATAGATAGATAATCAGACAGATAATTAGATAGATAGATAATTAGATAGATAGATAGATAGATAGATAGATAGATAGATAGATAGATAGATAGATAGATAGATAGATAGTCAGACAGACAGATAATTAGATAGATAGATAATCAGACAGATAATTAGATAGAGATAGATAGATCGATAGATAGATAGATAGATCGATAGATAGATAGATAGATAGATAGATAGATAATCAATCTATCTATCGATCTATCTATCTCTATCTAATTATCTGTCTGATTATCTATCTATCTATCTGACAGATAATTAGATAGAGATAGATAGATCGATAGATAGATAGATAGATAGATAGATAATCAGACAGATAATTAGATAGAGATATAGATAGATAGATAGATAGATAATCAGACAGATAATCAGATAGATAGATAGATAGATAATCAGACAGATAATTAGATAGAGATAGATAGATAGATAGATTGATTATCTATCTATCTATCTATCTATCTCTATCTAATTATCTGTCTGATTATCTATCTATCTATCTATCTATCTATCTAATTATCTGTCTGATTATCTATCTATCTAATTATCTGTCTGATTATCTATCAATCAGACAGATAATTAGATAGATAGATAGATAGATAATCAGACAGATAATTAGATAGAGATAGATAGATAGATAGATAGATTGATTATCTATCTATCTATCTATCTATCTATCTATCTCTATCTAATTATCTGTCTGATTATCTATCTATCTATCTATCTAATTATCTGTCTGATTGATAGATAATCAGACAGATAATTAGATAGATAGATAATCAGACAGATAATTAGATAGATAGATAGATAGATAGATAGATAGATAGATAGACAGATAATTAGATAGATAGATAGTCAGACAGATAATTAGATAGATAGATAATCAGGCAGATAGATAGATAGATAGATAGATAGATAGATAGATAGATAATCAGACAGATAATTAGATAGATAGATAATCAGACAGATAATTAGATAGATATATAGATAATCAGACAGATAGATAGATAATTAGATAGATATATAGATAATCAGACAGATAATTAGATAGATAGATATTCAATCTATCTGATTATCTATCTATCTAATCATCTGTCTGACTATCTATCTATCTATGTGACAGATAATTAGATAGATAGATAGATAGATAGATAGATAGACAGATAATTAGATAGATAGATAGATAATCAGATAGATAGACAGATAGATAGATAGATAGTCAGACAGATAATTAGATAGATAATTAGACAGATAGATAGATAATTAGATAGATAGATAGTCAGACAGATAATTAGATAGATAGATAGATAGATAGATAGATAGATAGATAGATAGATAGATAGATAGATAGATAATCAGACAGATAATTAGATAGATAATCAGATAGATAGATAGATAGATAGATATATAGAGAGAGAGAGAGACACAGAGGGACAGAGATAGATAGATAATCAGACATATAATTAGATAGATAGATAGATAGATAGATAGATAATCAGACAGATAATTAGATAGATAGATAATCAGACAGATAATAAGATAGATAGATAGATAGATAGACAGAGGGACAGAGAGAGACAGGGGGACAGAGAGAGAGAGAGAGAGAGAGAGAGAGAGAGAGAGAGAGAGAGAGAGACAGAGGGACAGAGAGAGACAGATATAAGAGAGATATAAGAGACAGATATAAGAGACAGATATAAGAGACTTGTAAAGCATGGCTGTAGGTCGCAGAGCAGGGAGCCTTCACACACAGGAGATGTGTGTAATGAAGGCTCCAGCACAGATCGGGTGAAGCATGGCCCCCCCTCCACTCTCCATCACAAGCTGACAATACATCCAGCAAGGAAGTGTGGAAGGAGTGGACACTGGACAGACACTGGGTTAAAAGAATAAATAAAGGGTTTTAACAAGAATATTTTACTTACCTCCATGTCCTGGAGCCAGAGAACTGAAAGTGAAAGTGACACAGCCGCCCGCCCGGGAAAAGCACTGCTCATTTCCTAGCAGTGCAGAAGGAACCAATGTGAGGGGCTGGAGAGACACAGGACCAATGTGATTGGCTGGAGTGGCGTCCTGCACAGTGCCACAGAGCTAAAAAAAAACTTGCAAATGAAACGTCTTGCTGCAGCATTGGCAGGACGTTTCAATGATGCCTATGCCTTAATATTTCACTGTTCCCGGCGCCCAGAGCCCGCCCCGAACACTTTAAAGGACCTTTTTTTTCTTAAAGGGCCAAAAAAAAAAAAAAATTTTTTCATTTTTTTTTGTTAATGGCTTTGGGGTGGGGGCGGCGCCCAGGCGCCCCCCATGGACGGGCCGCTACTGACTAGGCCTGTGGCAGAGGTCTCATTACTAATTCTAAATCTACTAGAGCCAAGTCGGGGACAGAGACTTGTTCCTTCCCAGAAGCTATGAGTGACACCCTGGCTGCCAGGCCTGTGAGAGGGACCTGTCCAGGGGGCACTATACCCACTCTGGCTGGAGTGGCGACGAAACAAGTATTATCATTTGAGGCAGGACTGCTTCTGGTATCCATAGCCTGAATCTGCAAAGTTCTCCTTTCACCAACCTTTCTCCATCTACCTCAAGTTGACTGTTGGTCATATTGGACCAGTAATAAAAGCACAGAAAACATCACCCTGCTGTCTGGAAATTCCGTCATTGCTCTCATCATCATCATCATCTTCATCCCTAGACACATCATAGAGGTAACATAATCATGCCGTCCCAATCTAACCAGCGGCTCCTGAGGGGGTAGCGCTACACATTCTATGCATTAAGGTAAAAAAAACTTCTCCTCTGCAGGATCACCCCAGCCACTTATACTTACCTGAGCCCGATCCGATTCACCAATCTGCACGAGAGCAGCAGCTCTCAATGCTGTCGCTCTCCTCATTGGGCAGATTGATAGCGGCGGGAGCCATTGGCTCCTGCTCCTGTCAATCAACTCCAGTGATGAGGGAACAGGTGGGCATGGCCGAGTCCCGCTGCCTGTGCCAATGGATGCAGCAGCCAGGCCGATTGGCGGCCTGGCTGCTGCATTGTGGGAGTTGTAGTCTGCAGTCGTAGTCTGCACTGCTGCATAGTTCCTGGTGGTGGTGGGTGGAACTGAGCAGCGCTGCAAACTACAACTCCCAGGAGTCTTGGAGGCAGGCAGAGGCAGGGCATGGCAGGGGACACATCCTGTGACTGGCTCAGGCTGGGGGCTGGCTGGACACTGAAATTTTCAGCTGCACCGTGAAAAAGGTCCCGCCGTCCTTCTAGAGCAGCTTGTGTGATAGACGGAACACTGCGTCTATCACACGAGCTGGTCTAGGAGGAGGGCGGAACTTCCGTCAGAGCACAGCCGAAAATTTCAGACAGCGCTGTGACACAGCAGGAGATGCGTAGTCCACGCACTGAGTGGCACAGTAAGTGTGATGATTGTGATTTACAATGATGATGGTGAGGCTGCAATGAGGACACAGAAAGGCGGCAATAGGGCACAGTAAGGTGGCAACAAGGGCACAGTAATGTGGCAATGATGGGCACAGTGAGGCGGCAATGAGGGTACAGTAAGGCGGAAATGATGGGCATAGTGAGGCGGCAATGATGGTTACAGTATGGCTGCAATGATGGGCACAGTGAGGCTGCAATGAGGGCACGGTAAGGCGGCAATGATGGGCACGGTGAGACGGCAATGATGGGCACGGTGAGGTTGCAATGATTGGCACGGTGAGGCGGCAATGATGGGCACGGTGAGGCGTCAATGAGGGCACAGTGAGGCTGCAATGAGGGCACGGTAAGGCGGCAATGATGGGCACGGTGAGGCGGCAATGATGGGCACAGTAAGGCTACAATGATGGGCACAGTAAGGCTACAATGATGGGCACGGTGAGGCAGCAATGATGGGCACAGTGAGGTGGCAATGATGGGCACAGTAAGGCCTGAATGATGGGCACGGTGAGGCTGCAAAGATGGGCACGGTGAGGCTGCAATGATGGGCACTGGTGAAGCTGCATTTATGGCCACTGGGGAAGCTGCATTTATGGCCACTGGTGAGGATGCACTGATTGGCACTGGTCAGGCTGCATTTAAAGACACTGGTGAGGCTGCATTTATACACACTGGTGAGGCTGCATTAATGGGCACTGGGGAGGCTGCATTGCATAGGCACTGGTGAGACTGCATTGAAAAACCAGGTGGGCATGAATGGTGAGCCGATTTGGTGGTTCACTGTGCCACTTGACTGGACTTGCCCCCCAGGCCTAAGGCTGCCAGCTCTCCCCTGCCAGCAGGGGACCCAAAAAGAGAAAGTTTGGGGCCGCACTGTGCAATTCTAAGTAAGATGTTTGTTATTTCCTTTAAAAAAAAATCCTTTACAATCGTTTTAAAGGGCCAGATTCACGTACCTGAGCGCATCTTTGTGCGGGCGTAGCGTACCTTATTTACGCTATGCCGCCACAACTTAGAGAGGCAAGTGCAGTATTCACAAAGCACTTGCTCCGTAAGTTGCGGCGGTGTAGCGTAAATTGGCCGGCGTAAGCCCGCGTAATTCAAAGTATGAAGCAGTTGGGCGTCATCTATTTAAATTAAGCGTGACCCCATGTAAATTAGTGGCCGGTCGAACTGGGTATGCGCGCGCATGCTCAGTATCACGTCAAATTTTCTCCCCAAGTTACGCCGGCTCAATACCTGTGACGTGAACGTAACCTACGCACAGCCCCATTCACGTACGACTTACGTAAACAACGTAAAAAGATACGCTTGTGCCGACGTCTATACTTTGCATTACCTGCGCCTCATATACCAGGGGTAACGTTAGGCCGGACGTAAGCCTTACGTAAACGGTGTAGCGGGCGCAAGTACGTTTGTGAATTGGCGTATCTAGCTCATTTACATATTCGACACGTAAATCAACGGAAGCGCCCCTAGCGGCCAGCGTAAATATGCAACCAAGATACGACAGCGTAAGAGACTTGCGTCAGTCGTATCTTGGAGAAATTCTGGGGTATCTGATTCTTTGAATCAGGTGCATAGATACGAAGCCTCAAATTCGGACTTACGACAACGTATCTGGAGATACGCCGTCGTAAGTCCTTTGTGAATCTGGGCCGTAGTCTAGGTAAATATAAAAGACACAGATAATTGCAGCCCTGCAAACATGAATACACTATTAAATGTATTTTTTTATTCTAGCAGTGTAAGGTATCAGGCTCTTACATTCCCTGTACACCAAGGCTGGACTGTGAGATGAGAACAAAACAGGGAAGGAGCCATTGGGCCGGATTCAGAAAGCACTTACGCCGACGTATCTTCTGATACGCCGCGTAAGTGCACGGATGCGCCGTCGTATATCTGCGCCTAATTCTTAATACAAGATACGCCTCAATTTTGGCAACATCCGACCGACGTAAGTCTCCTACGCCGTCGTATCTTGGGCGCATATTTACGCTGGCCGCAAGGGGCGCTTCCATTGATTTACGCGTCGAAAATGTAAATGAGCGAGATACGCCAATTCATGAATGTACTTACGCCCGTCGCAGTAATCTACACCGTTTACATAAGGTGTACGTCCGGCGTACAGTTAAGCCACATAAAGCAGGTGTAAGTCATGTTAGGGTATCGACCAGGGAACAGCCGTCGTATTTTACGTTGTTTATGTAAGTCGTACGTGAATGGGGCTGGGCGTAGGTTACGTTCACGTCGAAGGCATTGAGCCGTCGTATCTTAGAGAGTATATGCCACGTGATTCTGAGCATGCGCGCGCATGCGCCGTTCGTTCGGCCCTTTATTTACATGGGGTCACGGTTCATTTTAATAGATCACACCCACTACCTTTCTACTTTGAATAAGGCGGGCTTACGCCATGAATAAGCACTAATCTTGTGCGAAACGTCGGCTGTTCCCCTGTTCCTGTTTTTATGATTTGGTGATGTATTTGCTGTTTATTTGAATAAAAGAAAACCTGGACGGTTATTTGGAGTGCGGCTATCCATCTTTCATCTACTTTTCATGCTTGCCTAGTGCACTGCCAGCACCCTTGGTATCCTCTTCTACACGTGTGACCATATAGTAGACCCACCTGGAGCGGTGACTCTCTTTCTTGTATACGCCGGCCAATTTACATTACGCCGGCGCAACAAAGGGAGCATGTCAGGGCACCAATCCTTCACGGACCTATTCTCCTCGGATCCTTGGCAGACCAGCTCTGCTGCGCGCGCCGCTGATGCGCATGCGCAGTGCGTCTGGACTTCGTGTGCACGGGCGCGCACAAGCTCGCTCCACCTCGGGCCAATCAGAGGCCTGAGCGGCCTATTTAAACCAGCCCCTTTCCTCTCTGCAAATTGCTGGTTCGTAAACAGCTTTTGGATTTACCTTGCTGCTGAAAACTTGACTTTGGATATCTTGTTACCTGACCCCTGGCCTGCTTTTGGATTGTCGCTTTCTGTAAACCTCTTGACCCCGGCTTGAACTTGGACTACCTGATCTCTTTAATCCCTGACCCTCGGCTTTTGGACTTTGGATATTCTGTTTGCTTCAGCCCCCGACTCCGGCTTGTTCCTGGTATTATCTTCAGCTTTGTTTCCTGTGTGCACCAGCTATTAGGACTGTTTCCTGTGCTATCCAAAAAACAGTCTCCAGTGAGCCTCTGCTATCAAGTTCCCGGTCTTCATTGGATCTCCCTCTGCCACTGGTCCCGGTGCCTCCTTCCCTCTGTCACAAATCCAGGGGGCGGATCGCATCGGGTCGCAAAGGTGAGCCGCCCTTGGCATCTTGGCCTCGGTAAGTTATTTCCTGATAGAGCAAGTGCTTTGTGAATACTGTTCCTGCCTCTCTATGTTATGTCGGCGTAGCGCATATGAGATGCGCTACGCCGCTCTAAAGATGCGCTCTAAACTGAGCCATTCAGTTTATATGCTGACAAGAAGCATGCTGATTGAAAGTGAATGAAAGCCTCCTGAGCCCCTATAGAGAAAGACAGCCTTGACTGATAGGGGCATGGCCAGGAGCTGAGCGTAGGCAGTTGGTAAGTGGTCATCCAAGATTAGTTAAAGTTATGGGAGATGAGCTCAGTAAAAGAACTGCCCCAGGGAATTCTGGGTCTTTTTCAAGAAACGTGGCAGGAAGAGCTGAATATCCTGGGTACTGACTGTAACAGGAGTCACTTTTGGGCACAGATTGAGCCAGGAAATAAAGAGACATATATTGGATTGTTTTAACATGGACAGTAATCTACCATATATTCTTTAAATGTCTGTAAAGGATATTGTGACCCAACCAGTCAATACTGACTCTTTTCAATGATTAGCCCTGACTAGTGACATGCTAATTGAGTCAGGGCCTGGAAGACATTTCATTGTCCTTGTGTAAAGGTGTTAATCCAGGTCTGCTCCCAGACCTCTAAATATGTATGCTAAATACTGTTTATGTGTGGAATGTACTTGAGCGTCTGTCTGGGGATGTGGATTGGAAGGAGATCATTGTGTGATGTGTGGGTGGGGAGTTGATTGTTCCTTTAATGCCTTGTACTGTATATAAGACTAAAATAAACCATTAAAGTAGTATTACATTTGAAACCAGAAGCACAGAGCTGTGTGTCTGGGGGGGGGGGGGGATTCTTATAGGTCGTGTTCGTCTGCCTGATTGTGGAGTGTCGATAAGCTGTCCTGGATGTGATGGAAGGTCGTAAACGGTGGTGACCGTTACAATTGGTGGCTAGCAGCGGGATAATTCCATCGCTTAAAGGACAGCTACAAGGACTACTGGAGAACCGTGGCAGACCAGCCAGCAACCATAAGAAGATGGACCTGATCACAGAACTTGTCCAAATGGATGGAGCGGAAAGACCCAACCTAACGGAAAGGCCCAGCGTAACAGACAGGACCCCGGAGGAGGCAAGCTTTGATCGGGCTGTCAAACTAAGACTGGCACACTATGGTCCTAACCCTCCACCGGAGATCATAGACCGAGTTATAGCTGCTGTGGACGGAAATTGGCAACAGCATAGACGTTCTGCAGCAGCAGAAGTCACAGCAGCACCAACTGAAAGGAGAAAGATACATTTTGCTGCTTTTAAGAACTTCATTGAAACTGAAGGGGAGATTGATGGGTATCTTGCTGATTTTGAACGGCAATGTGCCCTACACCGGGTGCCCACAGAGGAATGGGTTACCATTTTGTCTGGGAAATTGTCCGGCCGGGCCAGTGAAGCGTTCAGGGCCATCCCAGACGAGGATATTATGAACTATGGACTGGTAAAAGAAGCACTTTTGGCCAGGTATGCCGTCACACCGGAGGCGGTTCCGAGAGACGAGCAAGCAGACTGGAGACTCATATACCGAGTGGGCATGCCGCCTACACCGCACAGCATCCCACTGGGTCGATGGATGCCAAGCAGAATCCGGGGAAGAGGTGCTGCAGGTGTTCCTGCTGGAGCACTTCTTTGACAAACTGTCCCGGGAAGTCAGAGAATGGGTCCGGGACAGAAACCCTTTCTCCTCGTCTGAAGCAGCTCGCCTGGCGGACGAATACACAGATGCCCGCAAACTGGACAACTCTGTGGTCAAGACCACAGCTCGGGTGGATTATCGATCAGCGGCACCCCCGCCGGCTATTGCCTACAAACCCCAGTCGGACCGTCCTACAACACCACCTCCAGTGGCCACTTATCCTCAGAAGCCTAGTTTCAACTCCCAGGACTACTCACAGCCCATCAGGTGTTTTGGGTGTAAACAGCTAGGGCACAGAAAGCTAGACTGTCCATTGAATCCACCCAGGCAGTCAGTCATGGAGACAGCCAGAAAGGGGGAACCCCCGCACATCCATGCCTGCGGCCCACTGCGTTGAGGAGGAAGAACATTGGGGCGTTCTGCACGAGGCAGATCCGATACAAGCAGCTAACCAGGACAACAGGCAGCAACACAGGCAGACTGTCCGGGTCAATGGAAAGGTAGCCAATGGACTATGCGATTCTGGGGCCACAATGACACTGCTACGGAAGAAACTCATCCCAGAGAGCCAGCACACCGTAGCCGTAAGAGTAGCGGGAGGCACCGTCTTCCGGCTACCCGTTGCCCGGGTTCAACTGGATTGGGGGGTTGGTTCGGGACATGTGAATGTGGGGGTGATGAAGGATTTGACAGCAGATGTACTACTGGGGAATGATTTGGCCCCCCTTGTTTCTGCGAACGCCCCGATGTGTCCCGCTGAAGCCCACACAGTGACTACCTGTGCCCCAACCCGCGTTGCTGGAACCAACTCGCTTGCGGCTGAGACCCGGGTAAGACTACCTTCCCCGACATATACTGTAGATCCGGCACAATATCACAGTCTAAAATGGGAATGTGACAAGTTGGCCAGTGAGAAATCAGAGCTGCAACAACACTACGTCATGTATTATGAGATGTCCCGTGGCTTGAACATTGAAATGCACAAACAGGCTGAAATTGTCAAAAGGTTAAATGGGATTTGCATCCAGGTGGTGCCTCATCTGTCCCAAGAGCATCAGCAACAGGTTTTGGGAGCCATTGAGAGAGCAAAGCAAGTGACTGTGCCAGAACTGAATTCCATTATTCACCTTCACCATCAGCTACCGACCTGGTAAAGCCAGATGGCAATGCTTATGGTTTATCCCGGCAAACAGACGTCATCCCGGCCTCCTAGTTCCGGACATCCCCAAGTTGACCCGAAAAGGATCAAGCCGGGTCTGCCGGAGTGTTCCACAAGGAGGGAGCCATGTAACAGGAGTCACTTTTGGGCACAGATTCAGCCAGGAAATAAAGAGACATATATTGGATTGTTTTAACATGGACAGTAATGTCTGTAAAGGATATTGTGACCCAACCAGTCAATACTGACTCTTTTCAATGATTAGGCCTGACTAGAGACATGCTAATTGAGTCAGGCCTGGAAGACATTTCATTGTCCTTGTGTAAAGGTGTTAATCCAGGTCTGCTCCCAGACCTCTAATTATGTATGCTAAATACTGTTTATGTGTGGAATGTACTTGTCGGAGACAGAGCGTCTGTCTGGGGATGTGGATTGGAAGGAGATCATTGTGTGATGTGTGGGTGGGGAGTTGATTGTTCCTTTAATGCCTTGTACTGTATATAAGACTGAAAGAAACCATTAAAGTAGTATTACATTTGAAACCAGAAGCACAGAGCTGTGTGTCTCGTGTCTGGGGGGGGGGGGAATTCTTATAGGTCGTGTTCGTCTGCCTGATTGTGGAGTGTCGATAAGCTGTCTTGGATGTGATGGAAGGTCGTAAACGGTGGTGACCATTACACTGACCCCTCTTCATCATGGACACTGATCACCTGCTGGCCAGGGTCTGCAAGCTGGCGCACCAAGGTCAGGCTGATTGGCTTTTTTCCCTCCTCTCCCCTGAGATGACTTCCCCTCCCCCCGCTGCCCTGCCATCCGGGCACTCTCATCCACAATCCCTTCTGAGCCTAGTCCTTCTAGAGCAAATTACGTGGTAACCTGCACTCGCCTCTCTCCTGGAGCCACTGGTGCGTCAGGTGCTGGCTCTCTTCCTCCCATGGTGCCCAGATCATAGCTCCCATCGCTGCCAGGGTTCTACCTGGTGGGGACCCCCCCACCTGCGGATGACGTTATCAGCTGGGCCTTCGCCCACCCGACTCGCTCACGGAGTCCTAGAGCCCTTTGAAGGTCTGCCTGGGCTCCGGCTGTTGCTATCTCCATAGTGCGACTCCCTGTGTCCTGCTGGGCCACTTCTGTCACAGGCCCACGAGTGCCTGACTCTGCTGATCCTGGGACTGTCCCTGCTCTCCCTGCGGCTGGCGGGGCGGGAGCTGGCGGTGCTGCACGACGATCCTCCCGTGCAGCTGATTCCTGCTCTGCATGTCCCCCAGCACAGACGACAGGAGTTTCCATCTCCTGGTGCCCGGCTGGGCGGGGGATTCCTCTTTGCACCTTGCCCCTGCAGACCTGTCACTGCCGGCTGGGCGGGAGATTTAACTGTGCCACCTGTGCATACTGCCTTGCCTGTTGCATATGCAACATCTCCCTGCGGCCGGCTGGGCGGAAGATTGCCAAGTCTCGCCTGTCGCTGCCCCCTTGCCTCTGACTGCTGCTTGGCCTCGTCTCCCTGCGCCCGGTAGGGTGGGAGTTTCTGATGTCAATCCCAGTAGAGGTCAGTGTTGGTTTCACTACAACACTCAGTTTTGCAATAAATGGCAGCACGCAAGGAGTTTCATTTTGATTGCCAGGACGGTAGCCTGTGGTTATTGCTCATGTGCCCCTACAGACCTTCATCCTTTCAGACCCCAGCCACTCCCAGCGCTCTCACCGAAGCGTTGACTGCTCTGAAGAAAGGTGTCTCCTGGCTGTTTAATGAGAGTCACTGCAAGTGGTACACCGCGTGCTGTTTTAAGCACGAGTGCTTACTTTTCGGAGGTGCTGAGTCAGCCAGTCGGTGTTTCAGGAAGAGTAAACAGCCGTTTTCCAAGCCGGGGTCCAAGCCTAATCTTTCTAAGCCGGAGAATGCCGGTAAACATCTTAGAGATGCTTCCCTGGATAGACTGGTACCCCCTTCTTATGAAAGCTTTGATCTTGAGGGACGGTTTGGACCGTGGTTTTTGGATCCCCTTCACTTCTTCCGACAAGCCTACCATTGCATCTAATTTAAAAACGGCTGTTCAATTCGAGTCCATCGTGGCCGAGAAGCTTCAGAAGGAGCTGAAGTTGGGGCTTATGGCAGGCCCATTTCATTTTCCCCCTTTCCACAACCTGAGGGTTTCTCGCCTCAGTGTGGTCCCAAAAAATACGGAGGGCAAATTCCGCCTTATCCACCATCTTTTCTATCCTTCTGGCTACTCGGTCAATAAACAGCTAAGGAAGAATCCAGGGTCCACTACGGCTCTTTCAACAATGCACTTCAATTGATTAGGGCTGCTGGTCAGTCGGCTTTGCTGGCTAAGGCAGACATTATGTCCACCTTCCACCTCCTGGTCCACCCAAAATGCTTCCACCTGCTGGGCTCCTACTTTCAAGGAAGCTACTTTTTTGATATGTGCCTTTCCATGGGCTGTGCCATTTCATTTTATTTCTTTGAGCTCTTCAGTAGCTTCCTTGAATGGGTAGTTGTCCAGTCGGCTGGTTTGCATTCGCTGTTACATTACTTGGATGACTTCCTCTTCATAGGCCCAGCCGGTAGTGGTCAGTGTCAGTGGCTCCTTTCTGTTTTTCAGGACACCTGCGAATGGTTTGCCATTCCGCTTCCAGCTGATAAAACTGAGGGCCCTGTGACAGTGTTAGCCTTTTTGGGCATAGAAATAGACACAGTGGCAATAGGTTTTTTTCATTTGCCCTGTGACAAATTGGTTAGGCTCCTCTCCCTGGCTCACTTAGCTAAAGGGGCTAAAAAAATGCAGTTAAAACAGCTTCAGGCCTGGTCTTTGCCTGTATAGTCATCCGCATGGGTAGGGCATTTTGTAGATGTTTATCGTGGGCCATGAAGGGCATGGCTGCCCCCCACTATTATGTCCTTATAACCAAGCCGATGCGGGACGACTTGGAGATATGGCTATCCTTTCTCCAGTCCTACCATGGTAAGTACTGTTAGCTGCTGAAAGAGGTACCAAATTCGCAGATGGAGCTATACACTGATGCAGCAGGCTCGTGTGGCTTCGGTGCCTTTTTCCTGGGGGAATGGTCTGCCAAATGTTGGCCGGCCGCATGGGCCCGCATGGATTTGTTTGTGCAATCTCACCCTGCTGGAGCTTTTTCAGATTATTGTCACCACTAAGCTGTGGGGCGAGAGGTTGGGCAATCGTGTGCAACAGGTTTTTTTTTTAAACAAGACTTTTTACAACTACTTTAAAGCAGCAATACTGAAGTGAATGGTAGAAACCCAGAAACACACATATGCAAATGTGCATTTGTGGTGAATCTATACCACTAAAAATTCACTGTTCTAAAAATGTATATACTGTATACAGCACATTAAGCCTCTGCAAGATGGAAAAAGCTTTGCCACAGGTAATGCCTCTGCTCCTACCTGGCACTGTCAGTATTATTGGCTGTCTTGATGCTTTTGTGCACACACATAAAAAAAAATGGTGTTACCACACGGCCACTCTGTACAAACAGGAGTGGATGGAGCTGCTCTGTCTTAGCTTTCTATTATTTTTAATACCATGCCATCAATGCTATAGGTGCTGTTAAGCAGGACCGGGTGGTACCATGGTACCAGGCAGCACCTTTAGGGGGTGGCAGACCGACGCCCCTCAGCCAGCTCGATCCGCCACTCCGCTGCCTTTAAGGACACTCGCAGCATGGGGGGAGCAGTCAGGCACCGCTGCCTGCGAGGAGCCCGGCGCCACTGCCATTAGTGGTGGGTGGCGGGCGGGCAGAACACTCGCAGCTCGCAGGCAGGGGTGGAGTTAGCAAGTGAGGCCTCTGCCTGTGAGGAGCCCGGCACTGCCATTAGTGGTGGGTGAAGAGTGGGCAGAACACTCGCAGCCGGGGGAGGGGGGGTGGTTGAGAGCAGTCAGTGATTGAGCTGGCAGCGGAGCAGAGAGCTGATGTTCACTCTGAAAGACAGCAAGTGACAATCCGCAACGTGTGGCAAGTGACAATCCGCAACGTGTGGCAAGTGACAATCCGCAATGTGTGGCAAGTGACAATCCTCAACGTGTGGCAAGTGACAATCCTCAACGTGTGGCAAGTGACAATCTGCAACGTGTGGCAAGTGACAATCCTCAACGTGTGGCAAGTGACAATCTGCAACGTGTGGCAAGTGACAATCTGCAACGTGTGGCATGTGACAATCCGCAATGTGTGGCTTGTGACGTGGCAAGTGACAACCCGCAGGTGACATATGTGACCATCCGCAACGTGTGGCAAGTGACAATACGCAAGTGACATCGCGTCACGATTTTCCGAAAGTAGCTGAACGTCGGTGCGCAGGCGCCGTATAGAGCTGCACCGACGTTCGGCTTCTTTCGGCTACTCGTGACGCGATGTATGCGACCGTCGGAAGCCTGTCAATCAAATAGGAACGCCCAGTCCCGAAGACCATACCCGGAAGCGGTGGAGAAGATCGCTCTCTAAAACGGTAAGTACTGCTTTGATTAAAAAAAAAACACCCGATTCCCCTTGACAAAATGAGCATCAATCTAATGTTAAAAAAAAAAAATCAGGTGAACTCCCGCTTTAAGGTGAAAAAACACGAACCATTACAACCCCGTTAATGACCGGCCCATTTTTTGCAATACGGCACTGTGTTGCTTTAACTGACAAATGCGCGGTCATGCGACACTCTACCCAAATAAAAGTGATGTCCTTTTTTTCCCACAAATAGAGCTTTCTTTTGGTGATATTTGATCACCTCTGTGGTTTTTATGTTTTGCGCTATAAACAACAAAAGAGCGACAATTTAAAAAATATATATATATTTTTTACTTTTTGCTATAATAAATATCCCAAAAATGTATAAAAAAAAAATTCTTCATCAGTTTAGGCCAATATGTATTCTTCTACATATTTTTGGTACCACGAAAAAAAAACACAATTAGAGTACATTGATTTGTTTGTGCAAAAGACATTGTGGCTGCCCGCCATGCACAGGTCCCTTTATACTCCTATATACATGTATAGAGCCCCGACAGATCCTCTTTTATGCCTATATGCACATATAGAGCCATGACAGGTCCTCTTTATACTCCTATATACATGTATAGAGCCATGACAGGTCCCCTTTTTTTAATCATTTACATGTATAGAGCCATGACAGGTCCTCTATATACATGTATAGAGCCATGACAGGTACTCTTTATACATGTATAAAGCCATTACAGGTCCTCTATATACTCCTACGTACATGTATAGAGCCATGACAGGTCCTCTTTATACTTGAAATGGGGGGTAACTAGATGCACAAACCACACTATTGGATACTAAATAACGGATGGACTACAGCAGCAGCCACAACGATTGGGTGTTCACACACTTATAACAGTAATTAAAGGTAATGTGTTGGGGCGCTCGCTAAGAATAATAATTAGTAAATAAATAATCTAAAATCCCAGAATGAAAAATCCCATGCAATTTCCGTGCACTAAGTGCATGACAAAATACAACATCAAAAATGTGCAACACTAAGGTGCATGATAGGTAATAAGTGCTAATCAGGTGCATCCATACATTGAAAATAAATTCAAGCAAACAGCACTGGATGTGCAAAATAAGTTGTAAACAAATAAATATATCTCTTCATGCAATTGTGCAAAAACGCATTAAAGGTGCAAAATTCCAAAATTCCGGATCAAAAATCCAAACATGCAAAAAAATTAAATAAGTGCTAATCAGGTGCATCCATACATTGAAAATAAATTCAGCAAACGGCACTGGATGTGCAAAATGAGTCCAATGTAAACAATAAAAATAAATATCTTCATGCAATTGTGCAAAAACACATTAAAAGTGCAAAATTCCAAAATTACGGATCAAAAATCCAAATTGCAGTGCTCAGAACTAGCTCAAAAAGTGCTTCACTCCCCACGTGCCCAGTCTCACCAGCCTCTTACCTCAACTTCACTCCACAAAGGCAGCGCTAAGCCACTGTACAAGCCCCTCTTCATTTGAATCAATGACTCCCCATAAGGCACATATGGAAGGAATAACGCTCACAATAGTGTAAAAACGTCAGCATAATTTTAATATATGTAGTGCCCCCTTACTTTCAGTACGGGCGCTACGCTGAAGTTAGTGGGGAATGGGAGGATTAGTTCACTCCCATTCACAGTTTATGGAAATTTATACTGTTGCCAATTTCAGAACTTGTCCTGTGGGTCAGTCTGGGCTCCGAGGGGGGGGGGGTGCGTTATCACCCCCGGGCGGCAGCTGGCGCTAGAGGGGTTCTGACAGACCCACCTTCTCCCAGCAGCCAATCAGAGGAGTTCTTCCCTCGTTGGGCATGCTGGGAGGGGATATATCTGGGCAACCACCTTTGGGCCGTTCTGTTCTGTGCGCGGCCCGAGTTTCAGGTGCGGCATCCACCCTCAGGGTGCGCGCATCCATGGGCCCTGCCACCGTGGCCTGCTTTACTGAGGTCATGCACCACGCGGAGCCTCATCCCAACTTGGAGAGGGGCCCCAGCAACTGGCTGGGTCCCAACCTTCTGCTGAGAGGATCCTAAGCCAGGAGCTGTGCGATGGGTGGTTGGCTCGGGAGAACCTAGAATCAGAGGTTGTCCAAGAGGCCTAGACGAACCATCGGGGATCCAGTCACCACACTGCCTGACAGGTATGTTCAAGCTGTCAGTGGGTGACACTATCTGAATTGACTGGGAGGATTCGCTCAATCTAATTTCACAAATCTCAAATTGTCAAGCCTGTGGCAGAGGCCTGTTTCCTCCCAGTGATCCTTAAGTGGCGCTCAGGCTGCCAGGCCTGTGATAGACGCCTGTCCGGGGGCACTTTACCCACCCTGATTGTGGTGGCGACTAATTGGGTTACATTATTGCTGAGAGCAGGCTTGCTCTTTTTCATATCCAGGGCCTGATACAAACGTTTCTCTACGCTCATCAACTTTTCTCTACTGTGTGTCATGTTGATGTTGGCCACGTTGGGCCTTGGAATAAAGCATTGAAAACTCAATTGACGTCTGGACACTTGCTCTTTATTCACACTCACAGCTACCACCCCTAGACCAAGTCAAGAAGATAACTTAATAGGCCGATCCCAAACTAAACATCGGCTCCTTCGTGGGTGAGCGCTACATATAAACATATTAAACACTCACATTTCAGTTAAGGATCTCAAACATCAGACATCAAACACAGTAGTTTCTCCACTCCCGGCCGAGAGCGGAGACAACGTCACCAACAGCTCACTTCCCTCACGCGTATCGTGGCTGTGCACGCCACTTAACCACTTAAGCCCTGGACCAAAATGCAGCTAAAGGCCCAGGACAGGTTTTGCGATTCGGCACTGCGTCGCTTTAACAGACAATTGCGCGGTTGTGCGACGTGGCTCCCAAACAAAATTGATGTCCTTTTTTTCCCACAAATGAAGCTTTCTTTTGGTGGTATTTGATCACCTCTGCGGTTTTTATTTTTTGCGCTATAAACAAAAATAGAGTGACAGTTTTGAAAAAAATTATATATTTTTTACTTTTTTCTATAATAAATATCCCCAAAAAATATATAATTTTTTTTTCCTCAGTTTAGGCCGATACGTTTTCTTTTACATATTTTTGTTAAAAAAAAAATCGCACTAAGCGTTTATCGGTTGGTTTGCGCAAAATTTATAGTGTTTACAAAATAGGGTATAGTTTTATTGCATTTTTATTATTATTATTTTTTTTTACTACTAATGGCGGCGATCGGCGATTTTTTTTTTGTGACTGCGACATTATGGCAGACAATTTTGACACATTTTTGGGACCATTGTCATTTTCACAGCAAAAAATGCATTTAAATTGCATTGTTTATTGTGAAAATTACAGTTGCATTTTGGGAGTTAACCACAGGGGGCGCTGAAGGAGTTATGTTTCACCTACTGTGTGTTTACAACTGTAGGGGGGTGTGGCTGTAGGTCTGACGTCATCGATTGTGTCTCCCTATAAAAGGGATGACACGATCGATGACGGAGCCACAGTGAAGAACGGGGAAGCCGTGTTTACATACGGCTCTCCCCGTTCTTCAGCTCCAGGGAGCGATCGCGAGGGGGTGGCTAGAAACTAATAGCCGCCCCCTCATCCCGGATGGCTCCCAGACGATTTCCGACCGCGGCATGTACCGGGGGGGGGGGGGGGTCCCGATCGGGGGGGGGGGGGTCCCGAGGGGTTCAACCAGATGCAACAAACACACCTCCACAGTCATGGGAATTGAGATAGTAGTGACCAACCGAATGCAATCCACCACTGCCTGCCAGTATGCTTTGACCTGGGGGCATTCCCAAAAAACATGCATAAAATTGGCAGAGGGCATGGAGCACTGCCAGCAAGCAGATCCCTGACCTCCGAACATTCTGGCTAGTCTGGCGGGGGTCAGGTATATCCTATGTAGAAACTTGTAATGTATAAGTCTGTCCCTTGTAGAAACCAGGGCCTGAAAGGCCCCCCCCAGACATCGTCCCAGTCGTCCCTATCCAGTCCCGAGATCACCGATTCCCAAGCACGTCTGCAAGGCGACAGCAACTTGGCAGTCTCCTGAAAAAGGTCTTGATAGAGGCTAGATACCGCCTTAGGAAGTGATTCACTACGAGCCAGCGATTCCAAATCTCCGAACTCAAGGACCAAAGGATCCCCCCCAAACTGGGCCAGAAACGCATAGCGCAATTGCAAGTATTTGAAAAAATTAGCATTGGGTAGGTAATAGCGCGTTTTCAGATCATCAAACCTCATAAGGGTACCATTCACTACAATGTGACTTAGGGTCTTAATTCTAAAAATTACCCGGATTACCGGATCCGGGTAATCTAAAAAGTGTGCCAAATTGGGATTTCTCCATAGAGGCGTATGTGGGGAGAAGGTGACACGATCAGAAGGTCTCTTGTGCCACAGACCATGCTCTGATCACCGACCTCATGGAAGGCGTTAAGGGGTACGGAGCCTTTGGACCTCTATAGACTAAGTAGGAGAGTGCCTCATAGGAGCCCATACAGGCAGCTTCCAACGACACCGCAGCATCATCCGGAGCAGAGGTCAGCCAACGGTGCGCAACCGTCAACTGGCCGGCCAGGAAATACTTGTAAAAGTTAGGCACCGCCAAACCCCCCCTCCCCCCATGGCTGCTGAAGGATGGCCAACTTGAGGCGTGGGAGACTACCCTGCCACAAGAAGGAGGAGATCATACGATCTATGGCCCTAAAAATTGACTTTGGTATCCATACCGGGGAGTTCCTAAGTGTATAAAGCAGGAGAGGAAGGATCTTCATTTTAATAAGGTTGACCCTACCAATGAGGGACAGGGGGAGATTTTTCCAGGAGTTCAATTTCTTAGAGACAGTGTTTAACAATTGGGACACATTGAGGTTGATAAAGTCCGACACTGAGTTCGTAATCTGCAACCCCAACTACCTAAACTGGGTCGCCCACTGTAAGGGGTTGGAAGGGTCAGCCTGACTAAGTGACACATGAGAACGAAGAGGGAGGATATTGGATTTGGTCCAGTTGACTTTGAGACCGGAGACCTCAGTAAATGTGCTCATCAGTGAAAGTGTGGCATGCAGGGAAGGACCAGTATCCCCAAGAAACAGTACCAGGTCATCTGCATAAAGAGTCACTTGATTCCCCGAATTAGGGGCGAGGATCTCAACGCAATTGCCAGGGGTTCCATCACCAGGGAAAATAGGCCCGGTGACAAGGGACAGCCCTGCCTGGTGCCTCTGGATACCGGAAAAGCGTCCGACACCTCGCCATTCAGACCAATTGCCGCTACTGGGCTATCATAAAGCAATGATATCCATTTGAGGAACACAGGACCAAAGCCCATGCGCTCCAGTACCTGAGTCATATAGCCCCAATCAATGGAGTCAAACGCCTTTTCAAGATCGAAAAACACCAGGGCCCCCCCCCGTCGGATATTTCCCCGTCAATTTGCGTGTGCGTGTATACCCTGCGAATGTTGATATCAGTAGCCTTCTTAGGCATGAACCCCTTCTGGTCAGGAGATATCAGGTGGTCTAAACAGGACATCAGCCTGTTAGCTACCATCTTGGTCAATATTTTAAGGTCCATGTTCAGCAATGCAATGGGCCTATAGGAGGAACAATAAAGGGGGTCCTTCTCAGGCTTGGGGAGCAAGACCACGTGAGCCTCGTACCACGAGGGGGGCATACTTCCTATCTCCAAACATTCTTTATAAAGGTTCAGTAGTCTGTGAGACACCACATGCGAGTAGGTCTTATACCACTCTGCTGGGATCCCGTCAGGACCCGGCGCCTTACCATTTGGGAAGGAGACAATAGCCACAGCCAGTTCCTTAGGAGAAAAAGGAGCCTCCAAGAGCTCCACCGCCTCACCAGGAAACACCGGGATCTGAAAGGAGTCCAGCAGGTCCGTCAGAACCTGGCTGTCATACTGTGGGATAGCCGCATAGAGGTCAGAGTAGTAGGACACAAAAGCCTGCAGAATACCTTCCCTGTCCCTCACCAGAGTTCCCCCTGCCATGTATATGCATGGAACGGTCACATGGGATCTGCTGCCAAGTAAGCCAGCAGTTTCCCATTCTTGTCTCCTTCTCAAACAGGTCTTCCGCCTTACATTTAAACGTGCATTGCGTAAGAGATTGTAGGTGAACGAAGAAAGCCCTTCTAGCCATCTGTAACTCTGTAAGTGTAGAGGGCGCCTCAGCATGAGCTTTCGCACACTGAATCTCATGAACTTGAAGTGCCTCTGACTCGGAATTCTTCTCAATCCTGGCACCCTTAATAGCTGCAATATACACTCCCCGGGTGGACACCTTGAGCGCATCCCATACCATGTGTCCACCCGCAGAGCCATCATTCACCTCCCAATACTCCGCTATATGTCCAGAGACCAGTGGTTCAACCGACGGTTCGTCCACCCACCCCGGGTGTAGCCTCCAGAGCCTCCGACCACCCCCCCAGGGCGGCACAGCGTCACCTGCAAGGGAGTGTGATCCGAAAGTCCCCCGGCCAGGTAACTGACATCCGCCGGGCCGGAATTGCAAAGGCTACAACATGTTCTATATTACATTGCAGTTTCTTGTGTAGCAGGATGACCACACCCCTGGCATATGAGGAGTGAGTGGAGTGCACTGCTCTCTGTATCCAGTTCCTATTCAGGGAAAGAGTTTTACTACCCACAAGGTGGGTCTCTTGTAGGAGAACAATATGCGGGTTCAGGGATTTAAGATATTGCATAACTAAAGAGCGTTTGTACTTAAAATTTAAACCGCGGACATTCCACGATACAAGCTTAATATCATTCATTAGGTTGGGGAAGGTAATATACCAATAGGAGGAGCATGCATACCAAGCTGACCAGGGGAGAGAAGACTGGACACAGAGAACCACTGGATAACATAGTACAGTATTGCAAAAGAGCATGTTATGAAAAGCACTGCACATTGCACAATGCACACACACATGGAGTGAGGCCCCAAAGCAGAAAAAGGGTGAAGGCAAAAAGTAAATTAGCCAGATTCAGGGAGAGATACGCCGGCGTATCAGTAGATACGCCGTCGTAACTCCGAATCTGCGCCGTCGTATATTTAAGCGTATTCTCAAATTGAGATACGCTTAAATGTTGCTAAGATACGACCGCCGGCGCCGTCGTATCTTAGCTGTCTGTTTACGCTGGCCGCTAGGGGCGTGTACGTTGATTTACAACTAGAATGCGTAAATCAGCGAGATACGCCTATTCACGAACGTACGCTTGCCCGTCGCAGTAAAGATACGCTGTTTACGTAAGGAGTTTTCAGGCGTAAAGATAAACCACCAAAAAGATGGCGCAGCCAATGTTAAGTATGGACGTCGGAACCGCGTCGAATTTTGACATTTTTACGTCGTTTGCTTAAGTCGTCCGTGAATGGGGCTGGCCGTAATTTACATTCACGTCGGAACCAATGAGCCTTTGCGGCGTAATTTGGAGCATGCGCACTGGGTTACGTCCACGGACGGCGCATGCCTTATTAATTGGGGTCATGCCTTATTAACATAAAACAAGCCAACCTCTTCCCAATTTGAATTAGGCACGCTTACGCCGGCACATTTACGCTACGCCGCCGTAACTTAGGACGCAAGTGCTTTGTGAATACAGCACTTGCCTCTCTAACTTGCGGCGGCGTAGCGTAAATACGATACGCTGCGCCGGCTCAAACATACGCCGCCCTACGTGAATCTAGGTAAATGTCTCAGATAGAAAGACAAGGGAAAGGCAAAAAAAAAAACATGCCTAAAAAAAAAAACAACATAAATGTAAAAAGAAAAAACATTACAAAAATCCCAACGCCCTGTTTACTCCAGGCGAACCAAACTAAAAAACTGAACCACCGCTGGAGAAACTTTGTACCCAAAAACTTAGAAGGCAGATGTGGAACGTCTCAAAAGTCCATCCACTCCAAAAGAGAAAAAAAAAGGGAAAACTCAGGGGGGTTTCAGGGAGACACGTAGAAATTTCAATCCGTGCTTAACAGTACCTGTTGCTCCTGTCAGGAACGGATGGTTGACCACGCAGAATAGTCCATCCAGCAATAATCCATGAAGTTCAGCATCAAAGTGCAACCGGAGTACAGTAATCAAACACTGCAGCAAGGAACCACTACTCCCAGCAATGACATCACAAAGAGGTAAGTAACTTCTCTCCCTAGGCCGACCACACCGCTACCTAAACCCCCGACCTCAGCAGACCTCTAGGCCAGCGAATCAAGCCAATCCACCGCTTCCACCGGAGAATCAAAAAATTTAGCAGATCCCCTATGAATCACCTTCAGGCGACTAGGATAAAGCATGCTGTACACCAGGCCCTTTTCTCTCAAGCGACGACAAACATCAGTAAAGGAGCGCCTCCTCTTCTGCAGCTCCTGGGAGAAGTCAGGATATAGGTAAATAACCGCATTTTCATACTTCAGCTCAGGGTGTTTGCAGGCCTCAGCCAGGATCATGTCCCGGTCCCTGAAATTCAGCAAGCGGACCAGGAACGCACGTGGCCATGCGCCCGCGGGCCTCCTGCCCGTGGGCACCCTGTGAGCGCGCTCCACCACATAAACAGGGGACAGGTTCTGCAGGCCCAGGAGTTCTTTAAAGAAGGATTCCGCAAACTCCACCGGGCTAGCGCCCTCTGCACCCTCGGGGAGTCCAACCACCCGAACGTTATTGCGGCAAAGGCGATTTTCAGCGTCTTCAGAACGGGTCACCAACCAAGTTAGTGGTGGAGGCCACCGTATCCTCTACTATGGATATGCGTTGCTCTGCCTCAGACAGGCGGCCCCTGAACTTGTCCATGTCCTGTCTTATTAGCCCACATTCTATGGCCAGGGTGTCAATCTTACCCTCCACGGAGGACTTGCTGTCCGCAATGGCTCCATCTGCGACCCCTCCAGGTCCAGCGACTCGATGTCTGCCATCCAGGACTCCGTCTGTACCGCCACCAAGGCCAGGGAAGATGGTGAAGGCAGCAAGATGGCCGCCGCGAGTGTGGTCGGTGGCGGGAACCGGGCCGAATAACTCGCCGCCTTTTTGGCCGAGCCACGATTTCCAGTCATCGGGAGGACCGGGGCAGCCCCCCGGACAGGAGGAAGAAGTTTGCTGAGCAGGATGGCACTCAAAGGTAAGGATGGAGTCGGATTCAGTGCACGGATGGCAGGCGCACAGGCTAAGCACGTCCGTCCCGCTCTACATCCCGGCCACGCCCCCTCATTGCACATTTTTGATGTTGTATTTTGTCATGCACTTAGTGCACGAAAATTGCATGGGATTTTTCATTCTGGGATTTTAGATTATTTATTTACCAATTATTATTCTTAATTAGTGAGCGCCCCAACACATCCTCTTTATACTCCTATATACATGTATAGAGCCATGACAGGTCCTCTATATACATGTATAGAGCCATGACAGGTCCTCTTTATACTCCTATATACATGTATAGAGACATGACAGGTCCTCTATATACATGTATAGAGCCATGACAGGTCCTCTATATACTCCTACGTACATGTATAGAGCCATGACAGGTCCTCTTTACACTCCTATATACATGTATAGAGCCATGACAGGTCCTCTTTATACTCATATATACATGTAGAGAGCCATGACAGGTTCTGTTTTTACTCCTATACATGTATAGAGCCATGACATGTCCTCTTTATACTCCTTTATACATGTATAGAGCCATAACAGGTCCTCTTTATACTCCTTTATACATGGCTCTATACATGTATAGGCGTAAAAAGAGAACCTGTCATGGCTCTATACCTGTATAAAGGAGTATAAAGAGGACCTGTCATGGCTCTATACATGTATAGGAGTAAAAAGAGAACCTGTCATGGCTCTATACATGTATAGGCATAAAAAGAGAACCTGTCATGGCTCTATACCTGTATAAAGGAGTATAACGAGGACCTGTCATGGCTCTATACCTGTATAAAGGAGTATAAAGAGGACCTGTCATGGCTCTATACATGTATAGGAGTAAAAAGAGAACCTGTCATGGCTCTATATATGTATATGAGCAGTGTTGCAAGTAACGGCGTTTAAATAAACGCCGTTACGTAACGATTGGCCTCCTGCGGGTAACTAGTAATCTACTTGATTACTTTTACCCTCTCGACAACGCCGTTCCCACTACATGGGCGGCGTTACCGAGATTACCGATACTGAGCATTTGCAGGAGTACTTGTACTCCCGCAAATGCCCCCGATGCCAGATCCGATACTACCCGCCACCGTCGCATACCGCAACGCCGCCGCTGCCTAGTTAATTAGGGTGCGGGGAACATTATAGCTTTCATTTGAATAGCTGTCTGTTCCCCGCCGCGTCGCGTATAGACACTCCCCCTTCCTCAGGATTGGATGGGTGATCTGTCTATCAAAGTGCAGATCACCCGTCCAATCCCGAACAAGGGGGAGTGTCTATACGCGGCGTGGCGGGGAACACACAGCTATTCAAATGAAAGCTGTAATGTTCCCCGTACGGTTATTAACGCGGCGGCATCATCTAGGTATGGGGACATCATGGCTGCATATGTAGGGGACATCATGGCTGCATATGTGGGGGACATCATGGCTGCATATGTGGGGGACATCATGGCTGCATCTGTGGGGGACATCATGGCTGCATCTGTGGGGGACATCATGGCTGCATCTGTGGGGGACATCATGGCTGCATATGTGGGGGACATCATGGCTGCATATGTGGGGGACATCATGGCTGCATATGTGGGGGACATCATGGCTGCATATGTGGGGGACATCATGGCTGCATCTGTGGGGGACATGGCTGCATATGTGGGACATGGCTGCATATATGGGGGACATGGCTGCATCTGTGGGGGACATGGCTGCATATATGGGGGACATGGCTGCATATATGGGGGACATGGCTGCATCTGTGGGGGACATGGCTGTATTTGGGGACACATTTAAAAAAAAGTATCGGTATTCTTTTTTTTATTTTTATTTTTTTGAATGTGGTCCACCTTTAAAATCCTTTCTAGATTTCTAGGTTTGGTAGAGATTTTAAAAAAACATGCCCTGCAGTAGAAAAGTCACACAAAGAAAAAAAAGGCATATGATTAACCGTAATTGCATTGTAGAATATAAAAAAAAAAATCTCAGTTACTTTGCCGAGTAACTAGTTACTTTGCCAATAAAGTAACTGAGTCACTAACTCAATTACTTTTTCGGACAAGTAACTTGTAATTGTAACTAATTACTTTTTTAAAGGAAGATGAACAACACTGTACAGGAGTATAAAGAGGACTTGTCATGGCTCTATACCTGTATAAAGGAGTATAAAGAGGACGTGTCAGGGCTCTATACATGTATAGGCGTAACATTTATACCATGACGGGTCACCTTTAGTCATCATGATATAAAATAATGAATGTGGGGGCCTTTTGGTGGGCGTGATTTTTTTTTTTTTTGGGGGGGGGCAGCATTTCATTCTTGCTCCCAGGCAGCACATGGTCTTGCGCCGGCACTGCTGTTAAGATGCAGTTACAGAGCATTTCCATCAAAGGAGGCAGCTGACAAGTGTCGATGTCTCATGAAAGCAACATGTTGCTTATTTTTAACACGACACAACACAATGCTATCGCTGCTGTGTAATCAGCATGTAATATTCTTGGTACACAAATTAGCAAAAAGGCTATTTACCTACTTTGCTAAGTAATGCGTAGTGTGGGTGATCAAAAAAATAACCATATATACAAAGATCAGGACATAGTCACCCCAAAAAAGGTAGTCACCACATACTGGACCATGCGGTATTCAGCCAGCCAAACAACTTTAAATGATCACAGTCTATGAATAAAAAATGAATGTTATTGTTCCAATTAAAAACATTTACAAGGCACTCCCACACGGTGGAGGATGTCCCCAGTCTGTGTCCCCAAGCTGGCAGGGT
The DNA here is from genome assembly GCF_905171775.1 of Rana temporaria. Taxonomy (NCBI): domain Eukaryota; kingdom Metazoa; phylum Chordata; class Amphibia; order Anura; family Ranidae; genus Rana; species Rana temporaria. Next base: position 177,937,751 of record NC_053493.1, read on the forward strand.
GAGCGGCCGGACTGATAAAGGATCGCCGTCTTTACACTCAGCGCTGCCTGCTACTGCAGACGAATTGTAGAGAAGGTGGAGCTGGCGGCCGCTGCTGAACCAGGCGGGGAGGCAGGGAGATCTCTGATACCTCGTAAAGATGCTCCGCTGCAGACAGGTGTGACTGACCCCGCTGGCCACCGCTACACTCTTACATCTGCAGCAGAGGCAGAGTGGTGCGGGTATGCAGTCACTTCCCTGTATGTCGGATCGAGCTTCCTCCTCCTAGTCCCGCCCGCCTGGCGTGATGTTATTCACAAGCCGAGAAGCTGGATGAAAGAGCAGAGGAGATTGCTGCTGCTGCCACCAAGACCTGCGAGGAGCCTGTGCAACAAGTACGTTTGCAGAGGCTAAAAACCTAACCAACCTAAGGCAGTGTTGTATCACAGTGGCTTAGCTGTGTTAACTGTTTGATGTTTTTACTTCTTGGGGGGGTTCATTTACAATGGTATTCAGCAATGAGGGGGTTAATGTACTTACACTGATGCATTGGTGACCAGTGGCAGTTTATTAACCCCTTTGTGCTGCATTAGTGACACCAGTGTCAGTGTTTATTACCCCTATTTGTTGCAGCATGAAACGGTTCATAAACACTGACACTGGTGTCACTAATGCAGCACAAAGGGGTTAATTACCTGACACTGGTCACTAATGCATCAGTGGCCAGTGGTGTATATTAGATACTACCCACCCCATACACTCCGCACCCCTCTCATCTACATACCACCCACTCCCATACACTCCGCACCCCTCTCATCTACATACCACACACCCCCATACACTCCACACCCCTTTCATCTACATGTAGCGCCTGTGTACTTTCGTACAGGTGCTATGCTTAAATTTAGTGGGAGAATGAGAGTTATGTTGCTCTCATTCCTTAATTTTGTTAAATTTGGCTGTCGCCAAATCTGGATTGTTCTGTGGGTCAGTCTGCGCTCCAGGGATGCAGTCTCATCTCTGGCCGGCAGGTGGCGCCAGAGGGGTCCAGGCAGAGCCGCTTCTTCCCAGCAGCCAATTGGAGGAGTTTTCCCTAGCAGGGCATGCTGGGGAGGGGTATTTCTGTGGCAGAGGCCGTCCTTCGGTGTTCTTCGCGGGTTCCTGGTTCCAGGTGCGGCACCCACCTTTAGGGTGTGCGCACATCATGGGCCCCACCACTATGGCCTACCAGGCCGGATTCGCGTGCTACGCAGAGTTCCTGACTCTGGGCTCTCATAGCCCGGAGCAACGTATGCTGCAAAGGGGTCACAGTGACTTACTGGGTCCCCACTTCTATTGAGAAGATCCCAAGCTGGGTGCTGTTCGGTGGGGGATTGGTCTGAGGAGAACCCAGAGGCAGGTGATCCAACAGGGCTGTAACGAACCATTGGGGATTTGGGTGACCGGACACTGACAGGTTGTCCTTAAACTGTCAGTCGGTGATCCCAAGAGCCATACTGGGAGGATTCGCTCTGTTGTTCACAATTTCAGCACTAGGCCTGTGGCAGAGGTCTCATTCAACATCTTAATTAAATCAGAGCCAAGTTGGTGGCAGAGACTTGTTCCTCCCAGAAGCTTTAAGTGGCGCTCTGGCTGCCAGGCCTGTGAGAGAGGTCTGTCCAGGGGCACTTTTACCCACTCCGGCGGGAGTGGCGACGCGGACTAATGTAATTACAGAGGGCAGGACTGCCTTTACTATCCATAGCCTGATACTGTGAAGTTGCTCTACCTTCACCAACCTATCCTGTCTACCTCAAGTTCACATGTTGGTCGTGTTTGACCGGGAACTATAAAGCATTTGAAAACGCAGCCAACAGTCCTGGACATTCTGCTATTGCTCTCGGCACTACCATCACCCCTAGACACAGAATAGAGGTAACTTAAACACGCCGATCCCAAATCTAATCAGCGGCTCCTCCGGGGGTAGCGCTACATACATACCACCCACCCCCATACATTCCGCACCCCTCTTATCTACATACCACCCACCCCCATCATTTTTTTTTTTTAGGGGAGTGGATCTTTGGGTGGGAGTTCTCACACTTTTTTCCCCAGGACTTGACCCCTGAGGGGGACACGTCTGGCACTGCAGGATCTGAGTCCCTGGCGGCGTAGTGTGTTACTGATGGTAGCCTTTGTTATGTTGGTCCCAGCTCTCTGCAGGTCATTCACTAGGGGCCAAATCCACAGCCAGCGGCGGAAATTACGTTTTTCAAAACTTATGTAATTTAAGTTACGGCGCCCTAAGTTGGTCTCGTAAGTGCCGTATCCACAGCACATTTGCGCACAAAATAGCGCTTACGTAACTTAAATTCCGAGGCGTAAGGCGGGGTTTTTGCAAGTGGGAAGGAAGTGGGCGTGCTTCATTGTAATGAGCCGTGACCCCATGCAAATGAAGGGCCGGCCGTACTGCGCATGCGCGCACAAATCTGCTTCTTACTGGGCATGTGCAGAACTTTGCTCGGCGCAATCAGTGAGATAGGTAAAAGGCCAAGCATACTTAGTTTGAGGATCACCCTGTGTGTAAATAGCCCCAGTCAAACACACTTCCCTTGCAAAAGTATTTCCCTGTGTTCCCTTCCTAGAGCAAGTTGCTTCTGCTCTGAACGTTTGTCAGTGTTTGTTGGTGAGTTGTGTGTGATAGAGAAGTTTTGGAGGAGTATTAGATAGTAGTTGTTGTTTGTTTCTGATAAGTGTATTTTTTGTTTGATTGTTTCTGCTAATTTTTTTTTTTTTTTTCTGCTTGGATTTTGTGTTTGTTTTTTGTGTGTTTGTTTTTGACTTTGTAGTAGCTGTCTGCTTGTGTGTTTTGATTTTTGTTCGTTTGTTGTGTGTTTTGATTTTTGTTTGTTTGTTGTGTGTGAATTTTTGTTTGTTTGTCCTGTGAGTTTTCTTGTTGCTGAGTGGTGTCTGTGATGGCACCCAAGCGCAGGAAGCTTAATTTTACCCATGTGGAGAAGCAAATCCTTGCCAGGTCCATCGTCCGATATGGGCGCTATTTACATGGGCCTGAGAGCCGGAACACCTCCCCGGCCCAAAGGAAGAAGATCTATCAAAAAATTACAGATCATATAAATGCGGCGGGGGGGGGAGAGAGACGAGGACCCCCCCTGGCATACAGAAAAAGATCAATGATCTGATGAGCGTGGTCCGCAATAAGGTGGCCAAGCTCACTGCCCATAGGAGGGGCACTGGAGGAGGGGGACCATGCCCCATCTGGCTGACTGAGGAGGAATGGGCAGTGGCCCGGTGTTTCCAGCCAGAGCAGGTGGTGGGCCTGCATGGCTTTGACTCTGATGTTCCTGTGGGGCCAGGTAAGTTTTGTTATTTCTATCTGGTGATTAGCATGTGTGGTTGGGGGAAGGGAAGATGTGCCAAGTGTGTGGATCCTCAAACCTGTGATTGTTTGGTGTCCTCCACAGATGACCAGGAGATTGCTGGCCCATCAGGCCAGCGTAAATATGCAGTTACGATCCGACGGCGTAAGAGACGTACGTGCTACGCGGAGTTCCTGACTCTGGGCCCTCATGGCCCGGAGCATCTGATGCTGTACAGGGGCCCCAGTGACTTACTGGGTTCCCCCATCTCTATTGAGAAGATCCCAAGCGAGTTGTGCTGTTCGGTGGGGGATCGGTCTGAGGTGAACACAGAGGCAGGTGATCCAACAGGGCTTGAACGAACCATCGGGAATCTGGGCACCGGACACTGCATTACTGTGTGGAGTTACAGACAGAAGAACAGGAAGTGAGGATTTCTTAGAAGGACATTTAAAAGCAAAATCGAAGGATGAGGTAAGTGAAGGAGGACTGCACTAAGGAAAAGGAAGCTATTTAGGAAAGAAAATTGTACCTTTACAACCCCTTTAATGCATGCCTTTAATTAATGATTTATACACAGTTGTGTTTTAGACATTATTTTTCATCTATATCAGGTTTTCGTGTTCAATTGTGTGCCCTAGATATACATATACACATACATTGACGTACAATGAATCCAAGAATAATGGGCCAGATCCACAAAAACCTGGCGCAACTTAAAAATTCCCATTTAAGTTACACTGCCTTAAAATTTCTACCTAAGTGCCCGATCCACAAAGCACTTACCTAGAAATTTCAGGCTGTGTAACTTAAATCTGGCCGGCGCAAGGCGTTCCTATTCAAATGGGGCGAGTCCCATTTAAATGAGGCGCGCTCCCGCGCCGGCCGTACTGCGCATGCGCGAAGTTACGTTACGCCGAGTTTTGTGGATCGCGCCGGCTTAGAAAAGTTGCGTCGGGAAAAAAAAAAAAAATTTGACAGCGTCGCTCGGCATGCATTCCTGAGGGAGAACTCCATGCCAATTTTCAAATAAAAAACCGGCATGGGTTCCCCCCCCAGGAGCATACCAGGCCCTTAGGTCTGGTATGGGTTGTAAGGAGACCCCCCTACGCCGAAAAATCGACGTAGGGGGTCCCCCTACAATCCATACCAGACCCGTATCCAAAGCACGCTACCCGGCCGGCCAGGAATGGGAGTGGGGACGAGCGAGCGCCCCCCCTCCTGAGCCGTACCAGGCCGCATGCCCTCAACATGGGGGGGTTGGGTGCTCTGGGGCAGGGGGGCGCACTGCGGGCCCCCCCACCCCAGAGCACCCTGTCCCCATGTTGATGAGGACAGGACCTCTTCCCGACAACCCTGGCCGTTGGTTGTCGGGGTCTGCGGGCGGGGGCTTATCGGAATCTGGGAGTCCCCTCAAATAAGGGGGCCCCCAGATACCAGCCCCCCACCCTAAGTGAATGGATATGGGGTACATCGTACCCCTACCCATTCACCTGGAGGCAAAAAGTTAAAGTTATTAAACACACAACACAAGGGTTTTTAAAATAATTTATTAGTCTGCTCCGGAGGCCCCCCCTGTCTTCTTTAGCTCTAATACCAGGGGGGCTTCTTCTTCCGCTCTCCGGGAGTCTTCTCCGCTCTCCGGGGGGGGCTTCTTCCACTCTCCGGGGGGGGGGTCTTCTCCGCTCTCCGGGGGTCTTCTTCTATCTTCGCCGCTCTCCGCTGTTGACTCGGCGCACCCCGGTTCTTCTCCAGCTGTCCGGTGCCTTCTCCTTCAGCGCTGGCTGCCTGCTATCTTCGTGTGTTAGCTCAATTACTAACAGGCAGCCAGCGCGGTCTTCTGTGACGTCATGTTCTTCTCTTCTGTTCTTCTCCCCTCTTCCGATGTTGACTCGACGCCTCTTCTCACTGCAATGATGGAAGCGCGCCTTGCATCCCATTTATATAGGCATCACCGTCCCATCATGCTCCGGTAGGTACCCACGTGGTGGGTGCACGTGGGTAGGCACCCACCACGTGGGTACCTACCGGAGCATGATGGGACGGTGATGCCTATATAAATGGGATGCAAGGCGCGCTTCCATCATTGCAGTGAGAAGAGGCGACGTGTCAACATCGGAAGAGGGGAGAAGAAGAACATGACGTCACAGAAGACCGCGATGGCTGCCTGCTAGTAATTGAGCTAACACACGAAGATAGCAGGCAGCCAGCACTGAAGAAGAAGGCACCGGACAGCTGCAGAAGAACCGGGGTGCGCCAAGTCAACAGCGGAGAGCGGCGAAGATAGAAGAAGACCCCCGGAGAGCGGAGAAGACCCCCCCCGGAGAGTGGAAGAAGAAGCCCCCCCCGGAGAGCGGAGAAGACCCCCGGAGAGCGGAAGAAGAAGCCCCCCCTGGTATTAGAGCTAAAGAAGACAGGGGGGGCCTCCGGAGCAGACTAATAAATTATTTTAAAAACCCTTGTGTTGTGTGTTTAATAACTTTAACTTTTTGCCTCCAGGTGAATGGGTAGGGGTACGATGTACCCCATATCCATTCACTTAGGGTGGGGGGCCGGTATCTGGGGGCCCCCTTATTTGAGGGGACTCCCAGATTCCGATAAGCCCCCGCCCACAGACCCCGACAACCAACGGCCAGGGTTGTCGGGAAGAGGTCCTGTCCTCATCAACATGGGGACAGGGTGCTCTGGGGTGGGGGGGCCCGCAGTGCGCCCCCTGCCCCAGAGCACCCAACACCCCCATGTTGAGGGCATGCGGCCTGGTACGGCTCAGGAGGGGGGGGCGCTCGCTCGTCCCCACTCCCTTCCTGGCCGGCCGGGTAGCGTGCTTTGGATACGGGTCTGGTATGGATTGTAGGGGGACCCCCTACGTCGATTTTTCGGCGTAGGGGGGGTCTCCTTACAACCCATACCAGACCTAAGGGCCTGGTATGCTCCTGGGGGGGGAACCCATGCCGGTTTTGATTTTAAAAATTGCCGTGGAGTTCTCCCTCAGGAATGCATACCAAATGGCGTCGCTTGAATGGGCTTTTACATAGTGCGACTAACTTTCCACTTTGTAAAACCAGCCCTAGTTTTACACTTGCAAACTAAAACTTACGGCGAAAAAACGAAGCTGAAAAGCTTTGTGGATCGCCCTAAGTGCTAATTTGCATACTAGAAGCGGCATTTCGACTCGAAATGCCCCCAGCGGCGGATGCGGTACTGCATCCTAAGATTCGGCAGTGTAATTCAATTACACATGCCGGATCTTCTGCCTAACTTTGGAAAACTGCTTCTGTGGATCAGTTCCAAAGTTAGGACAAGGGATACGATGGAGTAACAGCAGTTACTCCGTCGTATCTCTTTTGTGGATCTGGCCCTATATACATGTTTTCTCTCCATTTGTTTTTAAACTATTTTTGTTTATATGTTTATCTTTTCCTTTCTTCCTTTTGAACATATTTGTATGTTTTTAGTAACAATGAAATGATTTTATATGGTCGCGATGTTTTTCTATTGACTGCTCTCAAGTCACAGGTGTTCCAGGTTGGTTCCTGATTTGATACATGCCTTTAAATATCCTGTGCTGAGAGCATTTCAACTGTTGTGAACAAGCACAGTTTACTCGTATGAAACGCGTCAACTGTATTCTTTGCAAGTTTGTCTGGCTCATGACAATAAAGAGAACTTTAGCAACATACTTTGGATTCAAGTGTGCAATCAATTATTTTTCTTCTTTAAATACATTAAAGGAGTTGTAAAGGAAACATTTATTTGGGCTAAAATTAATGTCTGCAAGGTAGACAGACAGAATAGTGTAATGATTCTGTTAAAAAACAAGTAAATACCTATTAAATTCATTTTTTCTATATTACCTCCGGCGTTCTAGTTTTTGTTCTCTCATTCACTTCCTGGTGTGCGGCGCTCGTTCATGTAAGAACTACATTTCCCAGTATGTATTGTGGCACGCCCAGTAATTCACCTCCTTGAAGTCTCTAACACGTAAAGAGCATCCTGCCGCACAGATGTAGTTCCCAGGAGGGGGTGAGCACGTCACTGACCACCGCAGTAAAGCCTCCCATCACGGTGGTGAGTAACAATCAGACAAGCAGGAAGTGAACAGAACAGAGAAGAAATAGAGCAACTTCTGAGCAAAAACGAACAATGAGGAAGTGAAATGAGGAATGTCTGCAGTTAAAGGATGCTTATTATGAAAAAAAATGTTTTCCTTTACAACCCCTTTAAGGATACATCTCATCTACTACAGAACTTTAAAGGAATCTCTATTCCACCAGATGCACCTCTAGTCCAGGTGGACATTGAGGCACTCTATAGTTCTATCCTATATCATCATCCCTTGAATTTATTCTGACACGTTTTCTCATTTGACGGCTCCCACCTCCTCCAGGTACAGGGCATAGCAATGGGAACATGTTGTGCCCAATCCTACGCCAATCTGTACCTGGGGGAGGGGGAAAGGTAGTTTCTGGCTGATGCTCTCAATAACAACATAATGATTTGGTATAGATTCATTAAAGATGTATTTATGATTTGAAATGTATCATTTGAGTCTCTGAATCAATGTGTCATGGCAATAAACAATCACTTTAAAGCGGAGTTCCACCCAAATTTGGAACTTCTGCTTATCCCACTCCTCACCCCCTTACATGCCACATTTGGCATGTAATTTTTTGGGGGGGGAGTGGGGGCTTTAGGAGGAGTGGGACTTCCTCCCGGCCGGCGAGGGGGGGGCGAGGAGCGGAGCCCCGTCCGGCGCGTCGCTGGAGCCGTGGAGCAGGTAAGTGTCGGTTTATTAAAAGCCAGCAGCTACACTTTTTGTAGCTGCTGACTTTTAATAAACTTACAAAATGGGTGGAAAACCCCTTTAAAGGGGTTGTAAAGGTACAATTTTTTTCCCTAAATAGCTTCCTTTACCTTAGTGCAGTCCTCCTTTACTTACCTCATCCTTCGATTTTGCTTTTACATGTCCTTATTTCTTCTTCCGGTTCTTCTGTCTGTAACTCCACACAGTAATGCAAGGTTTTCTCCCTGGTGTGGAGTGTCGTGCTCGCACCCTCCCTTGGACTACAGGAGGGTCATGACGCCCACTAACATACAGCTCCTTTTTCTATCTGCAACGTAGGGAGCGTCCTGACTCTCCAGTAGTCCAAGGGAGGGGGCGAGCATGACACTCCACACCAGGGAGAAAGCCTTGCATTACGGTGTGGAGTTACAGACAGAAGAACAGGAAGTGAGGATTTCTCAGAAGAAATGAGGACAAGTAAAAACAAAATCGAAGGATGAGGTAAGTGAAGGAGCACTGCACTAAGGTAAAGGAAGCAATTTAGGAAAACAATTGTACCTTTACAAGCCCTTTATTCTAAAATTCACTATGGTATGTGATCTCCACAAAATAACTTTCTTGGATGTAATTATCATGAAAGAACTAGATGGTCACCTGTTTAGTACGCTATATCGTAAAGAGACGGTAGACAATACAATCTTACATACTGCTAGCTCTCACCCAAAGTCCTTAATCCAATCAATACCCTACAGTTAATATCTTTGCATCTGTCGAAATTGCTCCAATAAGGAGACCTTTCAAACAGAGGCGGCAAATCTGAGGACATGACTTTTGCAAACAGGCTATTCTGCAACTTTCCCTAAAGCTTATAAAAGGGCCAGGGGTCAGACCAGACAGGAATTACTGGGCCAGATTCAGGTACAATTGCGCCCGTGTAACGTAAGCCGTTACACCGCCGCAAGTTTTCAGTTTTAGTGCCGATCCACAAAGCACTTACCTGGAAACTTGCGGCGGTGTATCGTAAATACGTCCGGCGCAAGGCGGTCCAAATCGAATGGGCGGGTACCATTTAAATTAGGCGCACTCCCGCGCCGGACCTACTGCGCATGCTCCGTTTCGAAATTCCCGCCGTGCTTTGCGCGAACTGACGTCATTTTTGCGATCGGCGACGTGCGTAGCGTACTTCCGTATTCCCGGACGTCTTACACAAACGACGTGAAATTTTTAATTTCGACGCGGGAACGACGGCCATACTTTAGACAGCAATACGTTTGCTGTCTAAAGTTAAGGCACCAAAAACGACGACTAACTTTGCGACGGGAAACTAGACTAGCGGCGACGTAGCGAACGCCAAAAACCATCGTGGATCGCCGTAACTCCTAATTTACATACCCGACGCTGGTTTACGACGCAAACTCCCCCCAGCGGCAGCCGCGGTACTGCATCCTAAGATCCGACAGTGTAAAACAATTACACCTGACAGTGTTAAACAATTACATACTCAGAGATACGACGGAGTATCTGAGATACTCCGTCGTATCTCCTTTGTGAATCTGGGCCACTGTTTGGAAGGACAATAAAGAATGACAGCCAATTCAATGTGGGGACTAACCAATTTAGGATAATTACAACATATACCAAACATAATAAGATCAGGAAGATTATAGCCTAACATGTTTTGAGTCCTTGTGCACATCACATTCCCTTTTAGTAAATCAAAATGAGGTTCCCTGCAATAGCATTCAACATCAACTACATGTAGGGCAAATATTTATTTTCTTTCCTCTAGTGTCTTCATCCTAATGAGACAGCTTATTATCTAGGGAATGGGTAGGCAACCTCGGCCCTCCAGCTGTTTTGAAGCTACAAGTCCCACGAGATATTGCAAGACCCTGACAATCAAAGGCATGACTCCTAGAAGCAGAGGCATGATTGGATTTGTATTTTCACCACAGCTGGAGGGCCGAGAGTGTCTACCCCTGATCTAGGGAAAGGAAAACTCTGCCTTGAAAATAAATCATCTTTCATTGCAGGCAAAACAAAAATCCTGATTTGGGGTTTACAGCACAATATTATTAAAAATTGTAATCCCATTTTCTAGCATCATGAGGAAGGTTTAGGACAGTGGCGGCTGGTGCTCCATTTTTTTGGGGGGGCGAAAACAAAACCCCAGCCAAATCACCCCCCCCCCCTCGCGCGCCAACGCCACACGCAGACAATGGGACCTGCAGACAGACAGATATTCCGATAAATAGATAATTGGATAGACAGATAGATAAATAAAGAGAGAGAGAGAGACATAGATAGAGCTATAGATAGATAGAGCTGTAGATAGATAGATAGATAGATAATTAAACAGATATATAAATGGAGGGGGGGGGAGATAGATCTATAGATAGAGCCATAGATAATTAGAG